>NC_139555.1:83246188-83846188 GCF_965112155.1 Podarcis liolepis | reverse complement strand
GTTCACCATGAAGGAGAGCAGGCCGGAGTCCAGCTAAAGAAAGGGCAACATTAGAATGGAGCAAGTTCTACCCAGGGAGCAAGACCCAAGAAAGCTCAGAGCGAGGCTGGTAAGAGATGGATCCAAGGGAGATTTCCAAAGGCCAGAGAAGCCTGGAGGCTGGAAGGTTACAGTCAGCCCCTGAGCTAGATGATCTTTGGTTTTACAGCTTTAAGTGGAATGAATAGCTCTCACAACATTTGCTCACAGCACGGAGCGGAAGCAGACGATAGGCTTATGGGTACTGGGAACGGTACCTGGCAGAGTATGGTGGTGTATTGGCCAGCATGTGCCTGAAGCAGCACCCCGTTCAGTTTGCGTGTCCGGAATGCCAGGCCCATATACCAGGGGGTGGAGATCTTCACTTCATTCTTGAAGTCCCAGAAAAGGATGCTGTTGCCACGGAAATGGTGAGGGTGATGCATGGCTGGAAAAGAAAAGAGGAGCATCAGAACAGATGCTGGAGATCAGAACAGTGTGATGAAGCTTGTGACGGGAGATGCCCCAAAGCCCCCCTTGCTTCCTTCACTTCAATGACTTTTGTGCCATTTTGTGCCAAGGAAATGCCCCTGGATTAGGCCTGGGGAGAGGAGCTGGAGGTTTAATTTCACTTAAAATGCCGAGGAGTGGACGCACTGTGCAGAAGGAAGGCAAGCAACATGACCAGATGACAGGTCTAGCAGGTCTGGGCCAAACACTTGAGAACTGCAAATTTCGATGATTCTACAGACTGAAAAAACATTTGAGGGCTGGCTTTTTTTTTTAAGCTACATGTTAGAGCACGTGCTTTGCATGTAGAAGGTCCCAGGTTCAATCCCATGCATCTCCAAGTTGGGCTGGGAGAGACCCTGGTCTGAAATCCTGAACGGTTGCTGCCAGTCAGTGAGATAATACTGAGCAAGATGGGCCAATGGCCTGACTCAGTCAAGCCTATGTTCCTCTGTGAAATTGTGCTTTTCTCTTCAACATCCTCAAAACTGATGCCTGATTCTTTCCTGACCACCACTCACATGCAGTTTAAAGGGAAAAGTCACAATTTAGATATACATATGTGCTCTATAAGGCAGCATGTTTTGTGACTGAATACAAAACGTACTATCAGTTTTGCTTGACTTTCCTTGGGAACCCACATGCCCTTCCAACAGAACCTTTCCAAGGCCGAAGTGTTGCATTTCGTTTTGACTATACCTCCTGGCTTGCACTCCTATGGCAGTCCCTGCCACCCCTTCCATGTGCCTCCTGAATATTCCACAAAGTTACACTCACCATGCCTGCACTCCTTGCCTCCAAAGCCTACTGGGCATTCGCAGGAGAAGGAAGACCAGCCCACAGTGCAGGTGCCACTGTTCTTGCAGGGGTTGGAATCACAGAAGGAGTGCTTGGCATGGCAACCTGGGGACATTGCAGATGGACAGCACAAGTGAAGACAAAGCATGTTACTTGGAATAGCTTCTTCTTTGGCTTCAACTCCCAACTTTCCTAAACTATGATAACAGGCCCTCAAAGCTGAACATTAACAATAGGCAGGAACATCTCCCGATGCCATCAATTTCCTCATTCAGTCCTTCAAGCACTGCCTTTCTTCACAATGTCTGGAAGCTGCAGCAGACACCAAGAATGGCCCTCTCCAAGTCTCACCTTTCTCTCTGGAAATGCCTTTCTGGTTAGGCACAACAAGTATGAAGTCCCCAAGAAATCCACAGTGGGAAAGACTAATTTGGGATGGTGACCCCATTAGGTCAGTGGTTTGGGTCTGGCCCACGTCCTGCCCAGGCAATGAGAAAGCAGAGGTGCCCCTATTAGTATTACAATTGTAGCGTCAGCCAAATGGTCATGCACGTTCGTTAAATAAAACAAAGGGCCAATAAACATACAGAGCTGAACCTCTCTTCTTCCAGGAGTCTTGCCAGAGCTGCAAAAGAGAGGGCCAGCTGGTACCGGTGCAGCCTATGGTATAATTAAAACAACGGCCTGGTTCCCTGAACCATCAAGCCAGCTATAGCCAAGCTCTTTGCAACACTGCAATGGAAGGCAAGGATGATATGGGAGAGGAATGAGCCATGGCTTGGGAGAGCCATCCATGGTTAAGCAGCTGACATTACCTGTTGCGGTCCCATTGTTTGCAATGTAGGAAGCCAGGTCAATGCGTTTACTGTCAATGTACAGATCTCTCATGCACCCCACAAACTCCCTGTGCTCCACTGGAAAGTTCTCAGGCAGATTGGGGACCCCTCCAAGGAGCAAAGGCCCAGTGAGGTCCAGCGATCTGGAGGAAGAAAAGGCCCGTAAGTGGTATTTGCTGCGGGTCAGCTTTCCAAAAGGTTACCTTTAAGCTAGAAATGGGGAAAGGGGACAAGCGTTTTGCTTAATCTACAGATCAGGGAAATGCAGAAGCCCCGTGCACAGGCGTTTTGACAATAAATGCAGCCATACTGTTCCGGTAGTCCCACCCTCCCTGAGCCAAGCATGCAGGATTTAGGACAAGCCATTGGCAGCCAGGACTGTGGTGGGACACCAGATCTTCCACGTATCACCACAAGGAAGGAAGAAAAAATGAAATTCATCCCACCAGCCCACACTCTCATTGATGCTGTTAGATATTTAGCATATAGAGTCCTCTAGGGTTCTGCCATTATAACTTTGACAAATGATATGTAATATCAACCTACCTAGCAAGGTTGCCGTAAGCATTACTGAGATGACATATAATTAGTGCTTGAAACATTCAAAACATGCTATATAAACTACTCAGAAGCCTAGTTTGGTATCAAGCGGTGGAAAATAAATATATAAATAAAATGAAGCTATCACAGTTGTCTTTACTACAGAATAGTTACCACCCACAATTTTAATTTTTATCCCCACTTTGTATACGTGAACTGAAATGACAGGAAGACCTCTAGACTTTCACTGAATTAAGCACCCCTGATTTTGTGTGTTACAAGGTTGTTAAAGGGTAGACCAATTTGTGTTCAATGGTCTTAGACATTCTGAAGAACACCATGAGAAAGGCCAGTGTAGTGGGAAATTTGGGGTTTTCTTAATGAAAGTCATTGATAAAAAACCTTTACACGCCCACCATTTCATTCGGTTCACTGAAAAGCAAGTGTTATCATCCAAGAGCCAATGCAAATAAGGCTATCACACGATTACTTGAGACCCATGACTGATTCTGACACTCACAAACATCAGTTGGCAACACAATATACTAATCCCAACTAAGGAAAATCCTGAAAATGAAGCTTGACTTGTATAAAGTCTTCGACAGTGTTCTTTCCAAAACAGACACTCCAATATTAAGAGGCCTCTTGTTATTTCAGAAGTCATGTTCAAACTTTTCTCATGTCCCATTCCCTTGCATCTATTTTTCATTATATCCAGCTCTTCTTTTGAGTAGAGGCTTGCATGTAGTGTGTGTGTGTGTCCCTAGTCCACTATAAGGACTATCTTCTTTCCTTGCTATTCATTCCTATTTGCTTCTAACTTTCTCCGCCTTTTAGTGTGTTTGCAATCTTCACTTCCCCTCTTCCCACCCTTTCCTTAACCCCCATTCCATTTTTGCCCTGCTATCCTCAACTCCCCACTTTCCTCTCTCGCCCCCCTTTCTGTAGGTGACTTCTGATGCATGACTTAGTTACACAGAAACAGCCACAAGCAAAACAAAATTCGCAAAACGAAAAACTAATATTTCCCTTGCCTGGATCGAAGCTCTGGACTGCCTTGTGCATATGCAATGCTTTCTAGCCAGTCTGAGCCATCACACACAGGCAAGTGCAGTGGACCTGACAAGTAGGGTGTCCAGAGGATTGCCCGAGGCTCCTGCTTGCAATTGCTACACTGTTCTAAAGGTACTGCTTTATTGTGCATTTTAATTATGGATATTTGTATTTCTGTGGTTTGTGCAACTTAGTTTTGTAAAGTCTATTTGGGCATTAGACAGCATGTGTGCATGTGTGTGTATTGGGGTAGCCAAAGTTGTGCCCTCCAGATGTTCCTGGACTACAACTTCCAGCATCCCTGACCATTGACTATTTATTTATTATTTATTGATTTTTATCCCACTGTTTCTTCCAAGGAGCTCAAGATGACATACATGGTTCTCCCCCTCCTCAATTAATCCCCACAACAGACCTATTGAGGTGGATTAGGCTGAGAGGCAGTGGCTGGCCCAAGGTCACCCAGGGAGCTTCATGGCAGAGTAGGGATTTGAACCCTGATCTTCCAGGCCCTAGTCTGACGCTCTTATCACTACACCACACTGGCTGCTGTGGTGTTATGCTGGCTGGTCGGGGTTGAAGGGAGTCCAACTACCTATGGAGGGTCACAGGTTAGCCATTCCTCCTATACAGGATACAGAGCTGAGTAATAAAAACTGCAGCTGCCTCTGCAGCTGTGGGATGGGGAGGCAGGCAAAAACCCAGAGAGAGACAATGGCACAGAGCAGTCTGTGTGGGTAACTGTGAGACTCCCGCTCACACTGTAGTAGGGTGTGGCTTATTATAAATCATGTGACCACACGCCAAGCTTCTCCTTCCCAACTTCCACTTGAGCATGAACTGGAGAGGGAGCTTTGACTGCATTTGGGGGTGGGGTAAGGAAAGGTGTTTCTACTTAGCTCTTTGAAGAGTGGGCAGCACATTTCTGGTCTAGCTGCAAGTGGGACACACTCACTTTTTGGAACTGGACTGCACCCCCTCTGCTGCACAGGAGTAGTTCCCAATCTCGTTGCCGAACTGCAGTGCCACAGATGCATCGCATTTGTCCACCATCAGAATGGCCACTTTTTCTTTGGAAGGTCCCTGCACAGAGCCCAGGGAGCTGATCTTGGGCTGGAATGATAAAGCACGGACTAAGCAGGCATCACCAAAACAAAAAAGCCACATTGCCTTATTCTTAATTCACTAATGTCCCAATGAAACATTCAGGGGAAAAAGACAAGTCAGAATGCAAGATGTGGGTGGGTGGGGAGCAGAATCCCCGCAGATAGAAAACTAGCAAGGGACAAAGAACATCAGATTCTTATTTAATGTAACCCTCCCGACGCATGTCTGCAGAAAATCCTTCCTTTGAAGCAACAGTTAGCATTAGAGGGGAAATTTGTTGCAAAGCAAAGACCATTTTCAGAACAGATGGTTTTTTTTCCAAGACTGCAACTAGGCTAATTTCCCTCTCCAGAAGGAAAGAGTTCAACTACCTCTCCATTCCTGGTCTGATACCATTAATTATCAACACTACACCCCTGCTAATGCAATTCACATTTTTTAAAAGCCAGTGTATTTGATGCGAAGAAGTGGTTTGCTGGGTGGGGCAGCAGTTAGCCAGGTAAAAAAAAAAGTACAAGAAACAAAATCAGGCCAGAGAGAAAAATCTGATAGAATGAATCTGTATCATATTTCCCCTTAAAATCCATGGCACGTGGAAAAGAACTGCAGAGGAAGACAGAACCAGGATAACAAAATAATCGCAATGGCAGAAAGCCGAAGGTGCTAGCACCTACCTTGTTGTAATAGTGAAGCTGAACCGTATGCCATTGCCCATCACTCACACCTCCGGGCACATAGGGAGCAACAATGGTGCTAGACTCTCCTGCAAGGAGAGACATCATGAAATGTCAGCCAGGAAGACTTCAGGTCAAACTAGACAATATGTAAAATGTGTGATTTTTTAAAATGTGCCCCTTTTCCTTCTTTAAAAATGGCAGTCATAGGGAACCAAACAGGAGTAGGACCACAGCACAGGGTGGCATGCTAATTCTTCTCCACTGCGCTGCAGACCCACCGAGAAGGGTTAAATCGCACCCCAGTTCTCGTTGCCATGTCCTGCAATCCTGATCCTGCTTGGGAGCCTCCTATAGCTGTTACTTTTGAAGGGAAAGGGCACATTTGGCCCTTTGACAAACCCTAAGGGAAGACTGCTAATGTGTGGTAGCAGTATCACTCTTCCAAGCATATCAAGATAAGAGAGTCTCACGTTGGCCCATATAATGACTGACAGTTCATCACATGTAGGCATGAATGTAAAAGCACAACTTGTGAAAGACAGCATGATAACACATGTGTTGTGCATATGCACAAAGACAGAGAGGGAGAGAAGTTGCTTTGAAACATGCAGTAGCATTAATTTGGTATTTCTAGATACACTTTCTAAGAAATGAATAAGGCACTACAATGTTAGGAAGAAGGCATGCACCCTTCAAAGCGATTCCGTCGAATGGTTCCAAGTATATTGGCAAGGGAACACAGCAAAGGCAGCTGCCTTGGAGCTAATCTTTGCCTGGCCCTTCCAAACATCAGCTCCCCATATTGAACAGCTTGTGAAAAAAGAACCTGTTACAGCCAAATCCTGTCTAGGATATGTAACAACTTGGTACTGTAGTGTCTTTTTGAAGAGGATTAAATTTGAGGAACAGGAGGTGATTGGTGGCTTTTAATATGGCTTTTTAAAAAATGTGTGGTTCCTTCCTTCCTTCTTTGATCATTTATTAAATAGGTTGATTGTTTAATTTAATTGGTTATGGGATATTAGGATTGAAAGGCACATTGTAAATAATATAAATCCACTATGCACATAAACATGCATGCACACCTAAGCAAAGCTGAGGAGTCCAGTATCACAGTGTTGATCTGATCCCCCCCCCCTTGCAACTAAGCAAGCAAACAAGCTGATGCTCTTGGGTTCCTGTTTGTGGCTGTGGTCAGCCATCACACCTCGGCCATCGACTCAGATACATTAAGAGTCCCGGAAATAACAGGCCTTTCAGTAACTATATTTAAGGCACTTGACATCTGAACATTGCCTTTGAAGTTGAGCAGCCCACAAAAGGCTCTATCTCTTCAGATGGAACCTGATGTATAACCGACATGGTTTTGGGTGGGTGGTCTTGTTGTGTCATATAACAGGATGCCTTTTAAACCACAGCTTAAAACAGAACATGGCTTCCCACTGATGCAGCTCCTTCATTCATCCCAACACAAAAAGCATGCTTAACTAGTCCTCTGAGACACAATCTAATTTGACTGCTTGTGACCTTCAGACCCAACATGATACGACGACGTACAAATACATATTATACAGGCACGCGAACACAAACATTGCTGTGCATACAAATATGTTCCCTTGCAATCTACACCATTTTATGCTTTTTTTCCAATTTCATGCCTGCTCACACCTTATACCTACATGTAAATAGTAGCCTTGTGGTTCCCCATTAATCACACATTCAGGTACAGACCATGAAGACACAAGGCACACACCAGGAGTTCAAACCTGAATGCTATCCTGAAGCCCCATGCTCCTCTGCAGGGCTGCTAATATGATTTTCTGGGCCAGGTACACTGTTGGTGTTCAGTCCTTACCCCCAACCCATCATGTGTTAGTCTTTTTGAGCTCTGGAACCCACTTGAGTTCTAGTGGATCCCCACAGCAGTTTCACTTGCACCTCCTTTCTGCAGTCCTGCATTGCTTATTCTGCTTTCTCTCCAATAAATCTCCTTCCATCCCATCCTATTCTATCATGAACATGTTTTGCAGTACCAGGGGTCCCCAAAAACCACAGACATCGGCCATCACTCCTCTGTTGCTAAGAGAATGGAGCCTAGTGCCCCTTGGAGCTGGTAGGGCAGAAGGCAGGGAGGCCAACAGTAGGTGGCGCCAGACCCAATGTCAGGCAGAGCCAACTCATTCTGGTTTCGCCCTCTTCCTCCTCCTCCCTGCTGAGCTCTACAAAGGAGGCACCCCCGTTGTAAGAAAGTAGGCAAGTAGTACTGCAGACCCATCTAGATCACCTACCTGTGGAGTACTTCAGCTGAACCTGCCCATCCACAATCTCTACAGCCAAGAAGTCATGCTTCTCATTTAGACGTCCGTTGTAGATTAGGAGGCCACTGCGCTCTAAGGTGGCAAATCTAAACAAAGCAATACAGTAATAAAGCAGAGAAAGAATAAGCATTTCTGAAAATTCTTAATTAGCTAGCCTGGGCCTGAGATGAATTATGACATTCCCTGGGGCAAAACTTCATCGGGTACAATTGGCTGAAGAGAATGTTGCAACTGCAGAATGATTAAGATTAAGATTCAACCGTCAAGAAAAAGGAGAGTTGGTGTCTTTCTTTTTCTGCCTTAAATGGCAGGCCAACATTCAACAAGTGAGAGCTAACACTGCATCCCATATCTGGTAAAGCTGCACTTGTTGAATTTCTACTGTATTGTGTTTTTTAATTGCTGCAGCCCACCTTGGGACCTTATGGTGAAGGGTAGATTAAGATGATGATAAGATGATGATAAGATGATGATAAGATAAGATAAGATAAGATAAGATAAGATAAGATAAGATAAGAGCCATTCTGCAAGGAGAAAAAAGGGGTTGGCAATTCTAATAAAAATTCTAATAATGCGGAACGCGGGTGGCGCTGTGGTCTAAACCACTGAGCCTAGGCTTGCTGATCGGAAGGTTGGCGGTTCGGATCCCTGCGACGGGGTGAGCTCCCGTTGCTCAGTCCCCACTCCTGCCAACCTAGCAGTTCAAAAGCATGTCAAAGTGCGAGTAGATAAATAGGTACTACTCTGGTGGGAAGGTAAACAGCGTTTCCGTGCGCTGCTCTGGTTTCACCAGAAACGGCTTAGTCATGCTGGCCACATGACCCGGAAAAACTGTCTGTGGACAAATGTCAGGTCCATTGGCTAGTAAAGCGAGATGATCACCGCAACCCCAGAGACGTTCGCGACTGGACTTAACTGTCAGGGGTCCTTGACCTTAATTCTAATAATCTTCTTTTTTCCAGCTAGATTTTAAAAAGTCATATTTGAAGAGTAGACACTCAGCTAGAGCTCATATCTCAGCCCAATCTAGTATGAAGGAGAAACCCAGAAAGGTCCGGCAAATGCATTTTGGAGAGCAGAATGGAAAATGATTATCATCAGCTACAGCTGAAAGATGGCTATTCTGTTAACTGACATGACAAGGCTCCAGCTCAATAACTTACGAGAGGGAGAGGGTCAGGTGGAACCTCTGGCGAAGTCCTCGGAACATGATGAAAGATTTTGGGGGGAAGGAACGTGTAGACACTTCACAGTAAGGCTTTTCGAAGCCCCCAGGTGGGCAGTGACATTGAAAGCCGCCATCGGCAGAATTGGTGCAGGTGCCTCCATTCCTACATACGCCAGGGACGCAGCGTCCTGCCCGACTATCCACCTCACAATTATCACCTGTTTGGGGGAAAAACAGAAGAAAAGAGATCAAGGGGCTTCTGGGAGTGGAAGAGGCAAAGGCTGAGAGTTCCTGGAGTGGAGTAATATATATAGCTAAGACAAGGCACCTAATATGTCTGCATACTGTCAATCATGTTTGTGGTGCTCCAGAAAAGCCAACCAGCTACAACAGCTTCCAGCCTGATAAGCCTCTTCCTCCTGATTATACCCTATGTAAAACTTCATGCATCGAAGATTTCTAGTTTAGGAAGCCATGCTTTGGAGATCTAAAACCCCGCCCACTGCCATATACACCAAAGAGAACCATGAAAACTCAAAGCAGGGCATCTCCTTCAGACTCCAGCTTTATCTCAAGGACCTCAGCTCCATCACCCTGAAAGCTGCTGGTCGCTTCGCATGGCCGAGAAGAAACTTATGCTGAACTCTCAGCGAATATCTCCTGTGAACTAATTTGAAAAGGTCTATTAGATCAGCTCCTTTACACACAAGGCAAGCATTTACTCGTATTAGAATTGGTGTCTTCCAGTCACCCAAAGAAAGAGATTGTGTGACGTTCCTGATGGGCTGGCCATGACAGCAGATCCCTCAGTCAAGTCCTCCTTACCAGGAACAAAATCCTTTTATATAGTTCCAAGTATGTTTGCAGGAATTTTTCCATGAGCGACTGTCAAAGTAAAACACTGAAAGTCAGAGTGACCACTTCTCATTTTAAGAAATGAGAATAATACCTGTACATTTTGTCTCATGTCTCAGGTTCTACAAGTGCTAAAAGCTTGCTTAAAAATCAAAGGCTGGTAATTATGGTTCACACAGGAGAGGGTAAACTGCCTCCCTCCTGTGGACACCCATGTATGGTTCTCCTCACAAAAGCACATTAAACTCAGCTGAGGAATTTCCCTCAGGTTTATAAACATATCAAAAGCCCTTGTTCTTGTCAAACCAGCTACATAGGGCTACTCTCCTGAGGCTTCAGCAGGCCTCATTTCCAGGCATATACGCTAAAACAGCTTGGGATGGGGACTAGCAATTCCCTCACCATTTCATGCATTAAAAAGATTTGTTTTCTAACACGAGTATCGCCAGAGCCATCACCTGGGGACTCATAATTAGCTGATAAGAGCATGAAACACCAAGGTCATCCATCCAGATAGAAATGTTCAGCGGGGAGCATTTTGTAAGAGCTAGTATGACAATGTGCATATATGAGCAGTTTCCACTCGCAGGCAGGGTACATGGGGCTGCCATCATCACCGTGCTTGTTGACTACCGAGGAGGCAGCAAGAGGCCTATTGCTCTAGTTTAAAGCAGTCCAGGCAGCCACCCTAGGGGAAATGGACATCATCTATCTCTTTCAAAAGAAGAACCACAGTTGCTGGACGGGCACCATCAGGTGCTCCTGGCAGTGGTTAGCAACAGCAAATGTCTCTGCTCATTACAGCTGCCAAGTTGAGGCAGTTTTCAACACAACTGGAATCTGTGTCCCTAAATGTGGCTTCTGGAAGATCTCTCCTGTTTTTATTGTTGTGTCCCCAAAGAGCCACTTGGTGTCGCCATCTACCATTTGGTGCCTTGGGGAACCTGAAGCAGAGCCATCAGATTCCACACACCGTCCTTCCGACAAGCGGAACTGACAAGCTGAACTCTTCACTGTCGTCACCAATACCAGGCATGTCAGGTTTGCTGCTATAGTTTTCCCTTGGCTGAGCAAGAATGCAGGGAAAGGGGAGTTCTCTTTGCCAGTGGTTTGTCAGTGCGTACACAGGTGAGGAGACAACAACTCTCGGGCCCAGCTGAGAGCTAATTCCTTCGAACCGTTTGTCGGCAAGGCTCATATCCTATGCATCGCAGCACACATGAGTTCAAATACTTCTCTGGTTCACTAGAGCACAGAGTCTAGCCCTCGCATGGGTATTAAACTCACTCGCACCTTCCAAGTCTGACAGAAGTATGCTACTGGGCTCATGTTTTCCTTGTGGACTTTTCATAGGTCATTTGAGAGCAGACTGCTGGACTAAATGGGCCTTTTAATCTGATCCAGCAAGTCTCTTTGCATGTTCGTAGGACTAATGCTGATTACAGAAGATGGTATGGGCTCAGTACGGGGGGGGGGGGTCCCTGCTCTTCCACCAATATTCAGTAATGATGAGGGCCACACAGCCTTGAATCCAACAGCCTTGAATCCAATTGCTTCTTGCCAGATTGTGGCAGGAAAAGACAATTAGTTTGCAAATGTCAATATCCTCCCACCTCCACTTCTCTGAAGCTGAAACAAGAGAGGAGTTTAAGAGACGGAGGCAAAGAGAGGGCTGGCTAGGATCTAAGGAGCCCATCATGCCTCTAGTTTGCTGAAATAGGCTCTCTGGAATGGCAGTATTACAAATCTAGGCAGATCTAGAGCTGTGGATGAAAAACTAACCACAAGGAGCATGGAAAGATGAACACCTCCTGCTACACTACTGGACAGTTGCCACAGCTACCAGGCCAACATACAGCTCACCCAGTCCATTGGTTTTGTTACTAACAAACTGGTCTCAAGCAGCATTGGAGGACATGTGCTATGCATCTCCAGCAGCACTATTTAAGCAGATGGTTTTGTAAAAGACTGTCTCTGAAGCCAGTAAGAGATCTGGAAGGCTAAGGGTCTTGTGGTTGGAGATGGGGCAGTTAGTTATGTACCGTATTTTTTGCTCTATAAGACTCACCTTTTCCCTCCTAAAAAGTAAGGGGAAATGTGTGTGCGTCTTATGGAGCAAATGCAGGCTGCGCAGCTATCCCAGCAGCCAGAACAGCAAGAGGGATTGCTGCTTTCACTGCGCAGCGATCCCTCTTGCTGTTCTGGCTTCTGAGATTCAGAATATTTTTTTTCTTGTTTTCTTCCTCCAAAAACTAGCTGCTTCTTGTGGCCTGGTGCGTCTTATAGAGCGAAAAATACGGTACTTATTTATAAAATTTCTTAATTGCTTTATGTCCAAAAGAATCTCAAAGCAATGTACCAAACAGAAATGGATACAATTTTATGAATACCAGATAAAAACCCATTAAAATAACATTATACTGTTCCAAAATTAACAGTGACCAGGCCAGGATCATCATTCTAGGAAGGCCTGGTGGAATAAAAAGGTCCTCAATGGGTGCCAAATTCCCAAAAGGGTTGGAGCCCGTCTGATATTCACCAGGAGGCAGTTCCAAAACACTTATTCAAAAGACAAGGCTTGTAATAAGGCTTGTAATTACAGATTATAGTCATCCCTGGTTGACAGATCAAACTTCTGTTGTTTTCACAATCCAAATTTACAGTCATCTCACAGTACAAATCTGTCTGGCTGACACTGGAATATGCCCTAATGCCAGTAAACAACAATGCAATAAGGAAGGTAATCTAGAAAACTCAGCAGGGCTGGAACAGATTAAATGAGAGAAAAAAATGCTTTCCCAAGTGGCCCTAGGACAGCTTTCTTTTTAATATCCAGGAGATTTGTTATTTGTCTCTGCACCACAACACTCAGAGATGGTCCTACCCATCATAGGTAATAATTGTGATGATTTGGAGGAAGCTGAGTAATGAGTGCTAGAGTCATAGTCCTTAAAAGGACTATGATTCATCCAGAAGGAGATAACGTCTATAGAGGACGGACCAAATTACCTGTACACACAATCCAACACAAGCTAAAGTAAAGGTAAAGGGACCCCTGACCATTAGGTCCAGTCGTGACCGACTCTGGGGTTGCGGCACTCATCTCGCTTTATTGGCCGAGGGAGCCGGCGTACAGCTTCCGGGTCATGTGGCCGGCATGACTAAGCCGCTTCTGGTGAACCAGAGCAGCGCACGGAAATGCCATTTACCTTCCCGCCGGAGCGGTACCTATTTATCTACTTGCACTTTGACGTGCTTTCGAACTGCTAGGTTGGCAGGAGCAGGGACCGAGGAACTGGAGCTCACCCTGTCACAGGGATTCGAACCGCCGACCTTCTGATCGGCAAGTCCTAGGCTCTGTGGTTTAACCCACAGCCCCACCCACGTCCCCTGACACAAGCAAGCAATGCCTATTTGGGCTCAGAGGGCATCCTGATTCAGGGCTGAGAAAAGCGCTGTTTGCAAGACGCCTTCCTTCATCAGTCTGCTCCTTCATTTCATCCCCTTTCTGCTAAATATCAAGGATGATCTATGCAGCTATTGAAGAGGGAGCTGCCACCTCTTTAAATCAAGGAAGAGGGAATGGTGGGGCTCCATGTAGTCCCCCCCCCCGGGGAACCTGAGGCATTTCCCATTGTCTCTGAAATGAAAGCGCCCTCTCTTTGATGAGATCTGTAATGATTCCCTCCAGTCTGATACCAGGGGGAGTGAAGACGGGAGCGGGAGCCACATTTAATCTGTTACAACTGGAAAGACAGAAGCTACCTGCTTTGCAAAATATTCATGGGCTTCAAACTTCCATAGCACCAGCTGCTGCTGCTGCTGCTGTTCCTACACCTCTGGTTCTTTTTGGCTGTACCACACTAATGACCCTTTCTTGGGTCTTGAATCAAAGACATTCACCAGGTATGCTAGCTCCAGCGTGTCCTGTTTTACAGTCCTCTATCTGAAGGGCTATCTGGTCTTCAGTTCAGAGAGAAAGACCCACAAGAAGGAAGAGCAGCAGGGGCCTTGTGGATGCTCATTAGCAGTTAGAAACTCCTGCATAGAAGAACAAGCAAACACGCAGGTCACCTGGTCGCAATCTTCCTCATTGTGGTGAGATGGATTGCATTTTAATTATAGCCGCTGTTTTGCTTCTATCTGAAGTCTCTCGCTTGTGAGCCCCAACCTGAACCTATGGGAGCCAAGGTTAGGCAATTGCGGGTTGCTCCAATGACTCCCAAATTCCAGATATCATTTCAGGAGGCCCATTCTGTGTGATGTAGGAATTGGCCCTTTAGTGTGGCAGCATTTGCCCTCTGGAACGACCTTCCTGCTACAGATTCAACCGGCACCTCCACTCTTGTACTTTAGCACCTTCCTACTTCAAGCAGCCTTTCAAGAGGAGATTTCTTTCTGTCCCAGTTTGTGTCTGCACTGAAGTTGTTTTTATCTATGAAATTGTTTTAATGGTTGACGTTTCTGTTGGAAACATTTTACAGGAAACAATTCATAAATGCAAATAAACACAGAGCATCTCTTTGGCTATACTTTTGAATGTGCACATTTTATGTAAATCTATTTCTGACTTTTCCCTCTTACGACAGTGATGCCTTTCTGGGGATAGCAATGGTGCAATGCTGAGGGTGTGCCTCTATGTCTTGTTTGTGGCCCTCCTGGAAGCATAATCTAGTTGACAATGTGGGCAGCAGGAGAGTGGACCTGATGGACCTTTGATCTGACCCAGCTGGGCTCTCCTTGCCCCCTAATGGTCACTTCCGGTTGGCCTGCCAGTTCCAGATACTGAGCATCACCACATGGGAGTTTATAGGGTCACCAATTCACACCCCACAGATGCTGCTCATAGCTTTGCCAGTTGCGAAGTAGCATGGGAGAAAGGGTAAGTGTGACTTCTCCTACCCTGTTCTCTCTCACCTATTGCAGCAGGCAATGATCAGGGGAAGCAGCGGGACTGGGCAACTCTTGTCTCCCACTGCACAGGTGAAAGCAGCATCTCTGCGTTGTGGCCTGGTGACCCAGGAGCTTACCCACAGTAATGCTAAAAATTAGAAGAGCAGAAGCAGTGGCCCGAAAGGAAGACCCCTCAAGATTGCGCACCAGGCTGACTGACTACAAAGGAAGATATTTCACAGCTGTATAGAGGAGGGGGATTTTGGCAAGCAAAGCTTGCCATGCATGGGCGAGAAAACCTGAAACCTATTCAGAAATACCAAAGGCCCTGCCTTCCTCTGCATCTGCTCACCTTATGTCTCCTGTTTTCATTGCTGTGTTGTTTTAATGGGGTTGCTTTATTGCCGATTCTAATGATAGATGTTTGAATGGGGTTGCTTTGTATTTCAGTGCAATTGATTTTTACGCTTGTATAACTGGTCACAAGCCTATTGAGTGGCTTACAAATTAAATAATGAATGTAAGTATTCATAATAATAACATAAATAGCGAGAGTGATAAACACAGAGAATCTGATGGGGAGGTACTTCTTCATCTACCAGTCCGTCTGTTGGGTAGGCTCAGCTCAGCACAGAGCTACTTAGCAACAGCCTGTAAGGGGAGGGGCAGAATGAAACCATCCCCTCCCTCCTCTAATTCCTCCACTGGTTCTTTGCTTTCTTCTTTTGGTCCTGTCCACTCTCCTAAGGAAATGGGGGAGATGCCAGGAAGTGACAGGGAAGCAAGTGCACATTAACCCTCCTCCTAATATGGGCTTGCACTTCAGACGCTCAGGGTTAATTACCATTGACTTTGCTTATCTCTTCCCCAGCCAGGCTTGGAGGCGCGTCTCTCCCTCCTGGCAGGCAGAGGTGTGCAAAGCCAGTTTACCCATTGCCTCATCCTTTTATCAACCGCCAGCCCCTGGCTCCTCTGTTCCTGATTGTCTGTCCGGTGAATACGTGATCTACCCTGTAGATCAAGGGAACAGGAGGCTTGCTAGGGATGATATGTTAATAGCTGTCTCAGCTGCAAGAAACCATCCATGTGTGAGTATCTAAGCGAAAGAACTGCAATGCCTATCTTCACATCCATCCTGCTCATGAAAAGACCATGTCACAATTACATGAACGAAGCCTCATTAAGCTCAGTAGGTCTTCCTTCCGTGTATAAAAGGCTCAGGATCAGGCTTGCATTTCTGTAAACCATTAGGCTGCTTAAATCCTGTTAAAAGTCCATTCAGCTAAGTTTTACTCAGCATGGATCTACTAAAAAGAATAAATATGGCTGTGTTAGGTCCGTTAACTTCAAAAGGTCTACTCTGGCTAAAACTTAGGTTTCTTTATATTGTTGTAATGCTGTTATAG
This sequence comes from Podarcis liolepis, assembly GCF_965112155.1. Taxonomy (NCBI): domain Eukaryota; kingdom Metazoa; phylum Chordata; class Lepidosauria; order Squamata; family Lacertidae; genus Podarcis; species Podarcis liolepis. The sequence continues at coordinate 83,830,009 of NC_139555.1, read as the reverse complement.
TTTAATTACACTTTTATATGTTTTAAACCTTCTGTGTTTTAATTTGTGTAAGCTGCCTGGAGTCCCAGTCTGACAACCAGTGGAACATCTAAGAAGCTTGATTAATGCAACAGAAAAACTGCTGTCACAACTCTGCAATCTTTGGAACACAACAGCCAAGACCACATAACACTGGTTCTGAAAGACCTACATTGGCTCCCAGTACATTTCTGAGCACAATTCAAGTGTTGGTGCTGACCTTTAAAGCCCTAAACAGCCTCAGCCCAGTATACCTGAAGGAGCATCTCCACCACCATTGTTCAGACCGGACACTGAGGTCCAGCTCCGAGGGTCTTCTGGTGGTTCCTTCATTGTGAGAAGTGAGGTTACAGGGAACAAGGCAGAGGGTCTTCTTGGTAGTGGCGCCCACCCTGTGGAACGCCCTCCCATCAGATGTCAAGGAAATAAACAACTACCTGACTTTTAGAAGACATCTGAAGGCAGCCCTGTTTTGGGAAGTTTTAAATGTTTTATGTTTTATTGTGTTTTTAATATTTTGTTGGAAGCCGCCCAGAGTGGCTGGAGAAACCCAGCCATTTGGGCAGGGTATAAATAAATAAATAAATAAATAAATAAATAAATAAATATTATAGCTCTGTGTCTATGCCTAAAGCAACCTTTTTCTTAGGACAGCATTAAGTAACACATTGGAATACTAAGCAGGTTTCCCAGGAACAAGTACACAGATATTTGATGTCATTTCTTCAAGTATATTTTACTTCCAAACTCTAGGCATCTGCTGGAGAAATCAACACTTCAACCTCAGTTATTCCTGCAGCCCTGAGAACAACCTCTCATCCATGGGATAGCAAGGTTGGTAGGGCATGAAACACGTAATCCCAGGGTCATAATACTAGCCTCACGTTGGGCAAAAGATGCCTGCATTGCTGGAGGTTGGACTAGATGACCCTTGTAGTCCCTTCTGACTCTACAGTTCTATTATTCTCATCTCTGATGACAAGTAGACTCTGGGAACACAACCCCGATGCCTCTATTTCTAATTTGGTGAACTAAGCTCTTTTTGTAACACACAACAGTCTCCGCCCCTTCTGCTGCCATCCTAGAGCCTGCACTTTTCAGTCTTGAGCAGACTGGCATGAACGATTCCCCTGGAGGAAAGTGCGGTTGCAAAGATTTATAACTCACAGCCTGTCCATCTCTGCAATTCTCTCACTACCTTCTTTTGCAAGATAGCCTGCCTGTTGAGCCTTAAGCTGGAACCCTGCTAGTAAGTAACTAGGTCTGCTTGAAAATCTTCTCCATTGCTGCTGGCCATGTAGCCTGACTATGGAACATGGAAAGTACCTGCCGATCACCATCACATTTTCCTCTCCTCCCAGCTGGCTCCCTGCTACTCTCCACCTGCTGGCAGACGAGTGCTTACATTATAGTAAACCCAAAGCTCTAAAGCAAGAATGGGGAATCATTTCTAGCCTGCAGACCAGATATTTATCTCCCCACCCCAGCAGTGCCAGTTTTGACAGGCGGGCAGGGAACTGGATCCCACAACTCCAGCCCTTACAATAGGGATGTGGGACCTGTGGCCCTGCAGACCATCAGTCTTCCAGTTAGCCTTAAAACTCTTGAGTGAACAGCATTTTTTTTTTAAAAAAAGATAAATAAAACATTAGCACAATATCGCTTAAAGGAAAGTTTTACAATGCTAACTTTCTAAAAGAATAAATGGGGAGGACCTGTTCATCATGGGTCCCTCCTGATTAAACTCTTCCAATCAACAATTCTGATTTAAAAAATGAAATGTTAGTTAAATAACACTTACGTAAAATAACGTTAGAGATTTATAGCAAAATAATGCTAATAAAGGGGGGGGGACACTTTTCAGTCACTGCCATTTTAGCAACATTATTCCACCCTCACCAATTAAATGCTTCCAGTCACAAACCAACATTAACTACTTTTGTTTATGGGCATTTCATGGGTAGCAATGGGGAATCATGCTTAAATTAATAAGTGCTAGGCGTGCGCGCACCCCCCCTTTTAAAAAAAGGATTCTTTGGATTCAGCCTTGCCCACTTCCAAATGGCTGCTCAGGTGGGCTGGATCTTCCCTCCCCCACCCACAGCCGCTCTGTCGTGCCCATGAACAGGCAGAAAAAGTACAATATCCCCAGTAGTGTAGAAAGTCAATTGCAATTCCACTTATAGCTTACAGTGGAAAAGCAGTGATTTATGAGTGCTCAGAGCCTCCCGTTTGGAAGCAGCTTTGGTATAAGCTTTGGTTGGTTAGTCAGGCTTGCAGACCAATAATCCAATATCTTGCGAGAAGGTGATTGAGGGAAAGTTTTTCTTCTAGTCACAGTTGTTGTAACTTAAAGCCCCCGTAACAGAGGTTGTGCACAAACCATGCACTTAAAGCACCAAGAATCCTTGGTGTTGGTAGTTAAAGGTGCTGGGAATGGTAGCTCTTTGAGGGGTAAACTACAGTTCCCAAGATTCTTGAGAGCAAGCGGTGTGTTTTAAATGTACATTTTAAAAAATGGCTATTAAAAAAAGTAATAGGCAAGATGATGATGATGATAATAATGATAATAATAATAACGTATCTATACTCTGCCCACCTGGCTGGGTTTCCCCAGCCACTCTGGGCAGCTCCCAACAGAATATTAAAAACATGATAAAACATCAGACATTAAAAACCTCCCTAAACAGGGCTGCTGCCCTTCAGATGTCTTCTAAAAGTCAGATTGTTTCCTTGACATCTGATGGGAGGGCGTTCCACAGGGTGGGCACCACTACTGAGAAGGCCCTCTGCCTGGTTCCCTCTAACCTCACTTCTTGCAGTGAGGGAACTGCCAAAAGGCCCTCGGAGCTGGACCTCGGTGTCCAGGCTGAATGATGGGGGTGGAAACGCTCCTTCAGGTATACTGGGCTGAGGCCATTTAGGACTTTAAAGGTCAGCCCCAACACTTTGAATTGTGCTCGGAAACGTACTGGGAGCCAATGTAGGCTTTTCAGGACTGGTGATATATGGTCTCGGCGGCCACAAGCATGTTCTATCGTAAGAATATTCCAGGAGGCAGATCAGAGTCCAATCTCCCTCCATGTTTATGGGTAGTTCCTATATTGAGCATTAATTGTTATTATTTTTTAAATCACTGTGACGAGAAACAGAAACCCACACAAATAAAGCACGTCTAGTACCCTCAGTGCAGAATGTGGATCCCTTTGGCACAAGGACTCCGCCTGGTCCTAAGCAGGCATATGGAAGCCCCTGAGAGCAGAATTTCATTTGGGAAAACACTGCCCCCGCCCCACAGCAAGCCTCCTCTTTCGCTGAGGTTCGACCATGGCCTTACCTGTGAAGTGCTGGTGGCAGATGCAGGTATAGCCGCCCTCCTTGCGGGTGCAGACCCCTCCATTGCGGCAGGGGTTGGAGTAGCAGAGGTTGATCTCCATCTCGCAGTAGTCTCCGGTGAAGCCCTGGGGGCAGCGGCAGCGCAGGCCCGTGATGGGGTGGATGGGCCGGAAGAGGGTGGAGACGGAGGCGATGAAGGGAGCCGAGCTGTCAAACTTGAGCACCGAGATGCACTTCATGTAGTTCTGGCAGGGCTCGCGGAGGCAGACGTTGTCGTCGAAGGGGAGCACCTCCAGCATGGAGACCGCGGTCAGAGTCATGCGCTTCATGTACAGCTGTTCCTGGAGCTCCTCCGAGCTGAAGAAATGGCCGCTGCGGGGCGCCATGGCGGAGAAGCTGACATTCAGCACCTGCCCGCCGACGTCCGTGTCGTTCTGGATGTTGAAGATGAAGACGTCCTCCTTTGGGGTGGCCAGGACAGTGGCCACGCCCTCCAGGAAGTTGGCCAGGAGGGGAGAGAGGAAGCGCTCCTGCCACATATTCTCCAGGCGCACCGTGATGCTGTTGGCCAGCATGTCCTCCGTGATGACAATGACGCGCAGGACGCACTGGGCTGTCACACTGTGGATCCCGTCTGCAGGGCAGAGAAGGGAGAGGTTAGGACAGGGGTTCAGAGCGAAGGGCTTCAAACACAAACACCTGATACAAGAGAAATCGGCTCACAAATTGAGACTGGCAAGAGGAGCAAAGCACAACAACAACAACAGCAACAGCAACAGAAGCAACAACAATTTATTTCATTATTATTTATACCCTGCCCATCTGGCTGGGTTTCCCCAGCCACTCTGGGTGGCTCCAAACAGAATATTAAAAACACGATAAAACATCAAACATTAAAAACTTCCCAAAACAGGGCTGCTGCCCTTCAGATGTCTTCTAAAAGTCAGATAGTTGTTTATTTCCTTGACATCTGATGGGAGGGTGTCCCACTACCGAGAAGGCCCTCTGCCTGGTTCCCTGTAACCTCACTTCTCACAGTGAGGGAACTACCAGAAGGCCCTCTGAGTTGGACCTCAGTGTCCAGGCTGAACAATGCGGGTGCATATCTTTGCGGGAGAATGGCAGAGCTTTCTTCCTTTTACCAATCCTCCAGGAAACCACAGACCAGTTCCAAAGCTTGTGGGTCACTTAACAGGAATGTGTTTTTCAGAAGTACACTGCTAAAAGTTGTGGTGTTATGTATGGGAATATGAGTTTTGCATACTTTATTTCTTTGGGAGGGAGTCTCTGAATGGGGAGGGAGGAGCAGGGGTTCTGGAAGTGGATTATCGCAAGCGCCCACAAATCAAGAGCATAGAACACTCTGTCCCCCATAAAGGCAGCTAAGGGGAACAATGCACATGTGGAGGGTCACTTCTGATATGGTGAACCAATCACCTGATGAAACCAACCAAGAATACTACAGCAACTTAAGCACTAACTGTTTTAGTCTAAGCTTTCGTTGAATAGAGCCCACTTCATCCGATGCATCTCACAGACGTGCACAGGTGGAAAAAGGCAGGTGATTCGTGTGAATTCCTTCCACCCCCTGCAGCTTCTATACAATGATTAAAGTTGCAGGAGCCTGCCCTCTTTGGCATTGGACCAGCCTAGCCAGCAGGAGACTCTCCTATGAGCAGGGTTCTACTCTCAGGTAGTTATGGCCCAAGTTTCTACAATAAAATATATAGCTATGGTGGAACAGACACAAGTCACACCCGTACCATGCATTTAAAGCACACCTGATGCACATTTAAAGTGCATGGCTCCCCCTCCCCAAAGAATCCTGGAAACTGTAGTTTTGCCGTCACCGAGCTACAGTTCCCAGCTGCCTTAACAAACAAGAGTTCCCAGGATCCGGGGGGGGGGGGGGACTGCATAGTTTAAACACACTTTAAATCAGGCATAGGCAAACTCCAGCTGTTTTGGGACTACAATTCCCATCATCTCTGACCACTGGTCCTGTTAGCTAGGGATGATGGGACTTGTAGTCTCAAAACAGCTGGAGGGCCAAGTTTGCCTATGCCTGCTTTAAATATATAGTGTGGATGTGGGACTGGTGCTTCTAATGCACGCAAGTTTTTCACACATCAAAATGCCACCCCATATTTCCCCACCCCCATTTAATCCGGGAAAATCCAATAAGAAAGAAGTCTGTTGCCAGTTACTGATTTGCCACAACTCAATGGCTCGCTTGCAGTATTAAACTCGCACCTGAAAGCACCAGGGGAATTAAAAAAGGGTTCACAGCCATATGGACAGGGATGCATGGGAATGGAAGGTGAGGCCGTGTGCTGGGGAAAGTGGAAGGCAAAGAGCTGTGGCTCAGTGGTATAACACCAATGGACTAATCCTCTGTTTTGGCATAATACAGCTCCCTCTGTCCCTGTTAGCCATCTATTGGTATTAATTGCAGCTTCCAGACTCCAGAGGCTCAGACCAGAGGAGAGAACTGGGTCCCTGCGGCATGCTTTTCCGCGGCCTGCACAAACTTCTGCAAAAAACATTGCTCGAATCTCGTGAGCGATTTGCCTTGAAATACATCTTTCGCCTGTAAGCTCTTCAGGGCAGGGTTGTTGCTTATGGATACTCAGCAAGAGACGGAGGAAATTTACAGGACTGTAGCAATGTTTTACAATCACCATAAGGAGCCTTGCCATTCACCACCAAATGGAGTACTCCATCTTCAGACTTAACTCGCATGCTATTTGTCACTTTGTCTTAAAGCACACACACACACACACACACACACACACACCCCAAGTGCTCTCTGCCTAGTGGCTTTGCTTGCCTTGTGATTGCCAGCTACCCTTCTCTTCCTGGAGCAGGGTGGGGGCTGTATGAGGGTTAGGAAAGGGGTAGAAATTAAATACAGTTCACGGCTAAAGGCAAACCTCCCTCCTTGTCCCAAACACACCCAGACCAACGAGAACAATTAACTGGAGCCCTGAAGGGTTGTACATTGGTACCTCGGGTTACAGATGCTTCAGGTTACAGACTCCACTAACCCAGAAGTAGTACCTTGGGATAAGAACTTTGCTTCAGGATGAGAACAGAAATCGTGCTCCATTGGCCCCATTGGCTAAAGTGGCAGGAGGCAGGAGGCTCCATTGGCTAAAGTACCATATTTTTCGCTCTATAACACGCACCCGACCATAACACGCACGTAGTTTTTAGAGGAGGAAAATCCGTAGGCATGCCACCCATAGGCATTCCCTCTATAACACGCACAGACATTTCCCCTTACTTTCTAGGAGGAAAAAAGTGAGTGTTATGGTGCAAAAAATACGGTAGTACCTCAGGTTAAGAACAGTTTCAGGTTAAGAACGGACCTCCAGAACAAATTAAGTTCTTAACCCGAGGTACCACTGTACCATTATGGGGTGCCAATGAGGTCTGGGTAGCCACTGTTATATTCTTCAATGGGGTTGTTTATAACAACCTTTACAACATATGTGCTACTAACTCTCAATCTGTGAGATAGTTGAAATACATGCAACCAAAAAATCAATTTGAGTTGTACAACTCAAATTGCGCCTACTAAACCCATTTTATTTAAGCAATGTAGACTAAAGTTGTTTCTGGGGTCCTTCCAGGATTAGGGGCCCTGAAACCTAAGCTTCATTAGTTTCATAGTAGATCAGCCCCTGACCTAGCTGTCTAGGCAACCTGGGACCGTGGACCTGTGCCCCGTCTCAGACCGTGGACCTGTGCCTCCTCTCAACTCCCCTCTTCCACCACCACCTGCAGCTGCTCGTGGATAGCACAGCCAGTCAGAGCATATCCCAATATAAACCAATGCCTCAGCTTGGTCTAAGACAGATTCTCATGTTTCTACTCTTGGACCTGTGTTATGGACAATTATTTCTCTTTGCTGGTGCCTTCTTTCGTAGCCTGAACCTCCCCCTCTCTCTGACAGTCCCCAACAACAGCTGTAGTGAGAGAGAGAGGGAGAGAGAGAGAAAGCAGGGAGAGATGGCATGACTGTGATGGAATGGTCCCCTCCTGGAAAAGAGTTTCTGAGGAATAAGAAGTCAAGCCATTACTCCCTGCCCATATGTCTTTGCTCTCTTTGTGCTTTTATTTATACACATTTCATATTTTCTCCCGCAGCTGAAAAATAGCGAGGTGCAGCTGTGGCTATTTATAACCAGAATGTGCGCTCCTCTCAGCTATAACAAAGCACCACGGGACATCCAGCCAGAGCGGCCACTGCATTAGCAGAACTCTGTGCCCTCGGCAATGTGCTGTGGTTGCACAACAGTTATAATGGTGCCCGCAAGTGTCAACAGGTAGCGAACTGCCTTAACTCTCCACAAAGGACTTTTTGAGTTAGCAGCAGGTGGGGAAGAGAAGATTTTAGGAACATATAGGAAGCTGCCTTATCCAGAGTCAGGTAAAGGTAAAAAGTAAAGGACCCCTGGATGGTTAAGTCCAGTCAAAAGCGACTATCGGGTGCGGCGCTCATCTTGCTTTCAGGCTGAGGGAGCCAATGTTTGTCCACAGACAGCTTTCCAGGTCATGTGGCCAGCATGAGTAAACCGCTTCTGGTGCAACGGAACACTGTTACGGAAACCAGAGTGCACAGAAATGCCGTTTACCTTCCCGCTACAGCGGTACCTATTTATCTACTCGCCCTGGTATGCTTCCGAACTGCTAGGTTGGCAGGAGCTGGGACAGAGCAATGGGAGCTCACCCTGTCGCAGGGATTCGAACCGCCAACCTTCCGATCAGCAAGCCCAAGAGGCTCAGTGGTTTAGACCACAGTGCCATCCGCGTCCAGAGTCAGACCATTGTTCCAGCTGGCCCAGTATTGTCTGTACTGACAGGCAGAAGCTCTCCAGGGTTTTAGGCAGGAACTCTTTCTCAGCTCTACCTGGAGACCTAGGGGATACAACTCAGCTGCTCTATGGCCCTCTCTCACAAATTCCACATGGTGGAGTAGCGGATTACAGGCGTGCTCCCTGTTCAGGATGCCAGCCGCTCCCCTCCATCCCCTGCTCCTGGTTATCCATTTCCCCCTCCACAATCAGTCAACATTCTATTATTCTATTATGAATTTATAAGCTGTCCTTTATCTGAAAGTCACAGGGCAGTTAAAATATAACAATGCAAAACAAGAAGACAAAATACGTAATACACAATAAAACAAAAACAAACCAATAATGCCCCCTCCCACATTCTATGGCCAATGAGCATACTCAATCCTGATTAGGCTGATTAGGCTTCTGCAAACATTGGGATTCTCCCAAGCCTTCCAATACTTCCCCTTTGGGCCTAGGTGCTGCTGCTTTAGCTACATAAGCCATGACACTCATGTGCCACACCCTGTAAACACCAGGAATTATACCTCCCCAATCCCAGATTGCCCTGTTCTAAAGGTTTTTGTGATGAATTCTGCATGCTGAGGTGTGCAGCAGGAATTCTGAATCCTGTCTCTCCAATAGCAACTCCCCAAGCCTACGGGGCCTTCTTTGTGGCAGCCCCAAAGCTGTGAAACTCACTCCCTATAGAGTCTTTTGGACTTACACCATAAGTCTTTGGTTGTCCTCCCTGTAAATGGTGTTATTAGTTGTATTTGTTTAATGCTTTGATTGCTGTCATTTTATGGTTTGTTGAATATTCATTGTTTCATTATTGGATTTTGTTTTATGTCACCTGCTCTGGGACCTGAAGGGGGAGAGTAGGTAAGAAATACCAGAAATAAGCTGCTCCAACTCTTAGCAATGTGATTCCACACAGCCCCACGCAGAAAACTGCTTACAAACATTTCCCCATAGATTACTCCATAGATTATTGGTACTTGCTAGGAACCAGATCTGCAGCACAGTTCAGAGGCTCACGTGGGTGTGGGTGGGTGTGGAGAGAGAGAGAGAGAGAGAGAGAGAGAGAGAGAGAGAGAGAGAGACTAAGATTGGTAGGGTAGGGTGAGAAGACTGTGTCCAATTTTTTATTAGTATTTCCCCCTATCATTCTCTGACAAGCTCACTCAAGATAACTAGCAAAGCAGAATACAGTGGTGCCCCACAAGACGAATGCCTCGCAAGACGAAAAACCCGCTAGACGAAAGGGTTTTCCGTTTTTCGATGCGCTTCACAAAATGAATTTCCCTATGGGCTTGCTTCGCAAGACGAAAACGTCTTGCAAGTCTTGCGATTTTTTTCACTTCCCCCCTTTTTCTAAGCCACTAAGCCGCTAATAGCCTTTTAGCCGCTAATCCGCTAAGCCTTTAATAGCCGCTAAACCGCTAATAGCGCTAATCTGCTAAGCCGCTAATAGGGTTGCTTCGCAAGACGAAAAAACTGCTAGACGAAGAGACTCGCGGAACGGATTATTTTCGTCTTGCGAGGCACCACTGTACACATCATGCTGGCAAGGACTGATGAGAATTGTAGTCCAAGTCACCTGAAGGACACTAGGTTGAGGAAGGCTGCTAGAAGCTATGAATCAAAAAGAAATCCAGCACACTCCTAAAAAACATGACAAACTGTTTAAAAAATATGTATATTTTAAAAGCCTTTTTGCAACAAATTTCTAGCAGCAACCATAGTGACAACATTGACACAGGTCAGTTGCCTTGCAGTTGGTAGAAGGTAGATGAATCTTTTCCTTTAGCATGCATATGTGAGCCCTTCCCCAAGCACCCAAAAAGTTATCTGCACCCAGTTACTGTAGTTCAGGCAGGCTTCATTCAACTGGAAGATGCTCAAGAGCTTGACGAAACTAATGATTCTTAAGATGCCATTAACATATCTAATAAAGTTCTTGCCAAAGTGTTCTTATGATTCCACACTCTCCCAGCATATGAAGAACAGATGCTTTAGATGAGTCACAGCAACAACAGCCACAACTTGTCACTCCATTAGCAAACAGGCACAGTGGAGTCCAATAAGCTCCGTGGCAGTATCATCAACACAATTAGTTCAAAGCGAGGATCAGAACAAAGGATTGCATGTACTGCAATATTACAGAGGAATGATTTTAAAAAATGTATTAGAAACAGCAACACAGTGTAGTCAGGACTTTCAAAGGGTCCCTCCTGACTGGCCTTGTTGCTGCTGCTGTTTGCAGGGTTGTATCCTGCATCGTGCCACTAAAACAATATTTGTGCATCAGTAGTGGATTTATCCTGGACTGTCCACACATCATTTCCCTTCATGAGTTGCTCCTGTACTGTCATTGCATCATTGTCTCTTGCCCTGCAGTGGGACAAAAGTGGGATAGCATCCAAATCTTTGTAATATAAAAAAGTTACAGGAATTCAGTGTGCGCTCGCTGGTCAACCCAGCATTTGTCCGCCCCAGAACCTTTGCAGGCACAAACAGTTCTGGAAAGCGGGATTCCATGGAACTGCCCTGATACTGTCACGAGCAACAAATCACCACAACTACACAATAAAAAAGACCCCTGGAGGGTCTTTGTGTTCATTTCTTCTCCCACCTTCAAAGCTTATAGGCCACTATGGTAGAGATGGAATAAAATCTTGCAAGTGAAATCATAGAATCATAGAATCATAGAGTTGGAAGAGACCACAAGGGCCATCGAGTCCAACCCCCTGCCAAGCAGGAAACACCATCAGAGCACTCCTGACATATGGTTGTCAAGCCTCTGCTTAAAGACCTCCAAAGTAGGAGACTCCACCACACTCCTTGGCAGCAAATTCCACTGTCAAACAGCTCTTACTGTCAGGAAGTTCTTCCTAATGTTTAGGTGGAATCTTCTTTCTTGTAGTTTGCATCCATTGCTCCGTGTCCGCTTCTCTGGAGCAGCAGAAAACAACCTTTCTCCCTCCTCTATGTGACATCCTTTTATATATTTGAACATGGCTATCATATCACCCCTTAACCTCCTCTTCTCCAGGCTAAACATGCCCAGCTCCCTTAGCCGTTCCTCATAAGGCAGCGTTTCCAGGCCTTTGACCATTTTGGTTGCCCTCCTCTGGACACATTCCAGTTTGTCAGTGTCCTTCTTGAATTGTGGTGCCCAGAACTGGACACAGTACTCCAGGTGAGGTCTGACCAGAGCAGAATACAGTGGCACTATTACTTCCCTTGATCTAGATGCTATACTCCTATTGATGCAGCCCAGAATTGCATTGGCTTTTTTAGCTGCCGCGTCGCACTGTTGGTTCATGTCAAGTTTGTGGTCAACCAAGACTCCTAGATCCTTTTCACATGTACTGCTCTCAAGCCAGGTGTCACCCATCTTGTATTTGTGCCTCTCATTTTTTTTGCCCAAGTGCAATACTTTACATTTCTCCCTATTAAAATTCATATTGTTTGTTTTGGCCCAGTTCTCTAATCTGTCAAGGTCGTTTTGAAGTGTGATCCTGTCCTCTGGGGTGTTAGCCACCCCTCCCAGTTTGGTGTCATCTGCAAATTTGATCAGGATGCCCTTGAGTCCATCATCCAAGTCGTTGATAAAGATGTTGAATAAGACTGGGCCCAAGACAGAACCCTGTGGCACCCCACTAGTCACTCTTCTCCAGGATGAAGAGGAACCATTGATGAGCACCCTTTGGGTTCGGTCAGTCAGCCAGTTACAAATCCACTGAGTGGTAGCATAGTCAAGACCGCATTTTACCAGCTTCTTTACAAGAATATCACGGGGCACCTTGTCAAATGCCTTGCTGAAATCAAGGTAGGCTACATCCACTGCGTTCCCTTCATCTACCAGGCTTGTAATATCTTCATCTACCAGGCTTGTAAATACATGCACATTCTCTTCTCCCTGTTTTCTATTATATCCTTTGCCTCTCTTGTCTCCTCTATATTGAATTTTAGACTGTAAGCTCTTCAGGGCAGGGGTCCTTTTCTTTCCAGACTTTCCTAAGCATTTGGATGGTGTTAAATAAACAAGCAATGCCTTAGGAGGCATTACGATAGATTGAGTAGGTGGGCTCATTCATTGCATTGCTCATAACAAGACATTCTGTGAATAGAACTCGTGAGTTGGCCACGGATATCATCCAGTTAGAGCACTGACCCAAGTTTGGGGGAGATCCAGAGTTCAAATCCCACCTACCCACCACACACTTAACCATGAAGCCCCCTGGGTGACTTTGGGCCAGTCATCACTGCTCTGCCGCAACCGCCCCGTGATCCCTGGATAAAGAGCAGTATAGGCATTTAAACAACCTTCCAGGGTTGTTGTGAGGATACAACAGGGAGGGGGAGAGCTGTGTACCCCACCTTGAGCATCTTGGAGGAATTGTGGGATATAAATGTCCTCATAAATAAATGACATAGAAATCATCATTTGCGGTGTGAAAAACGAAAGGAGAAATACCCCCCCTTCCTTACCCTATATTAATGGTGCCACTGCAGAGATGCAATTCTGAGACATCTGTACAGACTACTCCAATGGATTCTAATACTGGAGGCAGTGCCTTGTCAATTGCATAATTGTACCAAGCTTGGTAGTTTTGAGCACTTAAAATATATATATATATGATGACCGTACGCAACAGAAGAGACCTTGGAAGAGGTGCTAAGAGAGGGCTGGCAGGCTGATCATCTTCAGCAAACCATACAGGTACATCTCTGTGTCAGCATCCCACTCCTCCTGTTCCCAGGTTGAAGCCTGGCAATGAAAAGTGGCTCAAGCTTAAGCCCTGGGCTCTGTCACCTAAGCCAGCTTCCTCAATAGACTTGTGACAGGAAAAGCCCGGGGGTCATGAGCTGTTAACACGGCGCATAGGGAGGCATTGTATTGCAGGGACAGCACAGCGGGAGCATCTTTTCTGCTCCCCTCTCTATGCATGAGCTGCCAGCCCTGCAGAATGGCAGATAATTGCATCTGGTGTCTCCCGCAGCGCTGACATAACCTAGACTTCAAGGCAGAGCACACAACAAATGGGCCCTGTCTGCCGGGGAGACCCACAAGGGGGTTCATGCTCCACTTGTCACGCTGGACGGCAGGCTGCAAGGGAGGCTCGTCTGGGGAGCATGAAGGCCGGCTCCCCGCCACCACCCACAGTGCTTTGGATTGCAAAAGGCAGCGACATCCAATGCAACCCCCCCCCTGCGTTTCAGAGAGATGAACAGGTAGCAGTGTGGATTAATCCCGTTTGGCATGCATATAGGGCTCCAGTCACTTTGCAGCCTCCCTATACAGTGGTACCTCAGGTTACAGACGCTTCAGGTTACAGACTCCACTAACCCAGAAATAGTACCTCGGGTTAAGAACTTTGCTTCAGGATGACAACAGAAATTGTGCTCCGGCAGCACGGCGGCATCAGGAGGACCATTAGCTAAAGTGGTGCTTCAGGTTAAGAACAGTTTCAAGTTAAGTACAGACCTACGGAACGAATTAAGTACTTAACCTGAGATACCACTGTATACGCCAATATTCGAGAGGGAATGTATTTGTTCAGAGACATCCCAAAAGTTATCACATAGGGTATGTTATACGCATTACACAGATGACAGGCTGGGAGGCTTGCCTAGGGCCACCTAGTGAGTTCATGGCTGATTGGGATTTGAGCGGAGGATTTTCTGTCTGACAGCTGGGGTTAGCCAGCACACTCCACTAACTTGCCCCCTGCAGAAGCTGCAAATGCATTTCCCACATTCTATCAATGCACCGTTTTTTAAAAGCAGCCAGAGGCATTAGAGCTGGAAGGGAATGGGGGTCTGAACACAGGCCGGACTGCCTTTCCTAAGAGATGTCCTCTGCACCATGACGTCTTTAGCTCACATCATCCATGGGATTGCTAAAGACCCTTGAAGAGGTGTCTCTAGAATAGTAAACCAATACAGAAAGCTCAGGTAATCGGCCAATGCTACATGCTCCCTGGGAGGTTAGGGCTGCATCAAAAGGCAGAGAGATTCCCCCCTGCGGCATCTCAGGCCAGGAAATGCTTCACCCACTGAATGCTCACTTACTGTGTGACTGTTAAAGATGTAAAAGAAGGTGCTAACCTCCTGAGGGATTCAGTTTAATGACCTCCTAAATACAGGACAGAAATAGGGGGAGCTGCCTTATACTAGGTAAGGTTATTAGATCCATGTAGCTCAGTATTGTTTGCTCTGTTGCCTGTTCATTTCAACAGGACACGGCAGGGATTGAAGCTGAGGTCTTCTCCATGCAAAACATGTGCCATGCGGTCAAGTTGTGCTCCATCCCTTAAATGGGCCTTGCCCATTGTGGGGCTCTCCAGCTGTTCTGGACTACGATTCTGGTCAGACTCATGACCAAAGATAAGGGGATGATGGGGACTGCGGTCCAAAACATCTGGAGAAACCAGACTGGGTAAAGCACTCAGGCCCTGAACTTGAAATCAAAAGCCGCTCTTGCATTCTGCCTGATATCCCACCTGCAGCTGCAGTAATGGCTGATGTTTCCAAAGAAGTCGGCTTTTCCTGCACCTCAGTTGCTACCTTCAAGACCTAATCCATTCCTACATCAGAAGTGGGAATCAGCTAGGCAGGACTCCGCTGCTGGAGTACGAATCCATTTGTGATGGACAAGCAAGTCGTAGAATGTTCGCACAGAATGCTGGATTTGGCAGCTTTTTATTATTATTTATTAAATTTGTATACTGCCCTTCATCCAAAGATCACACCCGAAGATCACAACATAAAAATACAAAACAAGAACACAAAATAATACATAATAAAAACAAAAACATACCCCAAAAACCCCGTCTCTCACAAACACATTTAAACAGCCATAAAATGTTAATCAGCCAAAGGCCTGATTAATTAAAGGCCTGATAGAGAACATTTTCACCTGGTGCCTAAGTATATGTAACAAAGGCGTCAGGTAAGCCTCCCTGGGGAGAGCATTCTGCAAACGGGGAGCCACTGCAGAAAAGGCCTGTTCTCGTGTTGACACCCTTCAGACCTCTCAAGGAGGCACATGAAAAACAGGCCTCAGGTGATGATCAGAGGGTCTGGGACAGTTCATACAGGGAGAGGTGGTCCTTGATCTGACCCAAGGCAGCATACATAGGATCAGTTTGTCATGTCTATTGATTCCAGAGTAAAGTGGGGTTAGGATCACAGCCTTCATCATGTCCATTGATTTCAATGAGCCTACTCTGAGCATGCCTAAGCATTAGATATGGCCATACCTTTCCTCTTCAGGTGTTCATGGTTCAAGAACATCTCTGTAAGGGAACTTGGTGCAAGTCCCCCTGTAAATAATACTAATACTAATACTACTACTAATAATACAGTGGTACCTCGGGTTACAGACGCTTCAGGTTACATGCTGTAATAGGTATGAGTTACTCGTGCGTAAGCTGGTGCCTTTCTCGGTTAATTTTGCCTTGTTAAACCTTTTTGACTGCACAGCCCTTCTCATCGTGGCTGCCTCAGTCACTGGCAGAATCCGTCAGTGGGCGTTTCTTGAACCTCTTCCAACATAAAAGTTGTTTGACACCTAGTCTCCTCCTCCTCTCACTGCGCGGGAGTCTTCTGCGCAGCGAAGGCATGGGTAGCGGAGGACCTGGGCTCTCCTCACTGATGTCCAGTGAAGAGTCCTGGAGCCCTCTCTCCAATTCCCCCGTCTGCCTCCCTTTATCCCTGGTGTTGCGCTGATTGGCTTCCCCCTCTACTGAGCTGTTTCTCCCCCTGCTGCTGGGTCCTTCACCAGCATCATCTGGGAGCCTCCCCTTCGCCTCTCCCTCCGATGTCAGTTCCCTGACACATACATTTCAGGTTACAGACTCCGCTAACCCGGAAATAGTACCTCGGGTTAAGAACTTTGCTTCAGGATGAGAACAGAAATTGTGCAGCGGCGGCACAGCAGCAGCAGGAGGCCCCATTAGCTACAGTGGTCCCTCAGGTTAAGAACAGTTTCAGGTTAAGAATGGACCTCCAGAACGAATTAAGTTCTTAATCCGAGGTACCACTGTATTTATATATATATTTCTACCCTGCGCATCTGGCTGGGTGTCCCCAGCCACTCTGGGTGGCTACCAACAGAATATTAAAAATGCAATAAAACATCAAACATTAAAAACTTCCCTAAACAGGGCTGCCTTCAGATGTCTTCTAAAAGTCAGATAGTTGTTTATTTCCTTGACATCTGATGGGAGGGCGTTCCACAGGGTGGGTGCCACTACCGAGAAGGCCCTCTGCCTAGTTTCCCATAACCTCACTTCTTGCCGTGGAGCTGGACCTCAGTGTCTGGGCTGAGCAATGGGGGTGGAGACGCTCCTTCAGGTATACTGGGCTGAGGCCATTTAGGACTTTAAAGGTCAGCACCAACACTTTGAATTGTGCTCGGAAATGTACTGGGAACCAGTGTCCAGAGTGAACAATGGGGGTGGAGATGCTCCTTCAGGTATACTATCATGTTTGCAGGATTTGGTGGAAGCAAAAACAGCCAGCCATGGATACGGCCAGGGTAATAAGCAAGGGTGCTTCCATCACAGCCCCCCAAAGCACCCCAGCCCCCCACACTTTGAAGCTGCTCTAATTGGGAACCAATATTCCAGGAAGGAAACAGTGTTGTAAAAGAGAGAGAGAGAAACGCCCTCCTTCTGCTGACCCGAAGAGCAGCTAGTTGATGGCACTCCCTCCATGTACGGCTCAGGTCTGATTGTCTTCTTCACCCTCGGCAGCCACAGAGCCCAGACACAAGCGCTTTGATTCCTCCCGTTCCTGTTTGAAGTTAACGGCTCAGGAAGATTTAACGATGGAAATAGCTCTTCCTTCCCCTTCTTCTTCTTTTGTCCTTTAAAGAGTGAGATTTCCTTTGGCAGCCCTGGAAAATTCCAGAGGAAGCCTCAGGTGCTGGCACCAACAACCCCTGGAGCTCTGGAGATAAGACAGAGCTGGTGGAAGGGGGGTTGGGAATGTGTGGAGAGAGGAAAGAGCAAGGGAGGAATAAGAGAGCAAATAGAGGCACGGGTGCAATAACACAGGAACTAATCTTCTCGATGGCGGAGTCAGAGATGTAGGGGGTGTGGAGCACAGGGGGCTTTCATTTCTCTTTTGAATCATCCCTTTTTAAGCCTCATGTGGAACCAAAGCAGGAAATTCTGCTGTGCATCCTCATGCCTTGAGAAAGACATTTCCCCACCCCCACCTGCTCCTCTGCCTCAGGGAAAGAAATACAGTTAAGTAATGCTAAATCTGGACTTCATGGTCTTGGGGTTGCTAATGCTTTGGGGGCTGTAGGTGCATTTACAAACCGGAGGGTCTGCCTTTGACATCTCAGATGCTTCTTCTATTCTCGTGATTATGCTGTTATAAAATTTTAGGGTGCGCACAGATAGCAGACACACACTCCACAGAAAACCAGTCCTTCACCCTTCAAAACTGAGGAAATATTCCCTGAGAAAATTACACTTTATTTTAGCGCATAGAACAACCCACATCTTGTCTCTTCTAATGACTCTAAATATTTCCTCCTCAGCCATGAAGCCTAACCAGCCTCACAGAGTTATTGTGAGGGTAAAACAAGTATACATGTACAGTGGTACCTCAAGTTACAGACGCTTCAGGTTACAGACTCCGCTAACCCAGAAATAGTACCTTGGGTTAAGAACTTTGCTTCAGGATGAGAACAGAAATCACGTGGTGGCAGCGGGAGGCCCCATTAGCTAAAGTAGTACCTCATGTTAAGAACGGTTTCAGGTTAAGAACGGACCTCCAGAACTAATTAAGGTACCACTGTAATAATAAACAAACTACCAATTCATTTGAAAGAATAGACATATGGCCTGTGATACCAGATTATATCATATCTATATGCTACTCCTCCTGTAGGCACCTCAGATTGACATACAGGGGGGTTCCCATGCAGATTCCCAACAGGGATTTACCAGATTGAGATGTATTCAAAGACTTACAATGCAACAGCAGCACCACACACCCAAGCACCATCCAATTGCTCTGTGGGCAGCTCATCCGTCCCACTGTGGGAGAGATGCACAACTTCCCTATTTGGATATTACACTAGAAGAAGGACAAAAACAAACACAAGTAATTCTACTTTTTTATGCGGCATCCAAAGATCTACTTCCTGGTTCTTGCCTCCCAAAGAACAAAGAGAAACGCTTTCCCTGGGCCTCACTTTGCACCTCACCCGCTGCCCCTCTATGCTCACCCCTAACCCCACACATGGCCTTTATACCATCTCGCTTGTTCCCAGAGGCCCAGCTGCCTGTTCCTGCCCTTTGCCCTTTGCGGAACAGACAGCTGCAGTGCCCACTCCCACCACTCACATCTGGGCCAGGCAGCACCTTATCGATAGCAAACATTGATTTGCCCCAGCAGGTCACAGTGAGTCAGGGATCACTGCTGCTGCTGCTGCTGCTGCTGCTGCTGCTGCTGCTGCACAAGGATGGCTTCTGGTTATGGCAGTGGGTTTAAATGAAGGATGGAAACAACCGAATGATGCTCAGTGGACCTGGGTAAACTTTCCATATAGAAGTTCCTGCTTTCAAACCCTGGCAGTGACAACTAAGGGACACTAGGAGGATGGGCTGGAGAAATCACCTGCCCAAGACTCTGGGAGGGGCTGACAGGCAGAGAGTAAGCAGGACAGCACTAGATGGACCATTAGGCTGACAGGGGGGCTGCTGATGCCTCTGATGTAGCAACAGAGCAACAGAGAAGAAAAAAGCCTTCCCCACACAGAGCATGGCATTACTCATTATGCAAAGCAAGCTGCAGAGCAGAAACTGCCTTCCTGAGAGGAGGCAAGGCAGACCAGCCATCTCAAGCAGTGAGGTTGGGAGGAAATCAGCCTTTTAGTGTGCCATCACCTACTCTCTGGAACCCATGAATATTAGACACCATCTGGTCCTTTAATTAATCGTTTCCTGATGGCCCTTTAATTAGTTGTTTCCTTCTTGTAGCCCAAGCAACCTTACTATTTATATATTATCATAACTGCAATTGTGATGATGATGATGATGATGATGATGGGAAGAAGAAG
This sequence comes from Podarcis liolepis, assembly GCF_965112155.1. NCBI lineage: Eukaryota > Metazoa > Chordata > Lepidosauria > Squamata > Lacertidae > Podarcis > Podarcis liolepis. Next base: position 83,810,719 of record NC_139555.1, on the reverse strand, counting down.
AAGGGGACTGCTTAGGCTTTGAGTAGGAAGCAACTAATTAAATGGCCAGTTGTGCCTGGAAGTTGCCCACAATGATTTATTAAAGATTCAGTAGCAAAGAGAATTCACAGTTGCATTTTGCCACTCTATATGGGCCCTGTGGTTGTCTTTAAAGTGCCATGTCACACAACTCAGCCACAGGACTGAGCTGCCATTGGATGCCCTGATGGATGAACTTTACAGAAAGCAACCTTGCTTCACAGCCTCTCTGTGGCTTTTCATGGTATCCCCCTGGACTGGCTTCATAGAATGGGAACTGAGGGAAGGAACTGTGTTACAGTGGTTCCGGCCCTTCCTGTGGGACTGAGTCCAGACAGGAGCATTGGGAGAACGATTTCTGCTTCCTTGGTGGTTCTATCCCCAGGACTACTGAATATTTCTATGAAGCTGCTGGCAGTGGTCATTAGGAGTCTTGGGGCAAGGGACCATCAGTATACTGACGACACTGAGCTCTGTTTCTCCATAGCATCTGACTCAGGGGAGGCTGTGTGAGCCATGGAGCAGTGTTTGGGTGCAGTGGTGGATGAAAGAAGATAAGCTGAGCTTGAATCCTGGCAAGACTGTGGCACTGTGCGTGAGTGGTTCCTATGGCAGAGAAACTGGTCAACTCCCTGTCCTGGATGGGGCTGCACCCCCTCTGAAGGAGCAGGTACACAGTTTGGGGGTGCTTCTGGACCCAGCTCAGTCACTGGAGGCCCAGGTAGCCTCAGTGGGTAGAAGTATCTTTTACCATCTGCCATACCATTTCTGCAATAGCCACAGCAGTCCTGGACCGGAAGGGCTTGTCTGCAGCAGTTCACTGTGCTATTTTGAATGCCTGCTTAGAACATTTTTCTTTAGGCTTGCCTATCGAGACACATAAAAAAGGGACGCGGGTGGCGCTATGGTCTAAACCACAGAGCCTAGGGCTTGCCGGTCAGGAGGTAGGCAGTTTGAATCCTTGCGACAGGGTGAGCTCCCGTTGCTCAGTCCCTGATCCTGCCAACCTAGCAGTTCGAAAGCACATCAAAGTGCAAACAGATAAATAGGTGCCACTCTGGCGGGAAGGTAAACGGCGTTTCCGTGCGCTGCTCTGGTTCGCCAGAAGTGGCTTAGTCATGCTGGCCACATGATCTGGAAGCTGTACGCCGGCTCCCTCAGCCAGTAAAGCAAGATGAGCGCCGCAACCCCCGAGTCATTCACGACTGAACTTAACGGTCCGGGGTCCCTTTACCTTTACCTTATCCAGACACATCGAAGCTACGTATGTTTTATTTCTTTTTAACTGCTGCAGCTGTTAATTAGCTTTTGAACATTTCTAAATGCCTACTTTCTATCTATAATTTTAATACTTTATATTTTTGTAAACTGCTTAGAGCTTTTGTTGTTTGTTTTACAACCAAGCAATCTATAGATAGTCTTAAATATATAAATAAAAATAAATGGAAGGGCAACAGAGAGAGCATTGGATTGTAGGGATTCGACGGCGATGTCATCTGGCTCTCCTGTAAGAAGTGAGCGAACAAATTAAACCCACCTAGGAGAAAATGGCTTGGAAAGCAATGCATATCAGCACTCATCAAATATCTTGTAAAGTGGGGAGGAGAACAGCATTTACCACACATTCAGTTCTGGACAGAGATCTCTAGGATTAAGGGAGCGGTCAATTCTTCTGACCAATTCATTCCCCGCAGAGCTCCGAGCACATAGTGGTAAGCTGGCAATCTCGCAAGCTTTCTTGGGAACAATGCGTCATCACGAAACACTGTGTGCAAGCAAGGCGGTCTTGTGGGCAGAACAGGTGCACATGCACATGCAGAAGCACACATGCAAATGTACGCTACGAGGGTTATTTTTAGGGGCTGTGTTACGTTGCGAGTAGCGCTTGCAGTGCAATCCTGACTGGTGCTCCGGCCTCTTGCCCAGACTCACAATCTGTTCGACATTAAAGGGAAGCAGATGGTTAAGAGGAAGACCCCCCCTCCCCCTCCCCACCTTTCATTCGACACACAAAGGCAGCCCAAAGCCTGCTGGAAGCGCCAACCCCCCCAGGAGTAATTTTAATCAGAGAGCCTCAGCCATTCTCGACAAACGCAGGCCCTGGCAACTGATGAAGAGCCAGAGGCTGGTGAATATTCATGTCCCTCTCCCACAGGGAGCTTCCTCAACATGTAGTTGCAGGCGCACGGAGGCAGGCACAGCAAGTGGTTGCATGGACAGGTAACGGTGGCTTTCGCCAAACATTTATGCGCATCTAGAGTGGGGTTATGGTTGCAGAGAGCTAAGCGGAATGTTCCTTTGCTCCTGGACTATTACAGGAGTGAGCCCAGGCAGCACTTGGTGGCAAAGGGAGCACCCACACTTATGCTTGTCCCCTGCCTAGAAATCACAGGCCCGAGCACTTTCCTGCTTGCCCCATGTTCTCTAGGCATGAGTCTGAGCATTTATTTTTGCCCTTTCCCTTTAGCGTTAAATCAGAGCTAATGTCAATCCGGAGAAAACCCAACTGACGTCTGCTGATTCAGCAGTAAGCAGGGGCTTCCCCGGGGGAAAGTGGCAGGGCAAGCAGAAGTGTGGATGAGCCCAGGGGGTGAAACTAGGCTTTATTTCATCTGGGTCAAAGACTCAGTTTGGCACTCCCAGCACGCACATTTGCGTACACACACATCTTGACACATTTGACTGTACCTGCAGCTTCAGCTTGGTAGGAACTGGCTGCAAATTAACTCTGGGAGGTGTCTTCCCTTCTCCCCTCCCCTCTCCCAATTAACCTCTGTCTCCAGGGTCTGTCCCTGTGACATCACCAGGGGCCACCCCTTGGTCTCAGGTTTGGATTCTGAAATCTCAGGGTCAGGGATGCTGCTGATCTGCCATCTTAGAAGTGGTTTTCAGAAGATACTCTGTGAACCTTTTTGGCTAAAGGGTGGGCTATTAATGCCTTGGAGGCCACCCCTTGTAGCCATGGCACTGGATGAGCCAGTGGATCCATGGCACTGGATGATACAAATGGGGAAAGGGATCAATGCTCAGCTGCTTTGATCAATTCCCCCAGGAAGGAAGCTCCTCTTCGTCTCCTTACAAAACATACACAGGCCACATGCTAAATGCGGGTGGATGCTCACATGCATCACTGCATGGTCCATTGACGCTCTCCCTTAAGAGACAACAAGAGTGGTTACATTTTATCAGCCTAGCCTAGAACAGAATAATGATAATATATAATAATAATTTATTATTTCTACGATGCCCATTCGGCTAGGTCTCCTCAGCCACTCTGGGCGACTTCCAACAGAAGGTTAAAAATACATTAAAACATCATTTATTAAAAAGTTCCCTAAACAAGGCTGCCATCAGATATCTTGTAAATGTCAGATAGTTGTTTATTTCTTTGACATCTGATGCGAGGGCGTTCCACAGGGCGGGTGCCACTACCACTACCACAGAAGTCAACAACTCAGTTGCATTCAGTGAAATGGCTACTGATGCAAAAGGGGAAGGCCCAAACCGGACGTCATTCAAATCTATGATAAGCCTGAACACACTCAATTTACTTCTCCAGTCCATTGTTTCTAGAGGAAGTTGGGCTTTTTCAAACAAGAACTCTGCCCAATCTAAAATCAACACTTGGAATAAAAATTCAGCTGTGTTCATAGCTGTAGGGTGGCCAGATTGACGAAAAGGTAAAGGTAAAGGAACCTCTGACAATTAAGTCCAGCCGCAAACAACTCTGGGGTTGCAGCGCTCATCTCGCTTTACATGCCGAGGGAGCCGGCACTTGTCCGCTTCCACAGACAGTTTTTCCGGGTCATGTGGCCATCATGACTAACTCACTTCTGGTGAAACCAGAGCAGCGCACGGAAACGCTGTTTACCTTCCCGCTGGAGCGGTACCTATTTATCTACTTGCACTGTGTGCTTTTGAACTGCTAGGTTGGCAGGAGCTGGGACCAAGCAACGGGAGCTCACCCCGTCATGGGGATTCGAACCTCGACCTTTCAATCGGCAAGTCCAAGTGGCCCAGTGGTTTAACCCACCTGTGTCCAGATGGACTACTACAGCCTTAATAGTTGTGCGGAGGAGGGGATTTGGGCAGGGGTAACTTGTGGTTCAGCACAAGCAACTCGGTAGTGGGAGACCTTCAGAGTATCTAGAAAATCAAATGCATATATCAGGAAGATGGAACCCCAACTGCTCCCAGTCCTAGGTAGGGCTGGACCACCTGGTATATGACCCTCTTCGTGCAAAATGAGAAGATAGTCCAAAGACTTCTAGGGATAGCCTCACACCTCTCATGCCTGCCCATCTTGCAAGCTGCTGTTTGGCCTGGCAGAGGAGATAACTGCGCACCATTTCTGATTTGTTAGATGCCACCCCTGGCACAAATAATACTTTTGTGCTGGGAAAGGCACTTGATATGTAAGGATTGGAGCAAGAGCTGGGGTTGCTTTTTTGGCCTCACAGTGCTATTTCCTGCGCAAATGTTTGCCGGGGGTGTTTAATGCTAGGCCACTTTGACACCATCCTTGCCAATTGGCGCCTATGAAATGAAGCGACACATTTGCGCATACATATATATAGATAGATATGTGGGATCTATGCACCACCGGTCAAATTATACACCTGATTATGCACATGAGCACTTTCAGGAGCAGCTGCAAGGAGGAAAGCAACTGGGAAATGGGGCTGATCTTGTCCTAACATTTGCACTAGCTGGTTCCTTTTTCATGCCGTTCACATGCTACAGTGACTGGTAAAGGAGATTGGTCTTGGCTCGACGGCATTTCTATTTTTCAACACACACTGAGTGCTGGGAAACGATGCCTCTTGGCGGACCGGTTTACCCAGGGCAATTGGACTACACACAAAAGAGCACTCTAGCCTTGACAAAAGGATGCTGTGGCCATGAATTTGTGTCCAAGTGGATGGAACTAATTGGTCCCTAATGCGGGACCATCCATATTGGCTTTTGAGTACGGAAGCACTCCAGGGGACAGTTAACGGTGTGTGGTTATAACTGTGCAATGTTTTAGCCCTACATCAGAATAATTTCAGCCGGATGTGCTCCCCCCACCCCAACCCCCATCCCCACCAGGACTAAGAGCTTTTCCTCTTCCATATACAGCATGAAATCCAAGTCGCAGCAGTAGTGACAGCAACAAGAATGTGGGATGCCAGACTGCCACTGTTTTCAAGAAAAAAGTTTAGATTTGTACAATTTAAACTGATTAAAGCACTCTAGCACTGGTGCAACAAATCCACTTTAAAAACAACAACAGACAACCCAGCAGATTTCTTGTGGTTAGGAAAGTGCACTGGAAAGGAATGAATGATTAATGGGAAGACACATAAACACCCTGCAAGCAAGTCGCGATGGATGCTCCCCAAAGACTGGACTAACTTTTGTTTAAGTTTTGTGCAAGCAAATCAGGATGGATTCTGTATAAGCAGTTCGCCTGGAGGCGCCCATAATTCCCCAGGCAGGCACGAAGGATATCACACACAGAGACCAATGATTTTCAGGTCATAAAAGAAGGGAAATGACCCATCTTTCAGGTCTGTATGTTTTCATGGGATTTTTGTGGACTAAACTTGCAATCCAAAACACATGTACCAGGATGTCAACTAACCAAATTTAATTGGCATATACCTCTGGGTTAAAATGCTTCCGATTGCTCACTGTTCCATGAAAAAAAGAGGAATGGCAAAAACAAAAGCTGCTTGCTTTTGAAGCAAATGCTTCTTTGCTTGGTCCCCGTCCCCCCCATTATTTTCTTCTGCAAGGCATCCACAGCTCTTTAAAGTTCCTGGTGATTATTTGGGGGAATTAAGCGATTTTGCAAATCAGGTCAAATTTGGCTTTCACGATGCATTATTACTAATTTAATTAAAGTGCCTCTTGCCTTGGAAACTTTAAATGCGGAGATTAAAACACACAATCCAAGGACACTACAAAACTGTTAATTAACAGCTAACCTAAATACATGCAGCTTGCATGACACCCTGAAAATGACTAGCCTGAAGCTCTGGCAGACCTACAAGGGAGCAAATCCCAAAGATGGGACCCCTCCAGAGAAACATCTGGCACAAAACAGAGGGTGAACTCAGCTCCAGGGTAATTTGATTGGCTACAGTGGAGAAACACACATGAAGCTTTTCAAGTTGAAGTCTTGACAGCAAGCGCATTCCGGGGGCGCTAGATGTCCATGACATCTTGAGAATTCCAGATCTTCAAAGACATTCTACGATGTGAATTTCAGCCATCTCCTCACCCTGATACCTGTTTTTAACCACCTCAGGAAAATTCAGGTTGCAGAGGATGGCATGTAGACTTCCGACAGTCCTTGTGGTTCCACCTGCAGTCCATAGGATCATTGTCAGTGGTCCTAAGTGACTTCATCCCAGTTTGCATGAAGGAATGATGGAAAGCTGCATGCAACCCGCTGTGGTTTTACAACGCCAGTCAAATAATTGACTGACAGCCTAATTTCAGAAGTCGGTTGGAAGGCCTGTGTGGAGCTTAGCCCTTAGGGTTCCCAAGCCAGTTTTCCTGCTTGCTGAATCTCAAGCCCCATGCTAGGCTTGCCAATTGTGCTTGCCAGTGTTATTATATCAGTGGCTGCTGTGGTATACATGGAAAACATTAGTGCACATCTCTGAAGTCTAGTGTGTGTGCCAGGGAACCACGACTGGGTCCATGCCTCCCTGACACATACCCACTGGGTGTCTGGAGATGTGCAATGCCTTCCCTGTGTTGACTGCTGCAGACAGCAGTGCAAAACTGGTGCAACCATGAAACCCACGATTGCTGCGTAAAAGGTGAAGCAACCGATCTGGCTCCAACCATGAAGAGTAAGAACTTTGACGCAGCCGTGCCTGGTAGGGGTGCTGGATTTATTTGGAAGCCAGCGTTGCTGCTGGAAGGGGGGGGGCAACACCAAAGGGGTGTTTCATGAGCAGAGCACCTAAGCCCCAACAATTGGTGCGCGCAAAAATGGGTCACCTTGTGTCATTGGGACGTCAGATGATGGGAAGGGGTTGGCCCCATCCACCTGTCACACTTGTCCCACGGAGTGTGCGTGGAGAAAAGGATCCAGTCAGATCTCTGGACGAGGGGCTACAAAGAAGGAGAAAGGAACTGCATACAGAGTAGGGCTTTTTATTTTCTGTGACTGTCTCATCTTCCTTATAATATCAAGCTTTGCCCTTGGTCTGTTAGAAGTGCTTCCCACCACCAGGCTGGTTAGGCAGCTTTGTATCTCCAGAATTAATTTTTTTAAGCAGCAACAGCAGCAGACATCCGCTTGCGTTTCCTGTCTCTACGGAACAAGCTCCCGCCTCGGCACTAGCTGTTTTGACATGAGGCCTTTCACAGAAATAATTGAAGAATCTGGGAGGAATCCTGCCCTCCCACTTCCAAGGAAACTCCGTTAGCTGATTCATACTCACTTCCCTTTGGGAAGAATCATTTTGATCGTAGTAATGTAAAGTTTTAGTCAAGCCTATTAGTATGATGCAGCTCATTCTCTCTATTTATCAATAGCTTTATTAAGTCTGTTCCTAAAGGGATGGCGTTGGCTTACACCTCTCATTTTAATTCTTCGCATGAACAGGATTAAACCCACTCATGACAGCATCTTCTGATCCAGCATCAGTAGCTAGGATAGTATACACATTCACCCTGTAATTTGGTGAGCTTAAGGCTATAATCTTAGTATCATGTATATACCATGCTGACTCTCCAAAGTGCTTTACACTTTTAGCACATGGGTGCTTTTTTTTTTTTAGTACATGGGTGCTCAACCACATTGTGATGCTCCTCTGGGCCTTCCTGAATTGTTGGGATGTGTCTTTTGAGCTGGGTGGCGATGCACACCCTTTCCCCACGGTGGCTCTCTGCTGTGTGAGACCATCTCCATGCGTCCACAGGAAAAGTAGAACCGATGAGTGCTCCAAAAGTGGTGGCACTGAATCAGCTGCTTAGTTGAGATATGAACCTGGCTTTGTAGCTCTCACAGTCATCGGACGCCATTGGCACCATCAGCAAGAGTGTCTTTTAAAAAGGAGACTGCAGGCATTGGGGCACCTAATCTGGATCAGGACCCTGGCATGGAGGGTGGGGACACTTTCCCACCATTTTGGCCCCAATCCATATCGAGATTTACACACTTACAACTTACTTTTTTAAAAAAGCATTTTGCAGAATTAATAATTTGTCCAGCCTGGCCCTCAGTTAAATGTTTCATCTATTGGAAGTTGTTGAGTTCATGGGATGAGAAGGAATGAAAGATAATAATAATAATAATAATAATAATAATAATAATAATAATAATAATAATAATGCTGCAATACAGTCGTACCTTGGTTGTTGAACGCCTTGGTACTCATACGTTTTGGCTCTCGAATGCCGCAAACCCAGAAGTGAGTGCTCCGGTTTGCGAACATTCTTTGGAACCCGAATATCTGACAGGGCTTCCGTGGCTTCTGATTGGCTCTAGGAAGCTCTTGCAGCCAATTGGAAGCCACACCTTGGTTTTCAAACATTTTTGGAAGTCAAATGGACTTCCAGAACAGATTCTGGAAGGTACGACTGTAATAATAACAACAGTTGCTGATCTTTTGAAATAAATGTGTGCCCCATGATACAGACTGAGGCTTGCCATCTTAATTTCTGCGTGGGGCCTGTGCATTATTGAGCAAGGTAGTAAGTCTGGGGTTTCCATCCATTAAGATCCTTTTTCGTAAATTACTCCCTCCTCTTCCCTAGACATGACTAATTGTGCATTGATTCCAGCCACCAGCTCTGGCACTTGTTTCCACTGGGTCAACTTGGCATGGGAGGTACTCCACAAACAATAGATTCTTTTTTTAAAAAAGAAAAGAAAAAACACAACAAAAATAAAACCCAGGGGTTGCAAGAAGTGCTTGAACAAAATGGCCTGAGCATCCTCAGCCACCACCAGAGCCAACAAAAGGCGACGTGCTCCCCCCCCCACTCCCCCCCACCTCTCCCCCACCTCCTCGCCTGCCCCCAGGGAGGGCTCCTTTGCCTAATTCCCTTTCCATGCTTCTCCTCGCCTGCATGAGCTTAGCCTTTTCTCTCCTCATTTCCACACTGGAAGCTGGGGAAATGACAACACCGTCCTTTCGAGAGCCTTGTTGTTCTAAGGCAGTTTAATGCGAGACCCGAAAATGTGATTTCTCCCTGCCTTTGTGCGGGGTTAAGTGTGTTAGGGAGGCAGAGCCAGCGTCAGCAGCGCACCCTGGCAGAAGCATGAAAAGGTCAGCTTAGCTCTCCAGTAATCAGCGCCCAATGCCTGCCTGTGTGCCTGAATACGATATCGCCCTGCCCTGCAGTTACAATTAACCCCTGAAGAACCCCAATCTAGCAATGAGCCCCAGCAGAACACATCGCCTGCACCCCCATCCTTTTGAAGGAAACAAGGGCTGCCTTTTCCGAGCCCACTCCCTAAATTAGTCGGGGGGGGTTATAGGAGAGGGCTAGATGATAGCTAAGGATGTGGGGAAAGTCATGAATAATGTAAGTCTCCCTAGACACAGCTGGGTAACTAAGCCTGTGAGCCACTGATACATACAACCTCCTTCCTCTGTCTCTCCCCACTCCCCATAAACAGGGGCCTCCTCCCACACCCGTTTGCACAAGTCACAGTTGGGTTATTTGGCATAATTAGGCTCCATTTTCAAGCACACCTATTGCTAGCAACAGAAGGAAGGGGGTGGCCTTACGGAAAGAGCGAAAGATTGGAGCAGCTCAAGCAATCTATGTCCTATTCCTGGCCGTAACGTAGATTTTCCTTGATGGCCTTTGGCTATTGGTGTAATTCCTCTCCTATGACTGCTTCTCACTAATAAAATTAAAATAACATCTCCTTACAGTGCAGGGGAAGTTTTCTAGAGACACATTTGTTTTTTATATGTCTAGACCTGACCTACCAAAGTGCCATCTATGGTATTACACTCAGGCACAAAACTAGTTTATGCCAGTACAGCAAATGGGCCTTTGAAAAATGGACCCGGCAAAATCAATAATGATAAAGGTAACATTAAAAAGGAGTAGGATTAATACCCCAAGCCCATGTTTAGTAGGAGGGCAGGGAGGACAAAGAAGGGACTGGAGCCAAGATAGACATGCTGACATGTTAACATGACCAATTAAGTGAATTAAATGAAAAAGAGCAGTTTTGATGAAATCTGACCATCAGGCCAAATCCTGATGAAGATGAGTGAGTTGTGGCTTGGGCAAAGCCTGTTAAGACTCCAAATAACACTGGGAACAATTTTCCATCTTACAACAAGGGGGGGACTGATGTTTTCAGTGCCTAGGTCTGAGGCAGCATCTAAGAGCCAGCTAGAATAATATCAGTTTGGCCATGGGGGATCAACTTGTTTTTAAGAGAAAACTCCAAAGCATTCAATTATGTGTACCTGAGCCGTGAGAGAGAGGGAGTCAAGACCTTGAGAAAGGCAGCTGATCCATAGGCTTAGAGATGCATTTAATGGACATGTCTAGCATGGGATTCTTAAAAGAAGAGGAGCTGGGGTTGAATATATGACCAGATGTCATGTCTTCTGTCCCAGAAGCCTTTAACTCTCAAAGCCAGATGTGCAAAGGCTGTTATTGGGCAAGGGAAAGACAGCCCGATTAAGCTCAGAGCCACTCTCTTCATTACTACTTCCTCTTTAAGGCTGAGCCCTGACATCCTAAACAATTCCGAGGCTAAGTTCTAGTTGGCATTCAAACATATTACAAAAAACCTAATGGGTTGGCACTTTCTTTTTGCATTTTGCTAGCAAGGCAGCTTGCAAAAGTAACTCCGCCTTGCCATGGTTTGCAGGTGGGAAAGCTGAGGTCTGGGAGATGGGAGACTTGTTGGCATATGCTTGAGGGCAATAAGCCATCATTGCCATCACGGTATCCCTAAGCCAATTTAAAAGGAACTCCCTTCAGCATGGCAACAAGAGTAGATTCTTCCCATGCCGCTCAGTTCCTTGCTGGGAAGGCCAGAATGACAGATAGCCATGGACAGTTGCACCAAATCTCAGAACAAAATCTCCCCACCTCCAGTCTGCAGCCAGGGCACTTTTTGGTGCTGAGCATCCTAAACCACTGTGCCAGAGACCCACAAGCCCTGTGGAAACTGTGGTAGTCATTATGCTGCTTCCAGCTAGTCCAGGCTAGTCCAATGGAAGGCTGGGAGATTTAAAATCAACAGAGGAGCATGGTCTGAACAAAACAGCAACCGTGCCTCAGAAATCCTGCACTAGGTGGTATCCTTTTCTCTGGGCAACCCTTAACCTGCTTCCTCCCTCTTCCCACCCAATTCCAATTAAGTTCCACAACTGTGGGGAAAGCTCCTAGGAAGGCAAAGCTCTCCAGGCTACATCACTTGTTGCAACCAAACCCAGACGCAGATTCTCCTCTTGCAAAGGCCTTGCTGGAACACACTCTACAGTTAGTGAGCTGTTTCCAGCACTGAACAAAAGAAAGCCAAGAAAAGAGCAGGGAAGCCACTCCAGCCATTCCCCCCGTTTTTTAATCCTCCCCGCAACAAGCAGGTTTGTCTCAGCCCATTTGCATCCGTTCTCCCTTCCTTTGTGTGCACTTTATCTAATTTAGATTGTAAACTCTTCAGGGCAGGAACCTGGCTCTGCCTAATAAATTATGAAATGAGTCTGCCACGAGATAATAGCGAGCAATCAAATCTTGCCTTTTTGGTAGCCCACTGAGCTATTACGCCCTAAAGGAAGCAGGGGAAAAATAAATAAAAGATCCACCAGCATAATTACCATCAAAGTCTCTCCCCATCCCCCTTAACCTCCACCCCTGGCATAATGGTCCAGTACTGAGAGTCTGGCGCCATTTAACACGGCTAAAAGGCTGGCCCAGTTGTCATAAGTCAAGGAAATGCCACAGTCACCAAAAGCACTGAAACTGCCTTTACCTGTGACGGTCACCAGCATGGAGGCCACCAAAGGACGATTGTTGTCCAGCTTGCGACTCAGCCGAAGTTCCCCACTAGTCTGGTTGACAATCAACAAGTGCAGCTCATTTCCTCGTTCAAAGGTGTAGAACAGTCTGTCAGATGCATCTGGGTCATACGCAGGGATCTTCCCTATAACCCCAGAAGGGAAGGTGTTGGATTTGTTGGAGACGTAGTTGTTAAAGAGAATCTGGAAGTTTTTAAGGATGGGGCTGTTATCATTCTGGTCAATGAGCTTGATGTGGACTGTGGCTCTGCTGACTAGGGGGGCAGAGGTGGCCTGGACTACAATCACATACTCTGCCTTGCTCTCATAGTCCAGGTCAATCAGGGCTGTGAGCTCACCCGAAAATATGTCCATCTGGAAAATTTCAGGGATGTTGCCTTCCACAATCTGATACATGATCTGTGCATTGGGCCCTTCATCTGGATCAACAGCTGTAATCTGAGCCACCACAGAGCCCACAATGCTATTTTCCTTCACTAAAACCTCGAACTCTTCAGCTGGGAAGACAGGAGCATTGTCATTCACATCTTGCACGGTGACTTGAATGTGGACAGGTGTCCTCTGGGGAGGGATGCCTCTGTCCACGGCATAGGCAGTGAGTTCGTAGACTGGGATGCTCTCCCGGTCCAGCCTGCGGACAGTGCGGATAATCCCAGACGTGGGTTCTATTGTGAAATCTCCATCCCCATCATCCCCATTCTGGAAGGTGTACTGCACTCGTCCGTTGGCATGGGCATCCCGGTCTGTGGCGGAGATCTGGAGCACGCTGGTGAAGGGAGGGCTGTCTTCCGAGATGATGCCTTGGTAGTGAGCGCTAACAAACTGAGGGGCATTGTCATTGACATCATTCACCATGATTTCTACATAGGTGGTGTCTGCTTTCTGAGGGATGCCGTTATCTTTGGCTGTAATGGCCAGGGTGTAGGTCACTTGGTCCTCGTAATCCAACTGTGCTTGCAATGTGATGGCACCAGTGTCTGCATCAATGCGGAACTGAGGAATGTTGTCTTCCAAGTAGTAGGTAATCCTGGCATTTTCCCCTACATCATCATCAGTGGCACTGATCACCACCACAGTGCTGCCGACAGGGCGGTCCTCGTTAACACTTACTGAGTAATGGGCGCTCTGGAACACTGGCCTGTGGGTGTTGGCATCAGTGATGTTGATATGGACATGACAAGTGTCATGCAAAGTCCGGTCAGAGGCTGTCACTGTCAGCACAAAGCGCCTCTCCTGCTTGTAATCCAGGGGCAAAGAGAGGGTGATTAGTCCCACTCCTGCCTGGGTACTGATGGCAAAACGGTTCCGGGTGTTTCCACCTGTTACCTGATAGCTGATGGCACTGTTCACATCCCGGTCAATTGCTGTGACACTCAGAACACTGGTCCCCACAGAAGCATCTTCGTTGAGACGGATAAAATATTCTTTCTGGGTAAATTCAGGCCGATTGTCATTTACATCCATTACAGTGATGGTGACACTAGCAGAGGCAGACAACGCTGGGGAGCCGTGATCCCGGGCCTCTACTCCAAAGAAGTAGTGCTCCACCGTTTCTCGATCCAAGGGGCCGCTCACAGTAATCCACCCAGTGGCACTGTTCACCACAAAGGGGGTGTCAGATGAGACCCCAGTGAGTTTGTACTCCAGGCGAGAGTTCTCTCCATAATCTGCATCCACAGCCTGGATGTGGATCACCGAGTGGCCAAAAGGGGCATTTTCTAACACTGATATTTGAAAAGGGGTGCTGACAAAGATGGGAGCATGATCGTTGATGTCCACTACTTGGATGCTGATCATGCCTGTGTTGTTGGACAGAGGGGGCCGCCCTGCATCCTGGGCACGTATCCTCAGTGCATATTCCCGCTCAACCTCAAAATCCAAAGGTGCCACTACCTGTATTTCCCCAGTCACACTGTCAATGGAAAACTGGCCCCTGCTGTTCCCACTGATGATGTTATAATGAACTAAAGCATTATTGTCTTTGTCCAAGTCAGTGGCAGTAACTCTCAAAATTTCCGAGTGGGGTCTGATATCCTCTCTTACCTGGACTATGTACCGCTTCTCACTGAACTGTGGGACATTGTCATTCTCATCAAGGACTGTGATATAGACTCTAACTGTGGCCGATCGAGGGCCAGGCTCCTTACCTTGATCATTTGCCTCCACCACTAAAGAATATTTCTCCATTTTCTCCCTGTCCACTTGCCCACTGGTGGTGATCAGCCCTGACCGGGAGTCTATTTCAAAGACAGAGTGAGCTGCTTGCTCATTTACAAAACGATATCTGATGTTGGCATTGGGTGGGGAGTCCACATCTGTGGCCCTCAGCTGTAAGATAGGGTAGCCCTCTTCAACATTTTCTCGGATAGTCTCTCTGTACTCACTCTGCTCAAATACTGGATTGTGGTCATTCCTGTCTGCCACTGTAATGGCAACCATGGTGGTGGCAGAAAGACGGGGAACACCGTGATCCACCGCGGTCACTCGAAAGTAGTGCAGGTCCATATTTTCTCTGTCCAAAACTTCAGTGGTGGTGATGAGGCCATTTTGGGAATCAATACTAAACAACTCCAGGGACCTGCTGTTCATCAGGGCATCCATGGAATAGAGCAGGCGCCCACCTTCTCCTGAATCGGGGTCTTGGGCTGCCATCGTGATCACAGGGGTCCCGGGAGGCTGGTTTTCGGCCACTTGGACCTGGTAATTATACTGAGGGAAGAGCGGGTGGCGATTGGCTGCTCTCCGAGTCCTTAGCAAAGGGAGCAATGCCCCGTCTCTCCTCCGTTTCTTGGCACACGAGGAATGGGTTAGCTCATTCTGCATAGTTGGGTGAGTAGGTTTTAGCGGCAGGTAGGGAAAGAAGTCTGGAGTGGAGGGACTCCTAAAACCCACGCCGAAACAAAGAGTTTGTAAACAGCCTTTGGTGGAGTCGAGCGGGTGGAAGAGAAGGCAGAGCTCCGGCTTCCTCCGTTCTCCGTCTGGGTGGGCGCCCAGCGAGACGCCGGGAGCTGTCCTGCGCGGCGGTGGTGCTGAAACAGCTCCTGCCCAGCCTCTCCCTCCCCAAAGCTGGAGGCAGCATTGCTCCTGGCCGGCTCCGCAGCACTCGCCGCCGGCACAGCGACGGGAAGCCCCCGAGTGCCCCGCTTGCCCCGCGCGGAGCTGGAGGCAGGTCAGCAAGGCGAGCCATCCGCAGAAGGGCGAGCGGGAAAAAGAAGCAAGGCGCATTCTCGAGAGCCAAAGGGGCTTCGCCGGCGTCGCGGCTCCTTTCGTCGCTCTTGCGCCGGATCTCAGCAGCCCACGCGGGTCCGTGTCGTTCCACACGCGGGGAAATCTCTGCCCGCAGAGGCGCACTCGCCGGCTCCGGGTGTGGAGACCCGATGCGCGCAGGCGGGATTGGGATGGGGCCGCCCGGCTAGTCTCTCTATAAGCTCCATTGTCCGGCTTTCCGACGCCGGGCTTGCAAGGGCTGGAGGAGGTGCCCGCCTGCTCCCAGTCCGCCCCGAGCCTGGCTCGCTGGAGAAGGCATTCCCGGATAGTCCGGTGGCACCACCACGCCGGGCGTGGGGGATCCGGAAGAAGTGCGGAAGCGTTTATAATCCACAAGCAGCGGGAGCAGCTGCCCCACGCCCCCGGGGCGCTCGCTGGACGCCGGCTCCTCTTCTTATCCGGCGGTGGGGTCACGTAGCCAGCCCAGGAGGCACTGCCGGCGCCCGGCGGGGGCTGAGAGAAGGTGCCGTCGCAGCCCCAGCCGCCCCCTCGGGCACTGGCTACAGAGGAGGCTCCCCACCGTCCCCCGACGAGAGCGCAGCAGCGCAGCTCGCAGCTCGGCCCTTCCGGCACAGCCAAGCGGGCGCAGCCCAAGCCCCCTCTGTCCGACGGCTCCCCCAGGCTGAGGGGAAACAAAGGGAGGAGAAGGAGCAGCAGCAGCCCCAGGCGGCGGCACTGGCGAGGACGGCGGCGGCGGCGGTTTGGTAGTCCCGGCTGCTGCTGCTGCCGCCGTTCAGCCATGGTCCCTCGGCCCCTTCCCCGCCCCCCTGCCCGGGCCTGGCGCTGCTCCGGCCCCGCCTCGCCTCTGGCTCTGCCCCCTTCTCCGCCTGCGCCGCCGCCGCCACCACCATCTATCTAGAAGCGGCGGCGGCTCCTGCCTTCCCTGCGGGCCTGGCTGCTCCGTGGCGGCGGCGGCAGCATCGCCTCCTCCCGCAGCCCCAACATGGCTCCCGGCTGCCCCGATGGTCCGCTCCGCCCTCCCTCCCACTCCCTGCCGTGGTAGCGCCCACCCGTCTGGCGTAGGCGGCTGAAGCCACCGCCTCCGCCATCTTCGCTGTGGGCAGGTGGGATCGGAAGGGAAGGGGCTGGAGGAGGAAGAGGAGGAGGAGGGGTCGTCTGGCTGAGGCTGGCGGAAGGTCTCGTCGGGGCTGGAAGGGGGCGTGCCCGCCGCGACGCCGAGCTTGGCTAAGCGCTCCGAGGGCGCCGAGAGCTGTCCGACGTGCTGATCTAGAACTATGCTTTGGGCTGTTTAGGAAATAGGTGGGGTCTCCGCTGGAGTCGTTTGGGGAGAATTAGATGGGGTAGAACGCGCCATCAAGACGCTGGTGTAGAGGCAAGGAGGGGACTGTTTTGAGAACTCGATCTCATTGCTTTGGCCCTAGGGGCATATGTTCAAAGTTCTCACAATGCAAGGTTATCCTGTAGCACAATCTAAATAGTTTTGTGTACACACACAGGTACGGTGAAGTGGGTACCCACCTGTTTAATGCAGGCATGTAAAAGGTAAAGAAGGTTAAGGTAAAGGACCCCTGGATGGTTAAGTCCAGTCAAAAGTGACTATGGGGTGCAGTGCTCATCTCACTTCAGGCCAAGGGAGCTGATGTTTGTCCACAGCTTTCCGGGTCATGTGGCCAGCATGACTAAACCGCTTCTGGCACAATGGGACACATGACGAGTGCCAGAGTGCACAGAAACACCATTTGCCTTCCTGCCACAGAGGTACCTATTCATCTACTTGCACTGGTGTGCTTTTGAACTGCTAGGTTGGCAGAAGCTGGGACAGAGCAACAGGAGCTCACCCCCTCACGTGGATTTGAACCACCAACATTCCTATCAGCAAGCCCAAGAGCCTCAGTGGTTTAGATCACAGCGCCACCCGCAGGCATATGGGCATTATGCACCAGGTTAGTAATTGAAATGAATCAGCTGAGTAGTTATTTTCTCCAGATTAGAGCAGAGAACAATGGTTAGATGGTATATGCTGTTTACTTTTATTTAAAAAGAAAAAAGGCACCAGCTATTTTTTCTATCCCAACAAAAGTAGTTCCAGACTACTTTTTAAAATATCATTAGTCTATAAGAAATGAGACATTCAGGCTAACTGATCTGCCACCAGATCCCATGCGTGTTTGTTCAAAAGTAAATCCCACCAAGACCAATGAGGTTTGTAGCCATATGTGAGTGCTTAGGACCAAAGACTTAATTAGATCTCCATTCATTAAGAGCATTCAATGAAGCTTGGTGCGCTCCTGGCCACAGTGAAGCAAGTTGTTTCTACAGGATTAGAATATGTTGCAGGGGCCAGGGGAATGAAAGATCTAGAGACAAATTATACGACACTGGAAGATTATAAGGATGCCAAAATTAGCATAGCTGCTGAAGATGACGGTGGCAAGATGTTTGGGGGAAGGGTCATGTAGAATGAGGACCGGAGGGGCAGGATGAGGAAGGTAACCTCACTGGAGGGCAGCAAAGAATAAAGCTACAGGGAGTGTGTTGGGAATAAAGGACTCCTAGTCAATGAATTGAGCTCCCGTTGCTCTGTCCCTGCTCCTGCCAACCTAGCAGTTCAAAAGCACGTCAAAGTGCAAGTAGATAAATAGGGAAGGTAAACGGTGGGAAGGTAAACGGTGTTTCCGTGTTTGCCAGAAGCGGCTTAGTCATGCTGGCCACATGACCCGGAAGCTGTATGCCGGCTCCCTCGGCCAATAAAGCGAGATGAGTGCCGCAACCCCAGAGTCGGTCACGACTGGACCTAATGGTCAGGGGTCCCTTTACCTTTACCTTTAGTCAATGAATTATAGGATATGGGGCAGCCCCAAACTTATTTGACAGCACAGCAGCAATTAAACACCAGTTTCTTATTCAACAGCTCAGGGAGTTTTCTTTTGAATAAGCAAACAAAACTGGACTATGACTCCCAGCACCCTGATCATCAGCCATGGTAGTTGGGCTTGTGAGAACTGAAGCTCAGCAACCTCTGGTGGAAAAAAGTTTCTCCAGCCCTGATCAAAATGATGCTTCACCTGCTATACTTAGGACACCTGCCTTCCTGTTTGCCATGTGCCATTTTCTTTCATTTGATCATTTCCCCTTGCCATCCTGCTCCTTTCCCTTTTCTCCCTCCCCTCCTATCCTTGCTTTTGGTTAACCAATGTGGAAAAGATATGAAATCCATTCCTTGGGGCACCAGTCGTTTCCCTTTGACTCTTCCCTTCCCAGCAGTTGGGATGACCTGCTGATTTAGTCTAAGTCTCCCAAGCTGACCTCCCCCCCCCCATCCCATCTCCCTCAACATGCATTTTTAATGCATCAGTGGTGGGGAATTAACACCTCCTCAGGAAATTCAGTTTTTAATTAAAATGGGGAACCAGGAAATTGATGGTGGACTGACATGCTCTTACTGCTGATTGAAGACACGAAACATAGCTTTGGCTTCCTCTTGTTTTGTCCACCCCCCACCCCCACAATGTCATGCTGCTCATAAAAATCCCCAATCAAGGGAGATGAGGTACAACACTTCTGACAGGGTGCAGATCGGCTGTCTGCCAAATGTCATTATACACAATAGTGCTGGAGGAGATGAAATAGATGGCTAACTTTCTTTTAACTCTGCCTCCCTAATAAAATTGCTGAGGAAAAGAAATATTGCTTCATTGAAGAGGTGCGGGCTTGCAGTCCATCATCCCAGGTCTTTGGATGTGATGGCTAGGACTGAAGGGAGTTGGTGTCCAACAGGAGACCCCAAAAACAGTAGCAGCAGTCTTGGTGAAGTCCAGAACATGACACCAACATGCATATGTGTGTGCTGTCCTTTATATGATTGGACACAAACCTGCCATATGTTCACCACAATTGGCTCAGGCAGAATGCTTTGTTGCACCTTCATGTAAGAGCAAGAAGTCCCATGGACATGGTCCTATCGTGGTCACCTCTGTCTGTAATACTGTGCTATTGGCTGCCTTGTTTGGTAGGCTGGACCAGGGGTAGTCAGTGTGGGGCACTTCAGGTGGCATTGGACTCCAACTTCCAACAGCATAGCCAACAACCTGGGTGGATGAGAACTGTAGACCAGCAACATTTAGAAGGCACCATGTTGGCTACCCATGAGCTAGAGGAGAGGGAAAAAATGCTCCAAGGCACAAGGAAGCTGTATATGTACTGCTGTGGTATGCAGGAGACAAGCCCGGGACCATGCATGAAATATGTGAAGGCATTTCACCCCTCCCACTCTCCTAAGTGTAAATAGCAGTGATGGGAGAGCTGTCATCAGGACCAAAACCAGGAAGCATGGGGAGTGGGTTAACTCTCTGTGCTGCAGTCTCAGTTAAATTGTCCTCAAGCTCAGGAGGTTCCATTGATTCTAAGGAGTGCTTCCTTTCCAGGATGAATATCAGCTTCAAAGAGAGGCAGTCCCCCCACCCCCCGCAAACCCCACCCAAATAAACTACTGCTAGAATACCATAGTGCTGGGATAGGTGGCATTTCTGGTTTAGTAGGTAATTTCAAGTGAGATCCTTGGATGCTGAAGACCAGTGCAGGGGAGCTTGTGGTCCTCCTTATATTGTTGGATTTTAACTCCTCCCCCCCCCCAGCCATATTTCGTGGGACTGAAGGGAGCTGAAGTTCCCCAGTCCTGCTGAAAACTGTGGTAGGGAGGCTTGTTGTAACTGAGCCCATCTTACACACGACACAAATGCAAACACATGGAATGACAGAGATGTGGTTATTCAAGAACGTGGCCTCGAGTTGTGGCATTCTTCATGGATGTTGCCTTGGGCTTTAATTACCAATGGGGATGAGTATTAGTTCACCAAATCCAAATCCTGGTAGAGGGGAAGGCTTATTATAAAACACCAGAATGATTACTTTGAGTAAAATGTTTAAAATCCATAACATTCCAATGGCTAGAGAGGATAAAATTGTCAAAATTTTAACATGGACTAACAGGTTTAAATTGCTCATCTCTATGGATGCAAAAATAGATGGAAGCAAGGAATATTATTGTTGCCATATAAGGAGACAGTACTGGGGATGTAACAGGCGGCCTGGAGGCCTAAATGCAACAGGAAAAACTAGTATACAAATGGTATTGGCAATATGCCTATGATGGGAGACCAAACATAGACACACGTTCACTGGTTACCCTGAACCCCATGTGGTCAAGCAGCCTGGCTTCTCCTTGAACCTCCCCCCACCCACTACCATGGCTAAGAACAGAAAAATGACTAAAATGGTTTTGTATTCCCTTTAGGTTCCTGACTAGACCTGAAATGGGCCAGCACAGAGAAGAGGCAAGGGGACAGGGTAGAAGAGGGAGGAAGGAGATGCTTGCTGGAGTTGAAGTATTCCTGGGTCCTGGAGTATTCCATGAAATCCTGGCAGACTGAACCTCATGGCCCATTGGGGACAAGAACTTAAGGAATGGGTTCCCAAAACAAAAGGCCAGCAAGGTTGACAGGAGAAGGGTGGAATTTGCAAAATAAAATGTATGTATGCTAAGTAGCTGGAAGTAGGCTACTTTAAGTTTCTGGCCGCAGAACAGTATGCAGCAGCCTTAAGTAGCAGAAGAAAATTGAATAGGGAGACCCTGAGCGCCAACTGCAAAAGCACCCAGTGCAAAGAGAGTTGTGTACAAAAGCAAAGAGGAAATGGAGAATCCTAAACTTAAGAAATGCAAATAGCTAGGGTTTCCATATTTCAAAAAGTAAAAACCAGGACTTGCTTGCTCATTGAGAAGGTGCTTTTGTTTGCCCAAATACAGCCCCATGTCTGGGTTGGTGATGTGCACAGGAACTGGGTACATACATCTGAAGCACCTTCTCTTCTCAGACAATGAAGGCAAGTTTATCTCCTATTAGGGAGGATACCTAGTGGGAGCCAAGATGAGCTTCCTCTGTCATGCTTACAAAAGCCACACAGTTTGCAGAGTGAAGCTCGATGTTGTGGAGTTCAGGGGCACGCTCAGGGTGCCAGGAGGCCTGAGAACCTTGGTAACAGGCTGGATTCCAATGACCTTTTGTAACCAAACAGAGCTTGATTGTAGCCCGGAATTACATCTATGTTCTTTGCTAAGAACCACAAACCCACAGATTCTCCCATGAACATATGGCAGTTTGAAATACTTCCTTCCAAATGGTAACATGGCCAGGGCAGGAATTAGATTTCAACTGGGGAAATCAGGAGTATGTGTTTAGGAGGAAGAGTAAACCCCCATTTCTTGCAGGAATAGAAGGGACTTGAGTTTCATGTACATTAATGGATGACCCAGGTCACAGTGACAAACACATTAGCTTTCACCTACTTTCTCCCCTTGCTTGAGAGTCGATCTCAGTTAATCACTAGATCCGATGACTCCAATGCGAGGAGGCTAATTATGCATTGCACTGAGCTCAGGGTTTGGTTACATCAGATATTTCCCGGAATCGGCAGTCAGACAAATTACAGTCTGAACATACCGCCTTTTTCAGACCCTGGCTCCTCGTATAGGATTTTCTCTGCTCTTCTAGAGCTTGCACGAACAGCTCATTTGCTGTGTGTTAGTAATACAAAATATGACAAAAAGGCACTGAGTGGAAATCAATGGTACGAAAAAAGCTGCATTTCCTGGGCTGCCACTCAGGAAGCTGAGATTTTGAGAAATCTTTTTGATGTATGAAAAATCTAATGCTCCAGTGCCTCGTGGTTTGTTCTAGGTTTTGAGAGCATTTTTATTTTTTTAGGAATCTAGTCTTGTTTTTTTAAAATAGTTTTGTGCCTGAGGCTTCAGCCTGATGCACATTGACAGCCCTCCGTACAACTTGCTGAGTCAACATACAGAGGATTGAGTTGTAACTTTTTGCCTCTGTCCTTCATAAAGCTTTTTGATTACTGCAGGACTATTTCCAAAAGGTCTTCTGCCATGTCTTGCATGATGGTCCTTTGACTCTTGGTCACATACATGGCAGTCCAGACATTTGGGAGAAGACCAATCAAGCGAGGTTGGTCAGAGGAGTGTCTGTGCAGAAATCGCTAGCCTTTGCATGGCTGGAATGTAGGCCACTGTACAAAAAGTAAGGGTTACCTCTGTTGCTCTGCCCATGTTTGCCTATGGTCTCATCCATCACAATCATGTGCCCCAGAAGGCAGTTCCACATGTGGCAATGTAAGCCCATGATCTGAGAAAGGTTCCCTCACTCTTGCTGTAGGGAGTGACCATAGATCTGTGACAGAGTACATAGTAATTTTAAAACATTTTTTAAAAAGGTATTGTTATGGGTTTGTAGGGGGCAAGGATCCCCTAAAATTCCTGGGTTCCAAGTTTCCCCCATAATTTCTGAAATTAGTAAATGTGGAGTTTGATCAATGGATTTTAGCAAGGCCTAAAAAATAAGTCAAGGCAGCTTCCTCAAGATTGATTGATTGATTGATGGATTGATTGGATTACTATACCACCCTTCATCATAAGATCTCAGGGTGGTTCACAGAATAAAATACAGGATAGAAACAAGTAAGTAAGTAAAACAAAAAAAACCCCCCAATACAATAACACCTCCCCTTCCCACAGACACATTTAAAAGTAGTATATTAATCAGCCAAATGTCTGGCTGAAGAGGAATGTTTTTGCCTGGCTCCTAAAATATATATAAGGAAGGGGCCAGGTGACCCTCCCTGGGGAGAACATTCCACAAATGGGGGGGGGGCACTGCAGAAAAGGCCCGTTTTCATGTTGCTACCCCCCCCCCAGACCTCACATGGAGGAAGCACACAAAAATGTGGCTGAGAGATGTGCTATCAAAGAACAGAACAGGTGATGAGAGAGTCATTACCTTGACAAAAGGTGGACCATTCATCATCAGACAAGAAGAGGAGTAGAGTCCCTCCCCCAGCTGTGTGTTAGTTAGCAAAAATACAATAGCAGACCTGGGAGGGAGCCAGGGTTACAAGGGGGTGTGATGTCACTGCAGGGGAAAAAAGTATCCTCTTTGCATGAGGCTTGGGTTGCATTTTAGCAAGCGTTTGGGGGAAGAAAGATGGGCCCCTGTGCGATGCAGAATGCTGGATGGACATGCTGTGACACAGATATGGTGCTTTGGCTGCCTTCAATGTTGTGCAGTTGTGGGAAGCAAGCTCCTCTTAAGATGTGATGCTTGGTCCCCTCTCTCTACCCTGACAGGTGTAAATACATGTGAATAAACCATATTTCATAAAGACACTACGGTCTGCACTGTGCCTCTTCTCCTCCCCCCAAAGGAAACACAAACCCTGGTTAAGTGCCAAGACCCCTGGAATCCCGCATTGCCCGGTAGAGATTGGGGTGGCCAGTAAGAGTATAAAGTCCTTCTAGTTAAAAGTGGGCAACTGAGCACATGTAACAGTAACTCTCAGGATTGCAGGCACAACGTTTTGAAGTTTGCATGTCTCATCTGCTTAATTAGGAGAGAAGGACATGCAAAGAAGAAGAAGAAAGAAATATGATAGCTGAAATCAACAGGTTTAGGTTATATGGCTGGTTTACATATTGAAGCCTGACAGGCAATCCTAACTAGGAGTTCAAATGAATTGCTCAGAAATAGGTGTGGCTTGTTTCATTACACATTTGGTGAACAAAGGATAGGTTGCACTGGGGCAGGGGTCTGCAACCTTTAAGACAAAAAGAGCCACTTGGACCCGTTTCCGAAGAAAAAAAAACCTGGGAGCCGCAAAACCATTGCGACATTTAAAGCATGCGCGCCGCTGCCCTCCGATCTGACAGCGGGCGGTAAGGTGACGTCGGGACGGTGCGTGACTAACGTACGCACCGCCCCCATGCAACGTCACAGCCAGTACAGCGCCCGCCACAGTGGGGAGTGTTGGGGCGCACAATGCGCCTCCTCCCCTCACTAGTATCCGCCCGGAACCGCGGCAAAGGTGTAAAAGAGCCACATGCGGCTCCAGAGCTGCGGGTTGCAGACCCCTGAACTGGGGGCTTAAAAACCACTGAGCTGATGGAGATATGCACACCGCACAGAGGACTCCTTTTGCAGACAAGATGGTTGCGGCATTGTTACATAGAACTGGTATATAATAACAAGTATACAGTGCTTTTTTCTAGAAAAATAGAAGTCAGTACTCACCATGAAGTTGTTACAGTAAGTGCTACACTTTTTAACATCAAAAAGGAGGTTGCCAGTACTGTGTACCCTTGGGTACCCCCTGGGGAAAAAAGCACTGCAAATATATGTATATTTATAAAATGGGATGCTGAACAGTGATTTTCCTTTAATTGAACAATCTCTCCCATTTGAACAGCACCAGTCAAAACATTGGGTTGGAGCCAGACTTGTCTGTGTTTAGATCGGACCAGTTAAAATCAATGAGAGTTAAAATTAGCCATAGATTTCATGAGGTTTCCATTAAGTCTGGCTATATCTGCATTCAATCCATTCTAAACTTTCATCTGGAGGAATTGAGATTCTAAAGTTGTTAGGATAGGCAAAGTACGAATAATTTATCCCCCCCCCAATCACCTAGCTTTGTTTATAACTCAGACACTCTTAATATTTCAAAGCATTTCTCTCCCTGCAGTGGCTAAAGCGGTCAATGAAATCGGAAATGCCCTGTGCATCATAGGGTTAACCATCCCTTGCCAGTTCCAATGATGGCTTCCAGTGGTACAGCCCTGGCCACCCCTGGCTATGGCATGTGGATGGCATGAGCCAGTGCTCAGCTGGCTAATAGGAGGCTGCTACAATGATTTAATAGAAGCTGGGCTGGGAAGAGAATTCCAATCAGAGGCTCATTGTCCCCATTATTATAGTGGAAGGAAACCACCCAATTCACGCCCACCAATACCCAGCACGAGGGGCCGTCAGCCGCTCATTGTCTACCTTGTAGACTCTGCAAGGCTCAGATTCTGGAGCTTGATGCTTGCTCTCATTGTGTGCACTCAGTGATGCAAATGTTTGGGATTTTTAAAAAAATCTCTTGCATTTTAATGCTCTTAATGCTCTACTTTATGGTCAGGTGGCTAAGAGAAAACAAACCAGCCTCCCAGCTTCAGGAAATCTGACAGTTTTTAGCAGTACCTATTGGGCAAAGGCCCTGAGTGTGGCAGGAAGGAGGGGGGGGGGGAGAAATCTAATTATTTGCTCAAATGAGATAATATTTAATAGGTCCCCAGCCTCTTTTAATCTAAGTTGTGTAGCCATTACTTTGCGTTTAGAGTTCCATGTTTGAATAATGGGGTGATCTTGCCAACTTGCAAAAATCCAATTATACAACTCAGATAGCGATCTGGCTGCCACAGCCCAGCCAATTAATGCCGTGGAAACTTTAGCACCTGTGCAAGCGGCGGGTCATTCTGGGGAGCAGAGGGCAGATGGAACTTCTTGAGTGAAGTGGGCTGCTTTCATTCCTTCAGACAAGAGGAGCGAAAGCAAACCGGCGGCAATGGCTGCTCTCTGAGAACGTGATTGGAATAAGCTCTGGTGCCGTCTGAATGAGCCCTGATAATGACAGAATCAAAAAAGGCAGTGTTAAAATGTCACCCTACCTCAGCCACGGTTATATCATCATTGTCCAATGAAATGCAGACACTAAACAGACTTTATTTTCCTCACAGTGCAATGTTCCTCATTAACTGCCAGTTACTTGCAAAAAGGGGAAAATTGGATGGTGGGAAGGAAACCAGCTTCACTGGAAACACAAATGGAAGGGGCAGAGAAGTGCAAGAGGAATGAGAAAGTTGGGGAAATTGGCTGGGGGAAGATCTTCCACAGGGATACAGGACAGCAAAGGTCCTGTGCCCTGGACAGCTGATAAGAACTGAAGGTGGGGCCGATTTTCATATTTTTTATATGGAAGTGGTGACAACTGCCTGAAGGTCTCCAGCTCCTGTCACTTTCTCTTCAGTAGGCATCCGCCTCCCAACAGTTGCGTAAGTCCCCTCCTCTTCAGGGTTTTCCCCAAGCAATCTGAGACTACGCCAGCATGCCTGCCTTTGCTCCTCCTGTTCTATGCCTCTCCTGGTCCAGGGAAACCAGGGGGGAGGGGAACTCATAGCAGCAGGAGGGGGAGACACCCTTGCTTCTTCACCAGCCTGACTCATCTCTGTCTCTTGGTCTCTCCCAAGAGACTTCTCTTTGTCACGGACTCTCCTTCCTCACTAAGCCCTGTTGCCTCTTCAGCTTCTGCCACCTCCTCTTCGCAGTCTTCTCCTCTTCTCCCTCTGACCACTCATTGTTCTCCCACATTGACAGTACCCCTGGGTCACCTACCAGTATCAATGACAAAAAAGAAGTTAAAGATTCCTTAAGCAGACATTTGTTTTAAAAGCACCATCAGCTTCTCAGATAGGATGCTTTTTATCATCAGATCCTAAAACAGTTAAGACAGAGTTCTCAAGGGGAAAAGGATGCTCCTTTGCATTTCAGTTTCTAAATAATCTTTTGCTGCTATTTTCTAGCTCAATGTGATTTATTAGCAGCCTTCTTTAATACATTGTTTCAGCGGGAAGATAACCGCACAGACCACAGACTACAATGAAATGCTTATGACGCAGGAAGCATTCTTTACAGAGCCACATGAATTAATTACGGTGACATTATAAAGCCAGGGGTAGGACTGTGGACACTTCCAAACTGCTGCTCAGGTTGCACAGTTAAATTTGGGTTGGAGATGGTGTACAATAAACCCACTTCCCCCCAAAGACTTGTCTTCTTCTTGCGACCAGGAAAGAAATGGGAAAACGCACTGGAAAACATGAGATAGCATTTGCTTTATGTAACATTGTCTAAATAGCCAGTGTAATCTAACCACTCAGCAAACAAACTGGGATGTAAACAGGTCACCTTGAAGCCCCCTGTATGTAAAGCCCATTTGTTGGGAAAGGTTCAGAAAAGAGCAACCAACATGGTCAAGGGAAGGCAGAGACTCCCCTAGGGGGAAAGGCTGCTACGTTTGTGACTTGCTAGTTTGGAGAAAAGGCGAGTAAGTGGTCCGGAGGGTGGCAACATGATAACAGGCCTTTTCTGCAGTGGCTCCCTGTTTGCGGGATGCTCTCCCCAGGGAGGGTCACCTGGCGCCTTCACTATACATAGTCAGGAGCCAGGCAAAAACGTTTCTCTTCTCTTATCCACCTTTTTTATGTGTTTATGGGATGGCGTGTTATGAGTCTGTTCTTGCTTTTACTATGTGTTTTGTATCTTTATGCGTTGAACTGCCCTGAGATCTTTGGATGAAGGGCATCATGCAAATTTAATAAATAAAATAAAATAAAGTGAATAAAAGTACAGTATGCAGAGCATGAAGAAAGTGGGCAGGGAAACAGTTTTCTCCCTTTTGCATAACAATTGAACTTGTAGTTGTCCAGTGAAGATTAATTTCCGAAGATGAAAGAAAGGACTTCTTTACGCAGCTTGTATGTTTGCCATGGGCATCTGGCTGGCCACTGTGAGAAGAGGATGTTGGACTGGAAGGGGCATTGGCCTGATCCAGCAAATTTTTTTCTTATGTTCTTACTTAGTGAGTCTATTTGCAGGGGACTTTCCTTCCTCCCATGGCCAGAGTCCATATCTGGGTCCCAGCTGCTGGGAACAACTGTGGGAGATGCCCTCAGGCCCCTATGCATGTGGTTGCTCCCTGTCTGGAAGAGGATTCTAGACTAGATAGGCCAGCAAGGCTCCTCTCACATTATTTTATATGTTCCATCAATCACCTGCATCTGCCCTGTCAACTGGAGTGCAAGTTTCTCAAGGAAGCAGAGATAATGAAATCTCAAATGCTCTGTCAGGCTGCTCAGCCACCAGCACATCTATATTTTGCAATGCCTTTTTCAGTTTTTAGATGGGCCAGAATTCCTGAAGGATCACAACCTGCCCTATATACTTGGCCACACTTTTGAGCTGCCTCCAAACTGTCACTGTTTTCCAGGGAGGAATTCAATCACATACTGGAAATGTAGGTTTGTGCAATTGAATTCATTCTGTCGGTGCTCTGTTGCAACAAATCCTCTTTAAAAAACCCACAAACTTATCTGGGGTTAAGAAAGTGAAGGGGGAATGCAGTAAAAAAAGAGAGAGTAGGGTAACGTTCAATTGATGGGCCGTTGTATAACCTCTGCACAAATGATTCAGGATGAATTCTCATTGGCTTAGAACATGCCCGCATACAAATCAGAACAAAAACTCAATCAAGAGGAGATCATATAACTTCCATGCAAACTTTGTGCCAGCAAATCAGGATGAATGCTCAATGGACATGTTGCCTGCAGAAACCCTGATGCATCTTAATCAGAGACCCTTCTGCAGTTTCCCTCCCTGAATGGGGTGAGGAGACTCTTGAGAGTCCCATGGACTGCAAGATCAAACCTATCCATTCTGAAGGAAATCAGTCCTGGGTGCTCACTGGAAGGACAGATCGTGAAGCTGAGGCTCCAATACTTTGGCCACCTCATGAGAAGAGAAGACTCCCTGGAAAAGACCCTGATGCTGGGAAAGATGGAGGGCACAAGGAGAAGGGGACGACAGAGGACGAGATGGATGGACAGTGTTCTCGAAGCGACAAACATGAGTCTGACCAAACTGCGGGAAGCAGTGGAAGACAGGAGTGCCTGGCGTGCTCTGGTCCATGGGGTCACAAAGAGTCGGACACGACTGAACGACTAAACAACAAGCCAATAGGGACAGGGCCTTTAGGGGAGGGTTGGTTCCCTGATTAAAGAATGCCCTCCCCAGAGAAGCTTGCCTAGCACCTACCTTAATGAAAACCTTTTCAGCATCAGTTAAAAGTCCTTTTTATTCTCCCAGACATTTTATTTCTGTCTGTGGTACAAGCTTTTTCCCTCAAGCTGTGTTCTGGTGCTGTTTTTGATTATTTTATGCTGTTTATGTGGGTAGTTGCACTGATTTGTTTTAATTGCTTTGATTATTTACATTTTATTGAGTTTTTTGTTTTTGTTTTTGGTAAGCTGCCCAGATGATGTGGCAGTGTCAATGTATTTTACACATTCTTACAATTAGCCTTACATTTAAAGGCACTTTTTGCAAGTTCATGTAGCAGAACAGCCTTTCACAGTCGGGCACCATCCAGATGTTTTGGATTACAACTAGTATCATCCTTGACCACCGTCCAAACAGTCAAGTGAGAGTCAGAATCTAAAACCACCAAATGGGGGCAGGGAAAGGCTGTAGCAGAGTAATCGGCGCAGAGCTTGCCTTTTCTAACGTTTCAGTGGGCTTACCTCCTCAAATGTGTTTTGTTAACTTCGGAGAATGGATTCTGCCAAGTGATTCTCCAGGTCTAGTAATTCTTTTGGCAGATTCTTGAGGACTGCTGAAGACCAACATGCAGATTGGTGCTTGCTTCCTGCAGTGGAGTGACCTGCTGAGGCCCTGGATTCTTCCATACACATATGAGTGGACTTCTTCTATACAGTCTTTAGAATCTGAGCCCTTGTCCATAAATTGTGAACTGAATCTCAGCAATTCCTGTTTTGACTATAAAGTGTATTTTATTAGTTCACACCACATGCTGTTTGTTGATTATACTAATGGGTACTCCACATATTTCCATAATTAAAACGTTATTTATCTCAGGACTTCGGGTTAGCGCCTCTGGCAATGGCGGATTTCCTCTGAACAGGAGGAATCTGCTCCGTGGAAATCAGGGTCTGACCGCCACGGCGAGGCAGAGACCCATCAAAAACCACAGGCGGGAGAAGCCTGTGGACGTGGGATTCGGCTGGCACCCTTTGCGCCTCCCCTACTCGCGGGGAAACCCGGTTTCGGGGATCCGGAGCGACGTGGGGTGAGTGGTGCGGTGCTTCGAATCGACTGCTTCTTTCACGGAGTGAAGCCGCATTGCTGTTGCCGGAGAGCACTGACTTTTTCCTGTGGACAATTGGACTCTAAACAACTACCCGTGAGTAGAACAGAAAATTGGATTTCTAAACTTCTTAATTTGGCATCGAAACGGGAAGGTTTCAAACAGGAAGTCCACCTTCCTCTTTTGTAAATAGAGTGAAGCAAAGACGTTGCAAGCTAAAGCCTGGAAAGTCTTTTGTAAAGGATTAAATCTCCATCAGTTAAAATAACTAACCCCACCTTGGAAGCAGGAGAAGAGGGGGGGGGGAATTCTATTGTTTAAGCCTGCAGGAGAGAGAGTGAAGAAAGATAAATCACCACTGTTTTGAACCTGGGAACGGATTGCCAGTAAGATTGACGTTTTGAGAAAGTTCATTGACTGTGAATAAAAAGATGTTGACAGATAGTTAAATAAGAGAAATACATTGTTTCCATTTACACTTAAAAAGGAGAAAAAAAGTAACTGAAAATCAAAATTAGCTCTGTTGCTGGATCTGTGTTTAAAAGGATGGATACAAATAGAAATTGTATCCCCTAGAGGGAGCTTTTGAAACTGTTGCAGGAGTGGAGCTGGGGAATTTTCCAGGTGCAGAGATTAAAGAGTGTGAGAATCAGAGTTTGACCTTGGACAAGAATGTTGACAGAAGAAGCCCTAGTGATTGCATTTTGCAAGACAAGTGCTTTATTGGAACAGCTTCATGAGAAGATGGATGTGATGATTATTAAAATTGACAATTTGGGACAAAAAATGACCGAGTTGGGACAAAAAGGGAATACCTATACAGAAATTACTCAGGAATTGACCCAGGAATCTGTTTTGACATGGCAAGCTGTGGAGAAGACGAAGGAGAAAGTTGTTGTTGAACCTCAAGTAATTCAAGTGGAGAGAGCCCCGGCCTCTCAGAGGCAATTTGATGAACATAAGCTGTTGCCCTTTATGATCGAATCTAGAGAAAGCCAGATTTGGTGGGATGGAGCCCTGCTTGGATTGGAGAAGGAAAGTTGGATAGATCCTCCTATGCAGGGATGCTCTGGCCTTTGGGATTTGGATTTGGGTCAGGGGGAGAGTGGCGCTCTGAAATATCTTTTGGACTTTAGTTCGGACTATGGAGAATGGGCTGACCTGTCGAGAAGGAATAAAGACATTGCTAGGTTGGAGTTTCCCCGAGATCTACTCCTCAGTGCCAAAGGAAGGAAATTAAGAACAAGATCAGCAGAAGATAAAGTAAAGTGCATGTATAAATATGAAGAAGATCTGCAGAAGGGACATGGAAGAGAGTTAAGAGCCTTGGACAGAAGGTCACCAGGTTGATGGACCATATGGTATTGATAGAAAGGACTGACAGAATCCGAGACCAGGGAGAAGAGACGGTGGAAGAAGATTGGGGAAAAAAGTTTTTTTAAAAAAATTATTTAGAGAAATGTTGCAAAATTAATGAGTGCTAGAAAAATGTTGGAATGAAATTATATGGTTTTAGTAGAAATGTTATAAGGAGTTAAGTATAAATAAGTTTTAGGGTGTTTTTTTTAAATAAAATTTTTATTGGTTTTACAAGAATTTTTTATGGACACATACAAACAAATAAAGAAACAAGCAAACATGTATAATTTCATATCCTTTCTTTCATAAACCTTACTTCGTCGACTTCCCCAAACCTCCCCTTTCTGCATCCCAATTCCCAAAATTTTTTCAGCAAATCCTAACACTTAATTCATGGAACTTTGAAGTGTCAGGCATAGCCCTACTGGCTTTAGCCCAAACGTAGCAGAGTTTTCCTGCACAACGAGGAAGCTAGTTGCGGCAGTAATGACTAGTCAGCTAGACTCAGAATAACTATTTACAGGATTTATTAAAAGGAAAAATAAAACCAGCAGAGTTTCTGCATACAAATAAAAGCAAAATAAATCCTCTCTTTCTCTCTCTCAAAACCATACACAGCACTTCTAACTCCTAACACACCTCAACCCAAACTGTGCTAGCAATCCTAGATAACAGAGTAGAGTGCTGGTCGTTAACCAATCAGAGTGAGTAGTTTCTAGGTCAAGCAGACCTGGGCTTTCTGCCAAGAGTAAATTGACACCAGCTTGAGTTAATTGTGAGAAGCTAGAATCTGCAAGTTTCCCACGAGAACCAATTAACAGAAACTGAACACCCCCTCACAGATTCTGCTGAACAATTAACACCAAATACACCTATGTAGGAGATCATTTTTCCAGCAAACCTAAACCCTTGCACATTCGCTTGTTCTTTATCTTTGCCAATGGTTTAGTTAACACATCTGCTACATTTTCTTCACTTGACACATAAGTACAGGTGATTATATTATCTTGTACACAGCAACGTACATTTTGGTATTTTACAGAGATCTGTTTGGAACGCGATTTGAAACCCTCTGTTTTACTTAAGGTTATACAAGCTTGATTATCAATGTAAACTTGTACTGGTTCTCCACAATTTACATTTAAATCTGTTAACAAATGCTTGAAATAAATCACCTCGTTGCACAATTCACTCAATGCGGCGTACTCTGATTCCGTTGATGACACACTTACAACGTCTTGCTTGCGTGACCGCCAGCTGATTAAAGCTCCACCGACCATTATGACTAGTCCTGTGACAGATTTTCTATCTGGCAAATTTCCCCAGTCACTATCACAGTAGCAACTCAACATTTCATCCTCGGAAGAATTTAATTGTAACATATAGCCAATTGTCTGTTTGAGATACCTCAGAACTTGTTTTACCCCTTTCCAGGCATTTAGTGTGGGTTTTGAGACCAATCTACTTAATATGCCTACTGCATAGCTAATATCAGGTCTGGACCACTGTGCTAGATACAATAAACTTCCAATTACAGAGTGATATACATTAGGATGTTCAAATTCAGGACTCTCATCTATATGAAGTGTTTTTATGAAACCTGGATCCATAGGCACTGCTGCCCCTTTGCAATCCTGCATCCTGTATGTAGTCAGTAGTTGCTTAACTTTGTTCTGCTGACTAATTAGGCAGCTGCCATCTTGGGCCCAGCACACTTCCAACCCTAGATATGTCCTAACCGGGCCTAAGTCTTTCATTTTGAACTTACTGGACAATTGCTTGGCAAACCTTTTAGTTTGTTTATCTGTTTTACAGGCATACAATACATCATCTACATAAATCAGACAAAACTCTTGATCACTGCCTGTACCACGTACATAAACACAATTGTCAGCTGTACTCTGCTTGAAACCAAATGACACTAAGGCCTCATGGAAACATTTGTTCCAAGATCTTGCAGCCTGTTTGAGACCATATAGAGCTTTGTTTAATTTTAACACTCTATTGGAACCTGTCTCATAACCAGGCGGTTCGGCTAGATACAGGTCTTCTGATATTGATGCATGTAAATATGCAGTCTGGATATCAAAATGGTACAACAGGAGTTTTCTCTTTGCTCCAAGCGTTAAAATCAGCCTTACACTGTCCCCCTTAGCAGTAGGGGAAAAAGTCTCGTCATAATCTTTTCCAGGCCTCTGAGAGTATCCCTGAGCCACTAAACGAGCTTTGTATTTGTACTCTCCTGTCACCAGAGGTTTAAGTTTGTACACCCACCTGCAGCCTACAATCTTTGCCCCCTCAGGCGCTGCTACTGGTGTAAAGACCTTGTGCTCATTCAGAGAGGACATCTCTTCCTCCATTGCCTGTTTCCAGCGCTCTGCCTCCTCTTTTGGTAACTTTAACACCTCCTGAAAACTCTTGGGCTCTGCAATTACACTAAACACATTTGCAGTATCAGGAGAAAAACGCACCGGAGGCACTCCTTTGTTTTGTCTTTTAGATCTTCTGGGAGAAAATTTTTCTTCTGATCCACTTTCCTCCTCAGAACTACGACCTCTCTTTTGTTGCTTAGCAACTGGTCTTTGGCTAACTCCACTTTCTTGAGAGCTCTTATCTGAACTTTCCTCCCCCTCAGACTCTGATTCTCTGTGTCTACCTTCAGAGTCATGGAGCTCCTGGGAAGGTTCAAACCAAACCTCAGTATTGGCATGTAGT
Source organism: Podarcis liolepis (assembly GCF_965112155.1). NCBI lineage: Eukaryota > Metazoa > Chordata > Lepidosauria > Squamata > Lacertidae > Podarcis > Podarcis liolepis. Next base: position 83,776,571 of record NC_139555.1, on the reverse strand, counting down.
CTCTCCCAGCCACTATGTTCACAAAAACTGGCATTCCTGGAGATCACAATGCCATTCGTCCCTTCAGCAAAGCGGAAACCTTTTCCCAGCTCCTGGTAACCCACAAACACTAACTGTTTGGTCTTAGGATCTCCCTTCTTTCTCATTTGTTTCGGAATTAATACCCAGGCTTTTGATCCAAACACATGCAAGTGGTCAATTTTAGGTTTTTTCTGAAACAATTTAAAGTACGGGGTTGTACCTATTGTTTGATGAAAGAGCCTATTTTGGAGATAACACGCGGTGAGCATGCTCTCCCCCCAATAAGACATGGGCAAATCAGCATCATCAAGCATGGCAAACATCATATCTTGTAAAGATCTGTTTTTTCGCTCTGCAACGCCATTCTCCTCTGGGGAAAAAACGTTCGTTTTTCTATGCCCAATGCCACGCTTTTGTAACCAATCTCTAAAGGCATTTGACATAAATTCGCCACCTCTGTCTGTCTGAATCCTTTTAAGTTTAACAGACAGAAATCTTTCCACAGATGCCACCCAGCCTTTAAACTTAGTGAACACGTCACCCTTATTCTTCATGGGAAAAACCCAGGAGTAACGCGTGGCGTCATCCACAATTGTTAGTGAAAAACGCGCTCCACCCCTGCTTACAGCAAATGGACCAATTACGTCCATGTGAACCAGCTGTAGCGGTGACTCACTAACTCTGTCACTTCTGGGGTAAGAGACTCTGTGGGTTTTAACCTTTTTACACACATTACAATCAAGGTACTTGTTACAACTCTTTAAATTACCCCCATCAGCCAATTCAGACATTTTTAGTACACTTTTCCAGCAGGCATGCCCCATTTTCCTATGCAATAAGTGCACACAGTTGTCATGTATAGCTTTGTTATTCACTGCAGGCTGAGATTTACTGACTACTGCTGCAACTTGAGATCCTGCTTTAAGCCAAAACAAGCCTCCCTCTGACTTAGCAGTGCCTAAAATCTCACCAGCCTTCTTAATAATGCAACTGTCTCCTTCAAAATACACTTTAAACCCAGCTTTTAGCAAACAATCTACAGACATCAGATTGCTCCTTAATGACGGCACACAAAGTACATTTTGCAGGCATTCACGAAGACAAGGAACAAAAACTGCACCCCCCGAAATCACTTCGGAAGTACTTCCGTCTGCTAGAGCCACCTGGCTGCGCTGTGCTGAGTTCTTGGAAACAAACAATTCATCTGAATTTACGATGTGGCGAGATGCTCCCGAATCGACCACCCAGACCGCTTGTTTCTCATCAGCACTCTTGACCTCGCCGGTCACCAGCTGAGCCGACTGTTTTTGTTTGAAGAATTTCTTTTTACGCTGCTGCTGCTGCTGCTGCTGCTGCTGCTGCTGCTCTCGTCTCTGCTCCTGCACCGGCAACTGAGACTTGACCAACTCCGGACATTGTCGTTTTAGATGTGCTGAAGACCCACATCGGAAACAACGCCTAACAGCAAACGCTGACTCCTCACCAGTACGCTGCTTTTGCTTCACCTCTGGCACGGCATGAGAACTCCCTCCAAACCGTCCACCTGTAGAAGCCTCTGCAGCCACCGACCTTTCTTGCCTCTTCTGCCATTCTTCAATCAAACGCCCAGTAACGTAACTGACTGATAAATCATGCTCCTGCATGCCTTCTAGAGACAAAACTAAATTATCCCAGCTTTCCGGGAGAGAACTCAAAATAATAGCCACCTTCTCCTGCTGGTCTAGCGCACAGTCTCTTTCCTGTAGCGCAGCAAACTTTAACTGTAAACTGTGTAGGTGTTCCTGCATTGTAACCCCAGGCTGTAACATTGCCTTGTACAATGCCTTGCGAATGAACAGCTTGGAAACCGCTGTCTCACGCACATGGAGTTCTTTAAGTGCTTGCCACACACCTCTAGCTGTCTTGATTCCCCTCACATACGGCAACTGGGAATCTTCCAGCCCCAAGACAATTGTGGCCCTTGCTCTTTGGTCTTTATCGAGGTCTTCATCATCGGGCTTCGTAGGAAACTTACTCACCACTTGCCAGAGACGATCCCTCTGCAGCACTGCCTGCATGCGTTCCGACCACAGCAAGTAATTGGAGTCATTCAGACGCTCAAAAGCCATCTGAACTGGTTGTGAGGCCATCTTGAGAGCGATGTCCCTGGAACCCGGAACCAGCTACTCACGACCACCGAGAGAGAAAACAGGAACCACAGCACCCAGCACTCACACGCTGCAGCTGTTGTCCTTCTGTCCGCTGCGTCACCAGCTCACCACGGTCAGGAACCAGCCAGAGAACAACAACTTCTGGAACTACTGGAACCAACACCGTTGATGCTGACACCACCACAACTCAGGCTGGCAGCACAATGCCCATAACCTCATGGAACTTTGAAGTGTCAGGCATAGCCCTACTGGCTTTAGCCCAAACGTAGCAGAGTTTTCCTGCACAACGAGGAAGCTAGTTGCGGCAGTAATGACTAGTCAGCTAGACTCAGAATAACTATTTACAGGATTTATTAAAAGGAAAAATAAAACCAGCAGAGTTTCTGCATACAAATAAAAGCAAAATAAATCCTCTCTTTCTCTCTCTCAAAACCATACACAGCACTTCTAACTCCTAACACACCTCAACCCAAACTGTGCTAGCAATCCTAGATAACAGAGTAGAGTGCTGGTCGTTAACCAATCAGAGTGAGTAGTTTCTAGGTCAAGCAGACCTGGGCTTTCTGCCAAGAGTAAATTGACACCAGCTTGAGTTAATTGTGAGAAGCTAGAATCTGCAAGTTTCCCACGAGAACCAATTAACAGAAACTGAACACCCCCTCACAGATTCTGCTGAACAATTAACACCAAATACACCTATGTAGGAGATCATTTTTCCAGCAAACCTAAACCCTTGCACATTCGCTTGTTCTTTATCTTTGCCAATGGTTTAGTTAACACATCTGCTACATTTTCTTCACTTGACACATAAGTACAGGTGATTATATTATCTTGTACACAGCAACGTACATTTTGGTATTTTACAGAGATCTGTTTGGAACGCGATTTGAAACCCTCTGTTTTACTTAAGGTTATACAAGCTTGATTATCAATGTAAACTTGTACTGGTTCTCCACAATTTACATTTAAATCTGTTAACAAATGCTTGAAATAAATCACCTCGTTGCACAATTCACTCAATGCGGCGTACTCTGATTCCGTTGATGACACACTTACAACGTCTTGCTTGCGTGACCGCCAGCTGATTAAAGCTCCACCGACCATTATGACTAGTCCTGTGACAGATTTTCTATCTGGCAAATTTCCCCAGTCACTATCACAGTAGCAACTCAACATTTCATCCTCGGAAGAATTTAATTGTAACATATAGCCAATTGTCTGTTTGAGATACCTCAGAACTTGTTTTACCCCTTTCCAGGCATTTAGTGTGGGTTTTGAGACCAATCTACTTAATATGCCTACTGCATAGCTAATATCAGGTCTGGACCACTGTGCTAGATACAATAAACTTCCAATTACAGAGTGATATACATTAGGATGTTCAAATTCAGGACTCTCATCTATATGAAGTGTTTTTATGAAACCTGGATCCATAGGCACTGCTGCCCCTTTGCAATCCTGCATCCTGTATGTAGTCAGTAGTTGCTTAACTTTGTTCTGCTGACTAATTAGGCAGCTGCCATCTTGGGCCCAGCACACTTCCAACCCTAGATATGTCCTAACCGGGCCTAAGTCTTTCATTTTGAACTTACTGGACAATTGCTTGGCAAACCTTTTAGTTTGTTTATCTGTTTTACAGGCATACAATACATCATCTACATAAATCAGACAAAACTCTTGATCACTGCCTGTACCACGTACATAAACACAATTGTCAGCTGTACTCTGCTTGAAACCAAATGACACTAAGGCCTCATGGAAACATTTGTTCCAAGATCTTGCAGCCTGTTTGAGACCATATAGAGCTTTGTTTAATTTTAACACTCTATTGGAACCTGTCTCATAACCAGGCGGTTCGGCTAGATACAGGTCTTCTGATATTGATGCATGTAAATATGCAGTCTGGATATCAAAATGGTACAACAGGAGTTTTCTCTTTGCTCCAAGCGTTAAAATCAGCCTTACACTGTCCCCCTTAGCAGTAGGGGAAAAAGTCTCGTCATAATCTTTTCCAGGCCTCTGAGAGTATCCCTGAGCCACTAAACGAGCTTTGTATTTGTACTCTCCTGTCACCAGAGGTTTAAGTTTGTACACCCACCTGCAGCCTACAATCTTTGCCCCCTCAGGCGCTGCTACTGGTGTAAAGACCTTGTGCTCATTCAGAGAGGACATCTCTTCCTCCATTGCCTGTTTCCAGCGCTCTGCCTCCTCTTTTGGTAACTTTAACACCTCCTGAAAACTCTTGGGCTCTGCAATTACACTAAACACATTTGCAGTATCAGGAGAAAAACGCACCGGAGGCACTCCTTTGTTTTGTCTTTTAGATCTTCTGGGAGAAAATTTTTCTTCTGATCCACTTTCCTCCTCAGAACTACGACCTCTCTTTTGTTGCTTAGCAACTGGTCTTTGGCTAACTCCACTTTCTTGAGAGCTCTTATCTGAACTTTCCTCCCCCTCAGACTCTGATTCTCTGTGTCTACCTTCAGAGTCATGGAGCTCCTGGGAAGGTTCAAACCAAACCTCAGTATTGGCATGTAGTCTCTCCCAGCCACTATGTTCACAAAAACTGGCATTCCTGGAGATCACAATGCCATTCGTCCCTTCAGCAAAGCGGAAACCTTTTCCCAGCTCCTGGTAACCCACAAACACTAACTGTTTGGTCTTAGGATCTCCCTTCTTTCTCATTTGTTTCGGAATTAATACCCAGGCTTTTGATCCAAACACATGCAAGTGGTCAATTTTAGGTTTTTTCTGAAACAATTTAAAGTACGGGGTTGTACCTATTGTTTGATGAAAGAGCCTATTTTGGAGATAACACGCGGTGAGCATGCTCTCCCCCCAATAAGACATGGGCAAATCAGCATCATCAAGCATGGCAAACATCATATCTTGTAAAGATCTGTTTTTTCGCTCTGCAACGCCATTCTCCTCTGGGGAAAAAACGTTCGTTTTTCTATGCCCAATGCCACGCTTTTGTAACCAATCTCTAAAGGCATTTGACATAAATTCGCCACCTCTGTCTGTCTGAATCCTTTTAAGTTTAACAGACAGAAATCTTTCCACAGATGCCACCCAGCCTTTAAACTTAGTGAACACGTCACCCTTATTCTTCATGGGAAAAACCCAGGAGTAACGCGTGGCGTCATCCACAATTGTTAGTGAAAAACGCGCTCCACCCCTGCTTACAGCAAATGGACCAATTACGTCCATGTGAACCAGCTGTAGCGGTGACTCACTAACTCTGTCACTTCTGGGGTAAGAGACTCTGTGGGTTTTAACCTTTTTACACACATTACAATCAAGGTACTTGTTACAACTCTTTAAATTACCCCCATCAGCCAATTCAGACATTTTTAGTACACTTTTCCAGCAGGCATGCCCCATTTTCCTATGCAATAAGTGCACACAGTTGTCATGTATAGCTTTGTTATTCACTGCAGGCTGAGATTTACTGACTACTGCTGCAACTTGAGATCCTGCTTTAAGCCAAAACAAGCCTCCCTCTGACTTAGCAGTGCCTAAAATCTCACCAGCCTTCTTAATAATGCAACTGTCTCCTTCAAAATACACTTTAAACCCAGCTTTTAGCAAACAATCTACAGACATCAGATTGCTCCTTAATGACGGCACACAAAGTACATTTTGCAGGCATTCACGAAGACAAGGAACAAAAACTGCACCCCCCGAAATCACTTCGGAAGTACTTCCGTCTGCTAGAGCCACCTGGCTGCGCTGTGCTGAGTTCTTGGAAACAAACAATTCATCTGAATTTACGATGTGGCGAGATGCTCCCGAATCGACCACCCAGACCGCTTGTTTCTCATCAGCACTCTTGACCTCGCCGGTCACCAGCTGAGCCGACTGTTTTTGTTTGAAGAATTTCTTTTTACGCTGCTGCTGCTGCTGCTGCTGCTGCTGCTGCTGCTCTCGTCTCTGCTCCTGCACCGGCAACTGAGACTTGACCAACTCCGGACATTGTCGTTTTAGATGTGCTGAAGACCCACATCGGAAACAACGCCTAACAGCAAACGCTGACTCCTCACCAGTACGCTGCTTTTGCTTCACCTCTGGCACGGCATGAGAACTCCCTCCAAACCGTCCACCTGTAGAAGCCTCTGCAGCCACCGACCTTTCTTGCCTCTTCTGCCATTCTTCAATCAAACGCCCAGTAACGTAACTGACTGATAAATCATGCTCCTGCATGCCTTCTAGAGACAAAACTAAATTATCCCAGCTTTCCGGGAGAGAACTCAAAATAATAGCCACCTTCTCCTGCTGGTCTAGCGCACAGTCTCTTTCCTGTAGCGCAGCAAACTTTAACTGTAAACTGTGTAGGTGTTCCTGCATTGTAACCCCAGGCTGTAACATTGCCTTGTACAATGCCTTGCGAATGAACAGCTTGGAAACCGCTGTCTCACGCACATGGAGTTCTTTAAGTGCTTGCCACACACCTCTAGCTGTCTTGATTCCCCTCACATACGGCAACTGGGAATCTTCCAGCCCCAAGACAATTGTGGCCCTTGCTCTTTGGTCTTTATCGAGGTCTTCATCATCGGGCTTCGTAGGAAACTTACTCACCACTTGCCAGAGACGATCCCTCTGCAGCACTGCCTGCATGCGTTCCGACCACAGCAAGTAATTGGAGTCATTCAGACGCTCAAAAGCCATCTGAACTGGTTGTGAGGCCATCTTGAGAGCGATGTCCCTGGAACCCGGAACCAGCTACTCACGACCACCGAGAGAGAAAACAGGAACCACAGCACCCAGCACTCACACGCTGCAGCTGTTGTCCTTCTGTCCGCTGCGTCACCAGCTCACCACGGTCAGGAACCAGCCAGAGAACAACAACTTCTGGAACTACTGGAACCAACACCGTTGATGCTGACACCACCACAACTCAGGCTGGCAGCACAATGCCCATAACCTCATGGAACTTTGAAGTGTCAGGCATAGCCCTACTGGCTTTAGCCCAAACGTAGCAGAGTTTTCCTGCACAACGAGGAAGCTAGTTGCGGCAGTAATGACTAGTCAGCTAGACTCAGAATAACTATTTACAGGATTTATTAAAAGGAAAAATAAAACCAGCAGAGTTTCTGCATACAAATAAAAGCAAAATAAATCCTCTCTTTCTCTCTCTCAAAACCATACACAGCACTTCTAACTCCTAACACACCTCAACCCAAACTGTGCTAGCAATCCTAGATAACAGAGTAGAGTGCTGGTCGTTAACCAATCAGAGTGAGTAGTTTCTAGGTCAAGCAGACCTGGGCTTTCTGCCAAGAGTAAATTGACACCAGCTTGAGTTAATTGTGAGAAGCTAGAATCTGCAAGTTTCCCACGAGAACCAATTAACAGAAACTGAACATTAATTTCATCAGATTTATCCCTTATTCTTTTCTTTTACTTAATCTTTTTCAGCTGTACACCCCTTTTCCCTTCAAATCTAGACATTTTCGCACTCATTAATTTTACAATATTTCTTAAGGTAAACTTTAAATTTTTTCCAATCTTCTTCCGCCGTCTCTTTCCCCTGATCACGGATTCTGCCAGTCATTTCAGCCAGTCCCATATAGTCTATCACCTTCGTCTGCCATTCTTCCAGGGTGGGTAGATCTTGAGTCTTCCAATGCTTTGCGATGAGTATTCTTGCTGCTGTAGTAGCATACATAAAGAAAATTCTATCTTTCTTTGGCACCAACTGGCCGACAATGCCCAAGAGAAAGGCCTCTGATTTCTTGGGAAAGGTACATTTAAGCACCTTTTTCATTTCATTATATATCATTTCCCAGAAAGCCTTAATCTTTGGGCACGTCCACCAAAGGTGATAAAAAGTACCTTCAGTTTCTTTGCATTTCCAACACTTATTATCGGGCAAATGGTAGATTTTTGCTACCTTGACTGGGGTCATGTACCACCTATAGATCATTTTCATAATATTTTCCTTTAAGGCATTACATGCCGTAAATTTTATACCGGTGGTCCACAACTGTTCCCAGTCAGCAAACATAATGTTATGACCAATGTCCTGTGCCCACTTAATCAAAGCTGACTTAACTGTTTCATCTTGTGTATTCCATTTCAGCAACAAGTTATACATTCTAGACAAATTCTTAGCATTGGGCTCTAACAATTCTGTTTCTAATTTTGATTTCTCCACCTGGAAGCCAATTTTCCTGTCTTGTTTATAAACCTCCATTATTTGATAATAATGGAGCCAATCTCGTACTTTGGTCTTCAATTTCTCTTGACTCTGTAGTTTCAGTTTATCACCCTCTTGTTCCAAAATTTCCCAATACTTTGGCCATTTGGCCTCCATATTGAGTTTTTTCACAGCCTTAGCCTCCAATGGTGACAACCATCTAGGAGTTTTGTTTTCCATCAAATCTTTATATCTGATCCAGACATTATATAATGCTTTTCTAACAATGTGGTTTTTGAAAGCTTTATGCACTTTGACCTTGTCATACCATAGATATGCATGCCATCCAAATACATTATTAAAACCTTCTAAGTCCAAGATATCTGTATTCTCGAGGAGCATCCACTCTTTCATCCAGCAGAACGCTGCTGATTCATAGTACAATTTTAAGTCCGGAAGGGCAAATCCCCCTCTTTCCTTTGCATCCGTTAAAATCTTAAATTTTATTCTGGGCTTTTTGCCCTGCCAGACAAATTTCGAAATATCCTTCTGCCACCTCTTGAAACAGTCCATCTTGTCAAGAATTTGCAATGTTTGAAACAAAAATAACATTCTAGGCAATACATTCATCTTTATAACTGCAATTCGGCCTAACAAGGAAAGCTTCAAATTTGACCATATTTCTAGATCCTTTTTAACTTCTGACCAACATTTCTCATAATTATCTTTAAACAAATTCAGATTCTTAGATGTCATATAAACCCCTAAATATTTCACCTTCTTAACCACTGTCATAAATAAGTTTTAGGGTTTTAATGGTAAGATAAGGTTAAAATAAATTAAGATAATTAAATGACAGAAAACAGTGAAAGAAGGAAAGGATTTGCTGAAATAATTAACAACTAGAACACAAAAAGGGAGGTGTGAGGAGGTCGATGAAACAAGCTAATGAAAGATAAAGATATGGAAATGTTGGGTGTGTTTTTAACTGCTTTTGCTTTTGCTTTTGTTTTGATGTATTGTGTTTTTTGTTTTTTTATATGTATTGTAATGTGTTGATTTGTACTGTTTATTTTTTCTCTTTCTTTTTTACTTTTTTCTTTAATTCTTAAACTTTTAATAAATATTATTTAAAAAAAACAACAACGTTATTTATCTCTACTGATATGTTCATATTGACTTGTTTACCCTAGTACAGGGGGACAAGGAACAGGTGGCCCTCCAGATGTTGTTAGACTCCAATGCCCATCAGCCTCAGCCAACAGGGCCTATGGTCAGTGATGATGGTAGATGTGGCACCAGGGAGGCCAGAGTTTCCCAGTCCCTGCACTAGTGATTCATTCCTTTGAAAACTTTGAATTTCCACCCAAGTTTCTATGCCTCAGATACACTTAAAGGAGACCTGAAACACGGCAAGGGAGAGAGACACACCTGACCCCATCTGCTGGCCAGGGAAGGAGTAGAGCCTCTTGGGCTTGCCGATCGGAAGGTCAGTGATTCGAATCCCCATGACGGAGTGAGCTCCCATTGCTCTGTCCCAGCTCCTGCCAACTTAGCAGTTCAAAAGCACACCAGTGCAAGTAGATAAATAGGTACCACTGCAGTGGGAAGGTAAACGGCGTTTCAATACACTCTAGCTTCCGTCATGCCAGAAGCAGTTTAGTCATGCTGGCCACATGACCCGGAAAGCTGTGGACAAACATCAGCTCCCTTGGCCTGAAGTGAGATGAGCACTGCACCCCATAGTCGCCTTTGACTGGACTTAACCGTCCTGTGGTCCTTTTACCTTTACCTTTTAGATGCTCCAATGCTTGCTTCCCTCTTCCCTCTGCATTCCTTTTTCTCTTTCATTTCATGTCCCTTAGACTGTGATTGCATGGGCAGGAGCTACCTTTTACATCTATATCTATATCTCCAACATATGAGAGAAAGAGAACTTAGAAAATTGTAGAGACTGTATAAGTATTTATTAAAACAGGAGGAGGAGGTCATCTAGTTGAACAACCTGCCTCTGTTTGTGGAACAGACAGATTGGCAAAAGCTGTGATCCAGTAGATTTGGCTAAGGTGGAGCTGAGTTTATCAGGTTCTTTTCTTGGCTCGAGTGAGCAAACCGAACAACAGTGCCAATTTAGGGTCTTTACCAGAAGCTTTCTGACCCCAGGCTCTGTTGACCAACCTCTCATTGTGTCTTGCTGTAGTTAAAGTGGCTACTCCATGGAACAAATACCGGTATGTAACAGGCAAGCCTGGCAAAGTGTGTTGCGCATGAGCAAGTCGTCCCAATGGACTTGGAAGTGAGGTTAATGAACCCATCTGAATGGGAAGAGATGCGCAAACACCGATACACAGCTCTACATCAATACTAAGATGCACATTGAGTCTGTGTGGTGTAATGGTTAAGAGCGGTAGACTCATAATCTGGTGAACCGGGTTCACTTCCCCACTCCTCCACATGCAGCTGCTGGGTGACCTTGGGCCAGTCACACTTCTTTGAAGTCTCTCAGCCCCACGCACCTCACAGAGTGTTTGTTGTGGGGGAGGAAGGGAAAGGAGAATGTTAGCTGCTTTGAGACTCCTTCGGGCAGTGATAAAGCGGGATATCAAATCCAAACTCCTCCTCCTCCTTCTTCTCCTGTAAGCTCAGGTGTCCTACTTTTTCTTCAGCCTTCCTCTGCATAGTGCAGCCCCAAGCCTTTGGCACCAGAAGCTACATGGACTGCAAGCCAAGATCAAAAGGGCCGACAACATAAAGGTGTGCAGATATTTCAGGGAAGCCGCAGAACAGAAAGAAGCCTTTGCTTTCTATTCTGCCTGTAGCTGCAATGTTGCTTTTCTTCTTGCATACTGATCTGAGGGGGGTGGGGGCGAGGAGAAGAGCACTTTTGTTGGAGAGCTCAGTGGGGTAAGAAGCACACGCTGCCAGCCACAAGGCCTCCTGGGGGGCAAATTTACCACCGTTCCTACATAGCCGAGGTAGAGAGCCTTTGGCCTACCTCCAGACCCCTCTTTCCAGCTGTGTCCCCTTCTCAAGTGGTTTTGCCTGGGTAGAATATGATCATGCCTCTTGCTTGCCTGGATGAGAGAGGTGTGGATGATGGCACACACCAACTCCATGGGGGTGAGGCTTCTACAGCGCCTCCCCTAATGTCCACTGGGACGGGTCCCCATCTTGAAGGGGCAGAGAAGGCCTGGCGGGATGTCGCCTCAGGCGGCACAGCATCAGGAGATGCTGAACAGAACAGTTAGAGATGCCCTCATGTCCTGATTGTGTACTCTCCCACTGTATGTGGTTGCCTGCACCAGGTCTTCAGAGACTCCTCTAACCAGGCCGCTGAAATTCAAGTGTGCTGTCAGGATGCAGAAATGGGTTGAAACAGGTGCCTTTTGTTTGGTATTGGAGTCTGCCAGAACAAAATGGCGAGGTGGTGCTCAGGTCAGGAGCAAAAAGAAGTAGGGTGTGTGTGATGACAGAAACCACCCACCAAAACACCACCACCCACTTAACAACCCCCTCTCCCAAATGCTAAAGGCTTCCGTAATAGTAATGAGTGCAGCTACATATCATGTTTTCACTTATCAGTTGGCTTATCAGTTCACTTATCTTTCTCTGGAAAGAGAAGCTGCTGAATTGCAACTCATTACCAAACTTAAAACCATGGAGAGACCTGGTCTGAACAAAGACATTGGATTCTTATCTCATTATACATGACTAAGCCATTTTTCACCTTCTCACCCCTTGCCTTTTCCTGTAAGACCTATTGCAGTCGTTAAGAGTCGTCAACAGGCTCATCTCAGCTATCTGCCAATCTCCCATTCCCACCACCCTTCTGAGTAATACCCCTCCCCACCTTCTCACTATATAGAAGGATCTGGCAACTTCTGTTTCAGTGTATCTGAAGAAGTGTGCATGCACACGAAAGCTCATACCAAGAACTAACTTAGTTGGTCTTTAAGGCGCTACTAGAAGGAATTTTTTATTTTCAGTTTTTCTGCAGTTAGGCGAAATCCAGATTAAATGTTGTAGGCTGGGTTTTTCTAAAGAGAGAGAGAGAGAGAGAGAGAGAGAGAATGAGCTGGCATTTTGATGTTCATACGTCCTGCCAGTATCCTGTACTGGTTCCTCTCTAGCCACTCTCACCTAGTTCTGGGCTTGACAGCCACCAACGTCCTGTATTTTAGTGCTATGTTATGAGGGGCCAGAAGTGTTCTGGGAAGAGACAGGTATGCCTTTACCTTGGGTGCTGCAGGGGTGATAGTTAGAAGAAGACAGCTGTGGGTTTTGCACAGGACCTGCTGGTCTTCAACTGTTTTACAGGCAGGCAAGAGATCAGCAGGGGCTGAAGCCTAGGCCCATTGTGCAAACCCTCCAACATTTCTCTCATGAAAATAGACACCCTATTCAATAATAATAATTTTATTATTTATACCCCACCCATCTGACTGGGTTGTCCCAGCCAACATATAAAAAAACATGACAAAACAGTAAAAAAACTTCCCTACACAGGGTTGCCTTCAGATGTCTTCTAAAGGTTGCATAGTTACTTATCTCCTTGGCTCAGGGGTCACACAACTCCATACCCTCCAACATTTCTCCAATGAAAATAGGGACGTCCTAAGGCAGTGGCGTCCAAACTTTTTTCAAAGAGGGCCAGATTTGATGAAGTGGAGGGCCGTGAGGGCTGACCAACAACCAGTTGTTGACCTTTTCTATGATTTTACCCCCAAAGTTGTTGAGCTTTTTTGAGGATTGAAGTTGTTGAAGTTGAGGGTATTTTTAGGATTTTACCCCAGGAAATAAACTACCACAGGGGCCGGATTAAACCGACCGGCGGACTTTGGACATGCCTGTCCTAAGGAAAAGTGGGACATCCTTGGATCAAATCAGAAACTGGGACGGCTTCCGTAAACCTGGGACTGTCCCTGGAGAACAGGGACACTTGGGAGGGTCTGTAATGACCCTTTCCTTTCATGCGAAGAAGCGCCCTCTGTTGGATATCCCTAATTCCAAGTGTAGTCATAATAAGAGCCCTGCACTATAAAGCCAAAGGCCCCTGCATTCCAACATTCTGGTCTCAGTCACCAACCATATCCCACAGGAAAATGTGCAAGCAGGAGCTGAATGCAAAAGCACTCATCCTGCTTGTCCTTGTAACTGTGCAAACACATGCTTTACACACACACACACTCTCTCTCTCTGCAGGGACAGATCTTTAAAATCCAGTCACAGGTCCAAAGGAGCCCCTCAAATATGCATATAAGCAAAGATTTGCCTGAACAGTGCTAACACAGTGTTTGGTTATGTAGCTCCTAGCTGCAGACACTTGCCTTTTCGTGTGTGGGCTTATTTACATGTATGCATGGATTTAAGTCTGTTCTTGTGCACTGCAAGCAAAAAATAATCTTTGCATCTGAGGGAGGGAAACGGGGCATTGTCAAAATGCCCTCCCCACCTTCATATAAAAAAATTGAGGGGAGAGAGGGAAGAGAAGCTGCTCTTTGAGTAGCGAGGGCTGATGACTACATCAGTCTTGTGACTTTTGCCATCAGCTGATAGAGATAAAGCTAATATCATACTATAATCCACTGAAGCCTCTAATAGGCTTAGGAATAACAGGGGTTTACAGCCTCATTAATGTTCAGCACTAGGTATAAGAAGCAAGTACAATTGGGGAAGTTCCTCACAAAAGAAAACAGTGGGCTGCCACATGGCTAGAGTCTGCTTACCTGTTGAGAGCAGAGGGGGCAATATTAGAGGCAGGAAAGGATAAGAGGCGAGCAGCACAGAGAAGGGTCGATTATATATAAAAAAGGAACAGGTAGGAGCTAGGAAAAAGAGTAGCCAAGGAAACACTGACAGTCCAGTCACTGTGGCCAAGGTAAACTTAAGTCAAGCTGTGCAAAAGAGCTGAAGTCAAGGTTGTCTCTTCTGTAGCACAGCAGAAAACTCACATTCCTAGGCTACCCCACGAAATACAAGGCACAAATTCATGCCCTTTGGCAGGCAGCAAACACACTAGATGTGACTTCCTCAACAGCATTACAGCTCCAGGGCAAGGATATAAGCATGTTCATAAAGCAAAACTAAAACAGGTGAGTTCAACAGCTGAGCATCTCTCCCCAGACAGAGGCTCCAGCATCTATGGATGGTCCAAGCATTGATGCAGATGCTCTAGTCTGAACCAGCAGCATGGTGCAGAGTGGTTCCCATTGGTAGGAGTTGGCCTATTACAGAAAAGATAGGTTTGAGGGTTACGATAGCTGGTGATGAAGTCACCATGTACTACATTAAGAAGGCCAAGGTTGCCCATCATTTTCAAGGTCTGTAGACCTGTAAGTAATCCATGCTGTTCTTTGGGCATGTTTAGTGCACCTGAGCGCTTAAGCAGAGGTAGCTACACTCAAGGAAGTTGAGTCCAGCTGACTTCCAAGAGAGACAGAACCCGTTCTAAGTGCGTATCTGCTGGCTTAAAAACTTCCTGCGGATTGCACTATTCAGATAATGGGAAACTATATACAATTGACCTTTTGCAAAAGGTTGCTTTTCTAGCTCTTTCAATGAACTGGCACATAACCTAGACGTAATGGGTATTTCATCTGTGGTTCACCCATCACCTAGCATTTGTGGGACACAGCCTGCCTGTTATTAGGGAAAAGCAGGTTATTGAATGTATGAAAGAAACCTGGAATGGAAAGAGCAATCAGTCCTATGCCCATTATCTCAGCTGGCAGTTCAGAGTCAATCACCTGTAGAAATGGAGGCAAGAGGCTGTCCGCTAACCTAGGCTTTGTTCCATTTGCAAACCTGTCATCAGCTTCGTTATTTAACTCCCAAAGCTGCCTTTGTTTTAGCCTTAAACAAGACCACAATGCACAGAGTTTCAGCTCCAAAGACCCACAACAAGGCTTCCCTTTCGGGCAACCACATTTTAAAAAGATGTTGGGATAAGGAAGTTAAAAAGAAAAAGAAGATGACTATCTTTATGGAAACAAACCGTCAGGGATGTGGCGATGAGTGGAGGGAGAGGAGGAGGAAGGGTTTTGTTTTTGGTTAATCGGTATTTTTAACCCTTGCTCATCAGTATCTTGGGTTCCATTTTCCTCCCTCTTACCATGCTGTATCTAGAGGAGCTGCAATCTACTGAATGCGGTGGCCGAATTAACGACTTAAGAAGGGATAGATGGAAAAGTTGTAACTGGGGCAGATTGCCGTCACAACATTACACTTTCTTGTGTTGGGACCAGTGAATGTGCTTTTTACAGAAGAATTGGAGAGAACCCAGCTGCAAATTTATGTGATGCTGCGCACACCTCCCTCCACACCTCCCCATACAACTGCTTCTACTTTCCTGATGTGTTAGAGCAAAAAGCAGCTTGCCAACCCTAGTAAGAAAAAACCTTCTGAGCACGTGCAATTTCCATTTTTTAAAAAAAAGCCTCACTTAAATCATAGCACCATCCTGGCGACAGGGATAAGATAGCTGCTTTTGTTGTCCCCCATGTTGCTGTAGACAAGGTTAATGTATTCTAAAAGTACAAATGATAAAAATAGGCTCTGTAACCCTGTACATGTCTCCCCAGATGGTTCTGAAAGGATGCTGTGGGGACCAGCATCAACCCCGATAGCTCCAACATGCCCATGACAGTCCTAGGGGCTGATACTGGCCAGTTTGCTATCTGCTGCTGCTCTCTGGGTGGTCATGTGTGGCCCCTCCAAGTTGTAGACCCCTGGACTTCAGCCCCAAGATTGAGCCCTAGCTGCACCGCAGTGTGAGTGCATGCAGGTGGCCAAGGGATGGTTGAGGAGAGCATCTTCTGAAGCAGGGCCGGGATGCTGTGATGGCTAACTAGTTTCTGGTCCCCATTTTTAAGCTCAGGGTAAAATAATAGGAGACCTGCTGTGGCAATATTTTTAGGCCTATACCGAACACAGCTTGGGGCATTCTCAAGCCTACTAAACTCAATGCATACCTAACTCTTGGTTGGGTTTAAGTCATAACGTTGCCTGCACTGAGCAGATTCTCTTTCTGCAGAAAGAGCAGCATTCAGCTTCTGTGTTCAGTAAAGGTTTGTGGATTTGGCTTTGAGAGACAATGGACACTTCTAGCTGACCTGTTTGTTGAGGATTCATTGTGATATGTTTGCAAGAAGATTACATGTTCTTGCAGGAAATTTAGACAACACTGGCTAGTTAATGAGCTTTCGTTCTGATTCATTTGTTGGGCCAGACTTCCCAGCCCACTATAATTGCACAACTTGAATTTACCAGTATGTGACTGAATCTCACCCGAAGATAGAGTCAGCCTGGCAGCAGCCCATGAATGGCATCTGCACTATGTTTGCATTAAAATCACATTTTAAACCACTTTTTATATATAATTTTTTTTAAAAATAAAAAATTTGCCTTACAAACTTTCCAAGTCTGCAATTCTGCCTGACAGGTGTCTTTCAAACAAATCAAAACACAGACTGCCCCCTCTTACCAGAGCAGCCTTGTTATTTAACAACAGGTGGTTAAAAATACATTTTCAACAATGTTAGTGAATCTTCTGGCAACAACTAACCACTGAAGGATTTCCTTTGTGAGATGTTTCTTACAGAGAAGATGACATTTATTATTTATTTCAAGTATTTATACACTGCTTAACAGTCAGCTTTTTAAATCATTGTACTTTAAAAAAAAACTGCACACACACAGACATGTGCATGCACGCACACTCCAAGAATAAGAACAATTAAGTTCCAACCTAGAATTTTAGTTGGTAATCCTGCACCCACTTCCATTTTTTTCTAGTAAGAATTGATTCAACTCCTGATTTGCCTCTTTCAGAAAATGCAAAGTAAAAAAAAAAAATGAATGCAGATTATACCCACCGGGGGAGGGGGAAGGGAAAGCCAAACATTCTCAGTGGAACAAGGACTAAGGGGCCTGGGAGACATCACATTTCTGAATTCCTCCACGAAATTCGTGAGCAAAGGACGCATCTTGCTCATCTGTAAAATTAGTATCAGTAGGAAGGGGGGGGAAAGCCAGTCACCCAGGATCAGCTAGCAAAACGAATTAAAAAATGTTATATGTACATCCTTTCTTCTGCACTGTGTAGGAATATCCTTGTACGATCAGATATACATAAATGTAGTTTTGATTCCCCCACTGCAGACTATCCAACAATTCACTCCCATGCTGTCAAAACTGTCCTCAGAGTGGCATACCCCTCCTACAGACACCAGGAACAACCTTGCCCATTTCACTTTTTGTGAGCCTTCCAAGACATCAACTAAATGTATAAAAAGATTAAGGGACTCTTATGGTAGTGTCAAAAATCAAAGCAAAAATACACACAATTTTTGAAATTTCTAGGACCAACAGTGGGTACAGCACAAGGCATACATGCAAAAGTGAACAAAGATAGCCTTGCTAGGGGGCTGCTTATAGCAACCCCTCCCCTTACCCTCTTTTCGGAAAGGCGTTTAGGCAGACATAGGGGTCAAAGGCATCTCATTAAATGCCAGGCCTGCTCCGTTCCAATCAGACTCTTTGACAAGATGTCTCCTTCAGTTTATAGGACACCGTTATTACATAATGGGCCTTATCACAATATGAGGAAGGCTTTGCAAAAGCTATTCATCTTCCTTGTACAATATCCTGGAAAGGCCTTATCAAGCACCTTGGAGATATTAGTTCCTTCTCAATTTATTGAAGTTATTTCACTGCCACAGAAGAGCAGAGATTGGCAGACAAGCATAACTGCACTATACCTATTTTCAATCTGAGAGAGAGAGAGATTGTGTAGGGAGCAGTCAGCAGTACCTGCTGCCATCATGCATTGCTTTTCTAAAAAAAAAAAAAAAAAGAATTCAGCCCTGCAAGCAAAAATGTGATGGTCTGCAATTTTAAATGCAGACAAAATGCAATTCATGGGTGACAGATCTATCTCTACTTTAATTTTGATGTATTATCATGCATAGGTTGTTTATAAGCCCAGCAAATTTGGCCTCAGCAGCAAGGAATGAAGTATTCAGTTATTGTCCTCTTGATGTTTTAAAAAGCTTCACAAAATACTGAACTAGGCAGGAAGTCAGGAGCATAGGAGCCAACTACTAGCAACCGAGGTCCCTTCGGTCCCCCCAATAAAATATTTGAGGGGTTCGGTGGCAGCCCCCAGCCATCATAGATAATGATCATGAGAGTTGCAGTCCAACACCATACAGAGGGCCACAGGTTTGCCATCCCTGACTTAAGTGCTCTGTGTCACACAAGAGGAGTGCCCACCGAGTGGTCAGTCATGGTTTTAATCTATGAAGAAAAAAGGAAGAAAACTTCTTCATGATCTGCAGAACCAAAGATGAGAGAAGCAATTATCTGACCACACTAGGACATGATCAGGGCTGGATTTAGGTTTGATGAGGCCCCAAGCCCTTTATATGTCCAGCTGTCCTTTGTCAACAACAAATTGTCGCTGTTTTTTGTGTTGAATATATGCTATATGGTAATTTATGGACCTAATAGGTATCTAAGGCCATTTGCACATAACCAAATATGTATTTTATCAAAGTAATTGTTGAACTGAAATACAATTAAGAAGTATATTAATAGCGCAATACAATTAAGAAGAAGTATATTAATAGTGAAATAATTATTAAGTTCTAACTGTATGTAGGTTTCATTTTATTTGGTTTTTTATCTTTTATTTTGGAAATGTACATCCAGTTTTTCCCCCTTTAATTTTTTGGGGGGCCTCCAAGAGAGTGGGGCCCTAAGCTATAACTTGTTTACCGTATTTTTCGCCCTATAGGACGCACCGGCCCATAGGACGCACCTAGATTTTTTTTGGGGGGGGGGGATAAAGGAAAAAAAATTATTCTCCCCCCCAGGCGCGGGGCTGGGGAAGCTCGGGCTTTGGCAGCTTTGGCATCGCTCTGGGAGCTTGTGGGGCTGGGGGCGGGGAAAGCGGAGCTTCCCCCTCCCCCAGCCCCCAGAACGGGACCCAGAGCGATGCCGAAGCTGCGTGCAGCTTTGGCATTGCTCTGGGAGCTTGTGGGGCTGGAGGAGGGGAAAGCCCTCCGCCAGCTTTCTAGCCAAGTCGGGGGACAGCGGGAAAGGCGCGCTGCGCCTCTCCCGCTATCCCCCGAGTTTGCGGGGCTGGCGACGGGGCTCTCCTGAAGCCTGGAGAGCAAGAGGGGTCGGTGCGCACCGACCCCTCTTGCTCTCCAGGCTTCAGCGAAAGCCTGCATTCGCCCCATAAGACGCACACACATTTCCCCTTCATTTTTGGAGGGGAAAAAGTGCGTCCTATAGGGCGAAAAATACGGTAGCTTATACCGTATTTTTCGCCCCATAGGACGCACCTAGGTTTTTTGGGGGGAAATAAAGGAAAAAAATTTTTCCCCCCCCAGGTGCGGGGCTGGGGTGGGGGAAGCCTGAGCTTCCCCCGCCCCCAGAACAGGCTGCTAGCGGAGAGCTGCGCGAAGCCGGAAGCCTGGGGTGTGCTGAGCTCAGCCGCCCCAAGCTTCTGGGTGCAGGTAAGCTCTCTGCTAGCCACGGGAGAGCTGTGCGAAGTCGCGCAGCTCTCCCATGGCTTGCGAATAGCTTCCTGAAGCCTGGAGAGCGAGAGGGGTCGGTGCGCACCGACCCCTCTCACTCTCCAGGCTTCAGCGAAAGCCTGCATTCGCCCCATAGGACACACACACATTTTCCCTTCATTTTTGGAGGGGAAAAAGTGTGTCCTATAGGGCGAAAAATACGGTACATAAATCCGGCATTGGACATGATATCCTGACTGGGGAAGAGAAGCTGAATTAACCTCACTTAATGCACTTCTCAAGCAAAAGATGGTGTTTTAAACAACCCCCACCAACAGTAAAGACACCTGGAGCTTATTTGTTCTCACTGACTAGCTGAAATCGCCCAAACTCCCAAAGCTAGGAAGCAACTGTAATTGAATCATTTTAAGATAATCAAATGAACACACAGGCCTGCAGAAGCTCTTGGCAGTTTCCTCAATGCCAGCCACCTACGTCATTCACTGCTGGGATAAAACAAACAAACAAACAAACAAACAAACCAAACAAAGAAAGAAACAAACAAACAAACGAAGAGAAACTCTTGGTGCTTCCTACCCGCCTCCCCTGGCAAAAGTTGTATGTCAAAGTGGAGGAGGAAAGTTGCAAGGTTTTTTATCATTTACAATAAAACGAACAGAATCAAACCCTATTGGAGTGGTGGTTCTCATTTTGTTCATCCTTCCATATTTGAGGTGGGGACAGGGAGAAGGAGAATTGCAAGCATTATATGGTTGTCCTAGACAGGGCAGAGGTGCCCCTGCTCAAATTGCAGAGAATGCTAGGGTACTCTCTCCATTGACACTGGGAGTTTGCCGCACCAGAAGCAGTGCAATGGTCTAAGTTAATGTGCTCCTATTTGTATGGTTGGGTGCCTGTTGCATTGGGACACCCCAGATATCCACTTTATCTGCGTTGTTGAGCTGGTTCTGGGAGTGAAGTGGAGCAGGCAAGGGAGAACAGGGGCAACCAGGTTTTGAAGTCACCAGGCCTCACCAGGCCCAAGGCTATAAAACAAAGCGTTAGCGACATGTGCAGACTGCTTTAGCTAGCAATTTTGCAGTGTTGTCTTGCCCTTTGTAAAAACACACTTCCAATATCCTGCAACTGATACAGAATATGCAAATATTATCAAATTAAAAAAACACACACACATATTTATCCATTGACTACGTTTATTTGATTCTATGAAAATACAAATCCCTTTCAACGTTCACAATGGTTTTTATTTTAAACATTTCACTTAAAAACAGGGCTGTTCACTCGTCTCAGACAGTGACCCCCAAACTAATACTTTGCTCACCAGCTCAAACCTGATGGCCAATTCTGGAGGCTCCCGGCACTGACATCATACCAAAGCAGATGCCCTGGCCCAAGGCAATTCCTTAATTTATTTGGTTCACATTAGGTTTAGAGGTTATCCAAATATTTCCAGTTTTAATTCAAGCTACTTCTACACTGAAGGTTGCAAAGCTCTTGTTTACCCACTCTGCAAAGAGCTTTGGCAGCGTGCATGTTTATTAAGATATTACAGACCCGTATTAGTATGTGAGCCTGTCGGAAAGATCTAAATAGGAAAAAAGCAGGCAAATCCATTTTGCAGGAGACCTGGAGGAATTAGATAAAGAGAAGGGAGCTCTCTCGATTTGTGCATATTAAGGAGCAGAGCTATCAGATAACAGGCTTAAGCAGCCTTCAGGACATAAAAAGGTAAAGCTAGGCAGAACCAATTGCTATTAAGCTCAAGGCAAGAAACACCCCCAGGCTGAAGGGAGAAGAGCGTGCGCTGCCATCTACAGATACATGGTCCTTGTGTGTGCAGTGCCAGAGGCAACAAGGCCAGTACATCGCAGGAGACAAGCAACAACTCTCAAAAAGGACACACCTTAGCAGTGAGTCCAGGCAGAAGATCTGTCGAAGGAACTCCTGCTGCCTGGACCATCGTTATCTCTCTGCTGCCGCCGTGGGCGAGAAATTTAAGCGCAAACACCACGGCATAGAACAGGAACAGAAGCAGGTGCTTACTTGTATTAGACCCCAGATAAGCCGGTCTCTAACCCAGAGATCAAGCAGTGGGGTTTAAAAAGGACTGAAAGGCTCACTGGACACAGGACTAAGAGAGTAGCAAGCAGCAGCTTCCTTGGCTAGGATTGCAGCACTTGAGCACTAGACACAGCAGACGAGATGTTACAAAAGCTGGCCGCAAACACTGGCCTACTCCACTGGGTAGCGGCAGGACAAGAAATGCCGGTGGAAATGGATGCTGACAGCAGAGACCTCTTGCTTTGGGATCCTAGGTGCAGCTCAAAGTCCCTCTGCCCTCTCTCCTGTGCAAAGGTCACTAGGGAGGTATATTCTCCTAGACTTGTCAAAGCACTCCATCTGTGAAGACACCTCTTTTGTCTCCAGCTGTTTTGCCCCACCCCTTAGAAATGGGCAAACAATCAACTTTAGCTAACTGCCCACTGACTTGCATAAATGCTGAACATTTCTTCTGTAGGGTCTTATGGCACTCCACTTAAACCTTAGGGCTCACCTGAAGGGATAATAAGGTATGAGTGGTACCGGAAAAAGGGATGGAAAGGATACAACCACAAGAGGCATTCTTATCCCAAACTGTCCTTTCCCCGCACCAGTTAGCTGTCTCCAGGAGATATTTCTGGAAACTCCTTATAGATCTCTTGGATTATCATTTTGTCCATCTGGCACTGCTGATTCTCCTCCTCTTCCACCATGATGCGCTGCAAGGTCCTCTTCAAGTCAGTGTAACGGTGCTTGTGCTGCAGGTATGGCGTCGACCGGATGATAGAATGCATCAGAGACAAGTATTCCATCCGCAGCTGCGGGAACAGAAGACATTGAAAAGGGCTTTAGCAGCAAGATAAACACAAGCAGAAACACAGACACTGGAAAACAATCTGTTTGTCAAGCGCAAGACTGCAGCACAAGCAATTTCAAACAGAATAGGCTCATAGGTGAAAGATTCCCCTGCAATCTTTGTTTTCCCCATTGGTCCGTAGGGGCCCTCACTTTCAGAGGAGTTCTGGAAATCTATTTAGCCAACCAATCGAATTAGCTGAATGGCTTTCAAATACTAGTCAACTGGACTCGGACTTAGGTGGCTCAATAAACAACATCCCAGTGCTAGATTTGCCTCTTCCATTTCAAGGAGCTTCAGGGATGAGAACAATTACTCAACTAACCCTGGCCAGAAAGAATGCAGACTCTAGAATATACAGCCTCATTGCTTTACACAGGGGAGAAAGGAGATGGTAGAAACATTCCTTTAGGTTTCAGGCTCACTGTGTGAATCCAAAAAGAGAGACAGCTAAAATCCCCAACCTTGACCGGCCAAAGGCCCAGTAAACTGAGAAGCCCTCCTCTGAAAAGAAGCTGTCAGCCATCCATATTTATTGGTCTTGTAGTCTAGCCTATCGGAAAAAGTTTGAGATGGGTGACAGCTTTAAGAACAGATGTTCTTTGAAACTATGAAATATAAAAATATATCTTATGCATGCATAATTCAGGCTTTTAGTGAATCCCTAGAAAAAGTAGTTCGGCAATGGAAAGACTAGAACAAAACACAACCTTTGGGCCCATTTGAGCTTCTGGAGCCCAAATGCTATCAGGATGATATTAAAGTGATTTCAGAAGCAAGATGACGAAATATTGGTGCCCCAAACCCATCAGAACTTCATTGCAAAACAGGAGCACATTGAATTGGTCCTGGGAGGCAAATGCAGATTCTAGACCATTAGTCTTCAACCGGTGGTTCAGGACCTAATACAGCCGTACCTTGGATCCCAAACGCTTTGCAAGCTGAACGTTTTGGCTCCTGAATGCCACAAATCTGGAAGTAAGTGTTCTGGTTTGCGAACGTTCTTTGAAACCCGAACGTCTGACGGAGCTTCAGCGGCTTCCAATTGGCTGCAGGAGCTTCCTGCAGCCAATCAGAAGCCACGCTTTGGTTTCCAAACATTTTGGAAGTTGAACGGACTTCCGGAACCGATTCCGTTCAACTTCCAAGGTTGTATTGGGTTGTGGCCTGATCTATGGTGAGTCACAGCAGCAGTGCTTCCACCACACAAATATATGGCTGAAAACTTAAGCAGTGGGTCCCCAAATGCATGTTTGGGTTGAAGATGGGCCTTGGTCTGAAAAGGTTGAAGACTGCAGTTCTAGAGCATTGGCATAATGCGCTTCTAGCATTCCATCACTACCAGGAGATGCACCTTCATGATACAGCAAGTGTAGCCTCAGAGCCTGTACACAAACCCCACCGACAAAAGGTAGAAGCTGTAGCACTGGCTGTCCCTTTTGGCTTCTTAAGAGCTTTACTTTTTCTTAAAATAAAAAAGCATCTTTCTAACCCTGCTGGATGCGAAGATATGCTTTTAAGTGTGTGGCAAATGCCTGCAAGCTGGAAGAGCTGCCTATCCATTCAGACACACACCAGGAAGCTTCTACCTCTTCACTCATGTTCAGTTCTGCCTCTCTCTTTTTCCAAAGAGGAGGCATGGGCTTTCTTTTTCTTTCTGTAAGTACCTTTTCTCCGGGGGAGAGATCTGCAATCTGCCTCACAATTATGTCGATCATCACCATCATGTCTGTGTGGTAGAAGATGTTTGCCGTGTCCTTGCTGGCAAAGATGTCCTGAAGAAATTTCAGCACGGAGTGGGGTGGCTGCGGCTGGTGCTTGAAGATGCACACGGGGTCGTCTGATCACAGGTTAGAGAGAAAGAAGCTTGTTGTGACATGCATAGACACAAGCTCCCTTTAGCCGAAGACAGCAATTTATACACAATGTGCGTGGAAGGAGAGGCTTAGCTAGTTTCTGAGCAGCAAAGAAACCAGTCTCTTGAAGAGCAGAGAGATTTCCCTCCCCATTGCAGTACTGCCCTAGGAGGAGAGAGAAAGCTTTCCACATGTGCATTACCCTCGCCTTGTATTCTCTATCAGCGTCTCTCTTTATAGAAAATTGGCATAAACTGTATTGTGACACATGGGTCATACAACTGTAACATTTAGCTTACCCCCTAAGACACCCACTTCTTCCATGGACCACTTCACTGCAGCTCCGTACATGAAAAAGTGTAAGTGCAGGACATATACTCCTGCACAAGGGACAAAGACGGTAGCTGTAGGGAGGCGATCAAGGAGAACCTTGCTTAAGTCTTGGCATTTGAGAAATAAACTCAAAGTGAGGTGTCAAGAGTAGGCTTTCTAGCAACAACTAAGGATCTGAAAGGAGGCCAAGGCAAGGAGATTCAAAAGCTAAAAACAGCCTGCAGTGTGCTAAGAACATCATTTTCAGTCTGGAAAAGGGCTTAAACCAGGGATAAAGTAGAAGCATGAAACACAGGAAGTTATTTAAGAGCAAATCAACAAAGTAAAGGGAGCCTGAACACACACACAAGCAAGCAGGACCCCCATGCTGCTAAATACATTAGACCACACAATCCTTTGTTAGGAAGGCATAGGTAGAATACTTAGGGAATTAGAGAGTGTAGGGAAAAAGCTTTCCTGCTTTAATGAAGTGCTTTACAATAGGCTCTACAGCAGACTCAACACAATGTTCAGCGCCGGCAAAGTATTCTATAGGTGGGCTACTTGAAGAGCTGGTGGGTTGGGAGAGGAAGAAAACACAACAGGATCCCCTAAGAAGCTAGACTCTGGAGGTTTTTGGTTCACAGAGTGTGTCAGTGGGGGAAGAAAATCCAGTTGTTGAGACATACACAACCACTCACACACCCTGGTTTCAAAATATCACTGGAGGTTGGGCACAAAGAGAATCAGTATAGATCCAAAGCTGATGACAAGTCCAGTTTGTCGAACCATAAATCCTTTTGAAGGAGGGAAGGGAAAAGCAGAAGCAAAATACAGAACAAAGTGGGAGTCCCTTGGGTTGTTACATGACTACCAAGGCTAGAAAGCATGCTTTTAAGGGTTATTAGGTTTTCACATCAGCCACCAGATCCTTTATTGAATACCATCTTCCCTGGTTATACAGATCTCAAAATCCCCGAGAAACAGCTGCACAGAGCTTTGTACTAAATATTTTTTATATTTTTATTCTGCTTCGCAACCAAGACACTCCAAAGTGATTGCAAACAGCTATTAAAAATTCAGTTCTCAAAAATACAGTTCTAAGGACACCACGGTTAAGATGTTGGGGGAGCTGTACTCCATACGGCGCTTTGTCTAGTTCTACACACCTGGAATACAGCTCTTTGGCCAGATAAGGTCACTGCATGCCGTTCTGCCACTAACTGAGCAATTACCTGCATTCCAGCAGGTCATTCTCCTTATACCACAGAGGCAGAACCGACTCCCCTGGCCTAGAAACTTTAAAAGGCAGAAAACTTCACGGGAGCTTAGAAACTGTTTGCCAATTATCCCTCCTCTGCAATGTCAGCAGGTGCCACTCTTCAGATCTACTTGGCCATTAGTGCTGCCGTTATCTCGTAACAGAAACCTGCAGACAAACTCACCCGCACGATTCAAGAGAAGAAGAAGCTTTTCTGTGAAGGTTTTGACATTGGGGTGCTTGCTCACGGTAACCATGATCACATTATGCTCAGGCACTAAGAAATAAAACAGGCTTTATTAGAAGTGACCAGCTGCCTATAACTGGCTTAGTTACAATACCTATCAGTGATAGGTAGAGCTGGGGGGAAGACACATCTCCACTGCCCACCCCCAACTTCTGGAGCGTCGCGATGCAAAGTTGGGGTCTCTCTCTCTATGAATGGAGGGTCTTTGTGCCAATCAAAATACCACTTATTCAGGAGCCTACAATGTGTGGGAATCTTTTATTAGTAGAGGAGGCTTCATAGTCATCCTCCACAATGGGGATAGCGACATGGGTAATGGTGGAGCTCTGTATGCTTGTCTCTGCTCATGTTTAAGGCTTGAAACCAAGCAGAATGACTGAACAGGGCTAGTGATGTTTACCCCACAGTGATCACTCGACCCGGATGCACATCCCACTTCCATCAGGTCTCACAAACACGAACATATCAATATCATAATGCTGTTGCCTAAGGTGGGACTGCACCGGGAATGCCATGTACAGCTACTGCAGAGCTGACGCAAGATCACAATAAAATGGGTTGCCAAAATTATCAAAGGAATGGAGGCAAGGGACTTTTTAGTTTAGAGAAAAGGCAAGTAAGAGGAGACATGACAGAGGTGTATACAATTATGCTTGGTGTGGAGAAAGTAGATAGGGAAAGGGTGTTCTCGCTCTCGCATAATACTAGATGTAAAGCTGATTAATATTCTATGGCCTTTTAAACGTGTTTGGGGGGTGGCTTATGGTTTTGTTTTTGTTCTAACTACAGTGGTACCTCGGTTTACGAACTTAATCCATTCCGAAAGTCCGTTTTTAAACCAAAACTGTTCTTAAACTGAGACACGCTTTCCCTAATGAGGCCTCCCACCGCCGGTGCCCTTCCACTGTTTGGATTCTGTTCTTAGACTGAGGTAAAGTTCTCAAAGCAAGACACTATTTCCAGTTTTGCGGAGTTTGTAAACCAAATCGTTCTTAAACCGGACCGTTCTTAAACTGATGTACCACTGTATTTATTTGCACTTTGATCCTGTATTTTAATCTTGTGAACTGCCCTGAGATCTTTGGATGAAGGGTAGTATATTTAAGAAATGAACAAATGGAATGAAATGAAGTAACAAAGACATGGAGCAAGCAAATCAGGATGACTGTTCACTGTCATATAACTTCCTCGCAAACCAATCAGGACCAATGTTCAGTAAACAACTGCCTCTGTATAAACTTTCGGTAAGCGTGTCAAGATGAATGCTCAAGAAATATGTCATCTGGAGAAACCCTTGCTGTTTGAAGCCTTGTTATGATGCAACCAGTGTTGTAACGTAGTTGTCTGTTAAAAATGCCATTTTCATTTTATACATGTGTCCCCTCCACAATCTTTGGGCTGTCACCTGTATCCTCCATTTATTAGTTTTCTTTATTACTTTATACACCTGAGGGGGGAAAAATCAATACCACTACTTTCTTTTTAAAAAATACAGCTTTTTGTTATTTTCATACATGAAACTACTAAATTTGCTACTAGCCATTATCAAGCATTAAAGCCATGGAAGCCCATATTCAAAATCTGGTTGAAGATTCTAGAACAAATGTTTAACTTATACAATACGCACTTCTTCATTTCTACTGTGTGCGTTTGCATCTAGTCACTGCGTCAGGCACTGTTTCAAAACAGGGGCTCACAGCTTGCTCCTGAAATAGTCATCAGGGTTTATGCTGCAAAATTCAGCTGCAGAAATATGTCTTGCTAGGTAATGTGAAGCTCCCTGCTCTCCAGTCAGCAAACTACACCTGCTCAACTAAGAAGCCAAGATTATTCAGACAACCATATAGAAAATTGAGCTTACTTATGCTACACCACCACAGGGGATGGGAAGAAGCCAGAAAGAGGCTCAGACAATGCCACGCAGTGGAGGCCCACCGCTATTTCGGCACATTCCATAATTGATGCCATTCTATCACACAGCATGGGCATGGAAGTGCAGGAGGAAGAGACAGGAGTAAGTAGGCAACAGCTCCCTTCCTCCCTGTGAAAAAGCTAGTATTTCACAGTCTGGTTTAAGTTTAATTTTGTATGTTTCATACTCCCATCCTGAACAACTTGTAATGAAGGCAGCAAATGAATGCAAATGATTCCCCCCCCCCCACAAAAAAACAATAACAACATTGAGATGCCATAGCCTCTGCCCAATCAGGGCTACCATTGGTCTGTCTGAGTCACCTGACTTTGCGCCAGCTACCTCCCACCCCTTGTTTCATGGACAACAATCTCATTACTATTCATGCGTAGGGAGGAATATTTTTAAGGATTTCTTTCTGTTCTGTTCTATTTTATGTTTTTGTGCTTTATTCCTTAAATAAAGAATCTTAATCCTTAAGAATGTGCTGCCACTTTTACATGATTCCCCCCCTTCATTATTTATGCTTTTTCAACTGGAAGTTGCTTTGGAAGGCCTAGGATGGAAGAGATGCATGGTTATAACAAGAATTTGGGCTTTGTTTTTGTTTCAGAACCATACAATATGGCTATATATGAAGTGGGGAGGGAAACCCATAAGGATGGAAGAAGGCAACTGATTCTGTCTTGCCATCCCTTGCAATTTGCAAATGACCTCAACTTGCCATGGTGACGTCTTTGCCTCCATTACTGCTCCCTCCATCTGCACTTACTGAATGCTGTGTCTACTACTAGTTGGCACTCTTAGGACTAATCAGAGCAAGACAACAGAAAGGCAGAGATGTGTCAGGGAAGGAAACAGTAGAACCTCTACATGCCGGGAAATATCTGTAACATTTCAGAAAGCGTCATGCCGAAGACAACACACACACATTGAACAGGTTTCAGAGAAGCAGAATTTGTGGCCTTTTCTGCATTACACACTCTGGTGGCTTGAAAGACATAGGCTTTTTTCCACACAAAAAGAAATGCAGTCCAAAAAGAGGCTGAGCATTAGTTTGTAAGTTCTTGACTAAGTTCCAGTTTCCCACTGTACCCCAGGTGGGCACAAAATAATTCATATAAATACTCTGCCCGTCAGGTGAAACAGTGTAGGTAATTACTCAAACTAGCCAGCGCTGAAAGAATAAAACTGTAATGAATAAAAGGGAAGAAAAAATAGACTTAAATCCGTTTCTATTAGGTGATTAATAATGCAACAGATTTATTTATTTACAAACACACACACACACACTTTACTATAACCCATATCTTAATGATGTTATCCCTTAAATACTACGTGGCAAATTACTGGATGTGTTTATAACTGCTTAATCCATTCTACTTCATGAAGCCAAGGTGGAAAGGCATCCCATGCAAAAGCAGAAAGCAATTAAGGCAAGGCCATGAGAACTTGGCAGCGTAATAATTTGCCAAGATATTCAGGATTAACAAGATGCAGCCTGATACCACGGTGTGTTCTGACCTGCTTATGACTGCCCACTCAACAAATTACATTAAAAAGTGCCTGCAATCACCAACAGCAAGGCTAAGCTAAGCTGCTTCCCAAAAGGCTCAGCCTGGCAGGAACAAGGGGAGATCAAGTATTCCTGGAGAAAGTGCTGCCCAGCAGAATACCATTATAAGGAATAACCTACAATGCGTCTACAGCTAATGAAATTCACAAGGCACAGCAAGGGATAAGCAGAACACCTGCCAATCACCAAAAGGAGGAAGATGCCCAGTTAACTGCATTGCTAAGGACCCAATACTTGTTACAACGAAGTCTCAGATGGGAATTTCCTCCCAGCACCCCAGCTTTGAGTCTCCACATTTCATGGAGCACAACTATGAAAGTGCAGTTCTCACATGCACACTTTACCTATTGGGGAAAGCAGGAGGAAGGAGGATGAAACTGTTTTTGATTGTGCACAGGTTACTATTGACAGGTTAATATTAAACAATGAGCATACAGCCAGTCAAGGAAGCTAAAGGGTGTAGGGGAAAACATGTATCAATATTTATATGCTACCAATAGAAGCCTCCAAGTCAAGACAGTAGAATAGGCGTGCTCATTTTTAAAAGGGAGCCATAGATGTAGTGGGCAAAAAGGAAACCTTGTGGAAAGAGAAATGGGGGGATACAGGGAAGGGCATACTGTGGACATCAAAGAGGGCACAGTGCCAAACAAACTAGGACTCTCCAATGGAACAGCTTCATCCACAGAATAATTCTAGGGGGCAGTGCCAGCCTCAAACTAATTCCGTACTGAAGACATACCATCAGGGAAGCATCCAACACAGAAAGCACAATCATAATGCATGACTTCAATGTGCCTCACACAGACTGGGCAAGTGTGTGTTCTGACCCGGACAAAGAGGCAAAATTTCTAGATACCTTAAATGACAGTGCCCTAGAAGAGTTGGCCATGGAGCATGGAGCTGGCTAGAAAGGAGGTGACTGTGGATTTAATCCTGAATTGTGCCAAGATGTGTGCATGTTGCTGAGCCAATTGGAAATACTGATCACAGTGCAAAAGGAGAGCTCTGATAGGTCAGTGTAAAGTTCCAAGGGGAAAACTGCCAACCATGTTTACCAAGTTGGGAGGAAAGTGTTCCCTCTCGAGGAAGAGGTGCAGAAATGAGAGCTTGCTGGCTAGTCCAGAAGCAGTTTAAATCTCCCTTAATAATACCTGAGCTCATATTTTCAGAAATGTAAATCTGCTCCCTTTCCACCTGTAGAGCATGGCCAAGTGTCTTATTTAAATCTGTATTTTACCCATTCCAAAACCTAGACAGAGGCTTCTTGCAACTTAAACAAAGTACAGTGAAAAGTCTTCCACAGCTCACTGCAAACCTTGGCATCATCTCAGCTGGGAAAACTTTTATTACTCACCTGGAATGTGAAGGTTAAAAGCCAGAAGAACATTAATGAACAGGTCAGGCAGCTGGTCTGTGGTGTCTGATGGCAACCCATCTTCAATCACATCCAACAGAAACTGGACAAACTGGGAATTGAGGTGCTCTGTGCAAAATAAAATATGTTTAGAAATGTATTTGTTCTTTTTTTTTTTTAAAGACTCCACAGGGACATGATTTCTGGTATGTGGAGCAAAACTATAAGTCCAGCCACTACATTTCACAAAGCTGAGTAGCAAATGAGAAACTGGGGTTATTCATTTTGGGGTTGTATTTAAGTCCTATTCAGAGTAGATCCACTGAAATAAATGAAACTATGCTAGTCATGTCCATTTGATAGAGACAGGAAGTCTGTATCTGATGTGCATTAAATGGATCATATTGTATTGTATTCGTATTAAGTAGGTGCACAGCAGTCACCAAGGCCAAACAGTTCCACTAACTGAGGACCCAAACTAGATTATAAAAGAGTGGATCCCTGTTATGCCCTCACTCCACCTGTTGGTTAAACACAGCTCTTGGGGAGAGGGACTAGGATTGGTAGCTATGGTGCTGGGAGACGGAGATTTCACCCCTTTCCTCTTGCATATTTTCCCTTGAAAAGTTGCTCCTCCCAAGCTGCTGTTTGCCCTGCAAGGGTGGTTTACTGAGAGCCAGTGTGGTGTCGTGGTCAGAGTGCCTGGCTAGGATCTGGGAGACCAGTGTTCAAATTTCCACTCAGCCATGAAACTCACTGGGTGACCTTGGGCCAGTCTCTCCTGCTCTCATCATAACCTAGTGCACAGGATAAAATGAGGAGGAGAACTATGTATGCTACTTTGAGCTCCTTGGGGTATAAATGAAATAGACAGACACAGACTTTGGAAGGACGGAGTTGAAGGCTTATGGCCATTTATCAGCTAATAAGAAAGATATGGCTGCCCTCCAACAAATGTCCTGACTGATCTCGGGGAAGCTGAATTCAACACACAGTTCTGAAGGGAAGACCAAGCAAGTTTTCACTCATCTGGGCTCCATCCAGTTCTCATATTCCCTGTAAGCGTTTTGGTGAGCCGTTTCCCAGACTGTGGAGAGCAATCTCGGATCAAGCTGTCTCTCTTTAATTATAGGTTAAAAAAACTGCAGAAATCCGCTGCTCAGTGGCAGCTTGCCATCCACCCCCTGCGGTGGAGCTTTTTCTCACCATAGTGATGATATGGCAGCGGTTCTCCCATACAGAATATCATAGCCAGCACCAAAGCGGAGTAGCACATCTTCTGATGGTCTGGAAAAGAAAGCCACGAGTTCAGTTACACCTGCGCCAGGGCACATGCTCATGCGATCTAAACATGGCAGGCATCTAGGACAGCCATTGAAGGAAGGCAGCTGGCTTGCTTGGAGGTCTGCTCTCTTTCTCCCCTAAGGCAAAATTTCTGCCACATTGAAAAAAGTCAAGGTGGAAGAAGAGATTATACAATGAATGCAGCAGATCAGCAGATATGCGTTACATTTCCGTCATGGTGTCAGCTCTTAAACAGATACCGTATTGGCCCAAATATAAGCCGCAACCGCATATAAACCACACCTTTAAAATTCAAGGGGGAAAAAAAGACAATACCCAAATACAAGCCGCTCCCTTAAAATTCCGCGGGCACTCACACCCATTCCATTTTACCGTATGTGTTTCAGCAATGATATCATAGCAGCCAATTTTTGTAAGGTCGCAAATTTAAGCCACATTTTAACTTTACACAGTTGAATTTTTTTGGGGGGAGTGTAGCTTATATTTGGGGCAATACGATACATTTCTCTCGATATTTGATACCGTCAACAAAGTCTTGAGTCTTGAAGTGGAGTATGCAAGAGCTACATGCAGAACTGTTAAGTTTAAATATAGGGAATTTGCCCACTGCCCGATGTTGCTATATAATTCTCACCATCCCCGACCATGCTGGCTAAAGCTGTTGGGACTTGGAGCTGAGCAAGATCTGGAGGTCCACAGGTTCCTCATCTCTGGTCCAAAGACCAGCATGTCACTGCAAAAGGCAAGGGCCAAGCTCCACGTCTGCTGGATTTTTCTTTTTTTCTACAATTCTTGTTCTATGTTAAGTTTAACTGAACTTTCAGATATCCATTCTGTCTGGTTAAGGCAACAGAGTTTGATTTCTGCAGGGCAAGGATGGGAAATCTGTGGTCCTTCAGATGTTGCTGGACTCCAAGTCCCACCAGCCTCAATGGTAAAGGACGATGTGAGTTGTAGCCCATCAACACCTGAGAGTCACAGATTAGCCATCCCTGCTGTTGAGCAGAATGGTAGTGACTTACTCCTTACTGCAAAGGGTGCCTCCATCCATTGGCTCTAATAGCACAAACATAATCGGCAGTAGAGGAAAGAGTCTATTTATTCCCTGCTTTCATATTTCCTAATTCCAATCACCTTTTGCCCAATACATTTCAGATTGGTGAAATTGACTAGACCAAAGCGGAAGTAAATTTTACACAAATGAAGTTCACTGTGGAGGATAAACTTGCTTTTTAAAGGAAAAACAAGGTTGGTTAAGGCATTAGAGCACACATTTAAAGAAAAATGGCTTTAATAAAAATTCCTGGTCTTAACTCGTTACTGATGCACATTGGGACAGGACCTCTTCTCCTATTTCTCTGACTGCTAATTGTATTATTGTAGTATTAAATTCTGATTTGCTTTTTAATAAAACAGGGGGTATGGCACATTATCAAATGATGTGCTGGAGAAGAACTGACTTCTGCTTGCCCAGAGGAATTTCACCGCTCTTCTCCCCACCCCACTTCCCAGAGCCTTCCACGGACCTCAGAGTCTTCTCCAAAAGGTATGGGGAGCCTCTGGAACAGATTTTGGGATAGTGGGGGAGGGGCTGCAAGGGGGAAGAGGGAAAGGGGAGGTTCTGGGCATGATTCGAAATTTGCTCACACATTAAATTCTGCCCTTTGTATATGGATTTGTTTGTTTGCTTTGCTGTTAATTGTGTTGAGCTCCTAAGTGAAAGAAAAGCAGGACAATTTAAAAAATATAATAAAACTGGGTTAAACAGCTTCCCCTACCACAAATAGTATTCCAAGATCTCACATATATTCTAATTTGGTTTGGTGTGTTTTTTTAACAGCCGTTCCTGTAGAACACATTTCTTTCTCATAAATCAGCAATAGTTTGGCTACAAGTCACCTGAGATTCAGACTATTCCAGGTGTGCATTTTCGCTTCCTTTCCAGTGCACATTTGTACCTCATGCATCAACCTGTCCTGCAGCCTGCTAGTATAGCACAATTTTCACTGGCAGCATCTATACATGAGCGCTCCACAGAATCACAGCCACAGCCTTTCCTGAATCTTAATTAGTTGGCATGTTCCAGTAGGGGTTTAAATAAGAAACGCCACATGATAGGGCATATGGCCACAATGAAATATGCACTGCACTGTTTACAAGAGATCATTAAAGCATGGAGAGGTTTACACAGCCTAGTTATTATGTGCAGCGATGAATAACCCAGTAAAAGTTGGCTCATTTCTGTATAGGCCAATACTTGGGTTATGTACTCTATGTGACGATTAGCAGGAAAGTACTTGGACTTCGAAAGTGTGGATTTGTCCACTTCTCTCTCAACATGTTTTGTTTCCCAGGTGGGTCCCAACTTTCATCTGGCACAACCATCCCCCTCCGCTGGATGTGACCACCAGTCAGGCAGATGAACATAAGAATTTGTGGCAGGGTTGGACACAGGCTTCCCTGAAGCTCCAGAACAGGTTAGGGGGCGCCAATGTTTCATATGTACCTGCTCTGTTATTTTACCAGCAAATGTGCCATCCTAGGGGAAACTCTCGTGTCCAGGCACCATCAGCTTTGTTTATGGGTGCAGCTGCCTGGGAGAAGGCCTTTGGCTGCCTGGGAAAGGAGTCAAGGAGCAGAAGCCCCAGTTAGCGAAGAGAAAGGATAAAGAAACTGGGGGAAACGACACATGATCTGACAACATGTCAACAACTCAAAAGCACCCTAAAACTAAAACAAGGAAAGAGCAGAACAATGAAACATGTTGTGCTGTATAGGGTCTCTGCTATTCAAATAGCACACCCACCAGTGTATGGGGATTCTAGGCAAGGAACTATTTGGGGCTGATGGGCCTTCTAAAGATATCAAGCCATCACTGCAGCAGGTTTTGCACTGGGCAGCAGTGGCAAGTGACAAGTGGCAACGTACAAGCTGCCACTGGCCCCTGCTACCATCTTCTCTGGTACTGTACCCGGTAGCAGTTACTCGCAGAGGAATGAAAAGAGCTAAGGCAATTAAAGATTTGTAAGAAATATATCTGGAATGCTAGAAGCTGAATGCAATATGTAAGCTAATTCAATTATTCAGTGCATGCTAAACTCATTGATACAAAACCTTAAGATTTGTTCTGAACACCTAGTTCATTTCTCTTAAGCCATGGCAAAATGGTGCGTCCTTAGCAAATGTGACCAGTCACTTTTCTATCCTGGGCATATTAAAGGAGGAGGGGAAAGGGTTACCTGTAGCTCTACGAAGACTAAAAAACCACGATTCAACCCAATTCACTTTGAAGACACAATTCACCAGAGGGGACCTCTGATGACTGACACTACACACAAAGCTGAGGCCAGTTTATGAAGGGCAGAGGAAATGAAAACCGCATTACCCAGAGTTTTGAGTCAACTTGAATGTTTTCTGAACTTAACCACAAAGCCAATCCTCTGGACCACAAATGCAACAAAGGAAGATTAGGACTTTGGAAGGGCTCAAAAAGTGAAGCTCATAAAAAAGGAGAGAGCCAAAGAAAAATGTAGAACTGACAGCAGTGTTGTGTCTCTATGTAGCAATGGCAAGGGACAGTTGATTACAGGAGTGGATTATAAACAGAATTGTTCTAGTTAATACTGCCTTGCTGTGTCTTATAATAAGCTTCCCCCAAAAAATACCATGTGGAAAAGATTTGCAGACTAGAAGCACCACAGGAAAGTGACTGTCCAGGGGCAAGAAGCATCTAGCAGAAAAAGTTGGACAGCAGCCAAGGTGCTTGCATCAGCACAAGGGGAAAGCATTATTTCATCAAAAGCATCCAGAATCCATGCAGAGAGCTTTAGCCTCCAGTATTCCTCTTTAAGCACCAGGCAGGATCCAATGGAACGCTTGCTTCTGGCTTGACAACAATCCCCAGCCGCCTGAGAGTTGGCATGGATAGCTCTGCTCTTTGCCATCCGCAAAAGGGATTAGATGCTCTGCAGTCTATCAGAAGACAGATCAGCCTCGATTCCCAAGTTCCAAGCAACAAAGTAAGCCTCTATCACTCCAGCACTCAAGGTCATTTTTCATGAGAGAATCTGTTTACAGTTTTGTGACAGCAACAGCAGAAAAAGAAAAAGAAATCATCTAAGCACTGTTGTACAAAATGGCCCCTGGAAAGAAAGAAATGGCTGACATGGACCGGTGGCAAAGTATTCACTGCCCCTTGCCACTTTTTCATTGTCTCGGTGATCAGTCCTGTTTCATTGTGAAGTGTTATTTCAAATGAACTGGTAACTGACATGAAGGGAAAGCGCTGGATAGTTTTGGCTGTCAAAATCACATACCTGTCAAGGTCTGCCATTGCTAACACATGAGCAATAGTGTGTGCGCAAGATGAATGCTCCTCAGATGTGCTGGGTGGGGATAGAAGATGCTCAAGCTGAAAATAAACGTGACAGGAGGGCATGGGGCAGAATACCTTTCCAGAAGCAGATGCTTCAGTCAAACGAAAGCATATGTAATATTTATAATCTAGCCTTATGGTCTCTTCCCCTGGCAGCTTATTTGTATTGTATTTGAAGCACGCAGAATTGAAAAACAAAACTGTTAGGGCGTAATTGCACAAAAGCTAGTTAATACTAACCAGGAAGCACCTACTGGCCACAAAGCCAGAGGCTGACTCTAGAAGATTGGAAGGTACTATCTGTAGGGAGATCACAAAGGAACAGCCCAGGGCAGCTACCAGGAGAACATGGTCTGCACATTTGATGACAGCTAACTTGGCAGGCCAGGTTGTGCAGGTGCTACCACACAACTCTGGCAGGATGGACTTGTAGGAGGAAGGAAGAAACAGGAGACAAAAAAGACCTTCTTTTTCAGCGCCCCCAGCAAAGACAAGTTAGAGGTCTAAAAGGGCACCTGAACTCTGAATTATCTGAGCAGTAGATGAAGAAAGGAATCCATTTGTGAGAAATACGGAGTATAGAGTAAAAACATCTGCCTGTAGATGAACTTATAAATTAGTGATGTATGGAGCCGAAAGTTTATTTTTAGATGCTAGCAAGCTAGGACTAATCTTGAAATCCAGGCAAGCTTCCCGCTAGAGTGAACAATGAGAACTACAGCTTCAAGTATTGCCATCTTAACCAGCAGAAATAAACACCCTTACAGAGACTTTTGCATGCCAAGATAAAAAATGCTAACAACTTCAGACACTGTGGACAATCAATAAACTGCTGTGATAAAGAGAAAGCTCAGACATCTATAAGCATAACAAGTATAAAGTGCAGGCACAGATCATATTTGCATTGCAGCAACACAGGGAATGAATGAATGTATCACAGAGCATAGCCGGTGTTAGGGATTGATTAGCTGCTTGTGCGTAAAAACGTGCTCCCTCAGAGTTTGTGCGACCCCACAAACCTCCGTGTGTGACGGAGCTCCTCAGACATGTCTGCTCTAGTCACTAGTAGAGTCCGACAGTGGCTGTCTGCGGAAGCGTTTCCAGCAAAGGAGCTCCTTAACGGAAACGCGTCTCCTGGACTCACGGCGTGACAGTTTCCGGCGAGGTGTGGGTCTCCCTATGGGAGACTCAGATACCTCCCCACTGTTCTCGCTGGAAGCTTCCCCGAGCCCTCCCTCCTGCTCGCATTCCCTCAGAGACCCACTCCTCCCCCTGCTGGTCCCTGCTTCAGCTGTTGAGTCTCTTTCTTCCTCCCTGAGTCCCTCCACCACCTGATGCTCCGATGGCAGTTCCCTGACATCCACCTCCCCTCCAGGGCCCCCCTCACCCCCTCCCATTTCCTCTCCCCTGGGAGGTGAAGGGCTAAAACCCCGAAACGAATCTTCCTCATCTTCCGACGTCTCGAACAATTCCCTCCATCGATCGTCGTCCTGGCTCGCTGAATCCTCTTCCTCTTCAGAATCTGGGAACCCCTCCAACTCCTCTTCCTCGTCGGTGGTGGCAAAGTATTCCCTTCGGAACCTCGCTACAGGCTGAGGTTTACGTGGGAACCTCTGATGAAAAGTCTCTATTAAAACTTCGTCATTGACATCCTCTGCCCTAACCCAGGTGTTTTCCGACTCCGGTTCCCCTTCCCACATTACCAAATACTCTACTTGATCTCCCTTCCACCTGGAATCGAGGATCTCCGCTACATGGTAGCTGTGTTCCTTCTCCTCCATTGCTGGTCCCCTAGTGACCCTCCCTTCACTGTCTCCTCTATACGGTGACAGCAACGACCTGTGAAAAACTGGGTGCAGCTTCATGTGGTTCGGTAACCGGAGCCTGAAAGCCACTGGATTGACCTGCTGCATGACTTCAAACGGACCCAGCCTTTTGGGTCTTAATTTCTTACAACCTCCTTTGAACGGCAACCCTTGGGTTGACAGCCACACCTGGTCCCCCACCCTGATGCTTTCACCTTCCCTTCGGTTTTTGTCTGCCTGCCTCTTATATTCCTCCTTAGCCCTGTTTAAGTTGAGTTGGAGCTGGCGATGGATCGCTTCCATTTCTTCAACGAACTGTTCTGCAGCTGGAACGCTCCAGTTCTCCCCCTCCCCCCCTGGGAAGGCTCTGGGATGGCACCCGTGATTAGCCAAAAAGGGGCTCATCCCCGTGGACACGTTCTCTGCATTGTTGTAGGCAAATTCTGCCAACGCCAGCTTCTCCACCCAATCATTCTCTCTGTCATTAACATAACACCTCAAATATTGTTGGAGAACCCCATTTGCTCTTTCCGCCTGCCCGTTGGTTTCTGGATGACGGGCCGTTGAAAAATTAACCTCTACATGCAGTAAGCTCATGAGCTTCCTCCAGAACCTGGAAGTAAATTGTTTCCCTCGGTCTGAAACCACCCTCAAGGGGGCGCCATGCAACCGAAACACATTCTCTACAAACAATTTGGCTGTTTCTTCTGCTGTGACCGCATGTGAGCAGGCTATAAAGTGGGCCATTTTAGTTAACAGGTCTACTACAACCATGATGGCTGTTTTCCCTCTAGACCTTGGCAGATCAGTCATGAAATCTATTGCCACTGCTTCCCACGGTCTTTCAGGTGTGGGCAGTGGTTCTAATAAACCAGCCGGCGCCCGCCTCTCCCCCTTGGCTCTTTGGCATTGTTCACACCCTCTCACATACTCCCGCACATCTTCCCTGACCTTGGGCCACCAAAATTCCCTGGTAACCAGCCACATGGTCTTGTGTTGCCCAAAATGCCCTGCTGTGGGGCTATCGTGCAGCTGCTTGAGTACCTTCTCCCTCAATTCCCCTTCAGGTATATATAACGCTCCCTTATAATACAATGCCCCGTTTCTCTCCTCAAAACCACCGGATTTGTCTTCCTCCCTCCTGAGATCCCTGAGTTTGTCCTGGGCGTATGCATCCTGCACCGTACCCTCTACCAATTCCCTTTGCCCCACCAAAGTCGCCCCACACACCCAGCGGTCCTCTGGAATGATATGGGTTTCTTCGGGTGCTCCCTCCCCCTCCAAATATTCAGGTTTGCGTGAGAGAGCGTCCGCCCTAACATTCTCTGGGCCTGGCACGTAACAAATCTCAAAGTTAAATTTGGAGAACTCCTGGGCCCATCTCAACTGCCTTTGGTTGAGCACTCGCGCAGTTCTCCAATACTCTAGATTTTTATGGTCCGTGCACACTTGCACCTTATGTTGTGCACCAACTAGCAGATGCCTCCATCTCCGGAACGCCTCATGAATAGCAAGAAGTTCTCGGTCGTACACCGTGTAGTTCCTCTCGGATTTGTTCAGCTTTCGCGAAAAGAAGGCACACGGTCGCCACTCTGACTCCTCCTTCCCCGGCTGCAGAAGAAGCACCGCCCCTATGGCTCTGTCAGATGCGTCTGTTTCAACCCTTAGCTTCTTTCGTAAATCCACATGCAGAAGTTGTTCTTCAGAGGCGAAGGCCCTTTTCAGCTCCTCAAACGCTCGCTCCGCCTCCGCCGTCCATACAAACTTCTTTTTACTGCTGAGACAGTCAGTGATGGGCGCCGTCAGATGGGCGAAGTTGCGGATGAACTTACGATAAAAGTTTCCAAACCCTAGGAACCTCTGCACATCCTTCTTGGTTTTGGGTGTTTTCCATTCCAGCACTGCCTGTACCTTGCCGGGATCCATGGCCAATCCCTTGTCTGACAGGCGGTACCCCAGGAATTCCACCTCCTTGGTATGGAACCGACACTTCTCCAGTTTGACCCACAGCCTGTTGGCTTGCAGTCTGCTCAACACTTCTCTGACGTCTCTCACATGTTGCTCCTCATTCTCCGAATACACCAACACATCATCTAGGAAAGCAACGCAATTCTTGTAGAGCAAAGGGCCCAGTACGTGGTTCATAAAAGATTGAAAACACGCTGAGCCTGCTTGTAATCCAAATGGCATAACGAGGTATTCAAATGCCCCCAAAGGGGTAAACATGGTGGTTTTCCATTCATCCCCTTTCCTTATGCGTATCAGGTTGTACGCCCCCCTTAGATCCAGCTTTGTAAAAATCTTTCCCTTCCTCACCCTGGTCAAAATATCATCAATTCTGGGCATAGGGAAAACCACCGGTTCAGTCACTGCATTTAACCTCCTAAAATCGCATACAAGTCTCGGCTTGTCCGCGTTTTTTTTGTCCACAAAGAACACTGGGCTACCCCCTGCTGCTTTGGACTCTCTGATGAAGCCTCTCTTCAGGTTCTTGTCAATAAACCCTCGCAACTCCTGCATTTCTCTGTCTGACATGGCATACAACTTGCCCACGGGAAGCTGTGCTCCAGGGAGTAAATTGATCTGGCAATCAAAGGGTCTATGAGGTGGTAGTTGGTCAGCTTCCTTCTCGCTGAACACGTCGCTGAGATCTGCATACTGTGGTGGTACCTTCACCTTCTCCATTACTTCAGTCCCTGCTAGGGTGGCTTGGGCCCCTGCTGAACCCTTTCCCCCTTTGCAGTGTTCTAAGCAATGTGCTGAACCAAAGGACACCACTCTTTGATGCCAGCCAACCAGCGGATCATGTAGAGCTAGCCAGCTCATTCCCAAAATAATGGGAGCGCCTCCCAGGGTGGCCACATTAAACGCTATCAGTTCTGTGTGCCTTGCCACCCTCATTATCATTGGGACAGTCTGCAAGCTGACTCCTCCTCCCAACAACTCCCTGCCATCAATCGTGGTCACCTGCAGGGGGTTGCTTAAGGGGATAGTCTGTATCTGGTGTTCAGCAGCAAACTCCTTGCTCATAAAATTGCAGGAGCTGCCTGAGTCCAATAGCGCCTTTATTTTTAGGGGGTGCCCATTTTGCAGCTCTAGCGACACTTCAATCACTAGAGCAGGTCGAGGAGCTTCTGGCACGGGCACTTTCACTGCTCTTTGGCCTGGCTGCAGTGCCCCGATTGTGGCAACCAGGCGTTGGCTTTTACCTGCTCCGTTCCCCCCTGTTCTCCCCCCTCAACAGCTCCCACCATCCCTTGCCATTCCTTCCTCTGGGGGCAGACTCTGGCAAAGTGGCCTGGCTGTTGGCAGAGATAGCATTTCCGGGGGCCCTTTCCCTCCTTCTTAGCCCCCTCGCTGGTTTTTGAAAATGCGCGCTCGCGCGCTGTTCCGATTTCCATCGGCTCTGCCGGCGGGAAAGCTGGCTCAGGAATGTCTGGAATGCGGAACTCCTTCCAACGTTCCCCTCTCCCTTCCCGCCTCTCCAAGGCTCTTGCCTCCTGCCGCGCTCCTATGGTCAGCGCAGATTTGGTCAGCTGATCCATAGACTCCGCCCTGGGGCTCCGTGACAGCTCGTCTTTCACCGCCGAAGAAAGACCTTCTTCAAATAGCATTTGAATGGGTGCCGCCGATAAATCCCAACTCAGTCTGTGAATCAGCATGGTAAACTCAGTCCAGTACTCACGGACAGATCGACTTCCCTGCTTACAAGCCATTAGCTGTCTGCGCACCGCCCCTTCCTCAATATCGCTGGAAAACATGATATCCATTGCACGAAAGAACTTCCTCGTGTCCTTTAGTATGTCATTGTGCGTTGCCATTAGGGGTCGAACCCAGTCTCTCGCCCCTTTCTCAAGATGCCCAATTACAAAAGCAACTCGCGATCCCTCATCAGGGAACTCATCGAACTGCACATTAATGGCATATTGCATCTCTGTCCTAAAGGCATGGTAATCCTTGGGGTCCCCCCCAAATTTTTGCACCAATCCTGGTACCTTTCTGGGGAATTGAGTGGCTCTCCCCTTCTTGTCTGCATCCTGAGCCCTTCTCTCCTCCAGCCTCGCCGTCTGCAGCGCCAGTTGGACCTCCAACGCTCGGTATCTATCTTCCAAGCTTGGACCAGCTCCAGCCCCCGCTCCTCCGGTTCCGGTTGGTTCGCTCATGATGCTTTCTCTTGCACAGGCAGCGTACAGAGACTGT
Organism: Podarcis liolepis; assembly: GCF_965112155.1. Classification (NCBI taxonomy): domain Eukaryota; kingdom Metazoa; phylum Chordata; class Lepidosauria; order Squamata; family Lacertidae; genus Podarcis; species Podarcis liolepis. Next base: position 83,733,616 of record NC_139555.1, on the reverse strand, counting down.
CGGACTGCTGTTAGGGATTGATTAGCTGCTTGTGCGTAAAAACGTGCTCCCTCAGAGTTTGTGCGACCCCACAAACCTCCGTGTGTGACGGAGCTCCTCAGACATGTCTGCTCTAGTCACTAGTAGAGTCCGACAGTGGCTGTCTGCGGAAGCGTTTCCAGCAAAGGAGCTCCTTAACGGAAACGCGTCTCCTGGACTCACGGCGTGACAGTTTCCGGCGAGGTGTGGGTCTCCCTATGGGAGACTCAGATACCTCCCCACTGTTCTCGCTGGAAGCTTCCCCGAGCCCTCCCTCCTGCTCGCATTCCCTCAGAGACCCACTCCTCCCCCTGCTGGTCCCTGCTTCAGCTGTTGAGTCTCTTTCTTCCTCCCTGAGTCCCTCCACCACCTGATGCTCCGATGGCAGTTCCCTGACAGCCGGGTTGTTGCGTGAGAAGCCAGTTGCCATCTCTCAGATCACCATCCCACCCACTCAAGAACACACATTGCCAGCCTGCTCCCCATGCTAGTTCTGCTCTGTAGTTTTCCCATTTTGTTTGTGTTAAGTGTGACTGTCGGATTTTTTATACCTTCAGGGCAGAACAATCTTGGCTGTCTGTATGCAGATAACGGCAGCCTGGCATTCCCTCTCATCCCCTTGCAGCTCAGCAAGGCTTAGAGTTGCATCCGATCAAGTGCAGGGCATTCATGTTCTCTAGCCTACCTTGTGCTTCTGCTGGCTTTAATTAATCCCCTCTCCCTTGTTTGCTGCTTGCACTGAGGAAAGGCCGTCTTACTGGTACATATCAACCCTATGCTTAGCACCTGAGTGTACCCCTCGAATGGTTTTTGAATGCGACAAATGAAACAAAACAGAACTGTGGTTTTTTTAAAGATGGCCAGTGGATTCTCTTCAAAGTTTTGTTCTTCAAAGAAACAGTGTAGTGAGCCTCTGTTTGGACTTATCGAACAGATCTGTTTGCACCCTAGACAGACGGAACACAGTTTCTCATTACCACAGCTACGTTGCACCTGTTTGGTAAATGTCCGGTTCTTCCCTCTAACCCGTAACTCTAGATTAAAGCCATTAAGCTTCCAAATCCTTTATCAGAAGCCTTGGGATGTCTGAGAGCAAACCTCATTTTAGATACAGTGGAAACTCAGTTTTTGAGTATCTCGGAAGCCAAAGGTTTTGGTTTTCAAATGCTGAATTGCTTCCTTTTTGGAACGTGCCTTGGAAGTCGAATGGCTTCCGAGACGCGTTTCTCAATGGAATCTCCCGACCGCCCATTGTGCCTCAGTTGTCAAATGTTTTGGAAATCGAACGGCCTTCCGGAATGGATTACATTCGATAACCGAGGTTCCACTGTATATAGCTACACAGAGGAAAGGGGTGGGTTGTTCCATACAGCAAGCTGAAATGCTTGTGTGGATGTATGCTGTGCAGCTGAATCCCACCCAGAGCTGGTAAGGCTGCAATCCTATGCTCACCTGGATGAGAGGAAGTCTCATTGAACTCAGAGGAGCTTACTACTGAGCAGACCTGAACAGGATTGTATCGCAGGAGGCAGTGGGGTGCAAAGGTTAGCGGTGAACTTGGACTGGGAAGATCAGAGTTAAGCTTATACAGCTAACACCCTCTGTCTAACCTCTCACTAGTAGGCTATGAGGATAAAGTGAGCTAGTTCACCTGTACAGGTAGCTCACTACCCTGAGCACAGTCAAAGAATGGGATGCAAATATGGGTAGTCATATAATCATCATTTATAATGCTTACTTTCAAAGGGTTATTCGTTTGTATAGAAAGCAGGCTGTTAATGCCACGTTTGATAGTGGATTATGGATTCAGTTTTAAAAGATTAAGGGTCTAGACTTTATCATGTGTGCTTGCATTAGTTTCAGAGTTCTAATTAAACTAGTTCCCACGGTGGCAGTCTGTTGCAGCACGTGTGTGTGTGTGTGTGTGTGTGTGTGTGTGTGAGAGAGAGAGAGAGAGAGAGAGAGAGAGAGAGATACTAAGCCAGATAATTTTTAAGGGATACTTAACTGATTTTTTAAAAAATCAAATAGCCCATTAAATCCCAATAAAACTCCCACACTTTTGCCGGTGTACTATATGGCAACAGGTGACAACACCGCGAAGTCAAAGACAGCAACTCTTTTTTTTAACTATTCCATGTTCAGCAGCTGAATATAAAAAGGTAAAAGGAAACAAGATACAGCCCACTAGAAAGACACCATGGGCTTCTTTCTCCGAGATATGCATGCATTGCCCATCAAAGCCATGGAACGGATAGAAAGCCAAGAGATTTAAATCGGCACTTGGCAGCAATAAACAAACTGCAGAATTAATTTATTCAGCCTGCTGCATATTTTATACATATCGAAGAGCAGAAGTAGCTGGCTCTCCTAAACCTAGTTAATAAAAAATGTTCTCTGTCTAATGAAAGCACTTCCCATCTTTTTCTTCTGCAAAACTTTGCTTTCAAAGACATGGCTTCACACAAGGTCACCCATGAGATCAAGATCTACCGTCCCTTTTTAAACTGCCTGAACCAGGCAAGTTCACCCCCCACCCCAGTACCACAGCCATATTCATGCTATTGCTCTTCCCTCATATCTAAATCAGAAATACACACGGCCACCCTTCCCCAAGATTTACACACACTTTCCATCATAGAACGATCAAGGTATCGTCCCCCCAAAAAACCTTTATCAATGGTCTCCAAACTCACCCAAGCCAACTTCTGAGCCACTTGAAGATTTACCTGGGAGACATGCAGTCACTTAAATGAAATGCTAGTGAAGCCAAATACTGAAAACGGAACATTCAACTACAATCCCAGGGGCCCAAATTCATGACAATTCAGAATGAGCAAGATTTGAAGAGTTTAGCTGGGGAAATGGAAACAGAAGCTACTTGAATGATCATTAAGAAGGAGGCCAGTGAACTCAAAACACATAGACCAGCACCTTACTCAGCTACCCAGGAGATGCTTGCAAAACCCAAACTAAAACTCAAGCACTCTCTCTTTGGCTATCGTGAGCTGCTTCCTCAGCTTGCAACAGGATTTCCAAGGATGTAGAAGCGTGGAAGAAATGCCAGGCAATTGATCAAGGATACGGGTAAGAGAATGTACTTTCAGATCTACTTTCCCTCCCTCTCTTCGCTTCCTGTTTATAGTCCAGCCTCAGCCCTTATCTGCTTCAACTTGGTGGCATAACTCCACTGTGCCCATCAGTCTTAATTTCCTACTAACACCCATCTCAGAGACTCTTGCAATGGTGGATTAGATTGCTGTCCAAATACCTGTAACAATTATTTTGGATGCCCAATCTTCACAACCCCACAATACCTCACAAGCTGCCCAGAGTGGCTGGGTCAACCCAGTCAGATCAGATGGGTGGGTAGGTAGTAGTAGTAGTAGTAGTAGTAGTAATATTAATAATAATACCACCTCAAGATCTCCATGACAAGCAGCAGAGATGTAGCAAGAGCCATTTTATAAGCTTGCCTTACCTTGGGTATGAGTCTGCATGTCTCGAGCTAGCTCCATTGGCAGGACCGAATTCACCAGAGCAGAGATAATAGCAGCATCCAAGTTGCACATTGCTCCAAAACACTTCAGAAGCAGTAGCCGTAATGGCACTCTGTGCTCCTAAAAAGTTATAAACGACAAATTTTAAATGGCAAAATGCCAGGAAAATTCTTCCTGTTTGTTATCTGTACTTACCAAGGTTAAGTATTTAGTTTAAGAACTGAGCTCAGCAAAGCGAGTACATTTATCTTCACTGGAACAGTTTCAAGTTAGTGAGCTCACATGGAAGCTGGCCTTTCAGGGTATGGAAAATGGTGGTGAACTGGATTTCACCATTAGTGTTTCTTGCCTAGTTCTTTATGAATAAGATAATCAATAAACCAGGAAACCAAGGTTAGTGACAAGCCAGAAATGAAGCTACAGCTTGTTTGGGAGTTATTAACCACAGTTTCCTGGACTGGATGTACAGAGAAATGACAGTTAACCTAGACTTCCTGGTTTGTCGAAACCAGCTCTGCACACTACAAGACAGTGCCAGAAAACCTCTTCCTACTTGAGGCAGACCCATTTATTATCACCTTCCAATTTGCCTTCTGCGTCAATTTGTAGCATCACACAAGTTTTGGGATAGAGTGCAATCCAAGCATTGTTTGGGATTAGAGGAAAGTAAGCTTATTCCTCAAGAGAGAGTCTCCTAATTGATACAACTGGGAACAGATGAATTATCCACTAATAAATAACTCCAACTCCTCTATAATTTCTTTTTGTGTGTGAAGATCCTTTCAGATATTTCATCACAGAAAGGAAACATTACACTTGTAAAAGTAATTTCTGATCCATACAAGTTGACTATCTGTCACAATGGCAACTCTCACCACATATGCAGATGATACCCAGCTCTACCTCTCTTTCAAATCAGAACCAGTGAAGGCGGTGAAGGTCCTGTGTGAGTGCCTGGAGGCAGTTGGAGGATGCATGGCGGCTAATGGATTGAGGTTGAATCCTGATAAGACAGAAGTACTGTTTTTGGGGGACAGGGGGCGGGCTGGTGTGGAGGACTCCCTGGTCCTGAATGGGGTAACTATGCCCCTGAAGGACCAGGTGCGCAGCCTGGGAGTCATTTTGGACTCACAGCTGTCCATGGAGGCGCAGGTCAATTCTGTATCCAGGGCAGCTGTCTACCAACTCCACCTGGTACGCAGCCTGAGACCTTACTTGCCCGCGGACTGTCTCGCCAGAGGGGTGCATGCTCTAGTTATCTCCCGCTTAGACTACTGCAATGCGCTCTACGTGGGGCTACCTTTGAAGGTGACCTGGAAACTACAACTAATTCAGAACGCGGCAGCTAGACTGGTGACTGGGGGCGGCCGCCGAGACCACATAACACCGGTCTTGAAAGACCTACATTGGCTCCCAGTACATTTCCAAGCACAATTCAAAGTGCTGGTGTTGACCTTTAAAGCCCTAAACGGCCTCAGCCCAGTATACCTGAAGGAGCGTCTCCACCCCCATCATTCTGCCCGGACGCTGAGGTCCAGCGCCGAGGGCCTTCTGGCGGCTCCCTCATTGCGAGAAGCAAAGCTACAGGGAACCAGGCAGAGGGCCTTCTTGGTAGTGGCGGCCGCCCTGTGGAATGCCCTCCCATCAGATGTCAAAGCAATAAACAACTGCCTGACATTCAGAAGACATCTTAAGGCAGCCCTGTTCAGGGAAGTTTTTAATGTGTGATATTTTAGTGTATTTTTGGTTTCTGTGGAAGCCGCCCAGAGTGGCTGGGGAAACCCAGCCAGATGGGCGGGGTACAAATAATAAATTATTATTATTATTATTATTATTATTACACAGGAACACGCCTCGTACCAAGTCATACCGTTGGTCAAACTAGTTCAGATGCAACTACAATGACTGGTAGTGGCTGTCTGGGGTTTTAGACAGGAATATCTCCATCTCCCAGCCCTACCTGGAGACGCTGGGCATTGAACCAGGAACCTTCTGCATGCAAAAAAGATGCTCCAGCAGTAAACTACAGACCTCCCCCTACATTCCATGCACTGGATTTTTAAAATAAAAACATGTTTAAAATAAAATGAATTAATTATGACAAGCATAGGAGAGTGGATTATCTAGGGCAGATGGCTGTAACAGCGAGCCCTCGGAAAGGGATGGAGCAAAGAAGCATTCTTGTAGGCACTAAAGAGAAACACCTACATGTTTCTCCGCATACTTGATTTCCTTCCTTTGTCCCAGAGAAGTATCTTCATAACCTAATTTCCTACCCAAAGCTGTTTATGAATGCACAGATGTGCATCAATTAAGAGAAGAGCAGGAACAGCCTGCCAATGTTCCCAAGGCATTCTCAGAAATCCTTCCTCTCGATGACAGCAAAGCTGCTACCTCTGTTCCTGAGTGGAGTGCTTTTGTGTGTTTTTATAAGGGGCAGCTAGATTTATCTTCCAAGCTGCTAGCCGAGATGTGTCCATGACCCAGATATAAGGCTTGTTTTCAGGCACACTTTTCCTGATGCCACAAATAAACTTTGGAAATAAGCAGTCCTTTGTTATGGGTTCATTTACAGCTTACACTCTCTAGATTCACTCAGCATGCTCATATTCTTCCTTTGCTCTTACTGTTTGGCTACTTGATCGTAGTGTGGAATACTACGGCCTTCATAGTTGCCTGATTTAACTGGCAAGCCCATGCATGGGGAAACTGTGCCCCCCACCAGATGTTGCCAGACTATAACATCCATTATCTCTAACCACTGGCCAGATGGGAGTTGGACTCCAACAGCATCTGGATGGCTAAAGGTTCACTATTCACAGGCTAGACAAACCAATTACAAATATTCCTGGAACCGAGAACACCAGGAGGAGGTTAAGGTTCTTGACAACACTGTTGTAAACTTGTGTTCACATTTTCACTTATTCCTGTCCCCAAAAACTCTCCATCAGTTTTGATTTGTGAACAAGGATTACATAAAAACACTGTGCCCCCTACATGCAGCTGTGATGATGATGATGATGATGATGATAATAATAATAATAATAATAATAATAATAATAATAATAATAATAATAATAATAATAATTTATACCCCACCCATCTGGGCCACCAGGGAATCAGCTGAAAGGCCATCAGCATGGGATAAAACATCCTCTACCATTCTCTGGAAACAAAAAATATTGACTGCAGCCTCATACCATCTGATAATATGTAACAAGGGACATAACCGATTCGAAGTCATTCTTCTTGCACATCTTCTTGCAGACTTCAGGATCCGCATCGGTCTGGAAATTTGGATGGAAAAAAATCAGTTTCCCAGTGAACCAAGAATGGATTGTTTCTGACAATAGCCATGCAAGATGAACCTGCAGATCTGTCCCAAACCGCAATCTTTCCATTCCCGAAACATATACTAACATAATGCAAACTAAAGTTACATTCAGTACCAAAACAAGTCTCTGTCCTGAAACAAAAACAGTCTAGGGATGTATGGTCCAAACAAAAAACCCCCCATATATAATTCCAGAGAGCTATGCAAGCTGCTGAAAGGCCCAACAAGAGCATGCCACTACCTATAAAGTAATATCTCTCTCATTCTGGAAGACAAAATAGCCTATAAGGGTTCCCCCCCCCAACCCCCAATTTCCAATTTAATTTCAGGCCTGGAAGAGGAAAAGGACCTTGAGCCAATCACATCCTTAAATAATGAACATTCACTAAAATGCACCAAATATGAGAGGTATAAGTTGTTTTGGACTTCTTTTCCGCTTGCTAATAGATGCTTCTTCTGAAAGAGTTGGCCTTTTAATGTAAATTCCCACCTGCAGACTCCTTACTTTAGAAACGCTATTGAAGTTCACGCTAAAAACAAGCAACATTAGGCAATTTCACATTTCAGTTCACATTCCTGTTCGTACACATGCTGGCCTCTCAAGAGAGATATGGATCAAGACAAGGTTATCATGCCACATACATAACAGAAATGCATCTGCATCATTCTTTTTTTTCATCTCCCACCCCAGCTAAAAAGTTACACCAGAGCTTTCCAAACTGTGTCGCAACATGTTAGTGTGTTGGCTGCAGTGTGTAGTTGCGTTGAGCAAACCCTTCCCCGCGCTCCTCCCGGGGCTGGAAAAGGGTTAGTTTAATGGGTAAAACTGAATTACTGTGTCGCAAAATGATGCATGTCTAAAAAGTGTGTCACCAACATGAAAAGTTTGGAAAGCTCTAAGTTACCCTGTCTTGATTGCTACTCGGGGCTCCTCTGGGAGGATACGTGGGGGTATAAATTCAATAAATAATACATAAATCAAATTTTACATTTCTGCTGAACAGAAGTCTGAGAAAGTAACAAAGACTCAAGCCATGCAAAAGCCAGAGCAGGAAATTACCAGAATACGAAGAAGTTCCTCCAAGTAACAGCAAATGACGTTTTCATCTTCATAGAGGGCCCAGCTGCGTTGCTGGGCATCATCTTTATGGCGGGCCAGATCTGCAAATATAACCTTTAGCCTCTCTTCATCATGGGAGATCTGACCAGAAGGCAGTCCTGAACAAAGATCCTGCAACAAAAATAATACACATCGCTTTAACAGGACACACTTACTGGAAAAGCACTTGTTTTCAACTATAATTTAATTTTCAACTGAGATTTAAATGGCTAAGGTAAGTGCACCTTCCAAGTGAAGGCCTTCAATGAACTGCCATTTGCAAATCATGTACAGGCATCCAAAAATGCCACAAGTGACTTATTTTACTTTATTTTATTCCACATCAGGACAATGTCTTCTATTTGTTTCTTACCCTTTGTTTCTTAATGGTCATTGGCCATAATAAAGATTTTATTTGAACTAGCCACAAGAGGTTTAATGGGGTTAGTATCACTTATGAGAATACCCTCAGTCATAAGCATGAATTAGTACTCTGAAAACTGAAATGTCTGTTCTGCTCAGTGTCCTGGGAAACGGATGGCAAACAGCTTGAACAATTAGTTAATTCAGCTGGTACACAGAAAACGATATTCCTCAAAGATGTGTATAACCTGGGGAGCAGAAGTGTCAACACAATACAGCTCATTGGGCACAATCATATCTGTAAGGAAGGAGGCAATTTGGGAATCTTACAACTGTTGGGTTTTTGCACCTGCCAACTATGCCATTAACCTGATTAAACAAATGAATTCACATTGGCAGAGGAGGTGTATAAAGCAACTGTGATTCTCTTGAAGATTAGAAATCCATTTCTCCCTATTTGTGCAACTTTTGTTTTCTCACAAGGCATGAAAGTGACCCGATGTGCTTGCAAAATGTGATGAAAATCATAGCCCTAGGAACCCAACTAAAAGAGCCTTGCATCATTTTAGAGTTAAGATGGTAAGAATCTCCATCTCCCATCACACTGTTCATTCAACCTCATTTTAAATCAACACTGTGAGAACAGAAGCACTGTTAACTCTATCAGATTTCTCCAACCCTTTCTCTCCCTTCCTTAGACGGAGCGCTACTGGTACTATATTGGGAACAGGTAAAGGATCATGCTAATGTTTTTTGGGGTGCCTCCCCACCACCCAACAACAAGAAAAACGATACAGGGGCAGTTGCTTAGATGCAGCCAAGAGTTCCTTAGCTGGCTAACTTGCAGTGTGGATGGGGGGGATCTTTGAAAAGTAATTCATGTAGAAAGGATAACACATGGTTGGAACTGAGCAAGATGATTTCTCTAGAGGCCTGATTTCCATGCAAAACATGCCCTAGAATTTGCCATCAGCACCTTGAAATGCCATCTCTCAGTATCTAAGCAATTTGCAAGGAAGGAAATTGGAAGCCACCTTATACTGTCAGACCATTAGTTCACTTAGCTGCATGCTGACCCTACTACAGTTCCTTGAAATGTCAGGGATTGAACCTGAGGCCTTATATTTGGGATGAGGGTGGGAGAGTGGAATAAGGACAAAAGATACTAGGCTCTGAAAACCACAAAAGCTTGGTGAAACAAAAACCAGGCTTTTCCTGGAGGGGTGTCCCCAAACAAGTGATGCCACAATAAATAAGCCCTTGTTCTGTGCATCCACACTGACTGAGCCTTATAGATGGTTCATGCAACATTTGTTCAGGACCAAGATAAAACTTTATGCTTTTATCTTCACATAGACTTATAGTGATGGAGGTCTTTATCCAGCCCTATGGTCTGAGACAGGATTTTCCACAAACAGATCAATTCAGACCATAATATGACCCAAACCAGAGGAGAAGCATTGTATGATGCTAAGGTACATGCAGAACTATTATGTGATCAGACGAGTTCCCAACACAAGTTCCCAAATAGCAAACGTTTAATCCAGAAGTATGGATAGAGGAGAGCATGGAAGTGAAATATTGCCAGTTGGGTAAGAAATAAACTAAATTTGTAGCTGGCTGACTATTTAAGAGTTGGTAGTCTGAAGAGTGCAGAACTAAAGTGTTTCATTGCTAGAGTGTAAACAAAAGGTGTTTGCGAGCAAAGGTGCACAAATAAGCTGTGTCGCTGGAAGACAAGTTAGGCCCTAGTTTTACACTGTCATTTTGAGGGATCATGACCAGACTCTCCATGATGATAAAGAAGTCAAAGGTCAGTGTATTTGGGCAGCTGCACATTCAAAACTGTTTCCCCTCTATCCATGCTGGGCAGCCATAATTGCAGTTCCACTATGTTACTCGTGCATTTATTAAATTTATATCCAGTCCTTCTTCCCGAAGAGCCACTATGTGTGCCCTGGGTGTATATGGATTGAAAGTTGGGTTGATGTAACTTATCACGGAACTATAATGATTCAAGATCCAAGTCAGCTATTTGCTTAGTACAATAACTAACTTTGTTCTGTAATCAGCAAGATAGGGCTTAACTAATGTGCCATATAAGATGACCTTTAGAATAGTCAACAGCAGTGTGGGAGCAGCGTAGTGTTAGAAACTGAGATATGAAAGCTAGGAGCTAAATGGCACCTTAAACCTAAGCTCGAAGCTGTTCTCGAAGCTACAAACATGAGTCTGACCAAACTGTGGGAGGCAGTGGAAGACAGAAGTGCCTGGCGTGCTCTGGTTCATGGGGTCACGAAGAGTCGGACACGACTAAACGACTAAACAACAACAACAAAAACCTAAGCTACGGGCACAACAACAGAATGTCTAGGCGCACTTTTTTATAACAAAAATATGAAGTTGAAAATGAATGAACTGCAGCCAAAATATTATGTTCATTTTCCACATGGTCTAGTCCTTCCCCTGCCCAGCCCCCTAATATTCTTAAGAGGGTCTCTTCTCCAGTCTTCAGAGAGCAGCTGGAAGTGGGCAGGCGGAAAAAGATCCTCCTTTCCTTCCACTCTGCAGTTTTAATCTGAAATCTTAGGTGCAGTACGGCGCCCTGAGCTCAGCAACCGCTTGCGCTAATGAAATTGCCCGTCACAAAATGTGCCTGGAACAATGGGAGTTTTGAACACTGGGCATAGTGCTGAGGCAGTGGCCTCACAGGTTTGCAACACTGAGACGTTGTTCCCAGCCCCAAGGGGTTGACTCAAGGCAGCATGGTCCCTGTGCTATTGGGGGTGGGGGCAATTCCCTGTCTTGAGGGTCTTTCCTTCAAGGAACCTCTGTGCAGCCCATCAGGGCGCCTCAAGCTAAAATGGTGCTTGACTAATTTTTGAGTATAAGCAAGCTTTTTGAGTATAAGTAGTGTTTCGGAGAATGTGAGCATGTTTTTTTTCCCAAACTCATGAAGTGTGTATGGACAGCAGTGCTAGCTTCAGCATGAAGTTAAGTGCTTCTTTCTCAAACAACTTTAACTATGTTCTCTCTGGGGAAAGTGAGAATTGGAGGAGGGAGCTGAAAGATTTTCTAAGAATTTTTTTCCTCCCAAATGGAATAAGAGATCATCATTGATTAAAGCTTCCTGCTGCTCTATACTAAATCTCTCAACCTTTTTTCAGGCTTCATATTACATTCTTTAATTAGTTGTATCCTTTCTTCTGTCCTCCTACTTTAAATTAAAAGTCAAAGCACTGCTTTACTAAATCAATTTTAGAATCCATTACCACAGACTTATTCCCAATGTGCTCTTTTGAAGGATGAATTGCTTGTGGTATTTTTCATTCAGGCCTGCCTTGCTGCTGTGCTCATGCAATACAAGGATCAAGGGAAAAGAAATATACTCATACCTCTGATGTTGCACATAGACTGCCAGGGTGTCCTTGCACTTATTCTATAGTGGAAGCAATTTCAAAAAGAAGGAACTTGTACCTCTCAGGTACTCTCATATACCTAAATAAGGCAGGAAGGGAGAGAATCTAGCCAAAGGTGTAATTCAGGCCTCCTTTGATGTAGGAGAGACTTCTTTTTAAAATGTCAGTAGAGGCTAGCTTTCCCTTGAGCTTTGGGTTTCCACTTATTTCTCTAAATTGCCTTTTAACATATTGCCCATTTGGGCAATGTAAGAGAACATACATCCTCATAATGACAGGCTGCTGAAGGCCCACTCGCACACCGTGTAAGCTGCTCCTGTGGTAACTTCAGTGCCCCTGCACACATGCCCTCTGCACATTTTATTTAATATCCAAGTGTGGCAAACATGCATTCATCCATAAGATCAAAAGAGCAGCCCTTCTGGATCAGACCAGAGGCCTATCAAGTTTAGCATTCTGCTTCTGCAGTGGCCAACCAAATGTCTGTGCAGGAAGCCTACAAGCAGGGGGTGAGGGAAGCAGCACTCTCCTGCTCATAATCTCCAACAACTGGTACCCAGAGGTACTGATTTTCTGACACTCAATGTAATCTATAGCCATCACGAATGAATAATGGTCATTATAGGCCTTATACTACAGGAATTTGACTAATCCTCTTTTAATGTTGGCCGTCTTTGGACTTCAAATTCCATAGTTTAACTATGCACTGCGCAAAGATGCACTGTGCATTTCCTTTTGTCTGTTCTGAATCTCCCACCGTTCAGCTTCGTTGGATGGCTTTTTGGGTTCTACTATTATGACAGGAGGAGAGAGAGAGAAAATCACCCAGTGTGCTTTCTCTGCACAATGTGTAATTTTGTGAACTTCCATAGCATCCCCACTTACTCATTTTTTAAAAAAATTCTCCCTCGACTAAATAGCTCCAAACATCCTCTTGTAGGAGTTTGATCTGATCTATAAGCAGCTACAGGATTTGCTTTTTCTTGGCTGGGGCCTATGCCCCTTGCATTACTATGGGGTCTTCCATTGAAAATGCTTCATGATATTGCCTCCTCCTATAAATATGGGAGAGCCAGATCCAGAGCTGAAATAAGTACCGGAATTGGACAGCCATCACTAGTTGTACAGGGAAAGTTACTACATTAGGAGCTGAAGCGACTGTGGTGGGATTCACACACAAGGATAGAAATAAATGTGAGTTTATATATAAATAAAAGAAACCCAGCTTGGTGTCCGGTGCTGTTCAGCGCTTCCAGTTTTGCAAGACAAACATTGAGATCCTTCTGGGATCAGGAAACCTGGCTGTGCCTTAAGTCCCTTGACTGCAGTCACCAAAGCATATTTTGCGGCCCAATAACTCTGTGGAAGGAGTGCTTGAGTGACTGGCCTACAGATGACGATGGGAATACCTGACAGGCAAAGTGGGGGAAGCATAATTATTGCAATAGGAGAAGCCAAAAAAACTCCTCTTGCTGTCCGGTGCTGCTGAACATCTGTAAGCACTTGCCTCCATTGCGCTGTAAAATAGCCTTCTCTGTAAGAGGATTATAACTCCAGAAGAAGGAGGAAGGAAACACCCTGTAATTACTACACACTCAGCCAGGGAGCTGAGCTTGCTCCTAAATGAAACACTAAGTTTCCAAAGGCTCTACCCTAGAGAGAGGCTCAGTAAATTGAATTAAGTGTCTGTCTCACTCGGCACTGTTAATCTGGGCTGGAGTCTCCTAGGGTGTGCTGTTGAGATGGCAGCCCCATCTCTTGCATTAAGCATAGGTTAGTACAGGGATTTATCACACAGTCATCAGCGGAGTAATATACAATGATACCTATTTATTTATTTATTTATTTATTTAGGGCTTGGGGGAGATGATTGTGCACACCCACTCAAAAAACAAAGAAACAACCCCCCCCCCTTAAAAATATTGCCTACATTTTTTTGAGAGTGCCATTGGCTTTCTAGAATGGATAGCCAGGACTTAGGGGGAAAGGAGCGGAGCAGCTTTTGCAGAAGTGAAGCCATGCTTGCACAGCACAATTGTCATTCCATCTGTTAGCAGTGGAGGCGAGATAGCAGCAGAGGGAACTTTCCCAAAATAACCATGTTCTCTTCAGCGGAAAAGATTGCGATTGGATGTTTCCCGCGTATAATTTTGCCCTCCAAATGCAGAATGACAAACACTGATGAGCTTAAGGCACATCTTACAAATACTGTAGTGTAAATCATTTAAGTTGGCTGTTGCTTTCGTAAGGCGTAGCCTGGTTCCGGGAAACAACTGTATGGGGTGGCTATACAGCAGTAATCGTTGCTAGCTACTTAATAAGAGCAGATCTGACCCTAGCAGTGCGAGTGAAAGAAATGGAGTTAGTGATGAAATCGCATTAAGGAGGTGCATGATATGTCAAGAAGTTAGTCAGATTAGAGAGCTTTGCTAATAGATTAATCTCGTTCAAGTCCATTAACGGCTTGGTTCACAGTGGAAACCCTGTGGATGGGAGATGGGAGGAAAATAAAGTGGACTGTTAAAAGGTGGGGAAAGCGCTTCAGAGCAATTGTGAAAATATGTGGGCTCTAAGGCTTTGTTTGCCCCAACATTTTATCATCACAATTTTAATTTGGTTTTTTAAATTTGTTGCTGGCCCTGAATAATTTTTATACACATGGCTTCCCTTGTCAACAATTTCATGCTTGTAGGTTTTATTTTATAATAGGCGCTGAATTAGTTCACCCAAACACTATGCAATTAGGTTGTTATAGTCAGCTAAAAGAAAGGTAATTGGGATGGGGTTGACCTTGAGATGAATCATGAAGTAATACTGTTACATGCCACCCCTCAAACTCAGAACGATACTTCTAGGATTGTGGTTTAGCTCTGTATTTAAGATTTTGGTGGTTTCTTCACTCCCACTAAATTATTAAGGAAATTGCCTGGGTTCGTAGACACTCTTGGCTGCCCTGTTGCTTTGACTGTATACTTTATATTTGACTTTCTTCAGTAATGTTTTATTCTGGATCGTTTTATTTGATTATTTAATGTGTTCTAAAACACTTTTGAAAATTTTCTTTAAAATACAATGCGGTACAGAAATGGAATTAATAATATTGATAATTTTTTGCCATACGCTGCCAAATGGGGGAAAAACCACGGTCTTGTTTTTCTGAGTTGGGAAAAAGTGACAAGAGAGGTTGCACATTTGGGATTGGATCCAGTGCTAGTCCTACTTAGAGTTGACCCACTGAAATTAAGAGACCTAAGCTAGTCATGCCCATTAATTTCAATGGGGCAACTCTGAGTAGCAGTAGCATTGGATACAGCCCTTTAAAATTATCCTTACACGAGAAGTTGGTGCACAGACTCCACACATTTCCAGTCTTCAATTAAAAATTGGTTTTGTTAATGTTTTATCAGGATACGGTCAGCTTGAAGTAGGTGTTTCCTTTGAGCCATAGAACAGGAACAGAAACCAACAGTCTAAGCCAAATTGGAGACAGGTTGTGGGGAGAAAAGGCTGCAGCATGAAATTGCTTATAGGTTTCTGCTGAATTGAGGCTGAGTATTGATACGCCATCTTTATCAAGTTAAAAAGCAATTATCTTGATTACCCAGTGGTCACATGATCCCAGAAATGTGAAGTTCCGCTGCTGCATCTAGCGATTGTGTTCACTATGGACAGCTAACTGGATTACGATTTGATCTGAATTTTGAGCAAAACAGTTTTCCATATCTGTATGCCTCGCTAAACCCTTTTGTAATCTTGCCAGCATCAATAAAGCTTTCCTATTAGAGGTCAGTAGGAAGTTTCCTTCTCCACTACCACACAACAGAAAGGAACTGAATTTAATATTTTTCCACTTAAAGCCAGTTAGCCAGACAGACTATGGAGTCAGTGGCAAGAGTGCGCAATTTAATGTTGGGGGAACGAGCAGTTCCAGCATAGCTCAAGTGGCTTGAAGATGCCACTTGGTGCATTAAAGAGGGAATTGGAAACTGTGAACAAAGCATAAACCTGGCCCTACATGCTGCACCCATCAGAATCTGTGTTAAGCATCCATCTACCTGTGAGGTGTAGAGGACACAGATCAGACCTTCTCATAATCAGTGCTCACAACATGTAATTCATAGCTGTGGGAGATCTGGCTTTCCATGTCATTGAGCGCACTGAGCTCAAACACACTTTTTATGGCAATGCTCTTGGTGCTGTTTCTGTCCTGTGATAATGTTGCTAGGATGTTACTTGATTATTTTACACTAATTTTTACACATGGTTCCCAGGCGGACACCCATCCAGGCACTGACCAGATCCAGGCCTGCTTAGCTTCAGCAAGGCAGTGACCTCAGACCATACACTGGTAAATAAAAGATGTAGCAGGATAGAAACAAAACTAGCTTATAGATAAATAAAAGAAAAAGAAAACATCGTACCCCAGGGACAGAGACCAAAGGATTTGACTTTTGGGGCCATATGAACGCAAAGCAGTGTAACAGCATTATCTCTAGAACTCTTAATTTAGGGGGGGGGGGATGTGGTTTTGGATAAAATAATCTGAACAGGACCTCGCAATGAACCAATGTTGCTTATGGTTCTCCCACCTCTTTGCAGATTCTGTATTATTTTTTCCCTTTATAGCCAACTGCTATTTTTATAACACTAACTCAGTCTATACCAACCAGGGTCATTAAGTTGCTGCCTAAATCATCTCTGGTTTAGGGTTCCAATCTATGCAGGCCAAATTTATGCAGTTCTTTCTCTGTATGCCTAACCCTACATTGCCAGTGTATTAGTTACCAATAAGGATGTCAACAAGACCGCATGATCCCATTCCCTTTTTATTCTGCTGTTCTTCTGGCATATGAAGTGTTTAGTAATTCTACCATCTCTTCATAAATAAAGCTCAGTAACTGAACATGCATTCTGCTACTTTCTGAGGTGACAAATACACCATAGAGTAGGGATGGGCAGAAAGCAGGATATACTGGTATATCTGGGTAATTTGAAGCAGATTGGCAAGGATTATTGACTCCCAATTGTTTAACAATAACGACACCCCCTTCCCGGCTACAAATTATACTTCTGACACACCAGGGGGCAGGGGTATTTAGGAGCGGATTCTTGTCTGAAAGGACTGTGACCTCAATTCAGCTCTGGTTCCGGAATCAAATTTCTGGGCTCAAAATTATTTAATTCTTATTCAATGTATTTTGCACCTGGCTGTGACTGGTGGATCTTGGGATTCTAGAACAAAAAAAAATCAAGGACATCCTGCTAGTCTGGAGTTCAACCATCTCTAAAGGAGCCGACATATCCTCAAGGGGATATGTCCACTCTTATGCTGGACAGAATATGATATCACCTAAGTACTTGAGCTCCCAACTCATGTTACTACTGCCTGCCCACCAAAAAAAGCCCCCATGCCTTCTAAAAAAAAAGTTCATCAGCCAGCAAGCCACAGAAAATGCTTTTCAACCTATGTATTTTCCTACCTTGCTTTCCACCAATGAGATGAGAATCTGCTCCATGATGCTATTAGTGGCAGGAACAGAAGTTTGGATATGGCCAATTACTACACCAATGGCAACCCGGGAGAGCTCATAGCTGAGATTCGTGTTCCTGCGGACGAGTTCAATCAATTCAGCGCCTATTGTCTTTGGCACAGATACTACTAGGCTCGGTGATTCATGATCTGGATCCTCTAGATCAGCTGGCTTTTTATCTTCCGGGCAAAGGGAGTCAAAATCCTCTGCCTCCTCTGGAGCAACTGGCACAGTCTCCTTGGCTTGTACGGTCTTCTCGTCATTTGCACCTGAAGCCCCTGCTTGCACGGGCACTTGTGGGGCAGCCCTCTTGGTCTGGGCTGATTTGCTTGCACTCCCATGCTTTCTTTGCCCTGGCGGGCTAATATCCAAGCTGTGCGATGCCATCGTGTGGGCACTTCTGCTGGGAACAGGGGGAGGGGTGTTGCTGGGGCTGGGAGTAGCAGTCGGGAGAGCCGACTCTGTCGAGCCAGTGTACAAGGTATCCAGCGAAGTTGTGCTTACAGAGGAGGCACTAGAAACTGACCGAGAGGTGATTTCAACTGCGTCTGAAAGGCAACGATTAAAATGTCTTAGCAACAGCATCAAAGGAAAGGAGGGGAAAAAACAAACTGCAACAGCAGAGTCCATTAAGAAGCACATTGTGCATGCTTCCAAAGTAGTTTAACTAGCCTTCCTGGTTCACTTATCTCAAAGCAAAATTGTATTAACTCTCTCTTGAGTATTCCTGATCACTAACCTCTTTCCAACAAGGGAGAAAAAGCTGCTCTGCAGACATGAATTTTCTTCAAAGATCCCAGTGTTTTTATTAAAAAGCATTAATCTGCGGGTGGAAGAGATTTTCCCCACAGGAATAGATGCACTTTTTTCTCTCTTTCATTTTTAAGCATACAGCTATTACTTTTGAATAATGTTTCTTACATATTTCAAATTACAAGAGGAAAACTGCCCATTGCTGAAGCATCCCCCTTTTCCTTTCTGCAGCTACTTTCAAGCACCAGTTGAGAATGTACTATCTACGGAAGTCAACAACAGAGATCATTGGCTAAAAGGTACTGACCGCCACCCATCTATAAGACTTGTGGCTCATGGGCAAAACTTAGCCTGCCAGGGCTGTCCATTTGGCTCACAAGGCTATTTCAGGTAAGCCATGCCCACCTAACATATGTCTGAAGTCATAGGACGTTAAGTGAGGTCATAGGATGATGACTGATGGGCTTTGCAGGCCCTGCTGGCTGGTTGACAGTCGCCAAGTGCACGGCTTACAAAGTGCTTCACGCAGCATTTCAGAAGTGCCCAACAATCAGTTGGATGTTGGATGCTTGGAAAGCACTGTGAAGAGCACTGTGTTTAGACAGGTGTCAATCACCTGGCATCATTATGTTGTAATATGACTGACCAGTATGTGGTCCCATCCGCCTGACAAAACTGGCCCGTGGGGTGGAGATAAAGATCTGGCCCTCCAGGCCAAAAAGTTCTGCATCTCTGACCTTTAGCTTGTTAACTAACACAATGGGATGTTGGTTCACAAGGTTTATCCTAAAATTGGTCAGAGATCTTCCTCCTGCATGGAATTTCTGGATGCCCTTTGGTTTTCAGTAACAAAAAAAAGTTGCATTATATTACGATTCGCTCTTGCATGGCTGGCGTTTTTAAGAAGTGGAAATAACCAGTTGCAACTTTTACAGATAATAGGAATGGTTTGTACCTAATAAGTAAAATAAATAAATAAATTTATTAGATTTGCGTAATTTATTTTCTTCAGCAATCCTGCTGGTTAAGGCTTTCTAAGTACCATGCTATTTTTGCAGCAGTAAACTCATACCTTCACAAACCCGAATACTCAAGGCAAATCAAGCATATATGTATGAACAGTCCAACTGCTGGAATGTCTTGTTTAAGATTCTGCCTGCATTTCCGTACTAAGTTTTACTCCTTATCTTCCCAAAATAGGCTACTATATATCCCCCAGTCAGTCTTTCATTGCTAAGACAAGGAAGAGTATATATAGTAAATAGTGACATAGATGAACAACTTGAGAACCTTATCTGTAAAAGGAAAGAAGCAGTACTTTCAAATGGCAACAACACTGATTCTAATTCTTGATTAACTGTATAATTTTTATATTACCCACCACTCTTAAAAACCAAAGGGGAACAGATTTATTCTCAATTCCCAAAAAGATTTTTAAAATTGCTAATGAATCACTAACACGCTTTCACTGCCTTGAACTCAGCACACACGCCTAGCAGGATCTGGCTCCAGAATATTTCCTTTCCTTTATTTATTTAAAAGAAACATTGGTAATCTCTGTACCTACTGATCTCTTTTCTATACAGAGTAGGACTCAGATTCAGATAATTTATTACGGTCAAAGACCAGTAGGACTCAAGTAATGCACAAGTTTAAGTACTATACTTTATTATTTTTGGCCTAAGTCATAATGCTTAACCAATGTTTGTTTTCCTTACACCAAGTTTTCAATGCTATCATTTGCCTGGTTGCTTCAACAGAGTATAAATTTTCACCTAAATTCCTTTGCACCTAATAATCCAGCATGATTAAACTTTAAATAATGAAACTCATTGTATGTGCTCAATCTGGTACTAAGTAAATTATTAGTACCTACACGCAATCTAATACTTTGACCGTCATACCTCAAGCCTCCTATAAGCAATATGAGTTGCTTTTGTTGTATTTGCCTCACTATGTCCCTAGTTTAGAAAGGTTCATGGTTCCTTCCAACTTTTTTGGATTTTTAGCTATCTATCTCTGAAGAGGAAACAGATGGAAAAATTATTGGACAAAGTTTCTTCCTAGTGCTCTTGATTCTAGATGTGTTGGAGTTATTGTTATTGAAAATTTCAGCTTGAATCTATACATGCACCTTTTGCTCCTTCTTCACTCCTCCCTTTGCATAAGCAGGGGAAGCAGGCAGAAAGCCGATGGTAACATGCCCAAACTAATGGCTTAGAAGCAAGCCAGATATGGATCTATGGTTTAAAATTCACCTCTAGTTCCCCGACTTGTTTGGAAGGCATTAACCACAGTTGCCCATTTCAGACATAAGGGGAAGCTTTGATTAACTGCAATTTCCTGGTTTGTTTTGCTATGTGCATGAAAGGAAGAGTGAAGCAGGGGCAAAGAGGCTGTGTGTACAGCTATTATAACTATGGTTAGAAGTAGTCAGGACTGACTGAAATCCACAATGAGCAACCCTGGTCTATGACTTAAGCTCAGCTTCCGACATTCAAACATTTCTGATTACAAGGTGACAAGTGGGTCTCACTGGTGACTTAAAGGGGCAACACTTAGCTTAGGAACCTTAACCAGGGATAAAGCAACAAATGCTGATTGGTTCTAACCATGGCTATGTTTTATGTCTGCACTGGGCATTCCTGAAGAAAATAGTTCCCGTTGAATAAGGTTGACCCTTTGGATAATCCATTTTTCTAAAAAGCATAGCACCGGAGAATTATCTGCTTTGTTCTCAACAACACTGGGCATTTCAGATTTAATGAACATACATCAGTGACGGCCAGCAGTTACATAACTGACACACCCTCCTGGTAAAAGCTGAAAGAATATGGTTCCCGAGAGCACCGCTTCTACAATGTTCAGCTCTGAACAAAGAGCAGGATGGATTGTTCCCAGAAAGCTCGTTCTTAATTGAGCCCTTCATCATTGCATTATTAGTGGGCTCCCCCTGGTGATCTATGGAATTATCACATCCTGGTCAGGGGAAAGCTGGGATTCTCAGTACACTTGGTTGCAGTACTCCAAAGAACAACAAGAAGTGCTTATGCACCTTAGCCAAAGCAACTAACTGCACAGAGGCATTGTCTGTCATTCAAATACTGCCAGGTCATTTGGGAAAGACCAACCACTGCCACTTCCAGCTCATCTGAAACTGACTAGAAAGGAAGAAGGAGGGATGGTGGTTCCCATGAAGCTGTTTATCATCAATCTCTTAAGTTTTCCCTCCAGGTTACTATCAGAACCAAAATTCTTAAGGTGGGAGCCCTAGGCACATGTATCTCTCTAACTGATGAAAGATTCCAGCAGTTTCTGGAATACCTAAATCTAGCCACAAAGAACACAAAGATACACCAATCCATTCCTGAGCTTTCTAAAATACGCATGTTTATATTGTGTGCTTACTCATGAAAATCTTCCCATGATAACAACTTTAAGTCATAGGACTGGTGGTTTTGTAAAAAAAAAAAAAAAAAAAAATCATATGGGAACAGCCTGAAGTTCTCAACTAGCTGAAATCATGCTAGAACAGAGCTTTCCAAATTGTGTGCCGTGACACGTTAGTGTGTCGGCTACAGTGTGTAGGTGTGTCACGCAAAAGCTCCCCACGTTGCTTCCAGGGCTGGAAAGGGGTTAGTTTAACCTCCGGTTTGCTAGTAAAACTGAATTGCTGTGTCGCAAAATGATGCATGTCTAAAAAGTGTGTCACCAACATGAGAAGTTTGGAAAGCTTTCTGCTAGAAGGTTTTAGAACAATTGGAAAAAATTGTTCTAGGACTGCAAGCCTTCTTCAAAGTTCCATGGCAAAAAAATACAAAAGCAAAACATTTGGAATAAACTCTTATCTATAATATACTCCTTTCCATCTTGTGGAACACACACAGCCAGAAGTAGCTCAGCAGTACGTTACCCACCCCACACCAGATGATTATAAGGCAGGTGGACGTGGCTTGGCCAAAACGACCTGACAGTTCAAACAGGGAGGCCTGGTGGGCCTAACCAGGCCTGTAACTCAGAGGATCTCCACCGTGATGTAGACAATACTGAGCTTGACGGATCAACAGCCTGACATACTATAAGCAAGTTTTCCACATTCCTAATCATTGACAACCAAATAAGTTAGCTGAGCAATGCATCTGATCCTCAGTGTCATACAGCCGCAAAAAGCTTTTCTCTTACTTTTAACAGAGGCAGCCATCTGTGTGTTTTTGTATTTCTCTGGCGGTGGCGGAGTAACGGGAGCCGCACGGCGTGGCTGTGGTGGGATCTAGAAGAAAAGGTTTTAGAACAATCAAAGGAAGTAGCGAAGACAGGCACATAAAAAATTAATCATTTTTTTTTCTCTGTGTGCACAAATTTGTCCCAATATTGCTCTTTTCATTCCTTAAAGATGCCGCTGGAGGATAACAATGTTAATAATAATCAGTTTCCTCCAAGAGCAAAGCGGAAGCGTCTGAACGTGTCGCTTTCTTCCCTCCCATGGACAAGACAAGCAGCATGTTTAATTGCTACGTTCAGCAGTGCACTGTGTGCTTGTGTTACACAGACCTGTCAAACACGTACACTTTGCCTTCCTCTCAGCCCCTCCACAGAGGCAGCAAACCATGTGCATATTAGATGCATTCGGAGCGATCCATGCAACAAATTATGCTCGCAAAGGGATAAAGACAAAGACTAGAAGCATGTAGGTTTTCTTCGCATTAATGCATTCAGAGCATTTTTTACTGAGACCGGAAAAAAGTCTCAGGCTAGACAAGGCCATTTACAATGCCATTCATTCCCTGCAGAGGCTCCTGACAAGGAAAGCTTTGACTCGTGCACGGTGCTTAGAGCTCCCTACAGCTAGCACACTTCCAAAGTCACACAATTCTTCTGTGAGCAGATAAGGCTGGAATATTAATTGCATAGCTTGATCAGCAGTGGGGGGAGATGAGTGGGGCAGAGGCTAGATTAGATAGTCTGTCTGTGACATCTGGATTAGACAGAAGTAGCTCTAGGTTTTAAGGCTCAATTTCCTTCTTTTGGGATACAGAAGAAGCACTTCCCAGCCGTGTTAGAAACTCCTATTGTTCTAGGCGCATTTTGCAACAGGGAATTTCATTAGCACAATCAGTTTAGGCGCCGTACTGCGCCTAAAATTTCAGATTAAAACTGCAGAGTGGAAGGAAAGGAGGACCTTTTTCTGCCTCCCCACTTTCAGCTACTTTCTGAAGACTGGAGAAGAGACCCTCTTAAGAATATTAGGGGGGTGGGCAGGGGAAGGACTAGACCATGTGAAAAATGAACGTATTATTTTAGCTGCAGTTCATTCTTTTTCAGCTTTGTATTCTTGTTATAAAAAAGCACACCTAGACATTCAGTTGTTGTGCCCATAACCTAGGCTTAAGGTGCCATTTAGCTCCTAGTTTTCATATCTCAGTTTTTAACACTGCTTCCCATTAGTGTTTGTTATAACAAAAGCAGTTAGCCAGCTAGAGAACAGTTTCCCATCCAATGGCACACGTCATCCTGGGCTCCTTAGCCCACTTCCCCAAACTTAAGGCTCTGAGGGGTTACATCGCCACAGGGGTCCTGCACCTGATTTCCTCTATTTGGCCTCATTCTGCTCCTGGAGTTCTTGCCACTCAGGTGGCAGCTGGAAGCAACTCTCTTGACACCAATGCTTATTTGGAGGAGTCCGGACGGTGGAGACCAAAAATCTCACCCTTTGGACCAGCACTTGTGTTATGTACTGAGTTGAATAGGATCCAAACTGCAGCAGTCTGATTGGTCCTAGAACAATAGGATCCAAAATGCAGCAGTCTGATTAGTCCTAGAACAATAGGATTCAGAATACAGCAGTCTGATTGGTCCTAGAACAATGCAGCAGTATGATTGGTTGGCAGGAACCACCCAATCCTGCTCCAGATAGAAGTGAATCCACAACCTGATTGGCTTACAGTAGAATTCCAGAATTAGCCAATCATGTGCAGCCCATTGTGTAAATAATGTATATAAAGCAGATACTGTGAGGGGACCTTCATTCATTCCTCCTCACCACTATGAGCTGAATAAAGAGCATGAAATCACTTTGTGACTCTGAGTAAATTTCAACTTGTCTCTTGCACTCTTCTTCCTCATCTATGTTTTTCCCTCTCTTCTCTCCCCCTCCCAGAAAAAAAGGACAGTCCTTTCCTTATACTTATTCAAATATACTGATTATTATTTCAAATAAGCAGAGTACAGTCTAAAACAGGTAATGTATCATTAAAACAAGAACACAACCTAAACCCTGTAAAATGGCAGTATAAAAGTATATAAAGGGGGGGGGGCAGAAATTCAGAGGATTCAAATATCCTGGAGCCAGAGGCTCTGTCCTTCCTTCTCTCTGTGTGTGTTTTATTGGTTAGCTCCCCAAGAAAGAGTCTTCCATCTTGGAAGAGTCTTCCATAGCTCTTCCATCTTTCACCCCATCTCCCAATCCATCTGTTGCTCCTTTGGCAACTCAGTAGCATCTAGTCCTCCACACTCTCCAACTCTGTGACAGTATTTCAATAAAAAAAGCCATCTTACTTATGAGTGCTCTTTATGGGACCTGTAATATACCACAGAAACAAGATCTCACCATACGCATCAGGAATGGGGAACCTCAGGCCTTTCTGATGTCCTTGGACTCCCTACCATCAACCAGCCCCAGCTAGCATGGCCAAGGATGATGGCAGCTGGGCTGCAGCCCAACAGCACAGAGGGCTGCAGGTTCCTCATTCTTGATACACCTTAAACAGAGAGTGATCTCTTAGAAAAGGACACAGCATTTACAAAAGGAATGCCCAGTGTCTTCTATTAGTAGCAACCTTTCCAGTTTATGGAGGTTGTAATCTAAAACCTTTGGAGGGCATCGGTTTGGTGAATGCCGATTTATTGGATGCACCACTCAGAGATAAACTATGCATTATGTTAAGATATGTAGCTGTGCTTGTATGTGTAAGTGGTTCTTTCTTTCCCACACGTTGCCAGTGCAGGGGCCCCAGTTTGGATCATAAACATAGCTTGGAAGATAGGGAGGTCTTTAACACTCCTCGCAAGTATGGCTCCAATCCACTGCACAATGAGTTAGGCATGCTTCCTTTGATTTGCAAGTGTTGGTCTTGGTTTTCATGGTTTTCATGTTTTTAAAAAGTGCAAACATAGAGATTGTTGGTGGGCCTTTCTAGTTGTCCCATCATTAGGTGCATCTTGCTGTGTGGTGATGTATAGTAGATTGTGTGATTCTCTGCTCTTGGAGACACCAGTGGCTTCAACACTTCTGGGCTTGGGGCATCTACTTAAGACACATCTGTTTACTCAGGCCTTTGGTGGAAGCTGAGGTTGTTTTTGCTCAAGGTCCTATTGCTTTGCTGAATTGCATGTTATATCTAAAACACATACTGTTTTATAAATTATTATTTTAGTCTATTGTTGAATTTATTATTTTATGCTTTGCTGCTTTATAAATAAACTAAAAAGGAATCAAACCTGGCTCCTCTAGAAGCTACACTGGATGTTTGGGACTAAAAGTCGTATCATCTCTGGCCACTGGCCATGCTGGCTGGAAACTGAGGGGGTTATAATCTATCAACACCCAAAGGGTATCAGGTTGGGGGCGGCTGCTGCTTTAAAGGATGTTCAAAAGATGTTCATTTGAAGAAAAATGTTCAGAACTTTTCATGTGCTTAGGCCAGCTTATTTGTGGAACTCCATGCATCCCAAACAGCCAGTCGTTTGCATATTCTAGTGTAAGCAGCGTATTTTGCAGAATAGTGATTTGCAAGTGGCAGCTTCATGTCAACGGTATACTAGGAATTATATATAAACATTATTGGTTAAACAGCAGTGGGCAGGAGAGAAATGGAAACTAAAATGAAATGCAGTTTTTGAACAGAACAAGCATAGCCTATGGTTATGTTTTGCAGAACATTTTACACTTAAGTATTAAAAAGTTAAAATTAGGGTATATGGAGTTAGAAACTACAACCATAAAATATGTTAACTTACGCCATACTTTGTTTCTGGCCTTTTATCATTCTGACAATCGTAATCCAGAATAAAAAATAAATAAATAGATAAAATGAAATGATTTTTTTAAAAAATGGAAGATACTATTTAAACAGCTCCATCCCATTCACTACATTACCATAGTGAGGCCTATGTGTTTCCCTTCCACAGTCATTCTTTACTCTAAGCCCAGAATTAACAGTTACAGTTCATAAACACAATACTTAAAACCATGATGAAGTGCAAGCTCAGTCCTTTATTTATTTTTTAAGTTTAAAGAAAAAAGTGTTACTCATTTGAAAAATGGCAATGCTTACACATGATTCTAACGAAAGACAACAACTCATTTGTTCATTTAGAAATTATGGGTATTTCATCTCAATAAATATCAGACAGCTGGGAGTTAAGGACATAAAGGATGTCTTTCAAAATACTGGCAAAATGCCTCTTCCTTTCCCCTAAAGCAGGGATGTCCAACAGGTCGATCGTGATCTACTGTTAGATCCCTGGGAGGTTTTGGTAGATTGCGGTCGATGGCTGGGTCCCTTTCCTTAGCATTGGTAAAACAGAATCCGTCTCCGCCCCCTCACCCCACCCTCCATCGTTGCACGATCTGCAGAATGGAAGACGGAGTTTATTCAGTGAGGCTGTTTGCTTCGCCAGTGATCCGTTGGTGAGTGGCGCTTTTCCCTTTTGTCCCCTTGAATTCTCAAAAATCGGGGCTTTCCTCCTCCCTAAAAAAGACCAACAACTTTGACCTGAACCCCCAAAAAGGGGGTAGATCACTGCCAGATTTTAATTCTGTGAGTAGCTCGCAGTCTTTTGGGAGTTGGCCACCCCTGCCCTAAAAGATTATGTATATGCACATGCACCAAGTCAACTTAAATCTTCAAACCTTGGCATTCTCTAAACTTTAAAGGCTCTGAGAACTGCTTGGTATGACGAGGAAGCAGCAGAATTTGTTTTTATATTATTTATTTAAGTTCTTAGCAGCGCTCCAATAAAGGATTCTAGGGCAGTGTGCAAAACTGCAAATAAAAGTGCTTCACGCCACTTGGAAACCAACAAATAAATATAACTAAATAAGCCAGATATTTTAAACGTTCCATTGCAGTCAGCTAAGAAAAGGATCTTGGTTTTTCAATGGTTTCCATCAAACTTCTCAAATTGACCCCTATTTGTTCTTTTCTTTTTTACAAAACGATGAAAATTTGTACTTTAGTCCTGGGTGGTGTTCAGGAAATCTTTTTAAAACCCCCAAAACAGGATGCAACACAGATAAGACAAATATAGTTTGTTGTTTTGCATAAACAGGAGTTATTTTTAAAACTTCCGTCTGAGACTTCATAAGATTATAAAGGAACACCTTCATTATTGTTATGAAGGCTGGAAGCTCAGCCGCAGGTGTAGCTGTAAGTATGCTTTGCACAGGCAAATAAATTTATATTTCTCAAATACATTCCTGCTGGTTCGTGTGCCTGCGGGCAAGAAAGCTCAACAGCTCCTGCTAATCCTCCCCTGTCAATACTCACAAGAATGTTTTTCTCCCAACAGCCAGATTTCTTCCAGCCTCAGAGCCCATGATGGTGGGCAGAACAGTTTTTTAAAATGACCGGGAGAGGGACACTGTCAATACCACTCAGTGGTTGACGAATTCTCCCATGTAAATGCCCCGTCCCTATTTAGCACTACCAGGCAACACAAGCTTGGAAATGGCATATTTCCATAATGAAGCACAATTCTGCTCTCAATGTTGAAGCTGCCTGAGTTTCCTCTGCATCTACCCTTGCTTTGTAGAATGACAAGAATAGCCCAGTTTTGAACATGTTTGCTGCTTGCTGCTTTTCTGGATGTCGACCAGAAGTGAGAGCCTGTGAAATTTCAAAGAATCAGGTCAATTTCACGCTGCTGATGCTTTGATGCTTTCTAAGAGAAGCACCAACAATAACAAGGGAATACTGAAAAGAAATGGTGGGGGGAGGGGTTGTTTGATGGCGAATCTACTTCCATCTTCCTTCTCTCCTTGCAAGCTGGTTTCACGTGTAAGACCATATCACAAGCCACACCCTTAAATAAGTTCTGATCACTTCAGGTTTAGCATGCCCTTGCTAGCTAGAGATTCTTGTGCAAAAAGGAGCACATGTCCCGATATCCAGAAAATCCCTAGTATGGGGGGCTGAGAGCAAGCTGTCTAACAGAACATGCTTCCCCCAAGTCCAAGGTTTCTGGGGTTTTGTTTTTTTTAAGCATCTTTAAAAGTATCTGGGGAGGGGCATTGGCTCTGCAAGATGTGTGCCCTACGACAGGTGTCCTCCAAACCCCATTGCCCCATCCTCAATATCATTTTGGCAGCAATTCCCTGTTTACCTTTGCTAACAACTCTACTTGGGAAACAACGGTGATGATAGCGCCAAAGAGAAGTCAATCTTAACAATCAGGATAGCTGACAGGTTGGTCTTCTTCAATTTGGATGTTCAAAAAGTATCTTCTCTCCAGTGATTCTAAATTCATCATCTGTTTATCACAGTGCAAAGCGCATTCCATCAGGAGCACACTCAAAAGAGATTGTGTAGGATTTATAGCCAAATTGGGTTTGGGAAGCTTCCTTCCTATTAGTCAAGGCACTTCATGTTTTGCTAGAGCTTCACTGGCACTGAGGGTCATGATGGAGAATACAGATGGGGAGTGGATTTCCATCATTCATTTTTCTGTCTATAGAGAAGCATTCTCTGGCCTCTTCCAAAGGAGATCTAATGAGTTTATTTGCCTTGAGTGTAGATATAAATAGATCAAGAAACAAGTTGTTATGGCAAATGACATGCTCCATTCCATTCAGATGACCTTTTTTATAGTTCCCGTCAATATTAATGTCCTAACAACCACTAAGACAAATAACGTCATTTCTGAAGGAAGAGTCTCCCTGTTCCTTTGGGAGGGAAAGGAACCCATACTTTACTGGGCCAGTAATTCCAGCAAACTGTACTATCACCTTCAGAACTCATCCTACCAATTGAAAGACATACACGGGCATCAGAGAAGTCTCAGAATATGTTTAAATGTCTACAAATTTAGTTTTGCTTCCTTTGTCCCTCCCATTGTTTTTTTCCTAGTGTGCCATGGACCAGCCTAGTACAACCGTATTTTTCACTCTATAAGACGCACCAGACCACAAGACGCACCTAGTTTTTGGAGGAGGAAAACAAGAAAAAAAATATTCTGAATCTCAGAAGCCAGAACAGCAAGAGGGATTGCTGCGCAGTGAAAGCAGCAATCCCTCTTGCTGTTCTGGCTTCTGGGATAGCTGCGCAGCCTGCATTCGCTCCATAAGACGCACACACATTTCCCCTTACTTTTTAGGAGGGAAAAAGTGAGTCTTATAGAGCAAAAAATACGGTAATTTTTGTAAGCTGCTCCAACAGTCTTTTTAGAGAAACAGGATATAAATGCCTTAAATAAACAAATCTCTGCTTACAAATCATATTTCCTGTGCTTCCTTCCTTAGTTTATCATCAGCACAGAAAATTTAGGGCATATTGCACAATGCAGTAAACTGGGGAACAAGCAGTCACTGTAGTTAAAAGAACTAATCTGTCGAAGAACGGGCAAGACAACAAGAAACACTGTCCCAAATACATTTCCCCAACTTATCTGAGAAATCAGCATCTCTTTAAAAGCGAGTTACGAGACTGCTGAATGCCCTAATCTGCTCTCACAAATCTCTCTCCTATTGGCCTCTTCCTGGGAATTCCCAAAAGTTTTACAAATGAAACCATCATACACAGTAGCCAGGTCTATCACAGGTTCAGCTACTCTATAGCGCTTGTCAACTGTAGTGAACACAACTTAAGAACTGATCTCAAGCTGCCGTTCAGTTAATATCACCTGCAGTCACCTCCTTCATTCTCAAAATAGAACACTGACAAGAAACAGCAGGTGGCATGTAACATATTTTCACCTATGCTCAATAAAATAACGAATGGAGGTTGAACTAAATAGCTGGCAGGTCCAATAAAAAACCCCAGCTCTTTACTTAGTCTCTAGGATCAACACTCACAGCCAGCTATAAATGGTTAAGTGTAAGAGGTGGAAATTCTCTCTTTCCCACCCAAGAAAAAAATTCGACACGATTAGCACATGGAGTAGATATCTTGTAAGATAAAGGATTAAATATGCCACAGATCTCACCTGGTAAACACCAACTTCCTCCTCTTGTGGATCTGTGTTAGGCAAGCTATGGTGTCGCTCATATCCAGTCCTGCAGACGCCATTGGGTTGCCTGGCTAGGTCCAGGTGATGATCACTGGAAGATGGAGTCATTCCTTGAGTGGACGGCGAGTGACTTTTGCGGGAAACAGTTTCTTTCCGATGATGTATCAGCTTCCTGGCAATATAAAACAACAGCCATATTGAGGAAGCAGAGCTCACAGGACTGGTCCAGAGTTCCAAAGCTGAAGTCATATTACTGAACTGTGAACACAGACTGACCTTGAAGATCTTACTTCAACGGCAGAATGAATCCAATTCCACTGAGCTATGGGCACGATTCATCTAATGAGTGCCTTTGCAAGGTCTTCCACTTTCACAACAGGGCTCCCCCACTTCCCTGTGCCCTTAGAAACTGGCTCTGAGAGGGGCTTGGGAGAACTCCCAGAGCAACATGCAAGTGGGGAGGGGATCATTCCATCTGACAAGCTGAAAAGCTTCCACTGTGCAATGCTGAATTCCTCCCAATGAATGTTCCCATCTCCTACTCATGGTGTGC
The DNA here is from genome assembly GCF_965112155.1 of Podarcis liolepis. Taxonomy (NCBI): domain Eukaryota; kingdom Metazoa; phylum Chordata; class Lepidosauria; order Squamata; family Lacertidae; genus Podarcis; species Podarcis liolepis. Next base: position 83,702,821 of record NC_139555.1, on the reverse strand, counting down.
AAGGTTTACTATTTCTTGCCCTTTTGTTCATGATTCATTACATATTTGACAACAAAAAGATGTGTGCGAGGAAAGAATGTATCTCTCATGAAACTGAAGTGCCAATGTTGGAAAGAAAACCTGTTTTGATTTGCAGGCACCAGACATTTTTAGCCTAGAAAACCAAGGAGTTCAGTTTAGAGGAAGAAACTCTGCAAAGCTCTTTACTTCCCCTCCAATGAAACTCGATTGCAAACAGCGTGAATGCAGCATTTTAAGCTTTGGTTACCACCTTGGAAAGAAAGCTTCATTGATTTCAAGATTACACAACTCTTTGGTATCTTGGCACCTGCACATAATTTGTGATGAAACTACTGTGGCTTTATCTTCTTCCTTAAATTTTAATACTTTGATCTGGAATACATACCAATTCTATGGGCACTTCTGAAAAATCAGGTGCTCTAGATTCATAGAGGTGCTTTGGTTGCCAAAAGGATCATCTTATTACAACTGGAAATCCTCATGTTTCCCCCAGGAGGGTGTCTGGATTAGCATCGCTTAATCACTGGCCAGCATGCTGACATCTTCCCATTTATATGGCATGGTTTTCTTTGTGACTCTCATATTATCTGGGTTCCTCTGCTGCTGCACATCCCTCCTATATCCCATTCTCCCTACCCTTCCCACTTCTTCTTGCATATTCAAGCCTTTTGTCTTCCTTATTGCTTATTACATTGGGTTGCTTATTCTAGTAGCCTACTGCTTTTCTTCTGTTTTTTCCCCTTTTCCTTTATTGGGTGGGCAGGGCTGGGAAAGGGAATGGGTAGTAGTTGTAGCCACCATTATTAGTGCCAGATAACACTCCACCAATTGAAAAACAATTAAAAATATATTACAAAAGAAAGATTGTGTCTGCACATGTCAAGCCCAGATACACAGCAGCCTTTTCTAGGTGGGACTATCATGAGAAAATCTGTAGTAAATGGATAGTTTCTCAGGGCTGATCTAGAATTGCTAGCAAAGTCCTGAGGTTCACGTGTGCACTTTCTACTTTTGCCCGGGACCCTCTCCAGAAAACCCATGTTTCTTTGTCCACTATTGGGTTGTGCTTAGTCCGATTTTTCTGAATGTGTCTGCCTTGCTCCGCCCTCTGCGCTTCTCGGGGTTCAAAGTGACTGCGAGGAGTTGCTAGCTAAGGAAGCTCTAGGCTTCCAGGACTCGTTGCTCCCTCCTCCCTCTCCATTCTCTGGAGGCACCAGGTTCTTTTTAATGTTTGATGTTTTATCATATCCTGTATATGCTGGAAGCTGCCCTGAGTGGCTGGGGCAAGCCAGTCAGATGGGCGGAGTACAAATAATAACATTGTTGTTAGTATTATTTTATTTTTTAGAGAGCAGGTTTTGTGATTATGCAGAGATGTGAAGCAATCAGGCGTTAGCTCCAACAATTCCTGATGAGACTGGAGTACAAAAAAGTGATACAGCATGCACCGCTCCATGTGTCTTCTAAACACCTGGCTTGGCCCTGAATGCTAACCGCATGCCTTACAGTCATTTGCCTTCAGATGTGCCTTCCCTAACATTATTTCCATACTGTCTTGAATAGTCCTGCTTGCTGTACTTACTGGAGGACATCCCTCTGCTCCAAGTTGTATTTCCCCCCATTCTTCATTGCGGCATTATGAATGGCCTCAATAGCTCTGTCAATAGACTGCAGAACCACATCTTGTTCCAGCACCTAAGGAATGTAACAGGCATTGTGTTAAACACCTTCACTTTCATCTCCCCATCAACACTTATAATGACAACGTGAAACTGACAAGCGTAGCCATCTTAATTCTGTTTTATGGACAGACTTTGAAACTCTCTCATTGTTTTGGTACTCAACCACAATGTACATTTGTAACAGAAATCAATTCCCTCATTTTGTTTCTTAGGGGTATTTGATAAAAGTTTCTTTAAAAATAAACAAAAAATAAACCCCAAGGGGTGTGTGTGTGTGTGTATGCGTGTGTTTTAAAAAAGTAATATACAAAATGGATTCTGTCTGTGCAAGATTTATTGGCAGAGTAGAAAAACATTTGTTTGGAGGCAGCAGAGGATACATCACAACTCCACTCACCCATCTTGGGCCCTGGAGCCCCAGCAATTCATTACATGAAGATCAATGGCAAGACTTCAGAGGCGCAAAGCAGCTCTTCAGATCAATTTCACATTCAAATTGCCACAGTGACTCTTCCACCCTCCACTGCAAGTTGTGACAATTTGAAGTGTGTTTCCTTCCACTATCTTTGCTTGCGTTTAGAATAGAAGGAAGGGGCTAGATTCCCACATACCCCAACACCCATCTTGAAAAAATATAGGCGCAAGCATTGACTTGAAATACGTCAGGCAACCAGACACCTGAGAACAGCTATCCCATGATTCATACCACTTGAGGCTCCTCCTGACCTGACAGCCTTTTTTACTGCACGTTCATGATGATTTGTGCTCATGCTGTTATCAGGGTAGTCATACATATCCCACTTTAAATATTGCTTGCACCGGCAAAAGTTGTAGGGTGGTCCTATTGCTTCATTTCCAGTCAGCGCATATCCTGTTACTTCTGAAATCCTGTACCATTTATACCACAACTATTCAGGTTTATTTTCATCCTACTTATGTTGCACTATAGCCCCTTTAGACAGAAACCTTGTAGTAAGGTTATCCCTATGGCTATTGTTCTCCAAGCAAATGGGCATGCCCTTCATCAACCAGCTTTGTTTTTGTCAAATCTTTTTAAGGCAAATCATGAATCTCACATTCACCAAAATGTTATCTACCCCAGACATTTAATATGCTTATGAAAACAAATGAATGTTGATGACTGTTGGCTACAGTCTTCCATTCGCTTCACTGCAGGCACAAGTCATCATTGACACTCACATATTGGCTCTGCATGATCTGACATACTGAGTGAGACCTTTCTTGGATTAGTTATGTATGCTGCTGTTAGAAGTGGCAAGGTCCTGTTGGAAAGTTGAAGGAGTTGTAACGAAATGAAAGTTATAAAATTGGAAGGTGGAAAATGGAGAAAGCATTATGTGAAGGTGAAGTCAAGGAGAAGGAATTCTTGCTGGGCAAGAACATGGCTATTCTTTTAACTTCCTCTGACTAATCAGTAAGTGTTTACGTAGTACAAAAAGGCCCTGATCTGAAGGGAAGAGCAACCAGGAGCTCAATAGATCCATAGTCTTCAATGTTTGCTAACTCAGGACCCACCTTTAACCCAAACATGCAATTAAGAACCCATTCCTATTTTTATTTTACATATATCTGTACGGTGCTGGATACTGCTGTTGCAACCCAACTTAGATCAGGCTGTGGCCTGGTAGTGGGTTCTGACCCACTAAAGGCCAGCATGTTATGAAGTTGGGAAGCCCAATCCCAACCTCCACTGCAAGTCTGCAGCTTTAGGGGCATTCTGTGAAAGTAGGGAGGGGGAGAGCTGTGCAGTCCACTCCTTGCTAAAACCTGCTACAAAGTCCACCATTACATTTGCCATCACTCACTTATTCCAGTATTTGATAGACATGGATCTAGCTCTAGAGATAGTGGCTGGTTGGCTCCAAGGCTTCTGCCCAGCACTCTTTCCCCACTCTTCCCATGCTAGTGCAGCAGAGTTCTAGCTACAGCTACCCAGATATAATAATAATAATAATAATAATAATAATAATAATAATAATAATAATTCCCCAGCCACTCTGGGCAGCTTCCAACAAAATATTAAAATACAATAGTCTGTCAAACATTAAAAGCTTCCCTAATCAGGGCTGCCTTCAGATGTCTTCTAAAAGTCTGGTAGTTGTTGTTCTCTTTGACATCTGGTGGGAGGGCATTCCACAGGGCAGGTGCCACTATCGAGAAAGCTCTCTGCCTGGTTCCCTGTAACATGGCTTCTCACAGTGAGAGAACCACCAAAAGGCCCTCAGCGCTGGACCTCAGTGGTCCGGGTAGAACGATGAGGGTGGAGACGCTCCTTCAGGTATACTGGACTGAGGTTGTTTAGGGCTTTAAAGGTCAGCACCAACACTTTGAATTGTGCTCGGAAAGTACTGGGAGCCATGTAGATCTTTCAAGACTGGTGTTATGTGGTCTCAGCAGCCGCTCCCATTCACCAGTCTAGCTGCCACATTCTGGATTAGTTGTAGTTTCCGGGTCACCTTCAAAGGTAGCCCCACATAGAGCGCATTGCAGTAGACCAAGCGAGAGATAACCAAAGCATGCACCACTCTGGCGAGACAGTCCACGGGCAGATAGGGTCTCAGCCTGCGTACCAGGTGGAGCAGGTAAACAGCTGCCCTGGACACAGAACTGACCTGTGCATCTATGGACAGCTGCGAGTCCAAAATGACTCCCAGGCTGCGCACCTGGTCCTTCAGGGCAGTTACCCCATTCAGGACCAGGGAGTCCTCCACACCTGCCCGTCTCCTGTCCACCCAAAACAGAACTTCTGTCTTGTCAGGATTCAACTTCAATCTGTTAGATACAGATGTGGCAGCAACTCCCCAAGTCAGAGCAATATTTAGAAAATTCCTTTTACCAGTACTGTAAGCCTAATGTTTCATTTTATGAAGCAGAGCACAGGATCAGCTTTGTGGCCCTACCACGTTTAAGGGAAGAGTACTTGACTGACATTTGATGTATTAGCCTTTACGTATTAGCCATTAGTGGGCAAAACCCAATTTGCTTAGATGGGTTAATGCCATATAAATGCCAACCATCTTCTCTGCTCAGTTAAGGAGTGTTTAGAAACTTTATTTGCCTTAGGCAGGATTCTTGTACAGCAGAAGGTACCAGCTCCCCAGGGGGTTAAGATCTTTGTTGCCCATACAAAGGAATATGAATGCCATAAAGCACTGTACATTATGAAGGCATTACATTACTATGCCAAATCTGTACTTAAAGAATACTATGAATACTATGGAAATAGACTTTCAAAGATGACAAACGGAAGTGACCTCGCAGTCCTCCAAAATTTAGATACTACGCTGCCATCAGCTGAGCTTTTAGGTCAAGATGAAACTTCCGGGGTTTTTTCCCAAAATAATTATCTTACAAGAGAAAAGACAGGGAGAAGAAATGGAGGAGAAGAATATGAATTTCATTAACACTCTGCGGACTCATTAAAAATATCAAAAATGGGTCTAAGCTACCTTGGTGTTTTTAATACAAATCTGTGAGAAAGCCCTCTGTAAACCTTTCCTATGGAGAGTGAGAGCACGGGATACTGTGTGATTAATAGTCTAAGCAGAAGATAACTGAATCTCATTTGCAGGGTACGTTCTGTAGGGAAAGCTATTATTTAAATTCAGAGTAGGAAAGATCCAAATGGTCACATGGTCTAATCTCCTACCCAAGTTGTAAGATCTGCCACACCCTCTCCCAAATAATTCCTGCAATCAAGACCACTAAAGTCATGGTGATGGCTGCAGAGGACACAGCCCCAACGAGACTAGGGAAAAACTTGAGGAGAAAAACAGCTTGTCTTCTATGACAATGCAGCTCAGCAAATGAGAATTGCTTCTCATGTTTGGAAGAAGTTATTTTGGGAATCTTCCCTGATCTTTTTACCAACAGGCCAAAGATGTTGCCCTAGTAATAACAAAATCGCTATTAAAATAGTTTACTATTTACTATCATTTTATGGAAGGTCTCTTCCTTCCTTTTTTAGGGTGCATGCCCAGCAGTTACAACAGATCAACACATTTCCAAAATTTAAAATAGCTATTAGAATGACATTTAAATAAGAGCACCACATAAACCAGTTCTTAAATCAATTTAACACCTTCACCTAGAGACAAATGGAAGAGTCTATTTCCAGTTTGTGTCATTGCATATGCTAATACCAGGTCCATTCTATCATGCTACAATTTTTTTTTAGTTTTTTAAAAAAATGTGCAAAAATTACTAACAACGTTAATTACTAACAATTCTACAAAGTGATAAAATATGAGGGCAACTTTGCCATCAGGCCAGGAGATGTAGATGAAGTCAGTTTACAGCTGAGGTAATTCCTTGAGAACCCTTCACCACAAACAATGCTTCTTGTACAACTCTTTTGGGTAGCTCACCCCCCCACCCCCACCCCCCAAACAGCAGTATCAAACTGTGCAGACTTCTCCAAAGAAGAGGTTGTTGTTTATTCCTGTGACATCATCTTACTAGTGTCAACTAAAACTGAACAATTAAGACATTTAGAGCATCTTTGTCAGCTATCATCTCATCTGGGCTACCCCTCCTTTCTTCCCTCCTGTGAGTCAGGCGCTACATCATTTCTATGAATTCACAGCAAAAGCTTCTGAACATAAGCTATGCGCCTTTATTGACTTTAACAATGCAATGCACACACACAGCTCTTCAGTTATCATGTTAACGTTGCATGTCTTTTTTTAAAAAAGCACCCCCTCTTCTTTTAAAGTTCATGTAACTTCTGTCACACACAAAAGTACTTATACTACGCCATAAGCGGCACCAAGTTAGCCCTCAAAACCACCAGCACCTAAAGAAATGGTTTCTAAAAATGTTATCATTTTAAAGCATAACTTGGGAGGGACATGTTCTAAAGTCTTGGGGCTGCTGCACAAACGTCATAATCCACCCCACAGCAGTTATTGCTTCTTTTACATTGGAGGTTCTTGACAAAGCGACCCAGGTGGGTGGTATATGTTGTTAACAGGTTGTGAAGGGGCTGAGAAAACCAACAGAACCACAATACTGGCTGAATACATCCTCACAGTCACACTTCTACAAGGAGGCAGCATGCAGCATTTTGAACTAAATTAAAGCTGCAAGTCATATTCAAAGCAGTCCCTGGTAGAATGGCATAATTTTAAAATGATCCTCAAGCCTACAAATGCATGATAGAAGATGCCAAAATTCCCGATTTTGGAGCAGGAGCACAGCTGATCTGCTGTTAAAAGCAGCTCCTAGCCCTAGGCACCACCTGTTCTTCCGAGTAGAAAAACTGCATCGGGGACTGACAGCCCACCCCAAACCGACACCTCTCTTTCCAGAGAAGCGCTGCAGATTATGCCACCAGCATCACATCCAGGGTGGGGGGAAATTAACAAACTGTAGTGCTAGCAGAATTGCTTCTCCTTGCACAAGACGGGGTGCCTGCTTCTCCCCAAGGCGTAGCAGGGGGTGCCGTGGCCCCGGGGGCAATGTTGAGAGGGGGCACAAACAGGTGCCCCCACAGCAGACTCTTTCATCGGAGCCTGGCTCCATGTCAGAAGGAGGTGTGCCCTGGCTGCAGTGCTTCTGCCTGGTGCCTGACCTGGTGGTAGAGAGCAGGAGAGTGGGCAACAGCTTCCCCGCCCGTCTCCTAACCCTGAACTGTGGCACATGGAGGGTGCCTTCCGTGCCCCGTGAACCCACCCTGGGCAGCACAGGCATACGTTCCACCGCTGGCTTCTTCTAAGCACTGGGGACCCCTCAAACAGTGCAGGTTATGGCACAAAGGGCTGTGACCAGTAGGAGGAATGATCACATGATTGATGCAAAGCCACCATCATGTACAACCATATTTTTAAAGGTCAGTCTCCCCTCCCACATTAGATCAATTGTCACTTTTTTAAAAAATCCAGTTAAACATAAAATCTGAATTTAATACTAACGTATTAAATTCTACGCTGCTCATGAAACTCCGTTCATGGCCCTCCATCAAACACCCTGAGTTTAAGCCTACTCTTCTCTATGGAGAAGAGTTGTCAGGTCAAGCATTATAAATAGAACATAAAGTATGCTTAAGCCAATTGTTTTCAACGGATTTAAGGATGCTTAATTCTGTATTAAAATGGATTGCAGACAATGTATTACAGCAAATTATGAATATTTATAACTAGCTTCACAGAAATTTACTTTCCATCTCATGGAGAAATACAGTTTTATCAAATGGCAAGCAGTAAGTTGCTTCTGGAAACAAACCCACAACCCAGCACACTGAACTCTATCCTGAATTAAAGTTACCTTTAGGCAAATGACCTTGCTTACTGCCTTTCAGTGTGTACAGAAGAGCCAGACAGAAATCTATTATTTCACAATTCCAGTCCTAACCCCTTGTTTCTTAAGTAAGCATGATCTGCAAGACCAGAGGTTTTAGAGCATGCGCCCAGGTAGTTTTAACCCTTTAAAAAGTTGTAAACTATCATGTTTCCATTGGCATAGTAGCCAAGTAGCAGGCACTCCTTTTCAGGGGATCTATGAATGACGAAGTGGAAACTTGATTTAGACAGATCTCTTCAAACAGTGTTTTAAACCATTGTTTAACAGTACCATCCAAGCCCCTATACAAGTGGGGTGTGTTCCTCTGTCCATCCCAGCCATCATCAGTGAGGGAGCCCCACCAGCAAGGAGCACCCCAATTCACCCAACCCAAAATGTAGGGGAAGGTACTGTTGATAGCATCTCTGCTAGCAGCAGCCAACAAAATATCCTGAAATGCTAGTTCAGGAGCTGGCCCATGATGGCAACAACCTATCCAGGCCTCTTCACTGCACCAGCCTGGGAACTGGCACAGTAAAGGGGCATCTCCCCTGTCAACCTTCACCTTCTGCCTTGGCCAAAAGGCCAAGGAGACAGCAGATCCGACCCTCAAGGAGTGCGCCACAGTTGTCACTGCCACTGTATCAGCAGCAGTGGGCAATGCATTCCTTGGAAGCTGGATCTGCTGCCCCCGTGGGTCCTGCTGCCTGGTGCAGTTGCCTTATCTTGCTTCACAGGTGGGTTTGCCCTGCCTTTAGCTCAGGGATAAAAACCAGTACATTGCAATTGTAAATTACAAATCAAACCCCATGCCACTTCTACAGGGGCTTCTTGGTGAATGGAAGGGGCTGCTGGTCTCCTCCTGCCCTTGCTCCTGATGTAGATCTTCACTCACACCTTCTTCCCTGGTTGGGGTGGGAAGCATTTTGTGGTTTGCCTCAGGTGCCAAAGGGCCTTGGGCTGGCCCTCGCTACACTCTGGGGTATGACAGCAGAAGAATGGCATATAAATAAAATGCCATGGCCAGTGTAATATCATTAGACCTGTCATGCTTGAGACATAACAATCATCATGCCTGAGACATAACAAAATGACCGCCTCGGTTTCTCTCTCTTTTGTGGTTGGCTGTCTTAACTGTATTTTGTTCTGAAATTGTTCTATGGGTCTTTGGACTGCAATAAAGATTTATTATTCTTATAAATAAAATGCATTCATTATGTTTTTTATTATTATTATACAGAGTTTAGGAGATGGGGAGATTAACAGGAAAATAGGAAGTGGGGAAAGGGGTAAGCACATTCTTCCTTCCCTTCCGATCCTTCACTGCTTCAAAGTGCCTCAATCGACAGCTGTTTTGAAAAGGAAACCATGCTATTAGGACTTTATGACATGCCCCTGAGACAAAACCAGTCTGACTTAGATGTGAGTTTAAAAGGAGCATTATTCAATAAATTCATGAAAGAAGACGGTGATGATAACGATAACCTTCATATAGTATTAACTGAATTTCTTACCCAACCTTCACCATAATGTTCTAGGGCAGGTTACAATGATATAAACATACCATATTAAAATCAGTTAAAACCATTTAAAATGAGAAGGTTAGGACTTTAAAACATGTATCTTAGGTGTCAAAGACCAGGGCAAAGAGTTGCATCTGTACCATATGACAGAAGCTATACAATGAGGATGCTAGACTCACCTCTGTGGGTCTAGTAGGCGTTTTACCCTTTTATAATGCCGACAGATACCTCAATGGTTTAGCATTCCTAATCCCTGCACAATCACTACCAGCAAAGAAACCTTTGCTGGGAAATGCAGATGTCTTTGTACAATAGAATGAATTTTGTAAGCATGCATGTTTAAAGATGTGAGAAACATAGAACAGGTTTCAAACAAAGGAGTCAAAGCAGGTATAACTATTACGTGAACCAAATAAATGTGGAGGCTTTTCCTTACAGCAGTGATTGACCCCATGGTGTGTTTTCATGGTGCTACGAGAGGTCCATGTTGCTCAAACATGTTAGACTGACTCTGGAAGAGGCCTGAATCATCAAACATTAATTGTGCAGAGGATACCTTGTTTATAGTCTAGCAAGAGGCAAAGCTATAGAACTGAATCAAGACACAGATATTTCCAATCTCTGTTATTAACATGAGCAAACAGGCAATTTAATCATTGAATCTCAGAGGCCTTCTTACTTCTCTGCTGGATTAAGACAACAAATAATATAAATAAGACATTTCCTGCTTGAAAGCTTCATCCAACATGCTTGAGCCTGCATTTGAGACCAACATAAAAAGAAATTGCTCCTTTCCCAACAACTAACAGGACAGATTATCTTCACTTTTCAGAAGCGTTTTTAATTAAACTCAGTTACAGAATATTCATGCAAGTGTTCGAACTACTAATCAGCATTTCCCAAAAGAACTGCCTTCACCCCTTTCTCCATAAAAATCCATCTCTTTGCAGTCATTGCTCGGAATCCTCTGACTGTAGAAGATTCAGGCTTTTGTGCTGATCAGAATGGGAGGGGGGACGTAATGATAGTACAGTATGTTTCTTTCTACACCCCATCCCCCAGCCACTTTTCTCTTTTCCATTTTCTGCCTCCCTCCAACACACTTATATCACTCCTGCAGAGTACTTCTCTAAGTGTCACTCTACAAAACACCATGGTTGTTTAAATGCCAGTCACATAGGAAAACTTGTTCAGCAGTCTAGAATAATCATACCTTTCAGAAAAGCATTTTTCTAGACAAATGGAATCTTATAGGGTTTGCTGACAGAACCAAAGATGGACTGCAGGCATGCGCTGTGCGTGCAATTTACATATTTAAGGCAATGGGCCTATTACAGATATGACAAGCCCCTGAAAAATGTGCCTTTCAAACCAAGTTTTTCCTTTCCTTTGGCAAGGTTAGATTAAGCACAATAATATTCTACTCCTTCCTTGTCTCTCCCAATTTAGGGGACAGCAACACAGGCCCGAAATGGTTTCATTCCAGAGGTCGCATGCTAAATTAGAAGCAAGATGCTTTCTACATTCAAGGTTAGAAATCTGAATTACTTACAGAAGCTAATGTACCACATTCAAGCAAGTGTCAACAATAGTTTGCATACCCTCCCAAGGAAGCAGACAGAGGGGAAACAAAGATGTTGTTCAGGTGTTTTCTGCTACAGTGGCTTCCTGCAGACATAATGCTTAACCATATTTTGCATAACCATGGCTGGCTGACTTAACCCAGTTAAAATCAGAGCCACGCCAGAAGGTCTTTAGAGACTCTTCAGCTCAGTGCAGGAAAACAGAAGAGTATGTGAAACCACACACTCACCTTTTTGTTGCTGTTGCCATAAGATTGTAAGTGCTGCTAGCTGCACTTTTCTTCAATACTTTCCACCCAAAAGATGCCAGTGTGAAGGCAGTATCAGAACCAGCTTGTGAGGTGAAAAAACTGCCCGAATCACACTTTGCTCAGTGCGAATTAAATGCTTAACCATGGTTAGTGCTAAACATTGCTTACAACCTGCTCTGTGACCAATTCTTAAGCATTGAAAAGTGAGTGTTGTGGTGTGGTGCCTGAAGTGTTGGATCGGGGCCTGGGAGACCAAGGTTCAAATCCAAACTGGACTATGAATCTCAACTGGGTACAATTGGATCAGTCTTTGTCTCTCAGACTCAGCTACCTCACAGGATTGTTGTGAAAATAAAAATATGGGGAGGGCGGGAGAGAGCCACCTTGAGCTACTCAGAGGAAAGGCAGGATATAAAGGTAGTGAAAAAGCAAAGAATAGCTTTAGTTTTCAGACACCACACTTAATTGTGGTTAAAGTGTTATGTCCTCAAGGGCCAGGCTTATTGCACATGTAGAAACAAAAGGCCAGTTGTTGCATTCCTCTGTGAAATCATATAGTCAAGTGTCCACAACCACATGGAAAAAGGTTGGTGTGTACCTGCATGTACACATGGAGAAAAAGAAAACATATCTATGATTATAGTTGCACTTTTTACGCTAGCCATGATCTCAGTACTGTAATGCATGAAGGTGGTTCCCCCTAACTTTTGTCCATGTGATTATGTACTGTGAATATGGATTCCAGGGAAGAATTTAGTGTAAATTCTTTTTTAAAAACTTGCCTAAATAAATAGCTACATTGTTTCTAAAATCCCATTTCAATAGAGAAGGTGCACCCAAGAATACAAGACAAACTCAGAGACCGTAAGCGGCCAGAACATTCTGCTCCCTTAGGGGTTGCCTGATTGTTCCAAATGACAGTTTTTTCCTCAGAGTAATTATAGGGCAAGCCATTATAATAGACTGAATTACTCTTACCCTGGGATAGGAAGGCTGTGATCTTCCAGATGTTGTTGGACTCCAACTCCCCAAATCTCTGGCCATTTGTCAGGTTCATTGAGGCAGATCTGGAGGGCCACAGCCTGTCTACCCCTGGCTTGGACCAAAATATACATATTAATAGTACAATCAACTTTGGATCGCCTTGGATAACACAATGTGCAAGGTTCCCTTCCCCCACCTGAGGAGCCTAGAAGAACAGCACTACTGGGAAGAAATAAGACCTTCCTTCTCCTTTATCAGCTCCTCTCCTTCCCAAACAAATCTGGCTATCGAGTATTAGTTCCAACACTAATAGCAGAGGGCTAAAATGAAGGAGATAGGAGCTCAACATTGTCAGGATCAATACATCCATATTTCCCCCCTCTTATCTGAAAAATACATCCATTGCAATAAAAATATAGGCGAAGAAGCATGGAAACTGCCCTAATCACTCCCATACAAGTTGGGGACACAAACTACATGGTGTTAGCCAACATATGACAGCTCAACGGACCACTTTTCCAGTAAGTTGGGTCAAATACCTCTGAAATTGCTTTTGATTGCTTCTTAGTGCCTTGATGTGGTAGACTCACACAAGTGCCAGCTTACTGAGTTCGTGGATTTACAGCATTTTAGTGGGGCCAGGCAGACATTTTACATTGCTGCTGACTTGCATGGGGAATAAATAAAATAAACTTAGGGAACTGTTTCAGAAAACCTTGTGTTATAATAAACATTTGCTAACGGTGGAAATTCTGGTTTTAGTGAGCCATTTTTTTCCTGGATGAAGACAGGAAGAATTGTTCCGCCAACGCTAAGTTTAGAGGACTACAAAATCAGATTTTAGTTGAGAATCCCACTTTCCAACAGATTGTACATATCACATTTGGACTGGTTCATTAAGCAGAGACTCCAGGAAATGAAACATAACAAAAAAAAATTCCTAACAAACTTAGTTGGTCTCTAAGGTGCTACTGGAAGGATTTTTTTTATTTTGTTTCAACTACGGCAGACCAACACGGCTCACCTGTAACTAGAATCCAGGAAATGAGTAAAGGTCTATAGCAATTCAAGGGCAGAAATGCTATTACTTAGCCCTTCCATTTCACATTACAGATTCCATTTCACATTGCAGTATTTTTAAAAACTAGTATCTCGCACTTACAAAAAAGGTCAGTGGGAAACTCATGTCTATATGGAGCAAAGTAAAAACAACAAATCTTGAACTGTGAGTGTGTTTCTTAAATCTAAATGGGCAATAGGTTATAATTAGAGGTTAAGTGTGAAAAGCACACACACAGAGAGAGAGGGAGAGAGAGAGAGAGAGAGAGAGAGAGAGAAAGAGAAAGAGAGAGAGAGAGAAACCCTATTAAGGCTGTCGCCTAACCTAATGAGTGGAATTCAATGTCATACTATTACAAACCTCCTACCAGTGCAAGCATCTCACAGATGAAACAATCCCCCCTCTCCTCCCCCTGAACCCTGTTCTGGGGGGCTTATCCAATTTCAAGGGCAAGGGTACATGGGAGGAGGAGGGGAAGCCCCATTGCGCAATAAGTCCTTGAGCAGGGCTTTTGCTGACATCGCATTAGGCAAATCCTGTCCACTGAAATAAAGGGACCTATGTTAGTCACATATTTTAATTTCAATGGGTCTACTCTGAGTAGCATTGGATACAACCCTTAGATCTCTCCCAGGCAAAAACAAGTTGTGCACCTTTTTGTATAAGCAGACTCCTGGCAGTGCATATGGAGGGCTTTAAGCCATCCCTGTTTCAGGATTCATTTCTTCATTACATTTTTATGGATTTTCACAAGAGTAATAAAAATGAAGAGAAAAATAAATTTTGAACCTTATAAACATAGAAAGCACTGAGAGTACAAGTACGGCGATAGAAGCAATAAAGGTCATAGAGGTAGAAAAATTGTTAGAATTATAGCAGAATAGCCATGAAATTATACGGTAAAATATTCAACTAGAACTACTCATACATTCTAGCAATATGACCACAGGATGAATGCTGGTTAGCATACTATGCAAGTAGGTACCAGCTCTCAATGGAATTGTCAAGACACATTGACTTTCTTTCATAGGCTTGTCCATTAAAACTATTTTCCAGAGCTCTTGATAATGGCCTGGTTCACATGTAATAACAAGGTGCAGAGGAGCTGCTTGCAGGGACTTTCAAGCAATATGCACCAGCTCACTTTAAAGTAATGCATGGACTGTGTCCACAGTTTGGCTAATTATCCATGCACTAGTAACCTATCGGCTAAACTACAGTAACACAGCCTTTAGTCTGATGGTGCCCAAACTATGCAACACCTACCCCAGAAATGTTATTCTGGTGCTTTCTTCGCTATTTTTTAGACATCCAATGAAGTCCACCCTCTTCCCCCATCTAGTTTAGTGTTTTATATTGTATGCTGCAGTGAAGCCCATTTGGTGAAAGGTGTGGAGTGAATGTAATAAACGAATAAATGCTCCTTTGCCCTGGCTATCTCTAGCTGCGGACAAAACAAAAAAATTCCTTCCAGTAGCACCTTAAAGACCAACTAAGTTAGTTCTTGGTATGAGCTTTCGTGTGCATGCACACTTCTTCAGATACACACGAAAGCTCATACCAAGAACTAACTTAGTTGGTCTTTAAGGTGCTACTGGAAGGAATTTTTTTGTTTTGACTGTGGCAGACCAACACGGCTACCTATCTGTAACTCTAGCTGCGGAGGTGCTGATAACCAAAAGAACCCTGGCATCTTAGCAAACACCATTCCTTACCAAGAGAACATAACCACGTCTTCATCTTTTCTTCTCCCCCCACTGAAAACACCCCCGGCTACATGCAGAAATAGTTTACAGGGCAGATATTTAGTACACAAGGGGTAAATTCCCTCCCTTCCTTTGCACAGTCGGGTTACATTCCTCATGACTGGCATATGCCAGGTGGATAGTGCCTGTTTGCCACAGGCACAGTACCAGCCATGAGTTCTGAAGTTTCACAGCTCAAAAGGGAGTTCTGCACTGACTTGACAGGAAAGGAAAAGGGAGGAAGAATAAACTGACCTTGCTCCCCTTAGCTGAAGCTCAGCTTGCTGCTTGATCAATAGCCAGCATCAGCAAGTAGTTATTAAAAGGGAAGCTGCCAGCAGTCACACAGCTCTACAGTCAACAGCCCAGCTGCAAAGGGGGAAGGAAGGGGATCAATGAAGCCAGTGGGGAAGCTGTGGACTTAAAACCCATGCAAAAACAAAACATAGCTTTCAGGTATAAGCTATATAAGGAAAGCCATGTGTACTTTAATAAAGCCACTAATGAGGGAAAGGCACTCCTCTTATGCTCAAGGGACGGACTTGGAAAGAAAATGCCACTAGTTACATTTTTCTTCCTGGACAGATGTGAGAGAAATTGTACAAAGAGAACAGTAAACCAGAGACACAAATCCCAAGGATCTTTTTAACAGCAATCGGAAGAGAACCCAGGGGCTTGACAGAGAAGCCTCCACTTCTTCCTACAAAGCTGTCATTGTGAAATTTAAAGGCATCAGCACAAACTTTAAAGGGACCTTGAGATGTTCCCTGAACACGTTTTATTCTGATCTAAAGGACAAGGCTTTGCCTCGTACGGGACACGCTCATATTAAACAAGGTCATTCACACGGCTGTTTTCCTAAAACGGGGTTATCTTTGGGCCATCACCTCACAACAAAAACACCCACATAAATTCTAATGTCATATGCATTCAAAATAACTCCTACTATAGCTTATTATCAGGTGAATCTCCATCACAAGGAATGTACAGAAAAGTCACTTTCATATGGGGTTTTTGTTTTTTGGGGGAAGGGGGGCTTGTACATGGTAAAAGATTTCAGGTATCAATATAGCACCACATTTATCTATGTGGAGGAAACTCACCATTATTACACAGCGTGGAATATTATATTATTATTATTACTCATGCATAGACTTCTGTTTGTATGGAGAGGCTAGAATCCCCTAATGTTGTCTTTTACAAAAACACTGGAAGACTCACACGCACCATCTCCCACCCACCATTTTAATCTACACATATAAACATTTGTCATTATATATAGGTAATACACATAAACTCTGTTGTTATAAAAATCATCCCATTGCCCATCAGTCTCCTTGTTTGAGCTGCAGTGTTGGGAAAACCCACACACAGCTGCCCTGTGGATTTTAACATCCATGTTGGGCCTGCCTTGGAAGGACCAGCTCAGAGCTTCATGGCTACTATAACAACCACAGTGCTGCCTCAAAACATCACTGGTCAAAACATTTTGCAGGACAAGTTCCAGGTCTAGTATTTTCAACAGGGCTGGAGGGTAATGGTCTGAAATTAGTGTGTTTTAATAACCTCATGGGCATGGATAGACCACTTCCTGGTGTAGTTTTGATTGGAAGTAGCTAATCCCCTTTGCAGTGGTGTAGGAGCCATTAAGATGTTCTACTTGTGCAGGCTTACAGAATCCAATGGATTTCTGAATGCTTCAAGAATGTTTCTGGTTGACATGGCTGGCATTCCCATTAAAGGTCTATCTAGTCTTGCTATGATATGGTGAGGTAGAAGGAGCTATGGACTTGATTGCTTTCACGTGTAGAGCCCAAGTAGCTCCCTGATTTACCAGGGAAATGCATGCTATGCAAAAAGCAACAGGTGGAATGCAAATGTTACAAGTCTCATAGCAACCATGAAATGGGCTGTGGCCAAATTTCACCTGCCCTCTTTAACAAATAACTATTCCTAGCAGAAGCAAAATGGACAATGCTCAGTTACCCTCGTGACAAGTGAGGGTACTCTCCAAAGGAAAGACAACACGTTCCATACAGAGGTTTCACAAAAGCATGAAGCATCTCTACAGTTAAGGGGAGTGGGTGGGTGTGTCTGTTCCTGTTTATATTTTGTTTTTAAGTTAGGTACAAACGAGCCATACAATAAGCCTGCAACTTACATGCATTTAACTGTGTTCATTCAGCTTTATGAGCGTTGCCATTTTTTTAAAGGGGGGCCAGAAAGGAAGTAGGCTTCCGGAAGAAATGGCTTTGGCAATCCCACCCACCATTTTAACCCAATGTGTACAGACTATGTGCAATTTTTGCTTTAGGTGAGATCCCTGGAACACAACCCCTGCATAAGCTGTGCACTTACTGTATAGCAAAAGTTGTTAAACCTTCAAGGAAAAAGTGATAAAATTAAAAAGTTTCCAAAGTGTTTTAGGTAATTAGGGAAGTAAAGCTGTGTCGCTTATCACAGGGTCCATGCAGTAGGGTGCTTTTACATGTTCCACACAATACTCATAACTGCAACATGCACACTACTCGAGGGAAACCCTAAATTTTCCAGCAACAAAATATTTCAGCGGAGAAAGATCTGGAATGCTACACAAAATGGAGTTATCAACTGCACATTTATTGTAATAAAAATAGCCAGGTGAAAATCAGGCTGCTGGCCTACTATAACTGTTGAATGCTTATTTTTTCCTATGTTTTTAGCTGTTTTTAATTTATCTGTAAGCCACCTTGAGTCCCTGTCAGTCTCAAGAGACAATGGAGTGCACCTCTGGGAGTGAAGTCAAACTGCTGCACTGGCAGCACCGAAGTGACGTCCATGGGGCACAAGCCTGGGCAGTGAATATGGAGGTCTTGGGCTGCCCAGATGACTAAGGTACATTTTATTTGGATGGTATAATGAGTTTTCATATTCAAGCAGTTTAAATTTACTTTAGCCTATACTACGCCTTCAAAAAGGTGAGGTACAATATGAAATTCAAATATATACATGGGCTGCCCAGATATCCAAGCCACCAGAGAGGAACACTTCTAAGTAAGTAATTTTTTATGGGTCAGATAAGTGTCAGCAAGTTCCTATAGCTCACTGTTAATTCAGAACACATTTTGCAAGCACCATTTTCTAATATGTGCTATTCACTTGCCATTTGTTGTCTACTCTCAAAAAACACAAGATGCATTAAGAGTTACAAGCAGTTAAAAGTGTTTGCAACAATTCCACAGCCAATATCAAGTGGGAGCCTGTTAACTTGGGTAGAAAAAGCAAGGCTGTCTATCATATTTCCCAATAGATTAGCATAGTGGTGAGATGTAAACAGCTTCCTTCAAAATTTCTCAGCTGCAATTTAAAGTTCTGCCTTTCAGCCTTTAAATAGACTTTATGTTGTGTAGTCTGCATTCTCTTCACTTTAGGGCAAGCTCTTGTACATTGCTTAAAAAAGAACAGATCCAATTATGCTTCAACCAATAAATAAATGTATTAAATATCCAGAGAACAAAGAAAAGGGTTAGCAGCATTTTAACATCACACTAAAATCTGGGCGAATAAATACAGCAGTGAACAACAGACTAAGGAAAGAATGAATATTTATGTCATCACTGTAAGTAATAAATTTCTACTACTCACATAGCTGTTACCTCCAAAAGCATTCATCCTTTATTATATCTAGCATTATATTTTATAAGGAACACCACCTAGGTTTCTATAATGCAGGAGGCAAGGCACTACAATTCAAAAGGCTATAACCTTCTCTAATACTGCTTATTAAATGGATCTCTGCTAACACAAGAGGAGGAGAACAGGAGGAAATTGGTGTGAAGGACTAGAAAAATGTCTAGAATACAGTTATTTCATGTGTGATAGGCCTTCACATACATTTGATATGATAAACGGTTTTGTCAAAATGCACATATCCACACAGTATACAGTATGTTATTTAAGAATGGCATAATGACAGAGATATAGCTGTGCAGCTCTCCAGTAAGTACACAAATAAATAAGGTATAAGTCCCTCCGGGTCAACTTTCTAGAGAATGCCCAATTTTGTGGTGAGATCAACAACCAAAAGAACCATAATCATAAGAGTTCACCATTTCTGATGACAGAACACTTAATTCTTTCCGTGGAGGGGAGTCAATCCATGTTTCTTCTTGTGTGATTTCAACTGGTGATCACTTACGAAAAATGCAACTAATGCATTATATGTGCTTGTAATGTCACCATCACTTACACCAAACTACTTAGCAAATGAGAGCATGTAAGGTTATGCACCCAGGTAACATAGAAGTCAGGCGTGTACATGGTGTTTGCTTGCCTTGTAGCTCAATCTTTTAAAATAAACCTCTAATAAAACATCAGAGTACTTAGCCCCTATGTACTCATGCACTACCCAAACGATATTACCGTGCAAGCCATAAATGGGAGCCGGGAGAAAGGCAAGAACACCAGCTAGGCTACAGAAGAGAGAAACTGGAGTAGTTCGACTCGTAAGTAAATACCACAATGGCATAACAGCATGAGCATTTCTGTCCACATGTGTCTTGTTGCCCTCCCTGCGAGAAGCAAAGTTACAGGGAACCAGGCAGAGGGCCTTCTCAGTAGTGGCACCCTCCGTGGAACGGCCTCCCTTAGGATGTCAAGGAGATAACGAACTACACAACTTTTAAAAGACATCTGAAGGAAGCCCTGTATCAGGAAGTTTTTAATGTTTGATGTTTTACTATGTTTTTATATGTGCTGTAAGTCGCCCAGAGTGGCTGGCCCATAAATATTATTATTATTATTATTATTATTATTATTATTATTATTATTATTCTGTAAACTTAAGTGTTTTCCTTTCCTAGCACTGAAAGGAAACTACCTGGGTGCAATAGCAATTTCCAGTGGTGCTGGTGCCTTCTATAAAACTGACTGGCCTTTAAAGGGCTTAAGGCAGATTCATGATGGATAAGCCTATAAAGCTAGAGTTCCAGAAAAACATCTACTTCTGTTTCATTGACTATGCAAAAGCCTTTGACTGTGTCGACCACAGCAAACTATGGCAAGTTCTTAAAGAAATGGGAGTGCCTGATCACCTCATCTGTCTCCTGAGAAATCTCTATGTGGGACAAGAAGCTACAGTTAGAACTGGATATGGAACAACTGATTGGTTCAAAATTGGGAAAGGAGTACGACAAGGCTGTATATTGTCTCCCTGCTTATTTAACTTATATGCAGAATTCATCATGTGAAAGGTTGGGCTGGATGAATCCCAAGCTGGAATTAATATTGCCAGAAGAAATATCAACAACCTCAGATATGCAGATGACACAACCTTGATGGCAGAAAATGAGGAGGAATTAAAGAACCTCTTATTGAGGGTGAAAGTGGAGAGCGCAAAATATGGTCTGAAGCTCAACATCAAAAAAACGAAGATCATGGCCACTGGGCCCATCACCTCCTGGCAAATAGAAGGGGAAGAAATGGAGGCAGTGAGAGATTTTAATTTCTTGGGCTCCATGATCACTGCAGATGGTGACAGCAGTCATGAAATTAAAAGATGCTTGTTTCTTGGGGAGAAAAGCAATGGCAAACCTAGATAGCATCTTAAAAAGCAGAGACAGAGATCAGTATAGTTAAAGCTATGGTTTTCCCAGTAGTGATGTAAGGAAGTGAGAGCTGGACCATAAAGAAGGCTGATCGCTAAAGAATTGATGCTTTTGAATTATGGTGCTGGAGGAGACTCTTGAGAGTCCCATGGACTGCAAGAAGATCAAACCTATCCATTCTGAAGGAAATCAGCCCTGAGAGCTCACTGGAAGGACAGTTCGTGAAGCTGAGGCTCCAATACTTTGGCCACCTCATGAGAAGAGAAGACTCCCTGGAAAAGACCCTGATGTTGGGAAAGATGGAGGGCACAAGGAGAAGGGGACGACAGAGGACAAGATGGTTGGACAGTGTTCTCGAAGCTACGAACATGAGTTTGACCAAGCTGCGGGAGGCAGTGGAAGACAGGAGTGCCTGGCATGCTCTGGTCCATGGGGTCACAAAGAGTCGTACATGACTAAACAACTAAACAACAACAATAACCAACTCCACTGTGGGAGGCAGTATGCCTCTGAACACCACTTGCTGAGAATCACAAGCGCAGAGTGGGCCGTTGCAGGTGAAGTCCTGCTTGCATCTGACTGGCCATTGTAAGGACAGGAGACTGGATAAATGGCCCATTGGCCTGAACCAGCAAGACTCTTGTTGAGTTTAAACTATCATTTTCTAAATATATGGGCTAGCACATATAGAAATGGAAACACATAGCACCATGCCATGGGAATCAAAAGGAAAGCTAACAGATCCATTTTAAGTGAAGATAACGTAACAGTTCACACACATTAAAGATACCAAACTGTTCCTGGCATGTTCAGTCATTCCAGGGTCACCTGTGGAATGCATTTATTTTATTTTTAAAGTGGGCCCTAAATTGAGTGCATGTACCACGGAAAATGATGCCTGCATCATACTAACTTCAACTCTTAAACGCTTAAATGACTCCAGACGTGATCCAACCCACAGCTAGAACAAAAGCAAAAACAGACAGATGGCAACCGTCTCTAGCAGGGGAAAACACATGTGTTTTCTTGGTAGTGTTTAAGTTGCCTCTCTGACTTACAATGAAGTACTCCGTTTTATTTTAGCAGCAACAATGGATTAGAAGAGGTTCGTTTTTATTGATTATCAGCATTTTAAGAGGGAATCTAGTTTGTCACCTGTCAGGCAGATTTATTTTGTTGCTTTACTGCATTTGTTCGTGAGCAGAGTTAAAATATGCTTAACATGGTGTTGTGCAAGATGCTGCACTTTCCACAGCACTGTAGCAAGCTAGTTCTGAAGATGCCTTCACTGGCACTAACACACTTCACAAATGCAACCTAATCATATATATATCAGAAAGGAAAGCTCTTGGATTTGGTATGGGTTTGTTAGGATCAATAGGGCTCCAAATGGTTGCTTGGCATTTGCAACGATTTATTCAAAATGCATCTGGTGGCAAAGCAAATTATACAACTGAAATTGCTACAGTAATGAAGAAAGGATGCAATTTTAGCCTCTCCGGAATCACAGAATAATATAATTACCTATTTAATACTTTGCACACTGTGGATCCTTCACAACCTGGTGGCTATGTAATTTGGGTTACTGCTGACCACTCGTGTCAGTGTTTAAGTTTAGAGAATGAAAGGAGTTTGTTTGTTTTTTGGAAGACTGATACTATGATTGTGTATCAGGGCTATTTTGTATTTAATTTTCAAAACTCCTTCAGGATTTATCCTTTTACTAGCTCCCTGACAGCTCAGCTGCTGAATACATAATCTTAGCTAGAGACAGAATGAAGCTTAAATTGTTCACCGGGAACTGCGCCAAGACATTATTAAAAATTCTGTTTATTTTTATTTACACTGAAACGCTACCAAAAGAGGAAGAGAAAAGATTGGTCTCTGTAACAGAAACAGAGGCCTAAGTGTTTGCCCAGGTCTGAGACACTGACACGCCCTATAAAGGAAGGATCTCTTTATCAGCAAGGTCAGAATAAAGGTAAAGGTACCCCTGCCCGTACGGGCCAGTCATGTCCGACTCTAGGGTTGTGCGCCCATCTCACTTAAGAGGCCGGGGGCCAGCGCTGTCCGGAGACACTTCCGGGTCACGTGGCCAGCGTGACAAAGCTGCTCTGGCGAGCCAGCACCAGCACAGCACACGGAAACGCCGTTTACCTTCCCGCTATAAAGCGGTACCTATTTATCTACTTGCACTTAAGGGTGCTTTCGAACTGCTAGGTGGGCAGGAGCTGGGACCGAAAGACGGGAGCTCACCCCGCCGCGGGGATTCGAACCGCTGACCATGCAATCGGCAAGCCCTAGGCGCTGAGGTTTTACCCACAGTGCCACCCGCGTCCCTTAAGGTCAGAATAGCCACTGCCAAATATCAACGCTTGCAAAAATGATCTCTACTTACTTATTAGTGCTTTTTAAGGGCCTAGATTTCTAACCAAGCTTCTGCTGTTACTCCCATCATTCTACTACACACATGGAGGTTGTGTTCAGAGGATCTGGGTTGGATCTAAATAGATCACTGTGCACAGAATCCCTTCCATGAGTGCAACAGAACTTCCCCTTTTCCTCCTTCC
Source organism: Podarcis liolepis (assembly GCF_965112155.1). NCBI lineage: Eukaryota > Metazoa > Chordata > Lepidosauria > Squamata > Lacertidae > Podarcis > Podarcis liolepis. The sequence goes on along the minus strand of NC_139555.1, from coordinate 83,679,517 downwards.
CACCCAAATCTGCTCCAAAGGGCAGAAGCAAAATTCTGTTTTTCTTGTGGATGTTGTTCCATGCATCCAATGATTTAGCTAGATACAACTCCAACTATCCCACCAAATCTTTACAGGGCCCCTTTTCTCCTTCCCTAGGAGAACAACCTTTACATAATTTTATTAGACGTTAATCCTGTGGGCATGGCCATTCCTTCATTTTAGCTGTGTATAGCGGTTAACTATGCACATGCAATAATGAAGCATCCTTCCAATACGTTCCATAACATCCATGATTTGGACATGGGTTTGAGCACAAACCATGTGTCAACACTTGTGCTTCAACACAACACACACTCTACCTTTGTAGCTTGAGACAAAACATGCAGCCAAGGAAACACATGCTGATGTTGTGGCTTGATGTGGAGAGTCTGACCCATGGTCTATCCAACCCAGTCATGTCTTCTCTTCCCCAACAGCACCAGAAGTCTCAGATAAAGGTTTTTCCACGCCCTGCTATGAGGGATTGTTTAATGAGAGATGCTAGGAAGCGAAACAGAATGGTGAAGATGGTTTTTTAAAATTCCTGCCAAATGTATATGGCACCTATGCAAGACTTGAAAGGGCGATGGATTACATGCTTGAAGAGTGACTGGCCTCAAGAGAGTATTTAAGATGGGCACTGTCAGTAGGCTGTTTAAGAGGGGAGAACTATTTCCTGTTTGAGGCACCTAGGATCCACCTGCATGATGGGTGGATCTGATGACCACTGGCAAAATCCTATTTACAGAGAGCATTTAAGAGTTGCCGTGAGGCAAGCCACAGATCAGCTGCTGCTCTACCACTTGCCTTGCTCTTTCCAGGGATCCCTCAAGCTAAGGTGGGAAGCAGTACCCTGAGTATTGCTCCTGCCAGATTTAAAGATTTAAAGTTATATTATGAAGCTTCGTGTCTTTGCTGGGTAAAAGAATGGATAAAGTTAGAAAACACAGAATTGTTGGACTTAGAAGGTTATGATAATAGATTCGGTTGGCACGCCTATTTTTGGTGTGAAAAGAATAGAGTGCATAAAGGTTTTGAAAACCACATCTTTAGAGGATCGTTGATTGAAGTTTGGAATAGGTATAAAAATTTACTAGAGTTTAAAACTCCATACTGGTTATCACCATTGGAGATAATGAGTGTGAAAAAGATCAATATGACAGGGAGATGGATTACTTACGAGAATTTGATAATTAAAGAAGGTAATAAATTGAAACTGAGACCATATGAAGAAGTTAAAGAAAACATAAATGATTGGTTGCACTACTTTCAGTTAAATGCAATGTTCAAAAAAGAGTTGTCAGAAAGAGGTTTTCAGGAAAAGAAATCTAGGTTTCATCAAGAAATTTTGGACAGTGATGTTAAAATTTTATCAAAAATGTATAAATTATTACTTGAGTGGCATACAAAGGACGAGGAAGTTAAATCAGTTATGATTCAGTGGGCTAAAGATTTTGGTTATAATATACAAATTGATGAGTGGATAAAATTGTGGAAAGAAGGAATGAAATTCACTGCATGCACTACAATAAAAGAAAATGTTATGAAAATGATGTATAGATGGTATGTAACACCAGTGAAACTTGGTAAGATGTATAAAGTCAGTAATAAATGTTGGAAATGTCAGGAAAAAGAAGAAACATTCTATCACATGTGGTGGGAGTGTAAGAAAGTGAAAAGCTTCTGGGAAATGATTTATAATGAGATGAAGAAAATGTTGAAATATACTTTTGTTAAGAAACCAGAAGCATTTTTATTAGGAATATTAGGGAATGAAATTAAAAAGAAGGATGTGAAACTATTTAGGTATGCAGTGACAGCAGCTAGAATTTTGATGGCCCAGAAATGGAAACAGGAAGAAATGCTGACGAGGGAAGAATGGAGAATGAAATTGATGTAATATGCAGAAATGGACAAATTAACGGGGAAAATTCAGAATCAACGTGATCAGAGATTCACCAAGGACTGGAATAAATTTACAGAGTATACCAAAAATGTATGTGAGAATCAAATAACGCTTGTTGGCTTTCAAGAAGCTCTGTGAAAATGATGGATAGAAATGTTGCTTAAAAGATATGATAAGATTAAGATTGTTAAAGCTCAATATAAATTTAAGAAATGTGAGTAATTGTGATTATATGGAAAATTGTCAGATAGGCTGAGGGAAGTCTAAAAGATGTATATGTTAGAAGTGGATGTTAAATATGGATGGAATGTATATTGGAAACTGAATAAAAATTATTATTAAAAAAAAAAAGAGTATTGCTCCTGTAAAGGATAGAAGAGAGATTCTCAGCTTCCATCTGCTGAATGGAAGAGAATGCCTACTTGGAAGCAAGCAGATTGGCTGGATGTCTCAAGGGGCATGATAACAGCTATAGCTGCAACTAGGGCACTATGCAGTATGTCCTGTGCTCAGAGCCAGAGTACCCTACATCTCAGCCTATCCTTAGGGCAACCCTATTTCTCACAGCACAGGCATTTTTCTTCTAGTATGGCTCAATTATCTCTGCTGTTACACAACATGTCAGCAAATGCTAATCATTTCAATTAGTACCAATGGCAACTGTATTTCTCTTTAGTGCTTTCCATTCCAATTCAGCATATCATGGTTTTGCAGACATTAATTCCCAATCTCACGAGGAAAAGAAGCATTATTGAATTTTTATTTTTCTAAAATAAGATACTAAGATGCATCTGTCAAGTACTCTAAAGACCTCTAAGGGAACCCAAATTGAAAATTAGACACATTCACACTTACCTCTTCAAACATCAGTGGACTAACCTAACATTAACTTCAGCAGTAAAAGCACATTTCTGAGTGGTCTGTACTGCCTCTGCCAGGTGCACTGAATCTGTCTTTACTCCCCCTCCCCAATATCAATAGAAGTCCCATTCATATTGCCTTGTATAAAGAGAATACTTTCAGCTTCCTATCTTAAAAAAACCGCAACAAGTACATGTGCCCAGAAAAATGTAAATGCAGAACTTTCTATCTATCCAGAAACCCTTTAATTGTTTTCTAACATGTATCCTCAGCATGCTTGAAACTTCTGCTAGGTGCTTTTTCTGATAATTTAACACCCATCTGCTACTGAAAAAGGATAAATCTGCAGGGCAGAGCCACTTCCAGGGGTAATTATAGCAGTAAACCAGACTGCTAGCATGAACACATCTTTCAAATGTGCAGACACTTAGAAAGGACATCAACCCATTTCCCCATTTCCAAAACGTGTAGCATTCCAAAACTCACAAGGTGGACTTTACCCCTCTGGTTGAAGACAGAGCCCTATATAAAAAGAATTCACAACATGACCCTTAGGCATAGATAAGCTTGGCTTCATTCTTGCTTTGCAATTTGGATGAGCCTTGCAAACCATGAAGCTGACTTTTACTCTTCTCCACATGCTCCCCGTGATCTGCCTGTTTCATTTTTTTTAAGTGCTGCATGCACATTTATGCCCTCATTATCTAGAAGTTATAAAGTGCAAAGCTGTTCTGAATGTGAGGGTGGGTGGTCTTGGTGACATCATAGCATGCCAACCAATCAGAACCATGTATGGTGGCCTATGTTACAGACTTAAAATAACCTTTTTCTGAGCATAACCTTTAAAGAGAAAGTGTTTGGGGTGAATATAGAGCGCTTCTAATCCAGCCCCAAAGCTCTAGAAACACAGCTCTAGACTGGGTTGAAACCTGTTTCAAAACGAATCTTCTGCAACTGCTTAAGGGAGAGGTCAGCTTGTGTGATCAGGGCAACACTAGATGACATGTCATCACAGCAAATTCTATAAAGAGGTTTACACATCCCTAGCATGCTCCATGCTGATAGAATGTGTGAACAATGGATTGCACAGCCAGCCCTGGGCTGCCAACGTCACTCACACTTGGGAATCCAAGCATAGTGGTCAATTCTACTCAGTACCAAGGATTCAATTTATTTCTGCTCAAAATGCCAGAAATGAGCACAGTCTATCCATATTCACACTTAAAAGGTCCAAAAATCATTAGCTTATAAACTTTAATTACTATGAATGGTGCAAAAATGGGATTTCCAATAAAAATACTGTATAGCTATAGTAATTAGTGGAAGCTAGCTATAGCAACTGATCAATCTAATTTCAAATAAAATTCCAACTGAGTACCTTTGCTATTCTAACAGGCAGAAGGAAATATCCCCCTCCCCTCCATTCTGGTTTGTTGTGGTTAATACGTTTTTCTTGCTTTTAGCCATAGCACCCTTATTTCAAAATACCTCCCCCCAAAAAAACATTTCAATGTCCCCTGAAAAACTAAAAACAATTAACAGCATAATAGCCAAATATATCAACGAGTTCAGACTACACATCACCATGGCAATAAACTGCCAAGATTTTTGGGTTTTCCTTGAATTCTTAGGGCTGCCAAAGCACACAGGGAAGTTCCAGGTTCTGAGACAGTATAGCTCTGAATCCCCAGAAGCTGGAGGGCAAACAGAGGAGGGCTGTTACTTTTCAAGTGCTGCTTGGGGCTTTTTTTTTTTTTTTAAGAATCTGGCCAGTCCCTGCTGGAAACAGGATGCTAGACTAGATGGACTTTTGGTCTGACCCAGCAGGAAAAGGTACCAATTCACCTGCGTTTGCCTGCACGCATTCCTTTTACTTTATTGGGTTTTTGAACAGAATTGCACGATAGGGAAATTGTTAAATACCACTCCAAGTGGTATTGTGCTGTAATTTTACATCAAGGTATTGCTTGTGGTACCCCCAATCCACAATCAGTCAATACACTGTGTATCTGTAGAGTTTCCTAAGGTGGCAGAGGGTGAAAGAACTGGCAATTCAGGGGAACCTTTCAAACCTTTGTAGGGCTAGCCCTGTGATCTGTAGGAAGACGACAGGAACTGCAGGTCATAGGGATGCTGCCCTTACCCTGGCCTGCAAATAAGACACCACTGCAGTTGTAGATCTCTCCCAGTGGCAGTCATTGGTGGGAGCAGTTTGTGCATCAAGCGTTTCTGGATGCACCCTGTCTGAAATGGCAGAGAAACTGGCAACAACTCTAGAGGCAGAGAACCATCAAGTGGAAATGCATCTGCTGCTCAGAAATGTGGGGCAACAGCCCTCTACAGCCACTGCAATGAATGTCACATGCAAAGGCACAGCAGGTCATCTGGCTGCAGAGGCTTGTGAAGCCCTGTGCTGCCTCTTAAGTGCCAATGATCATGACATTGCTTACAAAGGCACAGGGATCTGCAGATGCTGAAAATCAGCTGAACACCAGTGCCTGTGTGGGCAAAGGAAAGCAGGATGACTGATCGTCATTGTAGCGTCAGAGAATTGACAGGTGGGTGGCTGTGCCCATCTGTGTCAAAGCTGGTCCATGGAGTGGAGGAGGTGAAGAACTGGCCTAACAATCAGATCCCGTGTTTCAGAAAAATTCACGGAGAACAGAACTATCAGCCAAGATGAGTCAATCAAACTTTCAGGTTCAGATACAGTATCTCTCTAAATATCAGTTGCTAGGGGGCCAAATACCCTTCATATGAACTCTAAAGCATCACCTGGCTGACAACATTTGACAACAGGATGCTGGACCAGGTTAAGTATTTGATCTGATCCATCAAGGGTCTTTTTAAGCACACACACCCCCAAAAAAATAGCCCAATCCTGCAGTTCAAGAGCAAGTGTGGTAGATATTTAGAGGAACTTTGGCTTGCTTGAAAACCTTGTGGCAGGCACTCTGGAACACAAAAACAAATGCTTATCTTCACAATTTTATTAAAGCAGCAGTGTTATTCCTATATATATCCTCAGCAGTATGCTGTGGGTGTGAATTTCACAGACTGTTTGTTGGCAGAGTATTTACTCTCGATTCATTGCATGCCAGGTTATTCTTGTATGAAGACAGGGAGAAAGGGAGCCTCAGCTATTCTGGCCTAGAATATTTTAGCTCCTCTGTTCATATCTCCTTTCCCAACCCTGCCACCCCAACTGTTAAACTTTCCATCAACATCTTTTCAACGTTTGCTACTACATTTTGTATCATTACTTTTAACTGTAAGGAGTTGAAAACTTACCAATAACCCAGGTGATGCATTTTCTGCATTCGTTCTCCATTTGTTTAGTCTTTCCAAATAAGCTATTCATTTGTAAAACATAATATGATAAGGGCTGTCATTTTCAGAAGAGCTTCCTCCAGTTCAAGCTGCTGCTTTTATCATCCTAGTAACAGGAGACCAAGGCTACACCTAGCTTTCTTTTAGCTATATATTATATGATGTCAATATTAAATATTTCCAAGCATGGAACAGCTGTGCAGAACCACCATTGAATAAAGCCTGCGCTGTATCTTAAATGCCAAAGTAAGAGAGACCACAGATCTGTGACTGAATCTTCCATCTTGTCAAATTTTGCCAAATAAGAGCAGCCATCAGAGCCAATCTAAGTGTGCACAGAACAGGAATGAGTGTACGTATGGAGTACTTGCTGTTTGCATGACATACAACTTAAGGTTCTTCCTTTAACGTGAAATTTACGTGATTTTTTGGTACATGTGTGAATCTGTAAGAGTCTGAAGTCTTAAAACTAGAGGTTTTTTAATGCTACAATTTCTTGTTTTTGAAAACAATTCACAGAATCACATGAGCCATCTTTAAAGTAGCAAGATTTAACATCACTGTGGCTTTATAATACTTATATACTACACTTTTATGTGTTTTACGTCACTTTACATCAGCCCTGTAAAATGTAGGCCATTTTAATTATCCCCCACCCTTGCCTCTTTCCTATGCTCATCGTTTGTCATTTGGTCCAGAAATATAGTAGGCATACAATTTTGCAATGCAGTATTGTGCATTGGCCCAAAGGGGTGGGGTGGGGGCTAACACAGAGATCGAGCAGTTTATAACAACTTTGGAATGTAGCCCATTATTATCACAGAGTGCAGATCAAGTAAATCCATGGCAGGAATTTCAATGGCTCAAGGAATGAGTCAACCCATAGGCTACAACTGAAGTCACAAGACAAAGTATATACAGTAGTAAGCGTAAGAGTAAAAGAGAGAGAGAAAATATGGTATGTAGAAAACACATACACATTTTTCAACAGGAAATAGACCTGACCAAATGACATACACATGCAGCACCTCACTCCTGACACCTTCTCTCACGCAGCGACCCCCTCCCTCCTCCTCCTTTCCCTCCTCCCGCACTGTTCATGTTCTCTCGTTCTCTCTCGTTCTCTCTCGTTCTCACACACAACACACACTAGCACACAATGGTCACCTACATCCCTTATGAAGCAGATGCCCATGCCAAACCCTTATACACGTACTGAAAGGACAAACCCCCAGTTTTAGAACAAATAGGATTTTCAGACATTGTAAATGCTGGACAAACAAGATGCCTTAGGCGTGGTGCTGTTCCTATGGCTCTATAATAAGACACAAAATATAACAATATATAGCACTGAGATTCAGCGATAAACACTAAATCTGACATTTAGAGAACTCTGCAGAAACTGATAAAGAAGCTTATCGAAGAAAATCTTTCGTAAGTATTTACTACATTGGAGTTCCAATCCTATGCACACGAACCTGGGAGCAAGCCCACAGAACACGGTGGAATTTACTTCTGAGTAAGTATAAGAAAGTTTTTGCAGCAGGACATCAGGCCAATTCTGCACATAGCTCTTGTAGCCTCAAAGGAGGAAGGAACACCACCTGGTCTTACTCAGCTTCACCTGATCTAAGACTGTTAAATGCCTGCCTTTGCAATTTTAGCCACAGCCACTAAGGTAGTTATTTTTGCCCTCTTTAGCACTGTAAAGCAACAAAGGTTTTAACTGCCAGCATAATAGAGCTGTCAGAACTGAGCTTGATCCTCAGAGGCTTTGATTAAGGCAGGGAGATCAGAGCAAGGAAGAAGCTACAAACCTTGCTATAATCCATGGGCAATGCCTTTGTTTTCTCTAAAGAGAAGACTCGAAATTAGACTAATAAACTAGGAGAACAGCTCCTTTTAAAATTGGCATTGCAGTGGTACCTCCTTTGTCACAAAAATCCTCTAGTCCACTGAGAGAGGGAGTATTAGCTCCATTGTACATGGCTTAAAATAACCCAGTATTAATCACACTAGAGAGTGAACCTAGGCAATTAAAAATCCTATTCCCAGACTGGAAGCAGTGTCCAATCAAAAGCAACAGTAGACCTTCCACACCATTTCACTGCAAATTCAAGTTTAGCACACTGAGAATACAACTGTAGAAATCTAGCCACCGGAGCAAGGAGACATGGGTTGGGGTAGGGAGCACAGAGTCCCATGGCTAGCGTTTTGTAGTTGCATTCTCAGTGTGCAGTGCAATCCTGTCCACTTCTACTCAGAGGTCAGTCCAATAAAGGTCCAAGGTACTCTAAGGTACACAGGTTCAGTCCAAGACTTATAGTGGCATGTTTTATGCTAAATAAGTTCCCTTTTAACCCTGGTTTGCAAACCATGTCCATGTCTTGGTTTCAATCTCTGCTTACAGAGGGAACTCCAATAGCATTAACCACGGATAAGATTAGTGCAAGATTAACCCTTGAACTTGGTCAATACTGTTGGGGGAAGGACAAGAGAATTCACACAAGGAAGGATACAACGCTAAAGAATGGAAGCAGCGTTCAAGCAGCAAACCAGCCTGAGCATGTGAACACAGGCCGTTCCAATGAGAACTCACTGAAAGCAGGAAGCCACCTAAACAGAATGGCTTGTGTTTTTTTAGACTTGCGCACTTCCTCAACTCCTAGAAGGAGAAACCACTTTTGTCCAGGAGGCCGACCCTCTGTGGGCCACCTCTGACAGGTGGGTGGGGTCTACCCAGCTGCCAATCACCTGGCTTAAGGTGATATGATAGCCATGTTCAAATATATAAAAGGATGTCACATAGAGGAGGGAGAAAGGTTGTTTTCTGCTGCTCCAGAGAAGCGGACACGGAGCAATGGATCCAAACTTCAAGAAAGGAGATTCCACCTAAACATTAGGAAGAACTTCCTGACAGTAAGAGCTGTTCGACAGTGGAATTTGCTGCCAAGGAGTGTGGTGGAGTCTTCTACTTTGGAGGTCTTTAAGCAGAGGCTTGACAACCATATGTCAGGAGTGCTCTGATGGTGTTTCCTGCTTGGCAGGGGGTTGGACTCGATGGCCCTTGTGGTCTCTTCCAACTCTATGATTCTATGATTCTAAGGTGGACCCGATCCCTGCCAAAAGCAATGGGGTGTGGAAGAGATGCATTCAGCACTGAATTTAAACAGTGACAACTGCAAGCCCTGCTGCCAAAGAACAACTGGGAGGGCACAGCTGAGAGTGTCATCCCAGTTGTCCCTTTGCAGTGAAGCATGCACTCAGTCCTTTTAAAATTTAGCACCAAATGCAAGTCCCATTGCTTTCATCAGGGATTGGATCCAGCACCAAATGAAACCCCACTGCAAAAGAACATTTGGGAGCACAGTTGTTCCTTGACCACCACAGAGGGGATGGAAAGAAGCACAGGGAGGCTTCAAAGTGCAGAGAGGGAGACACAGTTCCAACAGAATATTTGCTGTTTCTCCTTGCTGAGCAAGGCACATTCCAACAAAGTAATCTTGCTCCAGCCAAGGAGCAACAGGCAGCCCATTTTCTTTGAAGTCCCAGTTTCCTGCCGCACACCTGATTTCAGGTGTAGGGGTGGCAGTTGTGGTTTCCTGGCAGGTCAAGTCTGGCCTGTGAACTGGAGGTTCCCCACTCCTGTACAGGATCTTCTGTTGGCCATTACCCTTAACCTCCTGCCCTGACTCATCTGCTGTGTTCTCATTGCTCTGTCCTCACCACTCATCATTTAAAGACCCTTTCTACAATCAGCTGCGTGGAATGCTCAGAGTTTGACATGAAATAAAAGTCTGAATTAACCTGCCACAACGAAAATCCACAGTGCTCAAAAGACAGATCCTATTCATCTATTGGTCCATGGCTGTCTTGCTGTCGACATATACAGCCCTAAACAACTTTAGGCCAGGGTACCTGAAAGACTGCCTGCCCACAGATAGATCACTTCAATCTTACTTGTAGCAACAAGTCCTATGGGCTATTGTGCCCTTGCATTTCAAAATGCTCTTCCTTCTGCCATACTTCGGTTGTGTTTTACAGATCTTTAAAAGACATATTTCTTCTCCCACGCTTTCCCTGACCGCTGCATTTGGTTACTGAAGCTGCACCCCTGTACCTGACAATTGTGACTTGTGTTTTATCCATTATTACAATGACATGGGATGCGTGGTTTTATACTGTTCTATATTCTGAGCTTTGTATGCCACTTGAGAGATTTTTTGTGATATTAAGCTGGTAACAAGTGCTCTTAAATACAGCCACAGCAAGGGAGCAGTTACGTGTAGCAAACCATATGTAAGAGAAGCTCTCTACATGGTTCATATAGATTAGCCATGTCAATGCAACCCCCCCTTTTTTTTTTTTTTGCTGGAATTGCACTGGCATGGCTGGAATCCATCCAACCTGCCTGATGAGCTGCTCATGGTCATGTTGAGTTCTACCCATGTAGCTGTGCTGCAACTGGTTACCCATGTGTCTGCTTGCACGTGTGAGGGTTTCAAAACAGATTAATATTTCACAGACCATTTCCCGCAACTGAATAAACAGGCTACAGTGACAGCTGAGCCGGCCTTTTCCTCATCTCACTCTCAGAGATAGAAGACAACAGTCCTACAGTAACAGATAATAAATTGTTATTATTTTGGTCATGATTTCAACAGCAGAGACAGAGGCAATATTGTTCTCACTTTCATCTTTGATGACGAAGATCCTGTACAGCTATGGTGCAATCCAAACCCTTACGGTCTAAAAGCTGAAACTTGGAAGAGATCCAGATTCCCATTAAGTGATTACATGTTTTACTATTAAGATAATGTATGGACTGTTTAACCTAACCATAAGGCCTTCATTTGTTACATCAGGCTTTCTTTCCTATTCAGCAACTATTCACTTCCTTGACACACAGAATAAATCCCTTTCTCCTGAGGAAGCTTTTAAATTGATTTTTTTTTATTACTTCCTATAAAACTTCACTCTTCTATCTACAATAAATTATTCTCTGCCTCAGATGAAAGCTTCCATTGTAGCCACCACACTTTTTTTTTGCTGTGCGCAACCTATTTAAGTATCACTCTTACACTCTTGAGATCTTCCAACAACTGGCATCCTCCTGTTTAGTCAGACACTGTGAAGTTCATAGGTTGGTTTTCCTACCACAACATCTGCTTTGCATTAAACTATTGGCAGCACTTACTAGGGACTCTCAGGTAACTCCAAGCAATTAACCAGATGATGCTGTCAGGTGCGCTTCTCATACCTCTCAGCTGTAGCACCTGTTCAAGTCATTGTTCCCTACAGTGTAGCTGACCTCAGATCCTGTATCCAAAACTCTAGACACTAAAGCCTTGCTTACATTAAACTCTCCCATTATCAAGGTGACTCAAGCCACAATTTCAAGGGGAAGGCAAAAAAGAAAGCCCAGGATCACTGCTAGCTTTTTTCGGTTCAAATATGTTGTGACAGATCCTGAACATGAGAAAAACCATTCACCAAAGTAAAACTGAATTGGACTCTTTCATGAATTAATCTGCATTTCTTACTGAAGAGAAAGATGGTAGGGCATAAGGCAAGAGAAAAGATGGATTTGGACGTCTGTTCCAGGTAACCTGCAGGGACAGGGGTCAATAGGTTCACTGGGTACTAAGCCTCACCAAGTATGCACTTGCAGTTGAAATCAACCACCCTTTGGTGTTCTAGGTTTCACCAGATACGGCCCTCAAATTCTCAAGCTGCTCTTTACAACCAGGTCAACAGTAAAACCCTAGCAGTGCCCCGTTTTGCACTGAAGCACTATAAATTCTGTAGTTGCACAGAACAAAAATAGCTTGACATACCACTAAGCTGGAGAAAACACACACGGCCTGGCAGAACATTTTCTAAAACAAAGCTAGTTGTGCATTTTGCCTCTTGAAGCCAAGATGTGACGGAAGAACTCAAAGGAAACATGCAGGTGGCATTAACAGGTGCCATGCCTTAATTTAAGTCAGAGATCCCACTTTAAATTACATTATTTCAATTGCCATGCTGTGATATCAGTTCATAACTCCCACTGGGAAGTTCCACCAGCTGAGGGAGGTTTTCTTCCGCTGACTGTAGCTCTTGCAGCATGTGGAGTTTACCTGGAACCTGACTGCATTATTAATGAAGTTCGCTGCTGGGTTACTTTTTGCAACAGTGATTCTCATTGGCACCACACATCCTCTCTCGTCTCAACACACTGTCACTTATCATTTGATGCAATGTTCTTGCAGCGAGCGTGGCAACATAAATTACCTTTAAGCATCTTGCTAATTAGCATCAATGCACTTATTAAATGAGACTCAAGAACAGACAGCTCTTGAACCCTTAAGCTACTCTTTGGTACACAGGTTTTCTATAAAAGATTTGGTTCATTTCCAAATATTATTATTGGCATCTTCGATCCATCAACACTTGCATCACCACCAAACTGGAAGCAATAGGCGTACACTCAAAGTTAGAAAGCAGCTCAGAAATATTTGGGACAGAGGTTGCCATCCTACAGTTACCGAGACACTGGGAACCTCCTGCTCAGATCACTGGAAACAACCGGAACACTGTCTCCTAGAAATTGAAGCCTTGGGCTCACTAGGCCTAGCTATGCTATGCTACAGCAATTTAAAAAATAAACCTTGTTTTGATTGAAAATCAATAGATGGATAACTTAGCAAATCCTTGAAATCAGTGGCTAATTATTCTACAGTACAGGATGCTATGATTAGGCTAGCTGAACTCCACTGTAAGTACCTACCAGAATGAACTCATGGGAGAAATGTCTTTAGGCTCGTGTGGGGGGAAAAGTCACAACTAAATTAACAGCAAGTTACTGAACAACCAGAAGAGCTAGGTTTCTGGTGCTTGAACACAACAAAAGAGAAAATAGTGTGTTATGAAGAACAGAGTGTGTGCTATAAAAGTAAAGGGACCCCTGACTGTTAGGTCCAGTCGCGGATGACTCTGGGGTTGCGGTGCTCATCTCGCTTTACTGGCTGAGGGAGCCGGCGTACAGCTTCTGGGTCATGTGGTGAAACAGAGCAGTGCACGGAAACGCCATTTACCTTCCTGCTGGAGCGGTACCTATTTATCTACTAGGCTGGCTGGAGCAGGGACCGAGCAATGGGAGCTCACCCCGTCGCGGGGATTTGAACTGACAACCTTCTGATTGGCAAGCCCTAGGCTCTGTGGTTTAGACCACAGCACCAACCACATCCCTGAGTATGTGCTCTAGATGCTGGCAATTTAACCTGGAAAGAAACTGATCATCAAAAGCATCACTCATCAGTTGGGAGTTCATTTCTCTGGACTGCTCAAAAAGCAAATCCTCTTAAAAACCAATACAGAGTATCCCTAAACCAAAAGGGATGAGTTAGTCCACTAGTTATTTTTCTTCTGTATACAGACAAAAAGATGGCAAAAGATGGACTCAAAATGCATTTTAAGGTACTGGAAGAAGAAAATGCTTGCTAAATACAAGTTTGAGACACTGATCCTCAACTGTGAAAATAAAGAAGTTTTGGAGCACCCTTTCTTACTGCATGCATAGACAGGGGATAGGCTGGCATTTTGCTCCATGCTACGCAAGGGCAGAGAGGAGTTTACATCTCCCCAGGGAACTAAGCATCTCCCTATGGAAGACGTTTTTGTGTGCAGTTATTTCTAAAAATGCTTGAAGCTATTTCCAAAATGCCCTACTCCTGTTTGGCTGAATTTGGTTATTAAAAATAATAATACTGTTCTCTCCTACCCTCACATCATCAATGAAGACAGCACCCCCAATGCAGTCTGATCCTTTCACAGTTTTTTGATACAAAACTGGAATTCTGGCATCGAGCGGTTTGCAGAGGTCAGTGTGGAGTCTACTGTTTTGAATGTATTCTGCTCCCTGCACACACACATGTATGCACACTCTCTTGCACACACACACTCCTATAATCATGCACCAGGCAAGGTTGAAAAAACAAATGTTTCAGGTACATTCTGACAGGACATTAAATTAATGACAGGCTCCAGACCAATATCCATTATAAAGCAGTTGCCGAAAAATATTTTATGATGAGAGCACAACTTCCCATAACCAGTCATGGTTGTCCCATTTACTTCAGAGCTCTTCACACAGCATAATATAAACTGCTACCCGTGAAGTAAGGAGCATGCATTAATATGACTTACAAGTTATAATAACTTACAAGTTCTAAGTCCACATCAATGTAAATACAGTAAGGAGCATGGGACAGCAGACGGGGCTGGTTTGCATCAGCTCCAGCCCCACATATCCACTTTATCCAGCCCACAGAGGAGGGTGTTGGCAGGATGTGGCAGTGCCACTAATAGGAAGCGGCAAGGCTTCACCATCCTTACACTGGGCCCATTTTTCTCTTGGCAGACAGGCAGATACTGAAGCAAAAGAGGCCTTTTCAAAAATAAGCAACTGAAACATAGGGAAGCCTGAAAAGCACAAAGGCCAGTGCTTCTGATGAGACGACACGATTTCTTTAAAATTTGCACACTAATTAATTGCCTATATTAAGAACATTATAGGGCCTTGTATAATGTTCTGAACATTATAGGGCCTTGTACATGTGCTGTGGGGTTTTGGGTGGGAGGGAACTGGAGGATTTTTGCATTTTCAAAAATTTGGAAGCTTCATATGTGCATTAAAATATTACAATGAAGTATGTTGCATGCTCCCATCATTGAAAGAGGGGAGTGTTTCTCCCACTGCAAATGGCAAGTGTGAGGGAGGTTAGGACAGTGGTTGGGGTTAGAGACTTATGATCCCCTTCTTCCATGCCTGTTCCAAAAGAGGCTACCCCCCACCCCAAATATGGGGGAGGGAATCAACGATGCAAGAGTAAACTATGTGACAAACATCACCTCTAGTTTGACTCTTAAGTAAGTAAATTATAACTATTAAGCACAAAAGCATGGTTTCTTTATGCAGCTGCTTCAGGCACAAGTTCAAGTTTCTAGCATTAGAACTAAATGCTTTAAGCCAAGCTGTGTTTGTTTCAAAGCAAATTCACATTTCAATGTTTATGCTATCCCTAGGAATTCTCCACTAAATACACCCTCACACTAGAGAGGAGGGTGTTATCACTCATCACTCTGATTCCTATTTGGGCTGAAGCAATCTGTTCTTTCACTTTCCATAATTGCTAACATGTCTGACTTGGCTATAATTACTGCCACTATTGTTACAACATTTGCTCAGGCTTAGCCGTCTGGCCCCTTCATCAGTAGTTGGACAGGCCTGTTATTAGCCTCTCTCTATTATAATCCACATTAGAAGGAGGTTTGAAACCACTGCTGCTCTCCTCTGCATTCAAGGAGTCACAGTATTCTCAGTAGACACAGAAAGCCAGCTTCAGAGATACTTTCTAAACAGCTGCCTGATTGTGTGTGTGTGTGTGTACGTACACACACACAAATGTATACATAAACATCAAGAAATACATGCATTAGTCGAGCTCTGAATCCTTTGTAATGGCTATCATCCAACACAGGCTCCCTCTGGGAGTAACTGCCACATAGCTTTTCCTTTTCCTTTTCAGCATTACAAATGCCTTCACATTTCATCCACATCAATACACTCGAGCTCCAATGCACTATATATTCTGCACATGGAGATCAGGTGTGAAAGATGGGCCATTGGATTTGCAAACACTAGAGATAAAGGGAAGGAGTGTGTGTTAGCCCCCCCCCCCCATGATCAGTTTCTGAATACAGTATACCATGAATACCTTGGGTTGTATGCAACTCACCCTTGAACGTGCCCACATTAGAGCTTGACTTTCTGGTGTGAATGTTAGGATGAAATGCTTGTATCACATCCCTTGGGCAATGAGAAGCAGGTGTAGGCTAAGCATCTTAGGGTGCACCTCATCTGATATACTATCCCATCTTTCATTCTGCACCTGTTTCTCTTCCTTGCCACTTAAGCAAGACTGCATAT
The DNA here is from genome assembly GCF_965112155.1 of Podarcis liolepis. NCBI lineage: Eukaryota > Metazoa > Chordata > Lepidosauria > Squamata > Lacertidae > Podarcis > Podarcis liolepis. The sequence goes on along the minus strand of NC_139555.1, from coordinate 83,663,426 downwards.
TTTCATTTCTCCCTATGTACCAATCCCCATCAGTTTCCATCTCACATAGTGATATTTGGAAGTAAGGAGAAATGCCCCCTCCCCTCCTTTTGGCACACTAGAGCAGTTACTGATGTAAGATTGCAAAGCGTTCTTTGCATAATATTCTTTTTATTTTTAACCATTTGCCTGGCCCAACTATAAGAAATCACAGTCAATTAAAGTGCATGGCAAGAGCAATACGAGGCCACTGAGGGACAAACCAAGGACAAACATCCGCAAAAGAGCTTTGAAAAAGACCTGAAATGGAGAGGTGAAAGTGACACAGTCACTACTAGGATGCACTGTAAAGTGAGGCTTCCTTTAGCAAGGAGACACTCTCTCTAGCCCAGAGTCACCTTCAAGTCTCACGAGGCTTGTCATTTGACCCCTACCCTGTCAACACACCATGTGAGACACGCCAAGCAGCCCATCTCCTCGGAGCAGGCCCTGCGCCACTTGACACAACTCAAAGCGGCACGGCGTCGCCGAGACCAGCGCCGCCTAATTTTCCAGGGGAAGGTGCGCGCACCATTCTCACCGGGTGCCCAGCAGCTCTCTAAAGGCAGCAAAGCCCCCGGGGGTGGGGGACGCTTCCGCCCCTTCCTTCCACAGTACCGAAGTGCTTCTTCAGTGCCCGGAGCTGCACTCAACCTCCCCAGAGGCCACAGGCTCTGGGAAGCCTTGGTCCGGTGCACCTTCCTGCCCCATGGACCTGCGCAGCGACAGAAAGGTGAAGCAGCCGTAAACAAATCCGGACTTGCCTCCTTCCCTCGAAGTTATGGGCTGCGCCTGGAAAACCCCCCAGGACAGCTGCGTGCGTGTACTTTGCACACCTGGAAGGGGGGGCACGGGCGCAAGGCCCACCCCCCACCCATGGCAGACGGGGAGCAGCAGGAGGAGGAGGAAGGGGCCGGAGACCCGCCGCGCCCCCCTCGAGACAGCTGTCCCCGCCGCCGCCTCCCTCGCCCCCCTGCCCCCGTCGCCGCCCCCCGCCTGACCTGTAGGCGCTGCAGGTAAGAGGCCGGCACGTAGCCCGTCTCCCCGGAGCCCGCCCGGGTCACCAGCCACCAGTGCTGGTTGCTCCGCTCCAGCAGCAGGAAGGTCTCTCCGGCGCCGAAGGCCAGGGAGCTGGGCTCGGCCGAGCGGAAGCCGTACAGGGCCCGGTACATGGCGGCCGTGAAGGTGGGGTGGGGGAAAACACTACAGGGCAGCGGACCCGAAGGGAACCCTCCGGTCAAGTGCCAGCGCCGCCTCCTCCGCCGCTGCCGCCGGCTCCCGATGCAAAACACGGCTCCCCAGGCTCCGCCCCCGCCCCGGGCTACGTCACCCTCGCCGGCGATGTCAGCGCGCAGCCACGCCCCCTGCCGGGCTCGCGGGGCTGCGGCGCCACCTGCTGGGCTGCCGCTCTATGAGGGAGGCGGGAAGCGCGGCCCGGGGCGGAAAGAGCAACAGCGCCTCAAGCGGCTGCTTGCTGCTCCTGCTGTTGTTATTGGGTCAAGTTGTCGTCCCTCGCCCCGCCTTGGGGGAACGTCTCCGGCGCCCCTCTATACTAAAATGCTCCCACGCTGCATTTTCCCTTAGTCTTATTCTTATTAGAAATAGTAGAATAAGAATAAGAATTCTATTATTTCTACCCCACCCATCTGGCTGGGGTTTCCCCACCCTGGCTGGGTGGCTCACAGCAAATATAAAACCATAGTGTGGTTTTATATATATTTGTGTGTGCACCCTCATTTTTCACTCATGGGTCTCAAGGTAACTTACAGGGTTTTTTTAAACTGCCAAAAAAGCCCCCCACTCATTAAAAAACGAGCATAGGTAGATAGATATTCTATTAAAAGCATACAATCACAACAACAGAAAAGCTCTTACAGGCCTTTCTTTCCTGATGCATCCACAATAACTACACATTGAGGAGAGTAGTTTCACCACCAAATTTCACTGCAGCTAATCTAACCCAGGCATGGAGGCAGTAGAGAGAAGAGTTTAAACTCTTATCTGGTTCTTGCTTTGAAGAGAGAGGAGGAAAATCACAAAGTAAAGCTGTCCTATTGCCTTACTGGAGACAAGGGGCAAGAAGGACATGTCTCTTGGCCTAATCACTGGCAGTACTCTGGAGGAGATATTTTAAGGCACTGGATGAATACTGTATACCTGAACAAAATGAAACAGTGGGACACTGTCAAGTTCTTTATGGGGGAACATGGTGCTGAAGGCAGATGCTTATGTTGCTGTGTTAAGGACTCTAGCATCAACCTGTAATTTTAGGGTGACTCATCAGATTCACAATTGTTTGGGGGACAAGAGATCAGCATTTGCATGAGCAGCTGTTGCGAGAAACCAGTTTAACACTACATCGCTGCCTGGATGTACGCAGGTCAGCAGAACTTTCTAAAGCAAGAATTAGAATATTAGCAGGCACCCAAGAGACACAGGTGCATGCTGTCCAACAGTCCAGACATCACTATAAATAGGATGTGCCACCTAGTGGAGGAGCATGCAGGAGACAATGCCTGTATTGCGGGAAACAACATGTAAAGAGAAAAGAAAAATGCCTAGCATATGGACAGCACTGCAAAGCATGTGGCAAGTTTTCAAAGCTAGTGCAGGAAGGTGAAATCTCAGAGACAGAAAGAGTGAAAGCAGTGCAGGAAGACAGTGATGAATCTAAGCACTGGGATGATGTCCTAAGCTGATTTTGGGATCACCGTTAGTGAGAAATACTGGGGCAGTGGAGATCAGTACCCACCCCTACTGCACTCTTTGCTCATATGCTTTTGACCGAAATTTTTTTTCCCTTTCAGCTGCAATCTGCTGCCAGTGACACTGGTTAATGTAAAGACATACTGTACATTGAACTGTGTCACCAGCTGCTTATTATGTACAACAAGACTACAGTGGTACCTCGGGTTACATACGCTTCAGGTTACATATGCTTCAGGTTACAGACTCCGCTAACCCAGAAATAGTACCTCAGGTTAAGAACTTTGCTTCAGGATGAGAACAGAAATCGTGCTCTGGCGGCACGCAGGAGGCCCCATTAGCTAAAGTGGTGGTTCAGGTTAAGAACAGTTTCAGGTTAAGAACGGACCTCCAGAACAAATTAAGTACTTAACCTGAGGTACCACTGTATCCTGAAACCTGCGGGCAAGTGCAGACGTCTTCTTTTTTTACATTCGAGAAGCATATCAATTTTATGAAATAAATAAGTAAAGGAATGGCAAACAAACTGGAACAATTAGATGTAAATCCACTGTAAAAACACAAAGGTTTTTTTGTTTTGTTTTTACAGTCTGTAGTGGGCCAAGGCTTGTTTGTTTGTTTGTTGCTGGCTATTATGTTGAAAAAAGCTCCAGAGTGCCAGTTCTCACACACTCCCTTTTGGCTCTGCCTGCACAGTTTTCTAACATCCTGGAAGTGATGCTAGCCAGGCGGAAAGCAGAGATTGCTCCCTTCACTCTTGCCAGGAGTGGTGAGAGGATGAATGAGGACAAGGGAATGAGAGGGGAGGCTGGGTATTGCCTGCAGGCATCTCTAGCGTAAGCAATGTGGTCGCTTTCAGAACATTTAAATGTTCAGTCACCTTATACTTGAGAGAAACTGTCACCTTCAAGACACACCTTTATTAAGGTACTGTACTATGTAAATGCATGCAAAACAGAACTGATTAGTCACTTGCCAAGTTTTCTTTATTTTTTAAACAGAACACAGAGTTCTATTGATTTAAAGCATCTGAAACTGGTATGACAATCCCAGTGAAAATGAACTGTACGGAGCACATATCTCCTTTCACTCTCCGCTACCTGACAAGGACAGAGAGAGAGGCACAGTAAGACTGAAAGGCTTGTAATGGAAAACAGAGAATAAAAGGAACTGTTTCAAGGAGACTTGACTATGACAGTCTTTTTCATGAGTTATGGCAGAGGCAAGAAAGCAGAACGATCCAACTGAGCTTGGGAGCTACACAAGTAAAAACACGGGGGGGGGGGCGGATTGAGAGTTGTATCTAACAAGGCCCTAGTCACAGTAGAGACATTAAAATTAATTCTAGGACTAACCACAGCCCCAACTGCATGAATGCCCCACAAATACTTTTTTTTTAGACCTGTAAATAAAAGAGGCTTCCATGTATTATTCAAGCCATACCCACATTTAAAGCACATTGCTTCTCCCAAAGAATCATGTGAAGTGTAGTTTGTTAAGGTGCTGAGAATTGTAAATCTATGAGAGGTAAACTGCAGTTGCTATGATTTATTTTATTTGTTTGAGGGAGCCAGGTGCTTCAAATGGGCTTTAAATGTATGGTATGGATGTAACTTTATCAGTCTCTGAATTGAGATTGAAAGCTGTCTCTTGAGTCCTCACGGAGTGTTATAGCTCCAAGTACAAAGCTCCAAGGACAAAGGACTGTTAGATTGCCACAAGTGGAATCTGCAACGAAGTGTTGCAGCATAGAGTTCTCCTGCTGAGAATTCCAACCAGCCAGCCATTCCCGCCTTCCTGGATACTCCATGTCATTTCCACTCCCACTGAGTTTTTCCTTTTCTGAGCTTCCTTCCCTCCCCAACCAAAATCAACCAGCATTCTGTGGCTTCAGAGAGTCCTCATAAGTCTTTTGCAGAGTTTCCATTGTAATTTTTTCGCAGGCAGTTGTTTGTACTTTTGCAAACCTTGGGGTTCCTCCAAGATTGCTGATAACTCTCGTGTTTGTGTGTCTGGTCTCTCTCTCTCTCTCTCTCTCTCTCTCTCTCTCTCTCTCTCTCTCTGTGTGTGTGTGTGTGTGGCTAACAATATCCATGAAGCTTTAGTTCAGCAAATGCTCAGTAGAGGGCGATCGGAGCTTGCAAAACAGAGCTCTTTCGCTATCCAATTCCTTTGTAAATTACCAAATATAGAAAAGCCCTCGAGCTCTGCCTTCTGCTTTTTTTGAACTGTTTTGTTTTGCTTTCGGAAGTCATGGTTTACTTTTATTCCCTACCAGCTAAAAATAAAAATATAAAAATGCACAGATCTAGAACAGTGTGGCAACATGCTCTGGCATGATCTTTTGCAGGCAATGGCCTAATTTGCCAGCTTTCAGGTATGTGAGATTTTTCACCCCAAACAGATATGGATTGAATCTAGTGGTAGATAACTGAAAGGATGGTGGAGAGCAGAGTGGGTGAAACTAGGAAGCAGGAGTCTGGTGAGCAAAAAAGTAAGATGGCCAAGAAAGCACCAATGAGGTGAAAGCTAGCTTTCCCAGAAGGAGACCAGAAATAAACAGGTACCTCCCTCCCTCCTTGTAAGAAGAGCCTGCTGGATCAGACCAAAGGCCCATCTGACCAGCATCCTGTTCTCACTGTGGCCAGCTAGATGCCCATGGGATGCTCACAAGCAGAACCTGAATGCTACAGCACTCTCCCTTCTTGTGATTCCCAGAAAGAGGTACTCAGAAGCATAGTCCCGTCAACAGTGGAGGCAGAATGTCGCTAGTATGGCTTGTAGTCAGTGAGAGCCTTATTATCCATGAATTTGTCCAGTCATAGGAACACACCCTGCCAATGCACATAGCACTAAAATGGAACCCCCAAGAACTTTACACAAGCCCCCCCCTCCCCCGGCCAATTTTGCCAAATCATGGACTGACTGATGGTAAGCAAAATACATATTGGACAATTCCCATTGATTCTGCCTGATTACTCAGTCATGGTGACCTGGCCCCAAACCAAGAAAGGACTGAGGGGATCTGATAAACAGGTCTCAGTCATCTCCCAGGAAAACACAAGAGTTGAGACTTTTTACACTAGATGTTTCCCGGCCAACAGGCTGTGCCTAACCCAGCTGAGAAAGTCATCTTCTTGATCTTGCATGTCTTTCTCACATTCATACTCCCCCCATTCCTCCAACAAGCCCAAGGTGCCATACATGCTTCTCCCTCTCCCCATTTTATCTTCACAACAACCCTGTGAAGCGGGTTTGGCTGAGAGACAGTGACTGGCCCAAGGTCATCCTCAGTGAGCTTCATGACTGAGCGGGGATTCAAACCCTGGTTTTCTAGGTCATAGCCCAACAGTCTCAGCATTAGACTACACTGACTCTCTCTCTTTAATTTTCAAAATGGCAACTGCATGAGATGAGCAGGAGCAGGTCTGTGGGGACTGGGGAGTATGCCCCTTTCACCCCATGCCACCATCCTGAGGAAAACTCTCCTCTGAGCTGCTGTTAGCCCCCAAAATAACAGCTGTTATTGGGAATGTCTAAAAGAGGCATGATAAATGTACGGACACATTGCAATGTCATGGCTGTTTGAGCAACAAGGACCAGGGCAGGAAAAAGAGGAAGCAGGTGCATCATATTCTGGCTCATCAGGGAGCTGCAAGGTCCAGAGCCGTCTCTGTCATGCCATTGCCAGAGGTGGAAAAAACTTAAACACGATGCAGAGTTCCCCAAAAATAGACTGGAGGCAATTGTACTTCATTCAGCAGAGCTTTTACTGCTACCATTTATACAAATATGCTTAAATCTGCAGGGATGTTTGCAAACAGCAATCTATGTTTGGATCTCATGCTGGCCTAAGACATTTTGCAGCCCTTAATATATGCTCCATGCACATGCATCTCTCAGCTTATGCTACCTGGGCATGGTGTTTTGGCATTGCTCTTTCACGTTTTCAAGGGCACAACTTTTGGACTGTATGATGTTCCACCAGCATCTTAAAAAGTCATGTTGCCCAACTACTTCAGTTACTTGTGCATTTGGGCACTGTTAAAGCTATAGAAAAGGTCCATTCTAAACCCTTATTTACTTGCCTAGGATGGGAGCAGATGACAGGTTTTCTGTTCTGGTAATTTGAAAGAGGGATCACTGCTCATGGTCATATAGAATCATTTAGTTGCAAGTAATCTAGTTGAGAGCCAGTGTGATATAGTGGTTAGAGTATTGAGCTAGGATCAGGGAGAACAAGGTTCAAATCTGCACTTGGCTATGAAGCTCATTGGGTGACCTTGGGCTATTCACCTACCTCCCAGGGTTGTTATGGGGAGTAAACGAGAAAAGAGAGAACCATGTACACCACGTTGCATTTCTTGGAGAAAAAGGTGGTACTGTATATCAATGCAATCAATCAATCATAATTTTGCCTCTAATTCCTGGAGACATGACCAAAATGTGGGCATGATCAATGCATGGATGGAGGAGCAGGTTGAACCCCACCAGCACCTCCAACAGATCTTCTTTGCTGAGCTTCTACATGCACAAGAGACATGTTCAGTATATAGTGGTCAGGAGCCAGACCGCTGGGCACAATCCTACTCCTCCACATTATCCCCACAATTTGGCACCTACACAGGGCCTTACGAACCAGGTTTTGCAGGGTATTGGAGAGTTCCACTAAAAGAGACAAATCAACAAAAGCGGTTTGCCTTTCTCAACTTGTTTTGAATTCTCTTGAAATGTATTGTCTTTTTCCAGCTTTACGATCTCTCTGGATCAAACAGGAATGGAAAGTTGGCAGGCTGCACAGATGCAAACAGGTTTCATTCCCACTGGGTGCTAATGCAATGTTTGTCGATGCAAATGCAATGTTTCGGGGCCAGCTCTGTGCTATCCTAAATTATCATGCTGCTTGGTCTACAATAAAACACCAGGCCAGAGATGGGGTATGATTGTGATTGCACGACAGCCACCCTTGGCCCAGTCTGGGGCAATAAAGAAAAAATGCACAAAACATTAAAAGCACACAAGAATAATAAAATATTTATTAGAGAACCAACAGCCAAAGAAACAGGCATACGGAAAATAAATTCAGATGATTCAGATGAATACTGCAAGGTTTTCTTAGAAAACACAATTCATTTCCTTATGAGATTTCATCATATTTATCAGAACAGCAAAACGCCCAAGCTTGAATTATGCACTTTATTTCCAAGTACTGTATGTCACCAGGAGCCTTTTTCAGGAACTGGGCTTTCCTGGGAAGACTATGCAACCTCTCGCTCAGTAAACACCTTCCTTGCAAGCACTAATATTTCAAGCAATGTCACTACCCCCACCCCCTTTTCTCCAAAGAAACAGGCTGCAAGAATACAGCCTGTTTCTTTGGAGCACATGGGGGTCGGGCTGTATTGGCTAGTGTCTAGAACATCCTTGCCTGTCAGAGATCTAGTTCCTCCCTTTGCTACCATGTTGCAGATACACCCCTCCCCCCAGGCCTTTCCTCTGTCTGGTGGAAATGACACAAATAGTATCAGTTTCCTTTTAGGGATTATGAGACTGGGAATCCCAATCTCATCGTTGGTGAGGAAACAAGTTCCACCAGTACAGTATGCCCACAATTTATGTGGGAGTTACGTTCCAGGTATTACACCTAAAGTCACAATTAAAAAGGTAAAGGACCCCCGACAGTAAAGTCCAGTTGCGAACGACTCTGGGGTTGCGGCACTCATCTCGCTTTACTGGCCGAGGGAGCCAACATTTGTCCGCAGACAGTTTTTCTGGGTCATGTGGCCAGCATGACTCAGCTACTTTTGGTGAAACCAGAGCAGTGCATGGAAACGCCGTTTACCTTCCCACAGGAGCGGTACCTATTTATCTACTTGCACTGGTGTGCTTTCGAACTGCTAGGTTGGCAGGAGCAGGGACCGAGCAAAGGGAGCTCACCCTGTCACGGGGATTCGAACCGCTGACCTTCCGATTGCCACAATTACGTATACGCAAAACACATTGGGTTCAGTGGCGGGTGGGATTGCCAAAGACATTTCCCCCCAAGAACCTTGCTCCCTTTCTGCTCCCTCTTTTATTTTTTATTTTTTTGCCACTCGTAAAGCTGAATGCACACAAGTTAAATGTGCGTAAATTGTGGACTGCCATCTTCCCCTTCCTTAAAAGGTAAGAGCTACAGGAAGAGGGAGGTGGCAGAGGTGGGTGCTTTTTGAGCACCTATAAACCTTTCTCGAGCACTCAAAGCAAGTGCTCACAAAAGCTCAGCCAGCCCCTTTCAGAGTGAGTAGTGGGATGATCTCTTGATACTCCAGCACACAAAGGGCTTAGATGTAACACAGCCAAATTGTTTAGGATTGGAATACAACAGGCAAAACATATGTAAGTGGTTTGGCTGGCAGCAGTCGTCTCTAGGGATTAAGCCTGCCATGCAGACAGATAGTCCAGGCGCTGTTTATATGAGGAGCAAAGGGGATCCAATTTCTCAGGAATTCCTTATGGAGGTGGGAGAAGGGGGCTGACTCTTCCCTCAAATAATTAAGAAGTGGTGAAGTGCTGTGTATTGTTGCTTACATTTTTTTAATGTTTTGCAGCTTTACTCCAGACTTCCTTTTTGGCTGTTGCATAGTGTATTGGCTCTCCTGGCTTGCCATACCAGTCAGCTCTTAGGCAGTGAGCAGTTTAGTTTGCAGTTCTGCATCAGCAGCACCAGCCTGCTGCATGGTTTGTTCCTTCCATAAACTGTCTTATATTAAAGAAGTCTTCCACCATTTATTATTATTTATTAAATTTGTTAGTTTCTTTATCTTGCCCAAAGCAACTTACAAACAACCAGAGTTCTGGCAAGTTCTGAGTGTTTTAGTTTTAGCAGACCAACATATAATTAAAAAACAAACAAACTTAAATGAAGCTTTTAACTTTTAAAAATCCCACACTGTTATTCTTAAACAAACAAAAAATCCAGTGTTCTGCAGGCAGCATTTTGGACAGCCTCATTCCTTGCAAAGCCCACGGACCATAGAGATATATAGGACAATTTAGAGCTGAACGATACACTACAGAATCTGACTCAGGGGATTATTGACACCACACTTGACCCCCAAATAACCTCAGTTTCCCACATTATTCTGTTCCCATCCAGAGCCAATGCACATCCCTAGCATTAAGACCATCTTAACAAAACAGCCGAGATTTTAGAAGCCTAATTTTGACCTTAACAGCCATATTCTTCACTATTTCTCAAAGGAGCTACTAGGCTAATGATGAAATAACAGCCTGAGAGCAGACCCCATCAGCTCCACTTTGCTTCCTGAGGGAGATGAAACACTCATGAAGATTCAGAGCCCTTCTCCCCAGACAGAACTCTCTTAAGATTTCTCTGTCAGTACGTTGTTTTTTCCCCCAGTTGCTGTTAATGCTTTCATTCAAAAGGTGCTTAACGGAGGTAATATTCACAGAGGAGGGGAATTTTAGTGACTGATGAGGGCTCCACAGTTGTAGTGACTTAGCACACATAAAATTCAGACAATAGTTAACAGTTTCACGAGTTTAACAAATGTTTCTTTAAAACAGCAGCTATGACTCAGAACTCAGCATAGAGGCCTGAAATGCAGCTGCTACGGTGCCTAACAGAACAATCACATACACGTCTACTCAAAAGTAAGTCCTATTTAGTTCTATGGGAACAGTGTCTAGGGTTGCAGCTTACAGTAATGGAGTATTTGGCAGTACAGTTTGGCAGTCATGGGGCGTTTAGCACAACCATGTCAAGGACCTTCTGCGAATGCCCCCCAAAATCTAAGCCAGGTGTGGTTAACCTGTGGCCCTCCAGATGATGTTGGACTTCCATCAGCCCCAGCCAACATGGCCAATGTTCAGATATTATAGGAGCTGTAGGGTGGCAACATCTGAAGGGCCACAGTCTAGCCACCCCTGATTTAAGGCAAGGTACCAGGGAGAGGACCTTCTCAATGGTGGCCCCCAATTATGAGATGTTTTTCCTATGGTATACTTTGTTGACTTTTCAGTGCCAGGCAAAGTCCTTTTCTATTTTCCCCAGTCTTAATTTTAGTCCCTGCTAAAGGAAGTTGCCTTTTACTGAAGTCAGGCCTTTGCTCCATCTAGCTTAGTATTGTCAACACTGACAATACCGGCAGTGGCTCTCCAGGTTTTCAGACAGCAGATACTGGGGATTGAACCTGGGACCTCGTGCATGCAAAGCAGATGCTCTGCCGCTGTGCTGTGGATCTTCTCCAGTTGTTTTAATCTGGCTCTAAAGGTCTTGCTGCCTTTTTAGCTTGTGTTTTATTATAGTTCCATTTTGTTCTGCTTTATTTATTTATTTTGTTTCTGTGTGTTTTCCTTTCATGCAGAACTGCCCTAGGAATTTCTGTTGACAAGTGGGATAAGAAGAAATAAATATTCCACCTTCCTGCAAATGGAGAAAGAAGGGTAAGCATCAACACCTCCCCCCCCCTCAGTTTCATTTATAAGATTCACTTAATTAATGGAAGCCCAATGATCAGTGTTATCAGCTTGCACTTTGTATGGTATGAGGATCACTGTAACATCCTTGCAGGTGGTGCGAAGTAGTACGGCCTCGATTGACCTGCTGTAGTTCCTGTTTCTCATTTGCTGCAATATTCAGCTGCTACACGGCTCAGCCTGACCACAATATTTTGCAGGAAATGTCACATTTCTGCATAGAATGATACATGGTCATATAGCAACAATGAGTAAACCCAGCATTTCTTTTCCTCTAGGAGATGGCAGCTATTTCACTGTGCAGGAATATAAGATGGCAGAAATTTCCATTCCAATATGTGTTCATCATAAACGATGCTGTTTCTTTTCCGCTGCAGTTTGTCTTCTGCCCAGTAGTATGTTATTCACCTTGCAAATTTAACATAATTTCAGTTGTGATGATTATTGGTATGATTATGTGACTTCACACCATGAATTCAATCCTGCTTGCTTTGGGCGTGCCACCCTGCACAGAACTGGCTGGCACACTTCTGTTCTGCAGGAAGCAGGGCTGAACTGCCCATGCAGCCGCTGATATGCAGGGAGTTCAGTCCCGCTTGGTTCAGGAGCATGAGAATGTTCCATGTGGGGAACATTTTCACACATCTATACCCTGCATAAATATAAATGTAAAACCATGTGAAAAATAGTTCACATGTGCCATGTGGGGGCTTAGAAACAACAATGATATGAGCAAATACCACTTGTCTTCCCTTGACTTATTTCCATTCTGGGATGCAAACAAGCAGTCTGTTTCAATTTCTATATCTGCCCCTGTTTTATTGCAGGATTCTCTGACATCCCTTCTTCTGTGGTATGAACCCAGAGCCTATGAGCTCCATCTGCCTGCTGTCTATTAGATGGGGAGTGCAATGGCATTCCTTGCAAAGGGCCTCATATTCAGTTCCTGGAACTTCCAGGTAAATGGATCAGAACAGATAATGTGAATGGTCTTTGCCTGAGATTCAGGACAGCTGCTGCCAGTCAGGATAGACAGCACTGGGCTACATGGATAACTCGTCTGACCTCGGTAGAAAGGAGATTTCTGTGTTCTTCTTATGGTGCGAGAAAGGGGGCCATTGCTGTGGTTCAGAAGAAGGCCATAAATGGAAGACGTCCAGGAATGACCTCTTAACAATTCCCCTGTAAGAAGACCCCCACACCCCTGAGGCTGCACTATGGCTAATCTTAAATTAGCCAAGGCACAGTTCCAGAGTGAACAGAGGGACTAGATCGTTCAAAGAAACTATGTGCAATAGGCTTTTCTCTCAGCTTTTAAAGTATTCTGCGTTTCATTCTGCCTTAGTAGCTGCCATAGCAGGGTGGGGGATCCCTGTCACTATAGCACTGATGCCATTAGAGTTGCCTCCATATGATTCAGAAAGTGAGGAGGCAAAAGTCAAATGCCGGTTTGAATCAAAACTGAGGGAGCAGGGAAATTTGCATGATGGGACTGGGGTAGTTTTCCACATGTCATGTGTGGGCTACAAAACCAAGCGTGGCCTAATGATACAATGGCAAGACGCTCAGATTACCTGGCTGTCCCTTCACGGAGGTAAACTAACACCAAGTGTTGTATTCCTGCCGTGAAGGGAAAGGAACAGAGGCCTCACCTGGGCATAAGGGCCCAGCCACCAAAGGAGCATTGCGTTTCAAGGGCTGGTGGGGAAAGCGACGTGTACCGACCGGTGACCTGAAGCTAAGGTGTCCCTCTCAGGGTGAGGAAAAGCCCAGGGCTCTTGACAAATGGAAGCTAAATAAAGACACGCTGTAAACAAAGGGAAATAAGAGGTCCAAAGAGCAAAGCGCTGAAGGATATCTCTGCCAAAGCATGTTCTGTTCTTCAGACAAATTGGGGTGTTTTTTTTAACGCCTAAAGGCTACACAAATGACTCAGCAGATGGAATCTTTTTTGGCAGGTAGCAGTGGAGAGATTATGGACACAATTCACCAAGTCTGTGTTCAAAATGCATTCTTTCTCCTACACACACACACACAGAGAGAGAGAGAGAGAGAGAGAGAGAGAAGAAGGAGGAGGAGGAGGAAGAAGAAAAAACGAGGATCTGCACTTAGGCTGTGTATACACTTCAGCCTTAGAAGTACTGCAGTTCGGGGTTTCTAAAAGCCCTTTTGTAGACCTACCTTTACAAGGGTCCATACCTGCATACTATGCGGACAGCAATTTGTGTACACCGACCAAAGAAATGTGTCTCCATAGGAGACATGAAATGCACATTGTGGCTGCATGTTCAGGACAGTTTTGCCCAGCCCTCTGTTTCTCCTCACAGCTTTAGTAGTAACTTTCATTCAATGCCTTTCCTGGCCCTTCCATGCATAGAACTGGCCTTCTCAACCTGTTCCCAGCTTTGCACTGGGCCACAGAGCACACTCAAAAGGGCTCCCAGGGTACAACCCCTGATCTCTCCAGACAGGGCAGGGCAAGACTTCCTGCTTCAAACCCCAGAGAGCCTTTCTAGCCCCTGGTGATCAGAGGTAGCCAACACGATGCCTTCTAGATGTTGCTGAACTCCAACTCCCATCAGCCTCAGCCAGCACAGCCAGGGGTCAGGGATGATGGGAGCTGTAGTGCAGGAACAACCTGACAGTACCATGTTGGCTAGCCTTGCTGACAGAACTAAATTAGATGGATCAATGGTTGACTTGATATAAAGCTTCTATCTGCCTACACCTATGCCCCTAAGTTCCAGTCCAGCGGTGGACCTCAGTTGCAATGGATCTTGGAATTATTTGGCCCTTATCACTCTCTGCCTTGTCTCCTGAACAGACAAAGTTTCCTTAATTCATCTAGCCTGGAATTATTGATTCTGAACCTGATTCTGGTAAAAAAGACATCACTCTCTGGGCTACAGAAACAGTAACCCTGCACAGCCTGCAAAGATGATTCCCTATCCCAGGCTTCCTCAACCTCGGCCCTCCAGATGTTTTTGGCCTACAACTCCCATGATCCCTGGCTAGCAGCACCAGTGGTCAGGGATGATGGGAATTGTAGTCTCAAAACATCTGGAGGGCCGAGGTTGAGGAAGCCTGCCCTATCCCATCCCCTCCCAGCAGTCCCTTATAATGCTGCAATTTGCTTTGGTGTTTGGCACCAGCTTTGTCTCCATACTGTACTCAGAATGGCAGCAACAGGTGCCTGCTGGGGCCAGGTGTTCAGGCAACTCCTTTTGTTCCCTGGAATGTGCTCAGCTGTTGTTTACACTCTGGATAATTATGCCACGTTTCCATGAAGACAGCAGCGCAGCAAGTGCCACAAGCTGAATGCAGAGCACACCCCTCGCATCCTGCAGCACTGAAGACAAAGCCAGGAGTTCTCATGCCTTGCTTCTCCCAGGGCACTGATCTTGATGGGGAGGGGTAGGGGGGTCCTTTGATCCTCTTTCTCTGTGCTTCCAAGAGCCATGATTGTGGGGGTCCAAGGTAGACGAAAGAAAGTGCACAGCGCATAGTTAAACAACAGAATCCACTCACACATTGTGTAGTGATGACCACCAACTTGGATGGGTTTAAAGAGGGTTTGAGAAATTAATGGAGAATAAGTGTCAAGGCTCAGGGAATCCTATCCCTCCCCCCATGGCAGCCAAAAAAGCAGATAACACTAAGGGTCCTTACCGCAGAATTTATTCAGTATTCAGAGAGAGAGAGACTAAGGAATGTAGTCTTTATGCCAGGCATAGGCAAACTCGGCCCTCCAGATGTTTTGGGACTACAACTCCCAACATCCCTGACCACTGGTCCCAAAACATCTGGAGGGCTGTGTTTGCCTATGCCTGCTTTATGCCATGATGACATTGCTCCAAGTAAAGTCCCACCCCCCTACGTCATCCCTATTCTACATCACTCCTGCACCGGTTAATCTGAGCTTTCTGTCGCTGAGCTCTCTGTTCTATTACCCGTAATGCCCGCCTAGTTTGGGGTGGGGGGGTCAGGAATGCTTCCCAAGGACACTGAGTCTGTCAGCTGTGTCTTCCCTGGTGCTTGTTCTTCTTTCTGCTGTTCCTCTTCCACTATTTCCCAGCTTTACCCCTCTGCAGCCTCTGAACTATGCCCCTCTGCAAACCACTGTTCTAAATCTATACTGTCCTCCGGTTCTTGAGAAGGTTCGGGAGAAGGGGCGGCGGCCCCCACCATTCCTCCTCAGTCCAGGCCCTGACAGTAAGGCTATCAGTGGCTATTAGCCATTATTATTATTATTTATTATTTTATCATTATTTATTGAAATTATATACCACCCTATACCTAAAGGTCTCAGGGTGGTTCACAGCCGTGATGGCTCTGCTGTGCACAGTCAGAGGCTGTAATACTTCTGAATACCAGTTGCTGATAATTGCAAGCAGGGAAAGTGCTGTTGCACTCAAGTCATGTGTGTGGGCTTCTCAGAGACACCTGCTTGGCTCTTGTGAGAAGAGGATACTAAATGAGATGGGCCTCTGGGGCTTTGCTGGTGTTCATACATTCTTATGTTAAAGGTAAAGAAGGATGTGGGTGGCGCTGTGGTCTAAACCACCAGCCCACTTCAGCTTGCAGATCATAAGGTTGGCAGTTCCAATCCACCCACCCATCTTCTCTTTCTCCCAGATCCTGCCAACCTTGCAGTTCAAAAGCATACCAGTGTGAGCAGTTAAATAGGTAGTGGGGGGGGGGGGAACAGTGTTTTCTTTTTGCTCTGGCTTCCATCATGGTGCTCCGTGCACCAGAGCTGGCCACATGACCCGGAAAGCTGTCTGTTGAGAAACACCAGCTCCCTCAGCCTGAAAGCAGAGATGAGCACCGCAACCCTATAGTCGAATTCAACTCGACTTAACCGTCCAGGGGTCCTTTACCTTTTACCTTTACCTTTGTTCAAGGGCTGTTGAGGTAACAATAGGAAAGCTTTCTAGGCAATTCCAAGTGCTGTGCAAACATCATAAATTATTGCTTGGTGAGGACAGTATATCCATAGCAAACAAGAAGCATGCAAAGAGACCCATGGCCTCTAATTTGACAAACAGGCCCCATCACCTAGGCAACGAGACACCAGCCTTTTCTGAGGGAAGAAAGTGCTGTGACCCAGGTCATGTGTGATGGAACTATAATGCCCCAGGCTCAATCCTGGTAATTCCAGATGAACCATAACAAGTAGCAGACCTGGGAAAGACTTCTGCTTGCAACACTGGGAAGCCACTGCCAGATTAAATAATGGTGAGTGGCGTAGATCAACAAACCGATTCAGTGTGAGTCAGCTTCTAACAGCAAGTGGCCTGATCTATCCCTCCCTCTGGCTTAAAAGTTTCTCCACACTCTAATTCAAACTAGAAGTCGGGTGGAAATGACCCCAGACTGGGATCCTGGGTCTTGGCAGAACATCCAAATAGATGTCACACCAGTGAACATGCTTCCCAAACACGCTTGTAGGTGAGGAGCAATGTGGAGGCAGGGGGAGAATCTCACTCAGTGGAGAAAAGGATGCTTCAGCCTTCCTCCGTGTGTTGACTGTCCTCTGCATCCCTCTCCTAGACTCTTTTCACGGGATGAGGAGTGGTGGACATCATCATTAGGCACCGCATTCTTCCCACAGATTCTCCTGCAAACACCCTCCAGCCCCACATGAGCATTAGGAGACAAACCTGAGGTTTTAAACCCCATGTTTGCTTCATGGCATTTAGTTCTACCCTAGAAAGCACCATGGGGAGGGTGGTTTGAAGAGGGGAGGTGCTAGGCAGGGACTCAGTGGAAGTGCTGGCCGTTTCAGTTCCAGCTACAAGAAGTAAGCCTTTATTTTGCTGCCACAACCCAGAGGGCACCTTATTTCCAGGTCTGACAGGTAGGTGGGCGCTGGGCCACATGTTGCCCTATCCATCTCTGCTCCGCTGTAGATGCAGAAATGGGGGCGATAGGTAGTTTGAAGTAAAACCGGAGCTGATCTGTGACTGCTCCCTATTCTCCAGGCATACATGCTAACTTCTGGGACAACTTTGCACACTGAGTTGTAGCCAATGTTAGTCGCACCCAGAATAAGCTCATTGAAATCAATGGACCTAAGTTAGTTGTGTCCATTTATATGGACACAACCCATTCTACTTGCAGTTTTTGGTGTACACCTCAAACACTATGAATGTCCACCTAAAAATGTGTTAGGGTTAGCTGTGCACAGTTCCCCTAAGAACCATCTAACTTCCATATGTTCTCCACTTCCTCTCTTCCCTTGGTCTAGGCCAGGGGTGGTCAACCTTTTTATACCTACCGCCCACTAATGCATCTTTCTTGATGGTAAAGTTTCCTTACTGCCCACCAGTGCTGCAGTAACATGTGCCGTAGAACCCCCTACCGCCCACCTGGAATCCTGAAACACCCACTAGTTGGCAGTAGGGACCAGGTTGACTGCCCCTGGTCTAGGCAAACCCTTCTGCAGGCCTATGCTTAGAGCCCTCCCAGGGAACGGTATATATAAAACCCAAGTTAATAAGCCTCTTAAATGAAAGGCACTTCTAGGGAGTATGAATCAATAGTCAAATTGCAACAAACATGGATCATATAGGCACCACTCATCAGACTGCTGCAGTTCACGGCAGTAATATTTTCTATGTACCCTCTGTATAAAGTGATTCTTCTTGCACACAGAAAACAGGCATCTATTGCCCTTGACACCCAGCTTCTCTGAAATGCCCCATATTTTCCAGAGTATCATAAACATGGACATCCATGTTCTCGATACCTTTATATAATCCTTAGACTGCTTGCGTAACAGATGAAATGACACAAACAAAGCAACCATTCTTCAAACGTGTTGGTTTTTTTATAGAAGCTATTCTGTTCCACCTCTATATGGCACTGAGCAAAAAGTACATGGAGCTTTGATAGGATTTAATGGCCCTCAGGGCTGGAATGGGAACATGAAACACCGAAGGTGTGTTTCTTCCCCGTTTCTCAAATGAAACAAGGAAAGAAGCATTAATACTCACTGGATCATGTTGCGTAAAGGTGGTGGGTTGTGTTCAGAGGCAGGCAGACCACAAGACAAGGGGACAGGAAGCCAACCTTAGGCAGCAAATGTTGGGCACAATAGCAGACAGGGAAGGAGACCATCTGACCTTTGAGCTCCATGTACCAAGGCCTTCTACTCTATAGACCACGTAGGAATGAGCAGGAACTGTGCAGTTCATGGTAATACACAAGCTAGGTGGGGGCTATTTGGATTTTACTTTTAAAGGACAAAAAATGTCTTGTGCTCTGGCCTCAAGCTTCTTTCAGGGTTTTATAGGAGCATAAAACTGGCTATATCCTCTTTGCTGGCTATATCCTCTTTGCTTCTAGACTTCAGATTTTCACTCTTTTTCACACACACCAAAGCAAGGAAGACTTTAATTTGATAGCTAATGGTTGAGGGTCCCTAGCTTAGCATTACAAGGGTTTAAAAAGTAGCCATTTTGAGATGCTCAGACCAAAAGCAGGCTACTGATAGTAGAAACATGCCCTACCCAAGTTTACTTTGATAATACAAAGAATGGGATAATCTCTCAAACAAGAGGAAACAAGTTTAAGTGCCGGCCATTGTCTGCTCAGGAACCTGAGGGATTCACTGCCCTTCTCCAGTGAGGCAGCTCATCCTCAGTGCTTGATCACACGCAGTAATGTTTGCACAACGTGGTACACTGACATCATGCACCACAGAAAGGAAATCATGCAGGGGAAAGGTCCTTCCTGGCAAGCACATGTGCTGGGTCAGCCTAAACTACTAAGAGTTCCACAGCATTCTTTTCCGGGGAAATCTAACAGCGTTGCGAAATTGCATTTTGCATTCGTACTCAAAGATGGGGAAACTATGCTGTCGACATTAAGGACAATGTGTCATAGAATCATAGAATCATAGAATCATAGAATCATAGAGTTGGAAGAGACCACAAGGGCCATCGAGTCCAACCCCCTGCCAAGCAGGAAACACCATCAGAGCACTCCTGACATATGGTTGTCAAGCTTCTGCTTAAAGACCTCCAAAGTAGGAGACTCCACCACACTCCTTGGCAGCAAATTCCACTGTCGAACAGCTCTTACTGTCAGGAAGTTCTTCCTAATGTTTAGGTGGAATCTTCTTTCTTGTAGTTTGGATCCATTGCTCCGTGTACGCTTGTCTGGAGCAGCAGAAAACAACCTTTCTCCCTCCTCTATGTGACATCCTTTTATATATTTGAACATGGCTACCATATCACCCCTTAACCTCCTCTTCTCCAGGCTAAACATGCCCAGCTCCCTTAGCAGTTCCTCATAAGGCATCGTTTCCAGGCCTTTGACCATTTTGGTTGCCCTCCTCTGGACACGTTCCAGTTTGTCAGTGTCCTTCTTGAACTGTGGTGCCCAGAACTGGACACAGTACTCCAGGTACTCATATCCAGCTTTAGAGTCAAGAGCAGAACACAAATCTCCCCACTATGCATAAGTGGAACATAAAGCAACAGATGGGTAGATCCATGGACCGAGGTGATGGCTATACACATGATGTAAAGGAGAAACGAGTGGAGATTTGACTGAGTCTGTCATACATATCTTCTCACACCTCTGGAATGAAGTTTAAAAGACAATCACAGGTAGTTTAAAAGACTACCTCAACCTCAGGCAGCAATTAAGCTTAGGGGCTGCAGGGCAGACCACAGGGCACACATTTTTTTTGCCACTTTCCACTTGCATACCCTCTGCATACCCTCCGACATTTTGCTACCTGAATTTGCTACCTGAGGCAGACCCTCCAAGTGTCCCTATTGTCCAAGGACAGTTCTGTATTTACAGAAGCCATCCTAGTTTCTGATTTGATCCAGAAATGGCCTTCTTTTCCTTAGGTTGTCCTTATTTTCATTGGAGGATATGGAGTTATGCGACCCCCGAGCCAAGGAGATAAGTAACTATACAACCTTTAGAAGACATCTGAAGGCAGCCCTATATAGGGAAGTTTATTAAATGCTTAATGTTTTGTTATGTTTTTATATATTTTGGAAAGCTGGCCAGAGTGACTGAGGCAACCCAGTCAGATGGGTGGGGTATAAATTATAAAATACTAATACTAATAATAATAATAATGGAATAGGACGTCCCTATTTTCATTGGAGAAATGTCGGAGGGTATGCAGAAGCAACTGCCCTACTCTGCTTCATGGAAAGGCCAGTCCTGCTCCTCATTGCAGTTCAAAAGCACTGGTGCTGTTCCTTAGGCCAGTCACTACTTAGCTTCCTTTTCCCCTCTTGGAATTCAACTGGCAAGATTCAATTCATTTATCTCCATCGAGGGGTAAACACAAAAACAAACGTCTCCAGCCAGCAGCAGGGAAAGACAATCCCTGTACAGTGAGAATAAATCATCTCCGCTGCCTCTGGCTGAGGACATCAGGCTCCATTAGCAGGGCATGTAAACACAAGGTCACCCTGCTGCCAAGAAGGAAGTGAGGCAGGGGAGAGAGAGCTGGCTGAGGAGACCTAATTGAAAACACCAGCATGTTCATCTCCAGCCTGGCTTACAGCGAGTGAGAAGTAAACAGAAACCCAAAGAAAAAGGGGCTGTCTGCATCTGGGTGGCTTGCTGGCATCATTCGTCTTTGCAGATGCAGCAGAGTTTTGTTGTTGCCTTTCTGTATTATTTCCCTCTTTGTCGAAAGGCTCTATTACATAACCTGTTGTGCAGAGAATCTATAGAGGCTCCTGGCAGTGTCCCAGGGCCCCTCCCTTGAAGTCCCAGAGAAGGAACATTCAGCTGCTGTCAACAGCTGGAATTCCTAGAAGTGAAAAAAAAGAAAAAGACAAAAGGTCGTACAAGGTCCAGGGAACAAGGCAAGTGAAAAGGGGGGAAATGGTGAGAATGATGGGTGGCAGAGTGTGAAGGGACTCTCTGTCTGCAAATGTGCACATGGAGGGTTTCAAGGCAAACTCTCGCAAGCCATTAACTTGTCCGTCTTGGCTTGTTTACCCCAAGAAAAACAGTCCAGTTGATTTTGCTACGGCCTCTTCTTGTCAATTAAGCACTTTTTTTCTGGCACTGTAGGGACACCCAAGAATGCCTGCTGGCTGTTTTCGCTCTTCTTGACGGATCTGAAGGAGGAGGCACTCTTACTTTCCCACTTCCATGACCCACTTGCCACTTGATTGTGGAATTGAGTGCAAAGCCTGTTGTCTCATACTTGAAAGGCAGAGCTGGAGAGTCAGCTCTGAGTTTAAAGCCTCATCCATCATCATTGTTGTTCCATGTGGATAGTGAGCATCCTGTATCGCCATTAATTCTCTGCTGTCTATATGCCATTTTCCTCCAAATCACTGTCTTCCCACCCTTTCCCCTCCCTCCGTTTGGATTTTCCCATACCAGGGATGCTCCAGAACGGAGAGGATGGACGAGGCCTAAGATTTCCTCAGTCTGTACTCAACAGTGGGATAAGAAATTGAGCCTGGATAGCTGAGTTGGTTTAGAACATGGTGCTGATAACAGCAAGATTGCAGGTTTGATCCCCTTATGGGACTGGTGCATATTCCTGCATTGCAGGGGGTTGGACTAGATCAGGCATGGGCAAACTCGGCCCTCCAGATGTTTTGGGACTACAGTTCCCAACATCCCTAACCACTGGTCCTGTTAGCTAGGGATGATGGGAGTTGTAGTCCCAAAACATCTGGAGGGCCGAGTTTGCCCATGCCTAGACTAGATGATCCTCAGGGTCCCTTCCAGTTCTACAATTCTATGATTATGATGGTCATTCCCAAATAGGACACTGAGGCTGCCAGTGCATCCTTGAAGATTTAGGAAATAAATTTAGGAAAGTTGAAAAATAATGGGAGAGGAGGAGAAGGAAGAGAAAGAGGAAGCACCGGGGCTGGGGAAAGCTGATGGACACTGTCTTTAGAAAGCATTCCAGACCCCCCTCTCCCAGAACCGGGTGAGCCTTGAAATTAGGAGAGCAAAGAGCTCAAAGGCAGAGAGCACTTATCAGCACCCGTAGAGATGATGAGATTGACGAATGAGGAAGTGGGAGAGACAGGGGGTGGAGTGGAGATTCACTTGGGACAATGGCATTATCCAAGAGGCTGGGTTCTATAGCCTCTCTCTGTAAGTATTGAATAAAAAGCGGACGGTAAGAACCTTCCTTGGCTTTGTACATTCCTAGGCAACCAGCCATGGGAGTCGCTGGCAGCAGCCTGACACAAAGAGAATAAAAACACAGGGAGACTTATACCCTGGTTCTCTGTTGCGATGTAGGAACAAGCCAGTGTGTTCCAGGCAAAAGGATACTCCACAGCTCCTCCAAGGATTTCTTCTCTGGCCACCATTTATTTAAGAGTCATGGTCGCTCAGTAGACTTGTTGAGGGGTGCTGCTCAGAAATAAAGCAAATTCAGATAAATTGAAGGATGAGCCAAGACTTTGCAGCAGTCTATTCTGAGGGCTCCGTAATGATACCTCGAAGGGGCTCAAGGGGGTAATTTTAAGGCTCCGGGCTCATAGCTCACAAGTCCTGACCTCCCACTTCAAAACACTCCACTGCAGGGGTATAAATTATACAGCAGCGTAAGAGAGATGGAGAGATAATTGGAGGGCGCTGAAGACGGCAGGGTAAACACAGGGCCACAGAGACTGTATTTTTATCCTTCAAATAATATATGAATTTTATTTTTAAAGAGGTTAATCTTGGAACCTACGCTCCATTTTTGCTGCCCTATGCATTAAATAAACCCCAAAGACAAATCCATTACTAGCCAATTTTGTTGTTTGGGTCAAGCAGATTTTCCTTTACAACATCTCAAAAACTTCTGATAGCTTCTCCAAAGTAAAACGATACAATCGACAATAAAATAACCAAAGATTTCTAAATACAAAGGATCAATAGTAGTGGGGCTGTCACTCAGTGGTTAGAGCATCTGTTTGCAAGCAGAAGGCCCCCAGCAACTCCAGATAGGTCTGGGAATGTCCTGTCTAAAACCCTGGGGAGTTCCTGCCAGTCAGTGTGGACAATATTGAGGTAGATGAGCTTGCTGTGTTCTGTGTTCAAACTAGCCCCAGGCTAACAGCATGAATTTCAATGCAATGCCTGTAAAGGTAAAGGGACCCCTGACCATTAAGTCCAGTCGTGGCCGACTCGGGTTGCAGTGCTCATCTCACTTTACTGGCCGAGGGAGCCGGCATTTGTCCGCAGAGAGCTTCCAGGTCATGTGGCCAGCATGACTAAGCTGCTTCTGTCGAACCAGAGCAGTGCACAGAAACGCCGTTTACCTTCCCGCCAGTGCGGTACCTATTTATCTACTTGCACTTTGACGTGATTTCGAACTGCTAGGTGGGCCGGAGCAGGGACCGAGCAACGGGAGCTCACCCTGTCGTGGGGATTTGAACCGCTGCCCTAGGCTCTGTGGTTTAGACATGTGAAAAGGGTCTAGTAGACTCAAAACATAACATGAGCCCACAGTGTGATGCAGCAGCAACAAATACTAATGCTATTTGAGGCTGCATCAACAGAAGTCTAGTGTCCAGATCAAGGGAAGTAATAGTGCCACTCTATTCTGCCTTGGTTCTGGGCACCACAATTTAAGAAAGATATGGACAAACTGGGTGGAACGTGTGCAGAGGAGGGCAACCAAGGTGATCAAGGGTCTGGAAACCAAGCCTTATGAGGAATGGTAGAGGGAGTTGGGTATGTTTAGCCTGGAAAAGAGGAGACTGAGAAGAGATATGATAGCCATCTTCAAGTATCTAAAGGGCTGTCACATGGAAGATGGAGAAAGCTTGTTTTCTCCTGCTCCAAAGGGTAGGAACTGAATATATGGCTTCCAGTTACAAGAAAGGCGATTCTGACTAAACACCAGGAGGCCCAGAGGCTGTATTTTGACTCATCTGTGGAAGGTGAGGGGGGCTCAGGAGCAGGGGGATTCGGAGGGGAAAGTGGATTCAGTGGTGCCACCCAGGGAGAGCTGGCACATCAAGAGGAAACAGGGAACTCAACCCCATAGGCAGAAAGCCTGTCTGCAGTTCAGGAAATCCTGAAGGGGCAGGGATTCTTATGTGTACTGGGTATTCTCCACCTCTGATTAAACATTTGGCAATTTGGCATGTAGGTGGGGAAACTTGTTGGAAGAACCTCTCAGCTCCCATTCAGCCTTGAAACCCTTCTTACTACTCTCAGGTGCCTGAATGCTGGCCCTTGCTCCTGGGCTGGATTGTTTGGTTGCTGTTCCCTTGCCATTTAAGAGCTGCTAGACGAGATTCTTGTTTTTTCCTCGATGCCAAGTTTGTACAGTTACACTGCTATAATACATGTTCACATTTTTCTTTCTTTATTTCAAGTAAGAGTACCTGTCATGGGTTTTTTGGCAGGAAATAGGACAACCAGTCCCACTAAAGCCATCCTAGTTCCATAACCAAGCCCAATACCTGACAGAAATGGGTCAACGGAGGATGCAACGTCTGTGTACGCCTTAATTTGCCCTGGCACCACACGTTTGATTGATTTTCTTAGATTTTGAAAACAGGTTGGCTCCATCCTCCTCATCTAAAGACAGTTTCTTCAGGAGTGGGCAGACAACCACCTCTTTTAACAGAGAACGGTCCCTCCCTCCCTGCAGTGGAATGCTGACGGTTTCAGCTAGTAGGCTCCTAAGCTTCACTCAACTGGCCTTAACAAGCCAGGATGGGCAAGAATCTCACCACATAATTGCCTTCCCAACCCCAAGCTCTCTGCTGACATCCTCAGGGCCACAATGCTGAAATGATCTAAGTCACTTCTAGTCTTCATTGCACCAAGAAGGCCTCTAGATGACTGACACAACAATTCAGGAGGGAAAAAAGGAATAAACTGTCACCCTCTTTCAGTTCCACATCTGTAAAAAAACCCAAAGCAGGAGTGGCTGAGGGCTGTTGTCCTGGCAAGCGCGATGAATGACACAACAACATCCACATCTACTAAGCCAAAAGGATTTAACAAACTCCAGATGATGACAGACAAACAAAAGACCCAGCCAAGATTAGACCAATGATTTTCTTAAAATGACATCAGGAACTTGTATCCTCAGCTCAGCATGCGAGAGACACACATCTCCCATGATTCCTTTCAACCTAGAAGATGCTTTCTCAAGCCAGGCTGACACACTTCACAACAGCACAGGGCTGAGCCGAGATATTTGCAACAGCAACAACAACAAAAGGCAAGCTAATCCTCGTGGCAATTTCTACATATCTGCTTTCAGTTTAGGAAATGTAACTAGGGAATGGGTCCAATACATGCTTTCTTACCAACAGGGTGACAGGAATTTCTGATTACTTACCCAAATTTATTTCCACTGCAATTTTGGCTTTCTATATGATTGATGTTTAGGAGACGAAGACGTAATCCATCCCTGAGGTGGGCTTTGTTTATGTTGCACTGCAAGTGACTGAACTGTACAAAGAAAAGCCAAGTGCTGAAACCTGTATAAATGAGATATATTTGCATTTATACATTTAAAAAGCATAATAATGCATTTTAGTTCATTTAAAGGGGTAGCTTAGGGCACTTAAAGCATAGCTCTCTGAAGCTTGAAAATTATTCTGAAGCATTCTGGGTTCAGAGGCATTATTACCAAGAAGTTATTACAGAATCATAAAATCGTAGAACTGTAGATTTGGAAGGGGTCTCATGGGTCATCTAGTCCAACCTCCTGCAATGCAGAAAACGTTTGCCCAACATGGGGCTTGAACCCATGACCCTGAGATTAAGAGTCTCATGCTCTGCCAACTAAGCTATTCCCTAGTCCTAAAGCCCATTAGCTTTTTCTTTTAAACAAGAAAATTCTGTGCTTGTGCAGAATTGAAGAGTAGCCCTAAGGTGTGTCCTGCACAGACTAAGAGGCATCCAAGGACTCAGCTATACAGCTGCAAATAAAAGGTTTTAAATGTGTTGTAATGTGCAATATACAAGTGTGACACTAGATGGTGACAGTGAGCTATGCCAAATTCAATGTATTTTTCAAAATGTTTTTTTTTAAAAAACGGCATTTTCACGGTGTTTTTAATATGTGTGTAGATTCCACCCAGGTCTTATGCAGATTGCAAGGGAGTGAGGAGCTTCTACTTTGTCACCCACAGGAGGGTACTGCCAATATGACACACCAAAGCTCCTTATTGGCTTTGCACTGTTTGGAACCTAGACTCTAGAGGAAGGTATTTTGCCACCTAAAAAGCCAGACCTCCCTGGCAAAACACGCAGCGTTATGTGGCAATAAAAGTTCCTTTTAATTGCTTAGCCTAGGAATGATCCCAACGTATGTCAACAGCCGCTGGGGATTCAGGAGGGCCATAAATGGTTATTCATTAATGTAGGAAGTGCTGATACTTTCACACATCAGATACTGGCAAAAGCCGAACAGGTCTACCACCACCTCATCGGGGATGAGTAAAAGTGCCCCGTATGCATTTGATTGTTGATTGGTGAAATTGGGAAGGCATAAAGGCATGCTGTTCATCAGATTGCCAGGAGAACCAGTTAGTAGGCCGGAGGTTTCGCTCTGAAATATTAAATCCTTGCAGTTTTAGGCTCTTCTTATTGGGCAAGGTTAATTTACTAGCCCTTCCAATCTGGGAGGACTGTCTCTGCATCCTTGCTAGCCTGAAATTCATTCAGAATCACCAGTAACCTGAGATCTGTAATATATATGGAACTGTGCAAACTTTTATTCTGCCTGGTGTGTCACTATCCCTGAAAGGGTCACAAGTGCAATGGGACTCGGAGGATGGGTCCAGCATATGCAGCCCGGACAAGAAGCCCAATGAGCCTTAATCTTCTCCAGTCAGAACAACTCTTTCTGCATGCAAGAGATGGATTTTAGCTCTGCCTGCTTTATGATGTTCTTGTTTTCTGCAGGCTGGGGAGGTTGGTGCCTTTGTTTATTTACACAGGAAGCATTCAAGCAGGTTCACTTCTCCAGCACAGAGGAGACCATAATGTCAGTGTTTATATAAAGGAGGCATGGGGAACCTTTGGTCCTCCTGATGTTGCTGAACTACAACTCCCAGCACCCCCAGCAAGCAGGGCCAATGGCCAGAGGTGATGGGAGCTGCAGTTCAGCAACAACTGGAAGGCCAAAGGTTCCCCACACCTGCTATAAAGCCCAGATGGACAACCTGTGGCTCAGGGATCCTATACAAGTCCAGTCTCATTTTCCATGGCCTCAGCACCTTCTGAAGCTGCCCCATCTTTCCATCTCATCAGAGTCCCGCCCCCCGTCACATTTTCCCCTTCCCCTTACTTTATTTGCAGATTTACAAACCACTTTGCAACCGGACCTTACCAAAGTGGTACAGTATATGTACAATAAAGACTGGCTATAGTCCAATCATGTAAGCTTTGTGCAAGCAGATCAGAACAAGTGCTCAATAAATAATCTGGAGCCACTGGCAGTGGAAGAGGAGTGCAGGGGGGAGCGCACTGTCCCCGGCATTATGGTCCCAGTGGAGTGCCATCGTGGCTGCCACCCTGCCCGCACTGGGATGTGCCCCCGGGATGTGCGCCAGCCACATCCACACCTGCTCTAACCCCCCCCCCCGGTGCCAGAGCATGAAGCTCCGCCACTGTCTGGAGCAGCCCTTGGCACCATGGTAGTAAGAAAGTGCATTTTTAATTTGTTTACCAATTTCCAATGCTGTCTGAAAACATAACCCTGCTTAGGCTTATTTGAGAATCTGCTCTCAATTTTCTGATTCCAAGAAAGTGTGTTGTGCTTAGGATCTCAGTGCCGATTCTTTTCTTTTTGCATCTGTGCTTTACAGTCTGTATAATTAATCCTCAGAGGCAAGGCTTTCTTGGCTCCTTTTTGTTTTGACAGAGCAGGCTGGATCTTTTCCTCCCTAGGATGACCTGTCAAGTGGAACAGAATAACAACTTGGGTTTCGTAACTGGGAGGTTCCGTACGAGAAACCTCAGGTCCCATTAGTTACCTCAGTTCCATTAAGAAGACCCAGGAGCCTCCCGCAGCCCTTTGCGGCGATACAGTTTCATGGGAGCTCCCAGCTTGTGAGGCTTGCGATGACGCTCGCCTTTCCCGAGAGACGTAAAAGGTCTAATGACCACCACAAAGCCAGAGGCTATGACAGAAGGGGCACCACTTAGCCTCAAACACCACATCAAATTAAGGGAGAGTGAAACCCCAGCTCATCGATTCACTCGCCGACATAACAAGGCAGGCCTATTACTGAGGTAGCAACTCTGGCTTAAATGAATTACATCAGAAGCAAACAAAGGCTGCGAATCTTGAAGCCCGTAACCTGCCAGGTCATAGGGAGCTGCCTGATATCCAGTCAGAGAGGAATGTGTACTGTGATTCTGGGAGAGAAAGGTATACAGCACATGTGAAGTAGAATGAACCATATACTCTTCTTTGGGGAATATAACTATATTCCCCAGTATAACTATACTTATATCACTCATTCATTCATTCATTCATAGATAGATAGATAGATAGATAGATAGAGTGTTTTTATTCTGGGCGTATGCAGGGGTACGCATACCCCTAAACATGTTGTGAATCTAAGTTTGGCCTCATTGAGGGACAGTAATTCAATATGAGTAGGAAAATGAGAATACCCCTAAACATATTTTTTAAAGAAAAAAAGCACTAGATAGATAGATAGATAGACAGACAGACAGACAGATAGATAGCAGGCCTTCCAAGTGTCCCTATTTTCCAGGGACAATCCCAGATTTACAGAAGCCAGCCCAGTTTCTGATTTGATCCTAGAATGTCCTGCTTTTCATTAGGATGTTCTTATTTTCATTGGAGAAATGTTGGAGGATATGAGATGATAGATGATAGATAGATAGATAGATAGATAGATAGATAGATAGATAGATAGATAGAGATAGATGATAGATAGATATAGAGGGAAGATCCACACAACACATTTAAAGGGCACACAACACACATTTAAAGCACACAACTCCCCCCACCCAGAAACCTGGGAACTGTAGTTTCCCCCTTGCAGAGCTGCAATCCGCAGCACCCTTGACAAACCACAGTTCCCAGGTTTCTGGGTGGGGGGAGTTGTGTGCTTTAAATGTATGGTGCAGACCTGCCTGGAAGAAGGGTGGGGCAACTGTGGTCCTGCAGAGGTTGTTGGGATTCCAAACAACCAGGGATGGTGGCAGAGGTATAGCTAGGAGGGGAGGAGGGTCAGGGCGCACTGGGCACCCGACTTGCTAGCTAAGCCTCTGGATGGGAGGAGTTGTAGTATTTCGACAACACCTGGAGAGCCAGAGGTTCCCCATCACTCAGACAGGGGAGGGGAGAGAAAATGCAACGATGTTATGTTGCATTTGTAAAACTGCAGTAGGTTGTAAAGGGGGAGGGGGCGTTGCTCAGTATTTGTGACAGGAAACGGAGAAATGGAGAAGTGAAAGGAAGACAGTGCAACCTGCTTGTGTCTGGCTGGGGAGGAAGCACCCACGAGCACCTTCACCTGGAAATCTGACATTTCTGATACTCGGTGAAGTATGGGCCGTGGGTGGTCTGGCCTGAAGGGAAATCATTCTTCCATGGTCCTTCATGTTCTGTCTCCCTCCTGTGGCACAAAGGGAAAGGAAATCCAGGTTACATCAACCTTGTTATGTTGCAAAGAGAAAGAGACCTGTGCGTTTTCTGTTTTGTTTTCCTACTGAGCTGCTGGGGGAAGAGTCTCCTCCATCTGAGAGGAACTGCGGGGAACGAGAGTTGCTCACAAGCCAGCAGCTGCAGAGGCTGCAGTTTCTGTTTCCTACAGCTGGAGCAGCTCTTGCTCCTCACGTGCCGCTGCCAGGAAAGCCACGAGCCGCGCAGCTCTGCGCTTTGTTTCTCCCCCTCCCGTTTCCAAAGAGCGAAACTGCTGTGCTCCTCCGCCTCGTGTCAGTTTCCAAACCCTCCTCAGCTCTTTCTGTCCCCTCTCCATCGTGTGTTTATCCCTCTCCTGGAGTGCCTACTCTGTGATTAGAGAAAGGTGTTGATTCAGCATCAAGGGAAACTGAATTACGAAAGCTGTAAGTCCCAAGTAAGCAACAACTTGCATATGTTTGCACATACTAAATCATTTACTTTGCTTTTGTCCATCCTGGGTGAAGTTAGCAGCATTGCAGGTTACTAGGAGGGATGGGCAAATCTTTCTGTGCTGTTCCCCACCCACCCACACTCTGTTTCTTATTTTTCCAATCTTAAATTCCATTTACCCCATCTCTTGACAAGATAGCTCAGTTGCTTATGGTACTGATAACGCCAAGGTTTAATAATAATAATAATATAATTTATTATTTAAACCTCGCCCATCTGGGCGGCTTCCAACAAAATATTAAAATACAATAATGCATCAAACATTAAAAGCTTCCCTAAACAGGGCTGCCTTTAGATGTCTTCTAAAAGTCTGGTAGTTGTTGTTCTCTTTGACATCTGGTGGGAGGGTGTTCCACAGGGCAAGCAGTGTGGGACACCTGGATATTCCTGCATTGCAGGGGGTTGGACTGGAATCCTCAAGGTCCCTTCCAACTCTCTGATTTCTGCAAAAAAAAAAAAAAAGTCTCCTAGGATATGCATTTTTGCACACAAATTTGCTTAAGGCATGCATTTTTGCAAGCAATTTCTCCTAATATAACGCCTTTTGTACATGCCTTTCAGGAATATACACATTTTTGCTCACACTTTCACCTGGTACGTACATTTTTCCATGCATGTTTTAGCTGGAGAACTGTACTGCAAAATTTGGGTGAAGTACGAATGTCAAAGGATGACTATGTTTCAATTCACATCTTTGTCTGGGAAGTGCAGGTTGGATAGGGTCACGTGGAAATGCAAATGGAATGATTTTCTCTTCCATCCTAGTTGCTAGAGCCCCCCACCCCACAACCACAGGAACCTCCTAGCCCATGTCCACAACCTACCTGGAGATCTCGTTCAATCAGTCCCTCCACATTCTTCTTCAGAAGTTTGATGCAATGTTGCTGACACCAGTTATAACAGCAGGGTCAGATATTTTGAGTTTCGGGAACACAACTTGTCATTGCACAGGATCAAGGACCTCTTAATTTAAAGAAAGGTCTTTCTTTTTAGAACCTTACATCTCTGTGGCAGCAAAGGATTATCCTGCATAATTGCATCTCAGGCCTAAATCTCAAAGCCCCTTTAGTGCCGTGTCAAGAAGGGAGGATGGATGGAGGAATAAGAGATATACCCCCCCCCCCCGTCTATTGCATTAAACCAACGAATGGCTCCTTCCTGCCCTTACCACCCCAGGTTATTCTTGTCTCTGTGTAGTCACCTGGCTGGACACTGGGCTGTGTTTAAATGCCGTCTTATTGTCAGATACTTTAAGACCTCAGAGGTTCTTCCTTGAGCTTCACAAAGTGTCCAAGGCAAAACCCAACAGAGAGGCGGATTACAGAGATACGGTTACATAAGGCTTATTTCTATTCCTTTCAGGGGAGTCGGCTTCAGCCAGCTGCTTATTAGCCCTGATCTCTGCTTTGTCCTCCTTTCTGTGCTGTTTTAAAGAGCCTCCTCCAGTCATAACACCACCCATCACAGTGTCTGCTGCTTGCAAAATATGCTTCCCATCACTTTCCCATCAACCTCAGCTCGCCTGGCAGCTAAGGTGACCATTTATGCATCAACCGAAAAGAGAAATACATTACCCAAAACCAGGACCAAAGTAGTTACTGATTTGAACCTGCTAATTTATGTGTATGGAATTTAGGAATGTTTACTGGCATTTAAATAGTGCTACATCTCACCATAGTGGTGAAGAGTGTGACTTGCTGACTTGTGTGTTGGCTCATTCTAATGTGCAGGTGTTGCTAACTGCTGATGAACAAATTCAGGACCTCCATTCTCCCTTTTTGAGGGTCTTGATCTTTAAACCAGACTTGGATCAGAGAGGCCTTCAAATGGAGGACAGAGTGTTTGCTTCCTGGAAGCCCTTCAGAATAAAGATTGTCCTCTGTAAAGGAGGACACATGGTCACTCTACAAGAAACACAACAGCAAGGCTGTCACTGCACATGAAGCCAAAGGTGACAGCCTGGACCATCACTGTCCATTCAAGTCAAGTTAGAGAGAGAGAGGAGGGCATCACTGTGATTGTGGAGGCCTGCAGAGCCTCATGAAGGCCAGAGAGATGGGGACCCTGAGTGGAGTTACCTGGAGAAAACAGGAACATAGCAGAGGATTGTCTACACTAGCTGGCCATCAGCTCTCCAGGGATTTTGATGGGAGTCTCTCCTAGCCCTTCCTAGAGATGCTGGAGCCTCAACATGGGACCTTCTGCATGCAAGGCAGCTGCTGGACCAGTGAGCTGCAGCCCTTCCCCAGGGATGCTTCTTGAAGTAGTCCATAGAGGTGCACGTATGGTGATGGAAACAGCTTTGAAACCAGAACATCATGGAGAAACTGGGCAGTGGTGGATCTTAGGGTCTCAGATGTCAGCAGCACCATGTGCAATGCCAAAATTCACCCCCCCACACACACCCCTCTCGCCTTCCATTCTACATTATAGTTATTATTATTTATTAAATTTGTATGCCGCTGTTTGTCCATAGTGATGGCATCCCCAAGGCTCTGTGCCCAGTGCAACTGAACCAGCCATGCTCCCCTAACTCCTCCTCTGGGCTGGAGCCCTCAGGATGCAGCTGAAGCTAGCTGGCTTTTAAACATTTGATTCTTGAGCTGAATTCGTAGAATCATACTGTAGGATTTTTCCTGGTATGTGAAATGTTAGCCATCACAGCACTAGGGGGCTGGGAGGCGACAGAGAGGTGGTCTTTAGAAGGGACAGGCACTTTCTCACTGTACTCCTTCAGAAAGCTTCACAATTCAGCTTTCATTCCCGATGACCTTGTAGGCTCTGAGATATTGCTCCCCTCACCAGGCCTTATCTTTATATCACATATAACTGAGCACAGAGCAGTCGTAGGCGGTCAGGCTAGTACAACAGAACTCAATGCATCTTTTGTGATGGCAACATTTAAGCTCTTGCCATAAGACCTGACTCGTAAATAACTTGATTTTGAATGAGGTGACTATGCAGCCCAGACATGCCCCCTCCTCCTCTCTCTCTCCCCCTGCCCTATGGCCTTCCTGCCCTATTGGCTGCCTCCAGAGGGTGTCACATTAGGACAGGGCCATTGACAACAGCAGAGTATTCCAGATCATGACTTATATTTATTTACAGGCCATTTCTACAGAGTTTCCATAGGTGTGGTAAGGTACTGAGGTTACCTTATCAAGTTGCCAAGGGGGGTACGTTTCGTCTTCTTCCTCTTCTTTCTGTGAAACATTTCTTTAGCACTCCATCACTGCCCACGCTTTCCGATCTGAAAAATCCCATGGGCAGAGTTAGCACTGGAGAGATGATTTGCAGAATAAAATAAAACAGCCTGGATACCCTGAATGTAAGGTAAAGGGAACAAAAACGCTGTATGCATCCATGAAAATTTCACCAGAATTGAAGGCAATTGCTTTTCCTATTGGTTGATGGAGGGGGGGGGGAGCAGAAGAAATTTTTGGCACAGCACCAGTTTTCTCTTGCCATTACTGAGAATCAGTACATCAAGATCATGGAACAAAGATGCTGATGGCTGCATGAGGCAAAACAAGAACTACATTGGGGAAGAAAGAAGGCTAGGAAAATTGTCTTGCCAGGAAAGCAAGAACATTCAGAGACAAAAAGAGCCTGGTGTGCTCTTACACCTCCAGCTATTATCTGCCTCTGACCATTGTGGCCAGTTAAATGCACTGGCAGGGGGCTGGCAGTGCCTGTATGAACTACAGGAATGAATATTTCTCTATTTATTCAAAGGGCCAGACCTCCTACCTGTTTTCTTTTTTGAAAGCAGCCTGGGATGGGTGGGTGGGTAGGAATGAATCAGGAAAGGGAGGCCTCCGCCTTCTCTGTGTGCTGCTTTCCTGATGGAAATACTAGGGGTGTGCATCAGCTCTGCATGCAACCCAAACAATGGGCCAGATCAGATGCAGTCTCTCACGTTCCTGAGTTGGGTTGCACTGCTAGCAAGGTGTGTCGAGGTGGACCAGGGAATTCTCAGCCTTCCGAGTAGAACTGTTGCTTCACTTCCCCCATAAAAGTTAAACATGCAAACTTCTCCCCCAGCCTGACTGCCTTCTTATTTCTGGGAAATGAAAACAAGCTGACTTGGGAAACAACCGGAGCATGAAAGGGGAGAGGCAGGGAAATCTCTTGTTTCGATGGGCAGGTCTAGCTTTTCCATCACAGTGAATGATTTCCCCTGTGCCCTCAAATCACTGTGCTTTGGGGAAGGAATAACAAAGGTGTTCTTCCTGTGAGTCATCATTCTCCTCCGGACTTTTTGGCTGTGAAAGCAGGGCACAAGCGATGAAATTAGACTATTGGGGCGGCTTCCTCCACAAAACAGGCAATTAGCTCTTTGTGCTTCACAGAGGGTGCTTCTGGGAAGGTGAGGTGGAGAAATGCACCCCCAGACTTTCCCCATTTTTATGACAAACAAAACCACTTCGCACAATAGCCTCTGGACCTATTTATCTGAACTTTGACAGGTTTCTTTCCCAAGGGTATCTCCCCATGATTGCCACCACCCGCCCCCCAAAAATATACACTTGGGGAGGGAACATGACTAAATGAACCAGTGATTAGTGATGGGTAAATCAGCCAATGTCCATTTTTCTCAGTTTCTCCCTTTTCCCATCTGCAGTTTTCCACATTTCCATAAGTTTTCATTAAAAAAAGGTCCTCATGAAAATTCATCAGCAGTTTAGTGTGAATTCCTCCTAATATATATGCTTGTTTGCAATTTTACCTAATATGCACACTCCCTCCCCACTAATATATGCATTTTAATGGTCACATTATCCAAGTAACTGCATTTTTGTATACGTTACTTGGCTGGAGAATTCCATTGCAAAATTCAGAGAGGTGGACATTTCAAAAGATGGCTTTCTTCCACTTCTCATTTTGTTTTGGAAACTGAAAATTTCATATGGTCACCTTTAAATGCGGACTGCATCGATTCCCACCCCCTGCCCCCCCATCCCTGCCAATATATGGGAGACTGCTATTTCCCTAGCATTTGATTTCACATAGACTGGAGAAACAGCAGGACAGTTGCAGCAAGAGATTATGCAATGGGAGAGGAACATTTCCTCTTTCACTGGCAAGGAGTGTCCCAATGGGAAGTGAGCAGGCCATTCCCATCTCCCAAGCTGCTGTGGGTACCTCTATGCCCCCTGGAACTCTCCAAATACGGAGAGACGGACATCTGCTAAATGGTAGCACCAGTCACCTTAAATGAAGAGAGGAAAGATGGCAAGTCACAGCGGGCCTTCTTTCCAGCGGGCCTTCTTTCCCTGGCCTCTTATTTTGCATCAGTTGCCTCAGAGATAAGGCGTCTGGCCCTCTGCCATAGTCTCTGGTCCTCAGGGAAGGGTGTGCTGTGTTTGCAACCTTTCAACCAGAACTGTTGAATAACAGAACAAGGCAGCCAGTTACTTGTAGGCTCTGGGGAGGGTGTGTGTTTTGTGTTCTGTCATGCACTCTTTATAGCCACTAAAGGAGATATATAGAGAGATAGAGAGATATTCTCCGGGCAAGGGCTACTAGATGCATTTTCTTCCACGCTCCCTAATAGTCAGTACGTGATTCCATGTCACTCTTTGGCACAGGCTTCTGTTCTATAAAAAGAGCAGGTTCTGGGAAAACTCTACAGGCAGAAAGACTTCATCTAATGAAATATACTTAGGGCAGGGATAGCCAACATAGCACTTGCCAGATGTTTGGGATTCAGCTCCCATCATCCCTGATCACTGGCTATGCTGGCTGGGCCTGATGGGAGTTATAGTCCACAGCTTATGGAGAATACTGCACTGACTACCCTGGCTTAGGATTTCTGCTTCCTCCACCACAGGCATCTCATTTCCTTCTGTTCAGCCATTCTACATAGTGCTAAGTCAGAGTCCTATACGTGCAATGGGACTTCCACACCTCTTCTCCTACCTAAATCTGTTCCAGGGGTTCCCCCAACCTCCCCAAGCAGATTTGGGCAGCTCACAGGGCACACCTGGGGGAGGAGATGGGGGAAAGTTCCATAACACTAGTGGTATTTTTTGCACTAATAGGATGAGTGAGTTGAATAGTGTCCTTGGTTATGTGCAATCAAAAAATTGTTACATAGCATAGGTAAAATAATTGAGTGCATAAAATTATGTTATACAATGTATTGAATAGACAGCTGGAAAACAGAAATGAACAAATAAAACAACCCTTGAGCTCTGCTTTCCAATTGCTTGGAAAGATATCTTCTTCCATTCAGCAGAGTTAAGCATGCCTAGGATCAGGCTGTCAACTTTTTACTTTTTTCAGTAACATGGTTGCCACCCAAGCTTTTGGCTACTGGAGATGTGTTTGTGGGAAATTTCCTAGAAAAGACAAGAAGGGACAATAATCCAAAATTGCAAAATGAGTAGGCAAGGTATTGAAAGGTGGAGAAAAAGATTGGAAGGAAGGAAGGACTGAAAGCAGCAGGAAGGGAATGGCAGGTGCAACTGCGTAGAATGATACGATCGCATCATTTCAGAGTCAGGTGTTCAAAATGCCCATAAAGGCTGATGCATCTAGAAACACTTGCCCTCCCCCCATTCCCCCCCCCCTATCTGCATTCATTTCCAGGTGATCTTCTGAGAGCAAAGTGGGCAAGGCCAGAGGCAAAGGTAGGGGGAGCAATGCACATTTTACCTTTGCACAGTGGGCTGTTTTCTGTACCCTACTTAGAACACCCCTCAGAGTTCAAGGGCACATTCCAGCTGAGCACAAACACTCAGGGTGCAAATCAGAACCAGAGGGGAGCATGGTGTGGGCAGAGCCATATGCAGATGCCTGGAGGGCCGCATTTGGCCCCCGTTGCCTATGGTTATCCACCCCTTTGTTAAGGTATTAGACTGACTTTGCAATCTGCATCATTCCACTGTAGGTGGAGGCTACCGCATTCCTCTCAAAAGCAGAAGTATGTTCACTGCTCTGTTGCGTTGCCACTGGAATGCTTTGCCTCCATTGATTGGCTGCCGGTTTGTTTATTTTTCACGTGTGCTTCTAATCCTAGAGAGGATCCTGAGGCAGGAAGAAAGCTTGGCAGGCTCCTCCTTGCCTGCAGCTCAGCTGCTTCAAACAGGACCGGCTCCTCCAAAAAGAGATTTTGCTGGTGCCTTCTCTTTCTCATCTTGGCCAAATGCCACTCCTTCTGGCTTCCAGGCTGCTCTGTTGCTCTTCGCTGGGTCAGCAGAATAGTCGGCTACTTACTCTCCAGGCAGAGTAAAAAATAAAAATGACAGTGTTCCTCTGAGCAGGAGGAAAACACTGTGCTCAACCATCCACCAAGGTGGCATAGCTCTTCCCAGGCCCTACATACCGGTTGCCCACGCTAGTGACGCAGGCTGAGCTGAGCTACAATGCTGGGGTTTGTAAGACACATAATAGGGAGCAGAAACAGCCAAGGGCAAGAAGGCCTCTGTGGAACAAAGGGAATTGGACAGAGCCGCTGAAGGAGATCAGTGGAGCAGCTGCTAGGAAGATTTTCTCTCCCTGTTTCCCCCTTGCTTGGCTTGCCGCCTCCTACGCTATTTCGTAGACTCATAGAATTGTCGAGTTGCACAGGATCCAAGAGTCACCTAGGCCAAGCGCCTGCAATGCAGGAACCTCAACTAAAGCAGCCATGACAGATAATCTGGCCATCTGATGGTGGCAGCAGCAGTTGTGAACAGCAGCCAAACCTCCTGGTCTACTTTGAGTTGTATTAAGCAAGACAGAGAACCGGTTCTCATTATAACTCCTGATAAGCGGAGGAGCCGGAACAAGGCTGAGAAGGGATGACTTGTGCAACCTTTGCCCTGATAATTTTGCCAGGGCAAAGGGGCAATGGGGTATGGTTGCAATCTATTTTTAGGCACCACTTTTGTGTGAAGAACCCCGAAGGTAAAGCATGAATTGCAACATAATATAGTAATAAATACAGACCGTGAAAGCTGTTAGTGGTATATTAACAGAACGTATGCCATGACAATTGACCAGCGCGGACACGCTGAGAATCAGAACCATCAATTTAATAGCTCTCGCTGCTCCCTGTACTTTTGCCATGAGGTGTATTGCAAGGAGTCCACAGGCAAGCAGCCTGTGATTTTGTGATCAAAGCTGAGCTGAGTTCATGGGAAAAAACATAATAACTTCCCAGGAATGTGTCTCATGCTTGGCCAGCTCCTGCAGGGCAACCTGTGGTGACTTACAGGGGCCTCCCTTCCTGTGCCAGTTTTTCTGAGAACTGACCCATTTACATGCTTAAGTGAGCAAGTGAGAAGAAGGCAGCACATCTGGCGCATGGTAAAACAGGAGCGACAAGAGAGGCAGCTAAGCTAGCAAGCCAAGAGCCAGAGTGATGGTTCTTCACATCAGCAGCCAAGAGCAGAGAAAAGGCTGGCAAAGAAAACAGCTGCTACAGGTTTCTTTTTTGTGGCCTACTGCATCCAAGGTAGATTATTCCTCAGAGATGACCATGTAATCCAGTTTGAGAAGAAGAGAAATGTTATTTATCAGCCACTGATCAGGTAAATTATTCCTCAGACATTACCACGATCCAGTTTGAGAGCAAGAGAAAGGTTATTTATCAACTGCTAATCTTATGAGAGTCCCATGGACCACAAGAAGATCAAACCTATCCATTCTTAAGGAAATCAGCCCTGAGTGCTCACTGGAAGGACAGATCCTGAAGCTGAGGCTCCAATACTTTGGCCACCTCATGAGAAGAGAAGTCTCCCTGGAAAAGACCCCGATGTTGGGAAAGATTGAGGGCACGACAGAGGACGAGATGGTTGGACAGTGTTCTTGAAGCTACTAACATGAGTTTGACCAAACTGCAGGAGGCAGTGAAAGACAGGAGTGCCTGGCGTGCTCTGGTCCCTGGAGTCACAAAGAGTCAGACATGATTAAACAACTAAACAACAACAACAATCTTATGATACCAAGCTATTCTCATCTATACCTCTCATAACTTGTCTCCTGAAGAACTGTCCTCTCTTCCCCCCACCCTCACTTCTCTCTCTCTCTCTCACACACACACACAGTCATACTGGGACACCTTTTATATTTGTAATGTTAAATGCCCTAAGCTCTGCACTTTGAGGCAACGGTGGGACATAACTGATGACTCCCTGTCTCTTTCTACCGAGCCCACAAGGCCTCATTTGCTTCCTAGAGCAAGGCAGGAAAGGAGGAGGCAGAGGACACAGCTCTTCTAGCCCATTCACTGGGTCCATCATTATCTCTGGATTTATATCAAGGAATTAAGCTGTGCCCATTTTTGTGAGATAGTTCACAAGCAGATAGTCTAGGCCATGCTCAGCAAGGAGCGTCACAAGACCTTAAATGATTCTGGTGTCCACTCTCCCTCCCCTGAGCACGAATGTTTCCTGTGTCTCGGCTACTAATTCAGCCAGTCTCTGAATGCTTCCAAAGCTGAGCTCATTACTGCCTTTGTTATGACTTCAGTTGTTATGTCCCCTGACTGAAGAGGAGCCAGGGAATCTCTCGGCCGCCAAGGATTGTGATGCGGTCGCTGGTCTCCACTGTCCCTGTTCATGGAGTGTGCAATGGTGGCTAGTTAGGCGGCATGCACTTAAATCTACATTGTCTGGGTTATGTAAACCTGTCGGCTTTGACAGATCTATGCTTCCAGCCCATCTCCCAGCAATTACCACCTTACACTATGTTCCCCAGTATGCTGATCTCTGCGACTGAAGCAGGAACCTTTGTGTGCATGAAGTCTATCGTTACTTGTGCATAGAGACCATGGGATGTTCACTAGGAGTGGGACAGGCCTTTGAGCCCTGATCTTGGCATCGCATCAGCTTCCTTCAACAATAGCACATGGCCCACGGTTGTCTGTAAAGGTTTTCCAGCACCCAAACTCCTGTGTGGGTATAAGGGTTCTGTGCAATGAGAACACCCCTTTATGCATTTATGTGTAGCTTGGCCTTCAATGAATGCAGAGCACCTCCTTATCTGAATATCTCATTTGATAGAATGTGTGTGAGACAGAAGATGAAAGGGGGGGGAGGGTTATGACATATTCTGCTCTTATACATTTCTCATCTGCTATGAACTTTATTTGCTGCACACCACTTAAATGTTTTCTCTGTGTGTGTGTGTACACCCACACCGACACACCTGTATCTGTGTATCTGTGTATCACTGAAAAGGTTACTGATCAGGCCCAATGACTCACTGGAGTCAAAATATTATTCAAAAGAAGAAGTTTTATTATTTATTTGCGGCATTTATATCCCACCTTTTTCTCCACTGAGCTGAAGGTGGTGCTATTGTCGTCCCCCCCCCATTTAATCCCCACAACAACCCTGTGAGGTAGGTTAGGCTGAGAGGCAGTGATTGGCCCAAGGTCACCCAGGGAGAGCTTCACAGCTGAGTGGGGATTCGAACCCCAGTCTCCCAAGTCCTAGCCTGATACCTTAACAGCTGCACCACACTGGCTCACTCGTTGTTCTTTATGCACGGCAAACAATTCTGGGTGTCAGGCCACTCAAAAAACATGCATGCTCCATGGCAGCAGAAGTTGGCCCCATTAAAAAAATAAAATGGTACGTTTCCCTCTCAACACTGCAGTTGTCACTGGAGAGGGTATGTATCCTGCCGTGGTGAATGCAGAAGAGGGAATAGCAAAGCTAAGAGGAATTTTCCATGCCTGCTTCTTGAGTTGCTGCTGTTCTAACCCACGGCACGTTATGTGCTTTCATGTCACCAGAGGAGGCTAATTAAACCTTTTCACTGGGGGGAAAACCTTGATCCTTTTTTATTATTAATTAAAGTGCCCTAATGCTCTTGAACCAGCTAGAGTCAGATGGTGTGCAGCCCGGCAGGATGTAAAGCTGATTGTGTGGGCTGCAAGCAGCACAAGGGCAGGCGAGGTTTGGGGGTAGCACCGTATCTTACCATCTGCAACAGCCTTTGCTAATCTCGAGGGATAAGGACCAGTCTGCATCTCCACTTGTTCCCAAACAAAGCACAAGGTCCTTTGCTTGCACAGTGGCTCTGTCTTCAGAGCAATCTAGAAGGCCATGGAGGCAGGGGTGGCGCCAAGAAAGAGAGAACAAAAATAAGGGGAAGTCACAGCTGACATCAAGGCTCCAAAAGCCATTCCTAAGGCATGCTCAGAAAATCGCTTGCTTCCTAGGAGGGAGAATACCATTCACTCTTGAGTGTTTGAACAAGACAGATAAAAAGCGAGAGCTAGGCAGATTTCCGATGCCCTGGACTGCAGCTGATCTCCTTTCCTTTCTGTCTCTGTGTTGTGACTTTGCCCCCTGTTTCTTCTGTTAGAAGGAGACGTTAGAACTATTTTTCTCCACGTTGTTTTTAACTGAAGTTGTCGGGAATTGGTCAACAATAAAACCAACAATGTCAGTGAAGTCAAAGAAACCAAAACAGTGCAGGCCTAGTGCTCCCAGCAACTCTTCGCAGTAGGTCTTGCCCCAATGAGGCAGCTGAGAGGACTGAAGATCCCAGCCTTCCCACGACTCTCTAAAGCTCCTTTCCTGATTCCTTCCCCAGCAGCTGAAGGCTCTGTTGCCTTGTCTCTCATTGCTTCACCCTCTTCTTTCCTCTTCATGTTCTGGGAGACCAGGGAGGAAGGTGAGCTGGTTGCAGCAGGAGGGGGAGACTCCCTGGATTCTTCAACAGCCTGCCTCATCTCTGTTTCGTGTCCCCACTCCTCTCTAGCCTCCACTTCTGCCTCTCATTCTGGACTGCTCTCTGCCACAGCCTCTTCCTGCTCACTAAACCCTGTTGCCTCTTCAGCTTCCACCATCTCCTCTCCCAGTCTGCTTCCTCCTCTCCGTCTAACCACTCATCATTGTCCCGCTACCAATCCCCTGGCTCTGAGCCTTCTTCCCCTGGGGGTTCTCTTGGGGGTTCCCCAGCTGGTGCCTCTGCATCCAGCCAGTCCATGCTACATGCTGGTGTTCAAACCACCATGTCATGGCAGCATATTGTTTTCCAGCTCAGAATCACAATCCTTAAACTGTTTTTTCACCAACCCCACCCCTCACCCCTGTGTAGAAAAAGGGAAGGTACAGTGAATTCTTCTCTTTTCTTGCATGAGTGACAAAGCAGCTTGCAGAAGGGTATTCTAAGCTATAATAATAATAATAATAATAATAATAATAATAATAATTTATTTATTTATACCCCGCCCATCTGGCTGGGTTTCCCCAGCCACTCAAACAGAACCAGCAGGCAAAGCATCCCCACTTTACCTGCTCTTCTCTTGCTTAATGCAGAGGTGGG
Organism: Podarcis liolepis; assembly: GCF_965112155.1. NCBI lineage: Eukaryota > Metazoa > Chordata > Lepidosauria > Squamata > Lacertidae > Podarcis > Podarcis liolepis. Next base: position 83,620,855 of record NC_139555.1, on the reverse strand, counting down.
CAACCTATGGCCTTCTAGATGTTGCTAGGCTGCAGGTGACTGGAGCTGATGGGAGCTCGAGTTCCACAATGTCTCTGGAGGGCTACAGATTCCTCATGCCTGCCTTAGGCATAGCCTGACTCAGGTTGCTTAGTGTTTAAAACAAAGGAGGAGAGAATAACAGAACCCTGCGCTCAGGGTTTAGTTTGAGCCTAATTGCTTCTAGCTATAAAGATGGAGGAGAAATTTGATCCCATTCACACTTAAAGGCAAGTGTACCTGATTTGCACTTTCCAAAACAGTATGCAAAACGAAACCCAGCCATCCTTTGAAATTTGCACTTCTCTGAATTTTGCGATGCAGTTTTCCAAGCAAATAACACAAGAAAGCATATACTAGATGGAGGAGTGTGCAGAAATGTGTATATTGCTGAAACTGACATAAAAATACATTATATTAAGGGGTATGTTTGGCAAAACTGTATCCAAAATGTATATATCGTGAGAAATAAGCACTAAAATGCTGACATTTCTTATCTCTGTGGTTTGGAAAACATGCAGATGTGGAGGAAGTAGGTTTGGTTTGTGTGCCTCTTGCGTGGGGCAGGTTTCTTACACAGGAAATTGAACACACAGAACAGCCTGCTGCCTGCCCCATACGCAGATCGGTTTCTCTAAGTGAGCCTCCTTTTCACTTAACTAGCTATTTTTAAAACGGCACATTATGTGTGTTTGCCCCTGTTTGGGACACAATCACATTATTTCAATGTGAAAGACCCATGCAGCTATATGTTTCTTCACAGGAGTTTAAATTGATATTGGAGGCAGGTGGCTAAAGGCAAACATACAAGTCCTGTAAGCAACATGAGCCCAAGCAGCTTCACAGTACAGGGAACACCTGTACTCTGTGATGCTCCACCCAAAATTGCCCAAAGGGATACATTCACAGATCAAGTTACATAGAAAGCGGGCTTATTCTGAGCCAGACCATTGGCCCTTCTAGATAAGTGCTATGTACACAGACCAGCAGTGGCTGTCCAGAATTTCGGAGTGGTGTCTCTGCCAGCTTTACTTGCAGATACTGGGGATTGAACCTCTGCATGCTGAGCAGATGTTCTACCACCGGGCTGCTGCCTCTTTGTCCCTTTGCCCTTCCCTGAGGCCTCGGTATGGTCCACAGCATGAAAGAATCTGCTTTGCTTGGCTGGCCCCCTTCTTCAGATTCCTCCGAGATCTCTTCTGCCATGCCTGACTAAGTCCCTGGGTCTTGTTCTCACCTCCTTGGCTTGCCACCAGCTGGCAAAACTTCACAAGAGAAGTGTATTAAAAATAATTAACTGCTCTTCATGGTTCCGGCTCTTGAGGCACACAAGCCTCTGGGTCAGTTTGAGCAACATACCCTTTTGGCCAATAAGGCCTACATGCTTTTACCATCTCCGCTCAGCACCTGTCATTCATGCCAGTCCCCATTCCTTATGGAATCTTGCCACTTGCCTTAAATCAGAGCTAAGCCAAGACGGACTAGATCAGCCTTTCTCAACCTGTGGGTCCCCAGACGTTGTTGAACTACAACTCCCACCACCCCTAGCTAGCAAGGCCAGAGCTCAGGGATGATGGGAGTTGTAGTCCAACAACATCTGGGGACCCACAGGTTGAAAACCCCTGGACTAGATGATTCTCAGGGTCCCTTCCAACTCTACAATTCTATTATTATTATTATTATTATTATTATTATTATTAGGACAGAGGGTGAGAAAAAGAAAGAAGGCCATTTTGTAGTATTTATTGGCCTCCTTATTTTGCAGCGGGCACCATTTCCACCTCCACACACCCACCCCATCCTGCTATGACCTGGAATGATGCTGGGTCCAGAGCATTGTGCATACTGCCTTGTTTTTCCGGGACATCCCAGGTTCACAGAAACATTCCTAGCTTCCGTTTGGATCCGGGAACTTCCCACTTCCCCCCTACAGAACCACCACCACCAAGCTCCAGGAGGAGTAAGGGCCAGCCGAGCCTCTCCATGGCCACTGCTGACGGCCTCCTCACTTTGGCAGCTTGTAGCAGCTGCTGGAGAGAGGGCAGAAGAGGAGAGGCTGCCACTGCTGAAGCCCAGCCCCTAATGATGTGCTGGAACCAGCAGCTCCAACCCATCCACTGCAGGAGCTGCCGGTGTGGCTGGCACTGTGAAGATGATCTCCCTGCAGGGGCTGCCCTTGCTTCACTTGTGTGCTGGAGCCCAGCAGAGGACTATGCTACCGCCACTCCTTCTCTCCTGCTCACTGCTGCTTCTGCCCCCTGGGTCAGGTCTGACTGGAGCTGCGGCCTGGTGGCACTGGCCTGTTGATGAGGAAGTGACCTCCACAGCTCCCTGGTGTACTGTAGACCAGTGGAGGAGAGATGTGGCAGTGCCGCCGCCACTCCTCATCACTTCCAACCGGAGCATTTTGGTGTCCCATAGGTAAGAATGTTGGCTGGTATGCATTGGGTGAGATCCAAAACGGTGGCTAAGATGCCAATACAATGGCTGCTTTTGTTGCGTGCAACGGAGGCAAACAAAACTATGCTACTACTGCAGCTGCTAATTAATGGTGAGTTTCTCCTCCCACTGAAGAAATTTGGCAAGATGGTGCTTCCGGTTTCTCTGCCCATAAGTGGAGTGAAAGGTTTCAAGAGGCTCTTTGTGCATAGCTCTCCCTTAGCTCAGTGTTATGGGGCCACAGCTCAGTGGTAGGGCACATGCATTGCATGCAGAAGGCTGCACTTCAGTCTGCAGCCTTTATGTGTGCATATCATGGGCCCTTCAGATCCCCACTCATAAGGAGTTGCTGGCTTGTATTATGCTTCAAAAGCTTGGAGGTGTCTTTGGACAAGAAACAGCAGGGCGATGAAATAAATGAATACGAATGCACCCCGGAAGTGATGACTCTTTTAACCACCTCCCCCATGTTTAGCCACAGGTCTCAGTTTGGAGATAAGTCTCGACTACTTTCATTTTACCCCATGCTAACTGCAACATGCACAGGCCTCCAAGCATGTTTCAGTACGTCACTGTGCTTGTTCCTACATTTGCAGAAGGAAAACAATACAGTGTGTGATCTATTTTTAACTGTGGTCGGTGCATGCACATCCAAAGCCTTGTCTCATGTGTCACACTCCATATTTCCTTGAGTTTCAGGAGGTCCCAATGAGAGCATAGCAGCCCAATTCCCAATTACATTGCAGTTCTCAAATCTTAATCATATGTGTGGAGGGGTGTAATGTTAATTTGAACTTCAGCCATATGGGAAGGGGAGGTTGCCTCCACCCCCAAAGCAAGAGAAATCTGTTTCCTGTGCTTCCAGGGAGGGGAACTCCATTTGTTTGTGGCATTTCTGCAACACTAGCTCATTACATGTATAAAGGTTGAGTCAATGGAAAGAAAGCATGCGTGTGCACAGGCAGCCAGCAATATTAGTTCCAAAGTAACATCGAAAGTGACATTGACTGAAGGGATGGCTCAGTCAGTAGAGCATGAGACTTTTCATCTCGGGGTCGTGGGTTTGAGCCCCACTTTGGGCAAAATCTTCCTAGATGATCCTTGTGGTCCCTTCTAACTCTATGATGGCTACTGCCACACATCATCATCTAACAGTGCCACTGCTTTTGTTATTCAGGAATGCTTTGTTACAATTTTGTAATTATCCCAGAGTGGTTATTAATTGGGATTAGACCTTCTTCCAGCCTGTTACAGTGCTGCCACCAGGTAAACCCACCTGCCTGGTTACTCATTGCTTAGGGGAGGGGAAACCAGGGGCTCAAGTAATGGCAGGCACCAGGTGAGAGAGGTAATGTTATATGGACAGTAAGACCACCTTGCCCAAGGCCCCCCAAAATTGGGAAATTGAACGCATGCTGGTGAGCAATGCACATTTTGTTTTCTGATCAGAAGGCTCATTGTGTTTTGTATGTGCAAGCCATCAGTTCCCTTAAGGTTCCCTTGGAGGAGCTGCTTGGACTTTCAAACAAACATGTTTTCTTCTTACAAAGGTAGGAGAAGGGCCTTGCGCCAGACAAACAGGTTAATATTTCACTCTTGCATGGAGTAATGAGAGAAGGCCTTTAATTCTAAAACAATACAGTCTACCAGTTCCTGCTGAATCCAGCAGTTTCCACAGGCCAAACATCAGAGGGCAAACACCAGACAGGTACCTGTAGCATTAGTTAGGTAACATTATCATCTCTTTGGGGCACAGAGTAAGTGACATGTAAGCTTCTGCACAGGGTTTTTCGGGGGTAGGGGGTGGGTGGATTAAAGAGATTTTGATTGCTGTCATGCCCAGAGGCCAAAGAAAATTTAAATAAACATGGGAAACTCCACAAGCCCTGTCGGTAACCTTGACAACTTGCCTTCAGCCACTGTAAAGGTTTTTAATGGCAAGCACTGTATAAAACCAAGTGATGTGACGCAGCCCTCTGATGCGTCACAAGGAAGAGGAAATGGTGAGGCATAGCCTGAATTCTTAGGGCAGGGTAACCTATAAAAGAAACGAGGGATATTCAGCTACTGTGCAAAAGGCTCTGGCTAGAATCTGTTTCTCCATCAGAAAGATAGCATTTCCCCCTGGTTTGTTAACACTGTAAATACAGCGACCAGCATTAGATGCTGCAGCAACAGGGAGATCCAGTTCAGTGGCGTCATCAGAAGAAAAACACTGAAAGGTCACTCCAATTCAAGTTATGCACAAGTAGGGTGGGTGGGGATTATTTAATTCAGTTCTCATTTTGAGAGGAACCTACCAGGTTGTCATTTTCCAAAACAACAAGCAAGCCAAAACACAGCCGCCTCTCAAAATCCAGACCTCTCCAAATTCGGCAGTGTGGTTCTCAAGCCAAATAAATGTGTACAAAACTGCACCTGGGTGATTTGCAGTACTTTACCAAGGACTTACAACTCCCAGCAGCTTCCCCGCAAAGTAAGCTGTAGAAATGGAAAAAAGCTTCAGGAGAAATCACCTACAAAGCAGGTGGCCTTTGCATGCCTTGTTTACTGAGTAGAGACTACACATGTGAAGAATCTCATTTTGCATCCTGAGCCGGAGAAGAACTCTTATGGGAATCAATGCTTGGTTCCTAATATAGCTGAGCATGAGGACAAATCTGAATTCCAAACTGTGATATTATGAACTTTTGCAACATCACTATGGATAATATATGCAGATTGCCTTTCGTTTGACACCCCTCTTTCCTCTGTGTTGCCTGAACCATATGCATATCCCCAGTATTTTTCTATAAAAACAGCTTTGTGGGTGGCAAACACTTTGAACAATCCAGGGGCACATAAACAAGATCTAATTCAGGAAAGTTTCACCATTTCTGACATTTCAGAAGAAACCTGATGCTGTGTTTATACTCTGTGGGCTGATTGATGGGAACCAGGGTTCCTACTTTAAAGGTTGGTGAGTCAATGAGTTATGTAGAGAGAGAGAAATTGTTAGGCAGAGACAATCAAGCAGGGGATATCTAATTGGTGAGTCAAGTTCACCTTATTCAGATATTAATGTATTATTATCAAGGGGATAATTCCTTTGAAGGTAACATGAAATCACAGTATATTGTGGAATGTAATTATTTCCAAAGTCTTTCCAAACGCACATCAGGCTGTTCCAGGAACCTCGTTTTAAGGACTTTGTTAACATAATTACAGAATTACTGTGTTGGTGTGATAACTTGCTCAGCAGTTTGTGACAGGGCAGCTCAAGCTGAGTTCAAAAGAAGGGCACAGAAAAGCTTGGAATCTTTTGGATATGCATTCAGGAACAAATTATAAGACACAGCTGTTAAATATATAGAGATTTTGCAGTCAATATAGTTACAAATATTACCACAGCTTCATTAACATGGGATGAGCACCCTTTCTGTTTGTGCAGTTCAGTTTTATTCATTTATTTTATTTTGGAAGATTTACATGCCACTTAAGGGGGGAAATGGCTTATCTCCAATGTTAGTTCTGCTTAAAGTTGAAAAGAATGGACATGGCTAACTTAGATCCTTTCATTTCAGTGGGTCTGCTCTGGGTATAATTTTGTTGGATGCGACTCCATGAGTAGGATTCAGCTAATAAATCCCATCAGTCAAAGCCTTGCACAAGGACTTCTGCTTGAGCCATGCGGTTTCCCCCTAAAATTGTCTCTGCAGGGAGTGAGTGCAGGGGGAGGGGGAGGGGAAAAAGAGGGGGGATCATTCTACCTGGGAAGCTGAAATGCCTTTGTCATTAATAGGCATGGGTATTTATAATATCCCACCTTCCAAGAACTCACAAGTCAGCTAAGTTCAAGACAAAATACTAAAACGGCAATCAACAGCACAAACTAAAGATCGGCTAATCAAAAACCCATAAAGTGTAACAGCCACAATTAGATAAACTCTAGATCAGAGCAATTATGCAGCCTCCCCAAAACCATTGGAACAATATAATACTGCCTTAGCCCATGGCTTAAAATGCAAGAAGGTCTTAATATACTGGTAAGTTTGCATGGGAGAGAGTAGGTCTTCACCACTCCTTTAGGTCAGCCTTCTCCATACTCACATCCTCACGTGTTTTGGACAACAGCCTCCCTCACCTCCAACCAGCATGGCCAGCAGTCAAGGGTGATGGGAGTTGTAGTCCAAATATGGGGAAGGCTAGTTTAGGGCTTTAAAGGCCCAGTGCCAGCACTCTGAATTGGGTCAGGAGACCAAGTGGGAAAGAGCCAATGTAGTAAAAACCAGCACACACTCCAAGAGGCCGACTCCAGCCAACAGCCCGGTAGCTACATTCAATACAGCCCTAAACACATTCTGCTGGATTATAGGCAACCCAGCCCGGCTCCCATTTCTGTCCGCTTCCTCTCTTCCAGCCACGTGCAAGTGAAGGAGACGTGGACTGGAAGGCATTCCCCATGGCAGTCAGCAAATCCTTCAGGCCTCTGGCATGCCAGGGCTGCAGGCTGATTTCTGAAAGGAAGCCGATAGATTTAGATTGTCTGCTGCTACAGCAGCAGCAGGCAGTTAAGGCTGTTGCTGTTTTCAGCTCTCACAGCAGGAGATACTTCCCAGCTCCAAGTCAGACACTGAAAATAAGTCGAGACACTTCCAAAATTACCTTTATTGTTACTTTTGTCTGTGTGCCTTAGCTGGGGATGGGCGGCTCTGTCAATTTTAGTTTCTGATTTTGCCAATTTGAAATTCATTTTTTTCCACATTAGTTTGAATCTTAAAAAAAAAAAATACTCATGAAAACCCACCAGCATTTTAGTGCAAATTTCTCCTAATAAACACATTTTTTGGTAAGCAATTTCCCCTGATATAATGCATCTTGGCATCTTATTTTCACTATTTTTATGCATGCTTTACCCTAGTATCTGAATTTTGTCTGCATTAGTTGGCTGGAGCGCTGCTGTGCAAAATTCAGAGAAGTGCAAATTTTAAGAAATCTTTCTGTTTCTGAAAGTGCAGATTAGGAAGGCTCTCCTTTCAATGGGAACTGATTTGAATTTCTCCCCCACTTCTAGCTGGAAACCCCCCCCCCCTTCACAGAAGGAACCAGTCATTAAACGACATAAATTCTTCCTGCCTGGAGAAGGCTCCTTGAGGCAATGCTCAAAACAGGGAAGAGGGACCCTGGGACCCGCTAGAATGTTGCTGGACTCCATCTCCCATCATTCCGGCCTACTGACCACGCTGACTAGGCCTGATAGGAGTTGGAGTGCAACAACATCTGAAGTACCACAGGTTCTCCATTGCTGGCTATCTGACACAAGGGCTTTCAAGGGGGAGTTTTCCTCATGCTGTCTCCTTTTGATTGTAGGAACCTGGTTGCTTCCATTTATGTCCCCCCAATCCACTCTGTAAATAAACAGTTGTGGGCAAGATGTTATCCCCGTGTTGATGGCAGTTCCCTGGCAATACTCTGCAGAAGACCAAGGAACACTGTCCTATGAATTTTGTACGTTTTTAAATCTGACACAACATTTGGTTTGTTAAGAATCTCAGCTTTCAGTTTTGAAAGTGAAGTTCTCGTGAGTGGTGTGGCTACTGAGGTTTGAGAATCCAGCCTGGGTGGGATCTGGGTCAGTGGCCCTTATTCCTGATGATCCTCTGCCCTCCAGGCTGTGATGCCACTTCTTTTCTGTCCTTGCCACTCCAGACTTTACTAAAACAATCCAGATTTTGCTGTTTGAAAAGGGAAAAAACCAACAAAAGTATCTTTCCAACTGGATATGAACCTCTTTAGGGGCCTTTCTTGCCCTCAACCATGGTGCTGAGAATTGTTCAAAGGGTGAACAACTGGCATTCCAGGAGTCTTCAGTTTAGGGGGAGTCCTCCTCTGCTTCAGAAAATCTTATGGTGTTGCTTTTCCTGTCTTGTTCCACTTATAACCACCAGACTAATCCCCCTTTAAGCCCATCTGTCTTTTCCTTCCCATCTGCAGTCTTATTGGCTACATTTTTATTACTGTGCCTCGTCAGAGTTCCTAACAGTTTGCAGCAACCGGCAGTTAATTTTATCAATCACACTGTATGGTGGCATGACTGTCTTATACCTTCTTGATCCGACATGTGGCTTGTTTTTTTGCAGATTAAGCCAAAGTACTTTTGTGTTTATGGCACTGTTTGTATTTGCTTCCAGGCTCAAATTTGATAGCACGATAGTGAGAGACTTCCTCATAAGAGAACATTCTGTGACGAGAGTCTCAACCACAATTCCCACAGGCTATGCTGCTGTCTTTAAAAACAAAACAGAACACAAACTCTTCAAAATCTAGAGATCACAGTTCTGCTTTCAGGTGCCAGTCAGATCTCTGTCTTACTCTCTTATGTTCTGTCTCTCATACACCATAGGCACTAACACTATAGAGCTATAGCATCTTCACACGCACCCATCTGTTGGGACGAGGCTGAGCCCCCACAAGCTTGAGGAGGCAAAGGAGGCTGAGCCCTTCCTTGCCCACTAGTCCTCTCCCTCCCTCCTCTCTCCTACCTTTCTCCACTGCCCTCCACTGCCTTGGGAGATGCAGCACAGCCTGGTACAGCCTCGCTGGAGGGCACCCTGGGCTGTGCAACTGGTGTGGCCTGGTGGGAAGTTACCCCAGCCCACCCAGCATCAGGAGACACCACACAGATACTTAGGAAATCTGTGACAGTCGCATGATGTCATGACATGCGTGACATCATGCACACGCTTCACGTGTTGCACATGCAATGTCACACATGTGCGATGCCCCACCTTCCAATGTTGGGTGCAATTCGGCACCTCTGTCATACACACACACACACACACTGCATGTTTTCCAAATCTCATCATTTTGTTCACGTTAGCAAAGCTGCAGGTTCTAAATTCTACTGGCAAAATCCAACAGCCCATGTTATATTGACCAACACAAACAAGACCTTCTTCCAGTTGTATGTCCTTTATCAAACTGACTTCTCTGAGTATAGGAGAGCATCCCCGAAAATTAAAGGTGGAAGGTATAGGGGCCCTGTTGGCAACAACAGGAAACCAGCAACATAAAGCTCCACGATGAGGAGCCAAACATCAAGCTTGCAACCTTAGGTAGCATTGCCACCACCTTGTTTAAGAGCCTCTAAGCTAGTAGGTTGCAGGGGCATCCATAGCCTTCGGGCTCTCATTCTAGGAACTGGGAAATTGCAGCCTGGTTAATATGGTGTGTTGCACTTGCAGGTTCATTCCAAAGGAGACATATTCTAGGATGCAAAAGATTCCCCATATCACTGCCAGACAAGTCTTTGATAGTATGTTTCATTCAGAAAAGTGCTTAATTGAACTGGGGACTTCTGCAAAGCAAAACAGATCCTCTGCCGCTGAGCTAGGGCCCTTCTGCAAGGACAGGCAGGGCACGGGCAGCCATCGTGACATCACTTTGAAATCACTGGGGAAACAGGGGCTATCACAGAGTAAATGACTATAGCAGGCAGTGAAGAGATGTCTACAATGCGTAACAACAAAGGGAGTGCCGTTCAGGAAGTGATCCTTACTATGAGAACAGGGATATGGAAACACGCCTATATCATCATCTGCAGAATATTTGAGGGCATAAGATTGAGTTGTTTTGGAGATGTGGCCCTATCTGGTTTACAAGGTGTGCCTTAAAAAATAAATAAATCTGCTTTTCTGTTGGAGGCAGTATGCATCTGACTATCCATTGCTAGAATCCGTTGATGGGGAGTGTCCTGTTTCCTTCAGTCTTGCTTGCAGGCTTCCCATAGGCTGGCTGCTGTGAGAATGGCACTTGATGGGCCCCTGGCCTGATCCACCAGGATTCTTCTTATGAAACCAGAGCTTGTCATGGTCATTCATGCCTTAGAATGGCAGGATATGAATGACCAAAATGTTTTTAAAATGTGTGTGGTGGGAATAGCAGATACAGCGTTCTACCTCAGTTAGTTGAAAGACTTCACGAGTCTGGAATTACCTCTGCCTGAGGCCTTGGAGAATTCATTAGGCACAGCAGCACTGGGCTGAATGATGTATAAAGCAGCATCCTTATTTTTTATTTTTATTTGGTCAAAATGCATAGAAAGCTCATAAAGTTTGGAGGCTTTGGACGCAACAAACTAAAGCATTCTGGGAAATGATATATAATGAACTTTAAAAAATGTTTAAAATAAAAACCAGTAGCTTTGGGGGGGGGGATTGTAGGTATGATATCCCAAAAGAGCAAAAAAGACTTTTTATGTATGTGACAACAGCCACACAGATGTTATTAGCCCAGAGATGGAAAGAGGATAAAGTCCCTACCAGAGAGGAATGGCAAATCAAGCTGTTGGAATATGCCAAAATGGCAAAATTGACTGGAAGGCTCAGGAACCAAGAAGACAAAAACTTCAATAAAGAATGGGGGGGGTTATAATTTATTTAGGAGGCCACTGTAAGCAGATGAAAACATTGGCAGGATTTTAACAACACTTGTAATGTAGCAAATATTATGGTTAATATGGAAAGATATAAAATATGGATTATGAAATAATATGCAGTTGAAAAGGTCAACAATAGGACCCATGGAGGGGATGGTGGGAAGTTGGAGATTCAGAGAAATGTCTAAATATGGATATGCATTTTGTATTGTTGTAACTCTACACTTGTAAAATCAAATAAAAATTATTTCAAAGTGGATGCAACAAACCTTTGCAAGTGCCACCAGGCGGTGCACGTGTGACTCATTGTGATGGCTGTTGAATTCCAGGCAAAAGCAGGTTTTTCTTTATTTTACTTTTCAGCTGTCCAAACTGAAATGAAGCGGCTACTTCCTTGGGACTTGCACAGCCACAGAGGATCACACTGGGGAATTGCTGGGCTGCGATGTGTGGCTGTGCTTGCAGCCAGCCCTGACCTCTGTTAGCACTTTGGTCTCTCTCTCTCTCTCTCTTTCTGCTTCCTGTTCGTGTTAGCTCTGCCTGAACTCTTCTCCCAGGGGGAATGTATGTTCCTTACCAAATGTCCTTCCTACAGCTGAGGCTGGACTGTTCAAATTAAATTATGACTCACCCGCAAAACCTCATCGGCAATACCAAGGGGAGAGGGGAAAGACTCCTTTGTGTGCAGATTCCCCTGCGGTATCTCTGGCAGAATCCATGACGTTAATGCATGTAGCAGCCACTCACCCATTGTAGCATCTAAGCCCTATTCAGGTGTGTGGTACTCATGGGTACCAAATATGTGAAGCAGGTAGTGAGAACACCTGAACTAGCCCTGCCCCTGGGTGCTGTAATGTGCATGCTAGCCAAGGGTCCTGCTGCCACATGTTCAGCCTAAGATGAGCCTCCTGGAACAGCCAGTGGTCCATCTAGCCCAGCATCCAGATGCCTGTGGGAAGCAGGACCTGAGCACAAGAGCACATCCCCCTCCATCCTTCTGAAGGAAACCTATTTGAGTATGTATGTACTCAACCAATATTGCCTTTGCTGTGGAGGAAGTGCGGTGTGCCCGCATCTGCATTCAGCACAGCTGCCCTTCAGACTGATGCAAAATATCTGGCAGCAGCAGGGTATGATCAATGGGTACAGGGCAGGGCTGGTCCACATGTTCTAGCTGCTCACATTCCACACTCACATTCCACGCTCACCACTCACCAACTGAAGGCCTGAACAGGGCTCTGGTTAGACCCGAATGTAGGAGATCGCCCTGCCAGGAGCATTACGTGCAGGTATATTTTGATGCATTGAATAGAATGAAAGTTTATGAGTCATGGCGGTGGGGAGACCATGTGTACAAATTCAACAGGGCTTTGTTTGTTTTGCTGCTATTTTGTTAATGTTGTTAAGATTGTTTTATAGATATGAATGCTATAGTACTTTGTGAATACTTATAATATGATTTTTGGTGTACCTGCGATGTTTACCTTATTTTTAAAGTTGTTTTGTTAATAGTGTTACATACATGGTAATTGTTTTGTTTGTGATTTATGATTGTTTTAGTGATGATTTGTTAAGTATTCTATACGATTTATGCTGTATTCTCGATGTTCCATTATGTTATTTTCATCTTTTGTTTGTAAGCCACTTTGGGATTTATTTGAATAAAAAGCAGCATAGAAATAGAATCAATCAATCAATCAGATGTGGTTTGACTCCAACTTCAATCAGCCCCAGCCAGCAATGCCGATGGTCAGTAGTGACAGGAGCTGCAATCCAGCAACATCTGAAGGGAGCCATGTTGGTCAGTCTGGGCCAAATTCAACAGCATGTTGGATTAGTTCAGGGGGCTACTGCTAGAGCTACAGATAGGAGTTTCCCTCCTTATCACTGCATGAGTCACATTTGCCCAGCTGCGGTTTCAGGTCTTCTGTGGGCTTGCTAGAGACAGTAAGCTAAGTTGAGAGCAGAGTATAACTACTTTTATTATCCTGGGCAAAAAAAGAAAAGAAAGCAAGTTGGATAGAGTGCTCTTCCCAAAAGCTGCCTCTCTTGCCACATCCCACAGAGAAAGAGGCACAGCTGATCAGAAGGTGCAGGACTACGGATAGCTCCAAGTGAGCAACTTGCTTCTACAAAAGAAGAAGACAAGCTGCACCTTTTTAAGGTCCCACTCTCAGACTCCACCCACTTGCAACTATAGACTACTGTCCTTTGGCCTGAAGACAGGCACTCCTCCTCCATTGCCTGGTCTCCAATCTGGTGCATTCTTTGCTCCGCTGGTGACGTCCTTGGGGGTGCATTTAGTTTCTCGAGTGTCCTTGAGAGTCCAGGCTCTGGCCCTGCAGGTACAGGAGGTTCTTCTGGGGGCTCATGCTCCTCTTCCTCAGTTGTTCCCTGATCTCTAGCAGAAGGCTCAAAGAGCCCTATACCTGATTGGACTCCAAGTCTAGATCAGTAGTGTAGTGGTAAATTCAGAAGTCCGGATTCTCTTCATAATAGTCACAACCACACCCCCTTCTGAACTTATACACCCTTACACAATAATCTTGCAATTAGACAACAATAATAATTTGGGGTGCGCTGCAACAATCAATGGAGATTGTTATGTGCTGCCTTTCAACTAGATGCACCATTTTCTCTGCATGTACATGGGTGAATGATTTGGAGTGCTCCAATATCTCCTTTTGGAGTGGCTTAAGTTGTGTTTTCCTTGAATTTCCATTGCATGTATGAGAGCTTGCACACCATTCTCTTGAAACTGAAGCACCTTGTGTTTTCATTTTTGCCAGGCACTCACCTTTGAAACACACAAAACAAGTCCCGCATCCCTTCTCCAGAGTGACCCTAGGAGCCAATCCTCAGTAGCTGACTCACCTCCTTTCACTCTGATTTGCCCCAATCAGCGCAAAGGCTGAGAAGTATTTTCAGTGTCTAAAAATCTCCTCTTTCATGCTGATTGGGCAGCTCAAGGATGCTAGAGACAGGGGCCCTGCTGCAGAAATAGAGACAGGTCTTTGACCCTGGAGCACTGCACCTCTAACCGCGATTGCTGCTGGACTCTGGGGTCATGACTGCCTCCTTCAGATTCACAGAAATGTGAGATGGCCATTCTGGTTCCTACTTTTTTGCAACATGGGAACTAAATAAAACCTACCCTCCCTGAAGAGGCCATGCAAACAATTACAAAAGGCAAGTACTTGCTTGTTGGCACTGGGGCGGAGTGGGGCACATGATGTACAGTTAAAGCTAAGCACATTTAGCACTGGAGGCTGCCTGGGTGGGAAAGCACACATAAGCTGATCAAAACCCCTGGAAGAAGACCAGGGTGGGGGATGCGGGATAAGGAAAATACATACATTCTTTTTTAAAGTTAACATGGGAATACATTGTTATTGTCATCTGAAAAGCTAAATGCATAAGCATCCCTGCTAAATTTCTACAGCTACAGTAGCCAGCTATTTTTATTTTTATTTGTTTTGTTGTTGTTGTTTTGTGTGTGTGTGTGTGTGTGTGTGTGTGTGTGTATCACTATATCCAAAGCAATATCTGTCTATCATCTATCTAATCTATCATCTATCTATGTTTTAAAAAACATAAATGTTTAAAACCAGAGGTCATCAACTAACTATTAGTATCAAAGAATCATAGAATCCTAGAGTTGGAATAGACCACAAGGGCCATCGAGTCCAACCCCCTGCCAAGCAGGAAACACCATCAGAGCACTCCTGACATATGGTTGTCAAGCCTCTGCTTAAAGACCTCCAAAGAAGGAGACTCCACCACACTCCTTTTACTCACTTTTACTCACTATTACAGCAAGGAATTTTCTGAATTGCCTGCTTAAGCGTGGTGGCACAGGAAAGTTTTCAGCAGGTGTCTAAAGGTTGAAACAGAAGGCGCCTGCTGGATTTCTGTTGGCAGAATGTTCCACAGGACTGGGCTGATGCGAAAGACTTGGTTTCTTGTTGCTGTCAGATGGCCGTGTGGCCACTACAAGGCAGAGTTGGATAGACGTCAGGCTTCTCAGATGTAGTTTTTGACCTGAACCGCAGGAGCTGCCTGTCAGAGCCGGGTGCAAAGGACACACAATTAGAACCAAAAAACAATGTGTTTCTGAGCTGATGGATTTGTTTACAGTACCAGCAGCTACTGTGTGAAACTCACTGCCTATTGCTATTAGGAAGATAGATGCCTTCGTTGTACTATTTGGGAAGCCTGCTGAAAACTTTTCTTGCTTAGGCAAGCCTACCTGGACAGGAAATGTTATAATGTACGTTTGTTGTGTCGCTTTTGCCTATATTTAAATCATATTATTATGTCTGAAGGCTATTTTATTACATCTGCTTTTATTGCTATTTTTAATTAATACTTCATGGTATTCTATGTAAACTGCTTGGAGCTATAGGGAGGAATTCCGATGTTGCGCATCTCAGCCTATCAGATGGAACGGTCCCTCCTCTCTTCTCCTGGGCCAATTTTGGGATGTGTGGGAACAACTACATTGCACAAGGCAGAAGTCCTTGTGTAAGAGTTCCGCTGGCAGGATTTGTTCTGTGGTGGCTCCCCCATTTGTAGAATGGTCTCCCCAAGGAAGTTCGCCTGGTGCCATCATTATGTATCTTTAGATTCCAGGCAAAAGCTTTCCTCTATAACCATGCATTTGGCCTTTAACTATCTGTGGCCTTTAAGAGGTGGGTGGGATGTTTTTAATGTATTGTTTTCCCTCCTTGATTCTAATGTATCTATGTGGGGGTTGTTTGTTTGTTTGTAGGTTACTTTGAGTTGACCTGGGCAAGATAAAATAGCTAACAACTGTAATAAATAATACTAATAATATTATTTGTCTAATCTCATCCATGGGGTTGTAGCTGACTAAATTATACTTAGAGCAGACCCAGTGAAATTAAAGGACTGAAGTGAGTCACATCCATGCTTTTCAATAGATCTACTCTGAGCAGGACTAACACTGGAGACAAGCCACATACCCTGCCTTAATAGGCATGTAAATCTTGCAAAATAAAATAAATAAAACTGAACTGTGTTGAGCTCAAGAGTCCTTTCACTCAAAAACAAAACAAAACAAAACAAAAAACACCACTCCTGGTTAGCTTTCTTCATTCCAGCAGTCTAATTTAGGTGTGTGAGCAGGGAAGCTTTTTCACTCTTGCTATTGTTAAACAGTTGGGAGTCTGCAACCCTTGCCGATCTATCGTAAATCACCCATTGATCTGCCTGTAGACCCTAATCTACCCTCTTGCCTAGTCCTGCTGCAAGGGACCATCTCAGCCTCCCTCTCTTTCCCTGGGAATCCAGCCATTTCTTATGGGAAACCATGGCCAGCTGAGACCAGACTTGCAGGCGCTGGCTTTAGCAAGGTCAGGTGAGACAAAGCTGCACCAGAAAGGAAAGCTTGCCAGCTGTAAATGAGTGAGAAAAGGTGGATTGGAAGCCAAGAGGAACTTTCCACTCCTTCCGTCTGCTCAGAAGGTTAAATACCAAGAAGGGCTGGGAGGCTGGGGCGTCTAGCCAGGCCTAGCCATTCCCAGGATCTTAGCACTAGCAGCAGTTGCCAAGCAGAAGCTCATATTAGTTCTCTCGGCATAGCAGCTTGCAGATAATTTATTAAAATGCTTCCTCCCTCTGCTCAATCACACACTGTTTTAAGAGCTAGCTCTTGTCAGGGCAAGACCATATACAAACCCACATTTCATCCTGGTCTGGACCAACCAAGTCAGGATTTTAAAGGAGCAATTTCAGTGGATGCAACAGAATACCCCAGCCATGGTCAGTTTGGGTGGACAACTCTCATCAGCCCACGCTCGTAGAACCATGCCAGCTGGGGATGGTGGCAGTTGTAGGCTGAAACCTCAGGAGGGCACCAGGTTGGTCAAGACAGAAATAGCCCCACAAAAAATGAGTAAAAACTATTCCAAAGTTATCTAAGTTTTGAGCGACAGAGTAGAGTGAGATGTCTAGTCTGGGGAAAGGAAGGCTAGGGTGGGGGACGTTGACAGGATAATACTCTTCAAATACCTGAATATCTATGGCACAGACTAGGGCAATGTTTTGTTCTCTGCTGCCCCAGAGGGCAGAACTAAATATGCTGGGCTTAAGTTACAGGAGGGTGGATTTCAGTTGAACATTAGGAGAGACTTTGTGATGGTGAAAGCAGTTTGACAATGTACAACTACCCTATGGGGGGGGGGGCTCTTACGCACTGGAGCTCCACAAGCAGCATTTGGGGGTGCTGTAGCCCTGGATTGTCTGCACTGAGCAAGAGGTTGGACTACGTTGCTTACCACACCTACACACCCAGCTCTATGATTCATTTGGAAGTTGGTAATAAAGCTTTAGGGACGCGGGTGGCACTGTGGGTTAAACCACAGAGCCTAGGACTTGCCGATCAGAAGGTCGGCGGTTTGAATCCCCACGACGGGGTGAGCTCCTGTTGCTCGGTCCCTGCTCCTGCCAGCCTAGCAGTTCGAAAGCATGTCAAAGTGCAAGTAGATAAATAGGTACCACTCCAGCAGGAAGGTAAACGGCGTTTCCGTGCACTGCTCTGGTTCGCCAGAAGCGGCTTAAGTCATGCTGGCCACATGAGCTGTACGCCAGCTCCCTCAGCCAGTAAAGCAAGATGAGCGCCACAACCCCAGAGTCGGCCACGACTGGACCTAATGATCAGGGGTCCCTTTACCTTTACCTTTAATAAAGCTTTATTGACCCCCTGGCTCAATAGCAAAAGGATCGCAGGCTAACAAAAGGGACCAGGTCTTGGTTTTGCAGACCAACTAGCCAAGACAGGATTCTATCCATGGGATTCTATTTAAAGTTTATCCACTTCTGCTTCCTTTTCACCTGTAAATGTGGCTTTGTATTAACAGGCCATTTTATATTATCCTGTTTCTTCTGATTTCCATCATGCCTTTAACAGATCACTGCTCACCCTGTTGATGTGCACGTACTTGCCCTGATCCAAAGCCTGCTTATCTAGTCTAGTGTGACTCAGTGGGGATATTGGTCATGGTCGGGGGAGGGGGAGCAGAACGATCTCAGCTCAAATGCCTGCTCAAGCCATGAAACTTATTGGCTGGGCTTTGCTCTCGAGAAAACAACTCTCGCTCAAAGGACTCTACATCACAGGATGGGTGCAAGAATAAAATTAAAACCCCTTCACATTTGCTGTCATATGATGTTTCATGGAAGAAGAAGGATGCAATATGCAGGTAATGAGGAAACAACCCATTTTGATCACTTACCCATGAGCCAATTTTCCAGAAATGCCTAGGGACCCTGTGTCCCTCTAGATGTTGCCAGACTACATTCCCCATCATACCTGTTCACTGATTATTCTGGCTGAGGCTGGTGGGAGTTGGGGTCCAGCAACCTTTAGAGAGCCACCCCTTGCCTAGGTTGACTTCTGGGTCCAAGCCTCCTTGTCTTGCAATTCAGCAAGCAACCCTTATGAAACTCAACATGCTTCCAGAGGGGACGTTTCCTGGGTGTGCCAAATTGGTATGTCTCATCTATACACAGGAATGGGAGCAGTCTCCATGCTGCTCACAGCTGCTCCAAACAGACTTGTAGGATCAGCATGGGTGATGCAGCTGGTGTGGTACAGAATCCTGATACTAGCTGCCTGGTATCTCTTTCATGGGTCAACATCCTTCTCCAATGCACAATTAGTGGAAGAGCCACTAATCAGTTACCTGGGACCAGCGTAGCACATGGAGATCTGTCCTGCAACACTCTGTGCCCTGCAGCTGCCTGAGACTGCTGCCTCTCTCTGCCTAACAGGAGAGTTGGCCCTGCCTCAAAGCATCCCCAGGCACTCTTGGAAACCTTGTCCTCTGCTATGTGCACTGAAAAAGGAGCCAGTGCCTCTTGGTCTGCACACAGTGACTGGAAGCCAAGTTTAGAGAGATCCTGATTATGTTTTTGATTCCCAGCATAATCACAGGCAGTCCTGTAAGCTCTGCTCCACCTATTCTGCACTAAGCTCTTTTCATGGGCCAATTTCCACCCGAAAAGATTTGTCTTTTGAAAAGCTGGAGCGCAACACACACAGAGAGACCTGTGTCAGCTTTGTCTTTCATGCCATTCTCTCTCCTATGAAAATGAGGAGCACAAATGTTGCAACGTAGAGTATATTTGTGTACATAACCCCTTCGAGGAGACTCAAAGTTTCCTCAGAGCCGAATCTCATTTGCAGTTGGCTTGTCATCCTGCTCCCTGGCAGGCAGGAAAATGAGGACGTAACCCCAACACAAGGAGAGAGAGAGACAGAGAGAGCATTTCAACCGGATTTGTTCACGGATTCGCCTGTTCTTGGACAGTCTGCATTTTTAAAAGGCATTTTAGACCTGCTTAGCAGCTGAGCAAAATGTAGGACTTCAGAGTTTATGGTGTGACCAAGACTTAAGAGGAGCAAGGACAAGTCTCACATATACACATACAAGCTTCCAATGTCAGCAGCGACTGCAGGGTGCAAGGACCAGTTCGATTTGCAAGTGTTAGCATTACCTTGTGATTAGCATTTCTGGAGTCACCTGAAAGGGCCCCTAGCTCAGTAGTAGAGCATCTGCTTTGCATGCAGATGGTCCCAGGTTCAGTTTCCAGCATCTCCAGCTAGGGCTGGGCTAGAGCCCTGCCTGAAACCCTGGAGAGTCACTGCCAGTCAGAGCAAACAATATTGAATGGCCTGACCTAGTATAAGGCAGTGTCCTATGTCCCTATCCCTTGTCATAAAAGTAGGCTTTTGTTGTGGCCAAGTTAGAGAGGCCATCTCCACCTAACTCCACCCTGAGCCCAGGAGCTCAAGCATGTTTTAGTTCGCTCAATGAAGGGACCAAGGAAACAAAGCCAAGCACAGAAGCTTAAGCTGACCATGCACAAAGCCAAACAAGACTGATAGCAGGGAGTCCAACACAGCAGGGAGGGAGAGCACAATCATGCTAATAGATAGATAGATAGATAGATAGATAGATAGATAGATAGATAGATTCTTTATTGTCATTACACTAGTGCAACATTGCACAAGTGCAACGAAATTGGATGCCATCCCTTAAAAACAACAAAAGCAAAACACAACAACAACCAAACAAACCACCTTCCAACCACACCCACACCCACACCCATCAAACTCCCAGGTCTCACTATCGAGTTACAGCATTCAAAAAGGCCACAGCTCTTGGATAGAAACTGTTTTTCAGTCTATTTGTCCTTGACTTGATGTTTCTATACCTCCTGCCAGAAGGCAGTAGTGCAAACAGACTGTATCCCGGGTGAGATGGATCCTGCAGGATGTTGTTTGCTTTCCTAAGGCAACGGGAACCGTACAGTTCTTCCAAAGGTGGGAGAGGGTGACCAATAATCCTTTGGGCTGTGGTTATGACCTTCTGGAGCACCTTCCTCTCCCTAGCTGTACAACTGGAGAACCAAGCACAAATACAGTATGTAAGTATGCTCTCTATGGAGCCTCGGTAGAAGGACACCAGCAGTCTCTCACTCAGATTGTTCTTTTTTAAAAGTCTGAGGAAATAAATTCTCTGCTGGGCCTTCTTCACCAGAGCAGTGGTATTTGCGCTCCAAGTCATGCCCTGATCCATAGTCACTCCCAAAAACCTGAATTCCGCCACCCTCTCCACCCGTTCCCCGTTGATATACAAGGGCTGAATGTCCGCCTTTTTTTCCCTGTAATCCACCACCAATTCCTTGGTCTTAGCCGTATTAAGAGCCAGATTGTTCTCTCCACACCAAACACAAAGCCGCTCCACCTCGTCCCGATAGGCGGACTCATCCCCTCCTGAAATGAGCCCCACCACCGTAGTATCATCAGCAAACTTGATGATTTTGTTGCTGGAGTAGATGGCTGTACAGTCATACGTATAGAGAGCATAGAGCAGGGGACTCAACACACAACCCTGTGGTGAGCCGGTGTTAAGGCTAAGGGCTGTGGACACATGTGACCCTACTCTAACCCTCTGAGAACGTTCTGACAAAAAATCCAAAACCCAGAGACAGGTGGAGTTGGGGAGTCCAATCGTCTCTAGCTTGGACACCAGTCTATGGGGGAGGATAGTGTTAAAAGCAGAGCTAAAATCCACAAACAGCAGCCTCACATAATTCCCCGGCTGCTCCAGATGGGACAGAGCAGCATGGAGAGTGATGGTGATAGCATCTTCTGTGGATCTATTTGCCCTGTATGCAAACTGGTAGTTGTCAAAAGTTGATGGAAGACAGGAAATAATATGACGGCGCACCAGTTTCTCAAAACACTTCATGATGATTGGAGTCAGTGCAACTGGTCTGTAGTCATTCAAACTACTGATTGTGGATTTTTTAGGCAGAGGGACAATAGTTGACGACTTCACATCCTTGTCAAAGAAAGCAGGAGTCGGGCAGGATGATTTCGAAGCACTCCATCTACAAGAGATGCTGCACCATCAGCAGTTGTTTCTAAGCTTTTGGGAGCTGGCTTCAGGCACCAGGCCTGTAGGCAGACCAAATCTGTGTTACAAAGATGTCTGGAAGTGTGACATGAAGGTGGGCAACATCAACCCTGCTGGGTGGGAATCTCTTGCAGATGACCACAGAGCCAGGAGACAGATAGACAGGTCATGCATCCATAGCTGTGACCGGAGGAGGAATGACCACTGGGAGGAGTGCAGAGAGATGAAACTCCATGGTGCATCTGCAGTAGCACAACCAGACGCCTTCATCTGCCCCAGCTGCAACAAAACATGTCTCGCCTGCATTGGTCTCTGCAGCCACAGCAGATGATGTTACCTTCCAACAATTTGACTTCAGCCCCAAAGGTGCACTCCTCCCTTGTCTCCTGAGACAGGCAGATTTTTGAAGGAGCTTGCTGGTTGGGATTGTCATGAAGTGAATTTGCCACTGTGCCACTGCTGTCCCAACATGACAGGGCTCATATGACCCAGACCACTGACAGGAGTTGCTCTTGGCAGGCTAGCCAGCTTCATCCACACATAGATCACCTCTGCAAGGAGCATGACATTCACACAGTAGCTTCCCCTGGGATCCAAATCTTCTCAAAATGATCTCTTCTAAGGTCCAGAATAATGGGGAAAAACACCTTGGTATATCTGTCCCTGTCAAAGAAGAGTTTCCTAGGATGAGGTGTTGACATTATCTAGAAAGGGTAGCAGGGGATTCTGCATGTTTATTTATTTGCCTTAAGTATTTACTTTGCCACCAACACCACCTCGGAAAAATCCTTGCAGACGCCGCCCAGCCGTGTGCTCAGCATTTCAAAGTCCCCGTGCAAACTTTCCGTCTCCCAGACGGCCTTATCGATGGGCACTGCTGCCTGTTGTTGTCGAGGCAGTTGCCTGACTTCACCTCTACCCAGATAATGAGCCTCTTTTTGCAGCGTTTCTTCTTTCTTTCTTTTGCAACTGATATGCGCCTTACACAGCAGTTTTAGGCTCTTTCTCACAGTACAACTGACCTCTCAGAGAGAGAAAAAAACTCTGCATGGATGTCAGAAATGTGAGGATTGCAAAACTGCAGGCAGGGGCGGACTTGGTTAATATGGAGTCCTAAGCAAGGACAAAATTTGGCACCCCCTGCTTTAAATATTTCTTATTTTCCCAATAATTCCTTTTGGTACAGTTGCTTTATATAGATCTTCTCAGTAGGTCACCGTATAAATATAGGCACCATCATCATCACCATCATATTATTATTATTTTCTGCCCCCTCAGCTTGGCGCCCTGTGCAATGGAACTTCCTGCACCACTGTCATGGACTGGTTGAAATGAAATGAATGGACTGGACTAATGAAAATTGATCAGCATTTTAGTTTGAATATCTTCTGATATGCGCATCTGTGTATGCAAATTTGCCTAAGATACACATTTTTGCAAGGCAATTTCCCCTAACATGAATTTTTTTACTCCATTTCCACAAATACATGCATTTTTAGGGTCGCTTTACCTCAGCATGTGCATTTTTGTACCCTTAACTGTGGCAGAGAACTGCAACACAACTGTGAAAGCTGAAGGACGGCAGTGTTTGGGCCTGTGCATTGTTTCACAAAGCACCCATCATTTAGTTCGCTATTTAAATGCGAACTGAGTATGTTCTCCCCATCCCTAGTTGGATTCCAAAGTACCCAGAAGACAGCAGGTTGGGGGAGCTGTTTGACCCTCTTGTGGGCTACGGCTGCGTCTCATGACTTCCTTTGTTCACAGTCATGCTTTGATGTGAGTTGCTGCTCCCTGTGGTGGAATTTCCCATCGTAGCCACCCACGTGCTGACAGCTGATCCTCACTCACTGCAGGCTCAAGTGTCTCATGAATTATCCAATGAAGGACAGTAATTTTAAACCTGCATTTGACGATGACATACGGAGGATGGAGATGCAAATCGGATGGGGCTGCTTGTCAGGAGAAGGACACCAAGGACTAAAATAGGACGTCTCTTTCTCTTATGCATTCCTCCAATGTTCCCTTTTCCAGCCTGGCTTTCTGTCCTGGCACACAACTCGGGCTGTTGCTGCTGCTACAATCGCATTTCCCGATGCTCTCAGAAGATGATGGTGCATCTTTGGCACAAAACGTGACTGGCGCATCTGCAGGAGAAGCATCACCGCTGCAGCCCGTGTGCTTGAATATGGATGAGAGGCAGCGAGAGAGAGTGAAGCAGAAATCAACCTCCGGAAACAAAATCTGCTCCTGCCACCTGCAAACCAAGTACTAATTTTGAACCTACACAGCAATTCGGATTAAAATAATTTAAAGCAAACTGGACCCACTCCTTGGCATTCTTCCGATGGAAAACCTTTGAGAGGCTCTCAAATGAGGCTCTCTTTTTAAGCTTTGAGAGGCTCTTTTTAAAACCACAGTGCCGTTTCCCAGAACTGCAGGGCGCTCACGCTGTCTGCTCTGAACCCAGATTCTTGAGGTGGTAAGAAGGGAACTGGCTTCCACGGTTCAAGCTAACCTCCATCTCTCCTACCAAGGCTTCCCAAGAGCCAGTGCCGGCCCTAGAGGCAATCTGTGCCACCTGGATACTTGTGCAATAAAAGCCAGACTTTGTTTAAACAATCACACACTGTACTTCCACCCACAGACTAATGGTGCTCAGCGCTGGCAAACTCAGAAGAAGCAGTTATGTAACTGGCATTCTGCAAACATAGGAGCCGCTTGAAAGAATTCGGGGACAAGGAGCAAGGAAGGAAAACAAGTCTTGCTCTCACAATAGCCACTCCATTAACGTCATTCAACTCTCTCCAAGTTTTGGGTGGAGATGGCTCCCCCCCCCCTTTTCTTTCTATTTTAGACTCCAGAGTGAGGATGTTCTGACATTAAGCAGCAATTCTCAGCATCAGATATGAATCACATTGTTAAGTTACATCTTAATTTG
Source organism: Podarcis liolepis (assembly GCF_965112155.1). NCBI lineage: Eukaryota > Metazoa > Chordata > Lepidosauria > Squamata > Lacertidae > Podarcis > Podarcis liolepis. The sequence continues at coordinate 83,596,593 of NC_139555.1, read as the reverse complement.
GCATGTTTAGAAGAAAACTGGGCTTGCATCAAATCTGGATATATGCAGGAAACCTGCCCTTCCCTTTCAGCTGTGCTGTTATCCAAATATGTTGCTCAAAATAAGGAAGCAGCACTAATGAGTACTTCACAGGAAAGTGTGACATACTCTTTTCCTACAGGAACCCTGGCACCTCTTTTTTTTTTGCATACTATGATTCTATGAGTGAAGATGGATCAAATGATAGAGATGAATGTGTGAAATTGTCTGTGTATCACTTATCTGCATGGTTCCCACCATTAATACTGTTTTCACTGGGTCATGTTTACTGTAATGTACAAGGAAAGAACAAGAGGTATCCCATTTAGAAATTTGGGTGCTGTTTCCTGGAATTTTCAAGGTCCCTCATAAGTCATTTTGGAAGTATTTATGTGCACCTGGATTTACTTTGGCAGCCCACCTGTATGCAAAGTAATCTTAAATTTGTTTATGGCTGGTAATAAACCACAACCAGATTCTATCAGAAGAAGTTGAAGGAGCAGACTGTCTCAGAAGGTGGCAGCCTCTCCTTGGTTAGAAGCTTGTAAGGAGAGGCTATGGACATCTTTTGGGGATGCTATACCAGTGGAGTTCCTGCAGTTCGACTACAAGACCTTTAGAAACACTGTGATCATTCTAAATGCTGGAGAGCAATGCATAATGCTGCAGCAAGATTACTTTCTGTTGTATATTTTCCAGGCCATATTATGCTTGCCTTATATCAGTTGCCCTGGTTTATGGCTTGTAGTTGTTGTTGTTGTTTAGTCATTTAGTCATGTCTGACTCTTCGTGACCCCATGAACCAGAGCACGCCAGGAATTCCTGTCTTCCACTGCTTCCCGCAGTTTGGTCAAACTCATGTTAGTAGTTTCGCGAACACTGTCCAACCATCTCGTCCTCTGTCGTGCTCTTCTCGTGCCCTCAATCTTTCCCAACATCAGGGTCTTTTGCACGGCGTCTTCTCTTCTCATGAGGTGGCCAAAGTATTGGAGTCTCAGCTTCAGGATCTGTCCTTCCAGTGAGCACTCGGGGCTGATTTCCTTCAGAATGGATAGGTTTGATCTTCTTGCAGTCCATGGGACTCTCAAGAGTCTCCTCCAGCACCATAATTCAAAAGCATCAATTCTTTGGCAATCAGCCTTCTTATGGTCCAGCTCTCACTTCCATACATCACTACTGGGAAAACCATAGCTTTAACTATACGGACCTTTGTCGGCAAGGTGATGTCTCTACTTTTTAAGATGCTGTCTAGGTTTGTCATTGCTTTTCTCCCAAGAAGCAGGCGTCTTTTAATTTCGTGACTGCTGTCACCACCTACAGTGATCATGGAGCCCAAGAAAGTAAAATCACCAGGCCCAAATCAAAGTACTGATGCTTACATATAAAGCTTTAAACCAGGGATTCTCAAACTATCTACTACCAGGGCCAAACTATATGTGGGCCCACCAGTTACAAAGTGGGAGTGTTAGGGACAGAGCCAGCTACAAAATGGTGCAAGACGAAGGCAGACTTTGGCATAATCAATTGGCAATTACAAAGAATCAAATCCTTCTGTGTTAACTGAAAGGGACTTCTCTCCTTTGCTATTTTCAACATCTCCCCCAGTTTCCAGAAAACCATATTTATTGTTTGCTACTTAATTTCTTTTTAAAAATTGAGCTTTCACAATTTGAATGTTTGATAGCTTTTTGATTATTATATGCTTCGAGTACTATGCTAGGAACAGATTTCCCAAATACATATTAATAATTTTTAAACTGTTTGAAGGGCAGAGATGTGGATGAACAAAGAGGATACCTGAAGGCATCAGAGACAGCTCAATGAAGCACTGTTTGAATAGGACCACAGTACAGCTTGGTCAAGTTATTGCTTACTTTTTTTTATAAGGTTATGGGGGGAATCACCTTTCACCCCACTTGTCTCACCCCTGGAAAGCCAACATTTGCAGATCTTGCTACTATTATAGTGTATTTTACTGAGTGCTGAAGCGACAAAGATGCACTCATCCAGCAGCCCCATAGTCCACATGTTCAGATATACAGAAGACACATTTTTAAGCATCCACCTCTTTTCAGCAGCTGCATCCATTAAAAAGCAGCAGAGAGAACTAAGGCAAGCTTGACCTACGTAGCTGGACATCTGAAGCTAGCACTGGAGGTGGAAAGGGCAGCTACAACTTCATTCCTTCAGAGGGCCAGCTCCGGACCAGTGAAGCTGTGTGAGCACATGGCGAGCGTGTGAAGGAGCGATCGTGCAAGAGTGAACATGTGTGTGTGTGTGTGTGGTTGAGTGCTATGCTAGCGGTCACTGGTTTGTTAAGACGGAGCTAGGAATAACGGGGTAGGGAGCAGACCCACAATGAAGAATGGTATTTGTGTGGAATTCATCCATGACTTTTTAAAGGTATGCACCTAATGCTCAACAGTATGTTGTTAATTTTTACTCCAACATTTCATGCTGGGCACTCTTCCAATTGTCTCAGTTCCAACACAAACATTTTGACGAAGGGCAATCACACTCTGGCGCTCTTTAGCAGGGGTAGGCAACCTAAGGCCCTTGGGCCGGATGTGGCCCAATCGCCTTCTCAATCCGGCCCACATACAGTCCGGGAATCAGCGTGTTTTTACATGAGTAGAATGTGTCCTTTTATTTAAAATGCATCTCTGGGTTATTTGTGGGGCCTGCTTGGTGTTTTTACATGAGTATAATGTGTGTTTTTATTTAAAATGCATCTTTGGGTTATTTGTGGGGCATAGGAATTCATTCATTCCCCCCCCCCCCAAAAAAAATAGTCCAACCCACCACATGGTCTGAGGGACAGTTGACTGGCCCTTGGCTGAAAAAGGTTGCTGACCCCTGCTCTATAGTTTCATCCCAGCTCACACCAACTGGCTGACCCAGCACTGAAAGGGCAAATGGCACACAGAAAAGCTAGAGAAAGTTGACATACATGGGCAAAGACAAGCATCAAAGAAAACTAAGGAAAACGTGGGGAGAGGCTGTGCTTTAGAGCTAGGTACCTATGTGAAGGTGCAGTTTCATTAATAGCATCAGTGTCTCATATAGCAGACCTCACTAATACAAGACTTAAATTGATTAGCAGAGTGTAATCATATGGGGGAGAAGGGCTTGTTGATTATTGCAGAATCCACTGTTTCATTTACAGGAATTTGTTGGTATTTCCTGGTTTCAGTTATTGTGAAAAGATGCATAGCTGTCCTAGGTTTGTACCTGCTTATAAACGAAGATTGTGTTGGTCATAAATGTCTTTCTTTAGGATTAAGCCCTTTGAAACCTGGTCAGATAGGTGGGCTAGTAATAATAAAATTTTTATTCTTATTTGAAATAAAATAAAAACATTTTATTTCTTGCCTTGGAAAACTGTGTGTGACTTGGCTCAGGACTTAAAATGCAATTGCATATTCTGATAACATGGTGAAAAATAAACACTGAAGCCAAACATACGCCCAGGACACAAGCAAGAGATCCCACACAGGACAATTTATGTGAATTCTCAGCAGGCACAACTTAAAGGCCATACCGTACAGCTCCAAGGGGAAGAGTTAAAATGCTTATATTTAAGAGTCAACCCCCAGCTTGGCTCCAGTGGGGGGGGGGGGAGAGAAGCAGATAACGCAATAGTCAGAGAGGAAAAACAACAAATGCCCTGCTCCACAACATGATTAGAAAGACCAAGAAATGAGGATAGGTAAGAGGTGGGAATAACCATAGCTGCCAAGGCCTGTGTGTTTGGTATCTTAAAGCAGGCATGAGACATCTCATATATCTGTTGATTGTTGGGATCAACTGGGTGCTTTTAATTAGTTTATTAAGGCTCTGCAAAAGGCTTCACCATTTGCAGGCAAGGCTTATGGACGCCTCCAGAAAGGCCACCAATCGCTTTTGGAGGTAGTGCAGACTCCAGCAACATGGGCTTCCTGATGTGTTCCTCCAACACCTACTGTCCACCAAGGAAATCCTACTTGTAGGTAGTTCCACTTGTTCTGGTTCTACTATTTGTGGGTGAGTCTAATATTAGGAATACACTAGGATAGCTTCTTAAAAATAAATATTTCACTTTATGAAAAAGATGTGAAGGGAAGATCTGTCCACCTTAACCAAGGGATAATAATCTGCTTGTTTTAACAAAATGACCAAAAACATCCCAGGTCCTTGGAAAGAGAACATTATCACTTACAATGAACAAAAAGAATTTTATTGGTATATATACACACAGGAATAACAGAGGTATTTGAATAATCAAATATGGAATGTTCACGAGAGTTAAAATAAATAATAAAGATACCCAGATGTGTCAGTGCTAACTCTAGCACCACTAAAAGGAAATGCCCGAACAGCTTTGACTCTGATGGGGCCATCCCAACAGAGTCTGTACAGGTTGCTACCACCAGAAAGTGGTCAATATTTCTGGAATACAAAGAGTCACTATAGTGCTTTCTACTGCTTTGCATTCTAAATGTTTATTCACTGCTTTCATCTCTTATTTCTTTAATAATAACTATTAAGTTTTGAAGTCCAAAAACATAACCCGTGTCTTGGCCCTCATGCACCACGCTATCTTCTCCGTAGTACCTGCAAGTTGTATGGGCAAAGTCTATCATTCGAACATCAACTGAGCTAACAGTAGGCTTATAGGCATATGCGCCTGCCGATTCATCTGAAGACTCCTCTGAAAGGCCTTCAAGGTCTTCTGGATCAGAGTCCACAGCTACCTCTTGTAATTCCTTTCCATCATAAATGATGAGCAAAGAACTGGAGTAAAAGCGGTAAGATTCCTGTTTCTCCAAGACTGATTTTAATTCAGTCAGTTTCTTTAGAACAGGTTCAAAGAGTTCTCTTCGCAGGTATTTCCCATTATGAAAGAACTGGTAAAGTGCTTCTTTAAATCCTTGGACCGAAAGCTTCCTTCCATGGTATTTATTCATAAACATTAACTGGCCAGAACCTGGCTGATAAACCTGTAGAAAATACAAGGCAAGAAAAGGACTTGTTAGCACTGAATGAACTTTGAATTAAAACCATCAAAAAATTATATGCTTCAGAAGAGAAGGAAAACTTTTCAAAAGTCTTCTGATATAGCTGAAGGAAGTCAGAGGTGGAATATTCTAACTGCCAAATCATTCATATATAACACGTTTTAATTCCAAAGCAGATTCTTAAGGTGCATATTATTGTTTTTCCATTGATGAAATAAGACCATGGAATTTAAGTAGGATTAGAAATTTACTTGGCCACTATTTAAAAAGTCAAGTTACAACATGCATAATGGCATTTGGTAACTCAGGCCAATAACAGCAGTACCATGCCTATGCTTGTTAATTCATTTTGAAAAGCTACTGGTGGCAATCTCATGAAGGGGAAAATGGCCCTTTAAATAAAATTATTGTGTATGTCTACATCACAGAAGAAATCAACAGCTTGAAGCATATAACTGAGACAATGAAAATATATTTTAACACACCATAACAAATCATATTAGTATCTGCTAAAATGGTAGCAAAGATTAATGAGTCAGTCCTTGAAGACTAAACTGAAATGACGGTAACAAGCTGGCCCTCAGATGGATAAAAATTAAGCATGGTGACTAAAACTAGGATCTCTAAAAGCAGAAAGAATGAACTAAGAAACTACTGGAGCAATATCCTGCAGCCTGAAATAAAGAAAGGGACTATGAATACCACGTTTATACCTTCCAAGCATCATTTGCAAAGGAGATGCTGCTGTTAAAGGGAAAGCACAGAGATGTTTACCACTAAAAGTAACAAAGGAAAGGAAAAGTGGGATAGGTGACTGTCAGGACTGGTCTTCTAGTTGTACAGAAAGATGAAAAGTTCCTCTCTCATAGTAGTCATTCCATTCAAACCAAGCTTGCATAAAAGGATGCATAGAGCCAGCAGAGAAGCAAGGAGCCCTAACTATTTTTATTGTCCATACTGCCCCATTCACTTGCATCTTTCACTTACAGGGAATAACTAAACAGCCAGGCAGAACAGCTAACTGCTACCACCTACTCTACCTCTGGACAGTGAAAACACCTGCAGTGAAGGGAATAAAGTGCACACGGCTAGGCAACTTCCACCCAGATGTCAGTCCTTCTGAGCAATATGCTGTGATCAAAGTCAATGTGAACAGCCACAATGATCCAAAGGGAAAAGAAGCAGCTTCAATGTAATTTTATTTATTTACTTTTAAATTGCAAGGTGTCTTAGAAATATTTCCAGAATGAAAGGTGAAACAAACAAACAAACAAACAAACAAACAAACAAACACCCTAATAAATAGTAACAGCTTGCCTTACAGTTACAATCATGTTATTTGTGAAAGGAGCCTTACTTTGGCTGTTTTTATGAAGTGTGCACACTACAAAGACTTGGTGCAGACTAACACAAAAAATCCTTAATAAAAACTTTAATATTTTTTTAAAAAAAGCAATGGTGCAGCCTATTAGTATCGTAAATAATTTGCAGTTTATCTGCATTCAAATTTAGTCTTTCAGGACTCCAGGACAGAATCTGCACTTAAAATAAATAAATCTGCTAGTATCGGAGGGAAGAGAATGTATTGCTAGAGAGGATTTTTGAGTGCATGCTTCACTCCATGCACATGCATGTGGAAACGAACTCTATGTGATCATCTCCCATATTGGATTTCTTAATCAAGGACAGCCTGATGGTTAAATAGCAAATTCCATGCATGGTGAGAGAAAGGCACAGTGGCTCACTTTCTCCGCTCTTGATAAGGAAGAGCATTGCTCTCAAGTGGCCCATCCGCCTGATTACAGTGATACTGCCACGTTCTGGAGCTTTCTTCAGCAAGATGGTGAATAAAATGTAAAATTTCTCAGCTGGAAAAGTAGGAAGTGGGAAGGTTACAAAATTGCCTAAAATGAGTAACACCACTGAATTTTTTTGAATTAGAGAAAATGAGGACACCATTCTTAAATTGCCAGAAATATATAATGAAAAATGTACAGCGCCACTGCACTTAATTCTACTATTTAATGACAACTGTAATCAGTAGCTCACAAAATTCAGAACAGTGCAATGCTTGCCTAAGGAAAGCCAGAATTTTTCCACTTGAAGAAAACGCAAATAGAAATTGGTTTCACTCACAGTCTAATAAGCAGAAAGTATTCATTCCTGCTCTTTCTGAAACTCACCTGCATACCACAAACTCGGACTCCTATAACTGCTGAAGTGCTCTGCTGACACTTCCGGATCTGATTCGCCTTCTTTTCTTCAGATGCATCATCTCCATGCTGCCGGGTTCCCATCTTGAGATCTAACACACAAGGCACCTCATAACGCGAGGTTAGGTTTTCCAGTAAGATAAATTCTGTTTAGTTAAGGAAAGCTCAGAAGAACTGTGACCAAAATTACTCTTATACTTGAAGCCGAAATAAAGAAATGTCCCAACCAATAATTAAAATTCTCAGTGTTGCCCCTATTATTAGAACTTGTACAACTTCACTATTAATGACTGGCATTTTAAACTCATTGTTATCCACCTTTCACTACAAGGTCTCAGGGCAGGATACGAACATTCAATAAAACATATTAAATACCTTACTTGGAACACAGAGTTTACTATAGTGCAAAGGAGGGGGAACAACCCAATCTAAAATTACTCATCATCTGCTCCCAGATGACCAATGAAGAGTCTGATAATGGTGCCAGGTAGAGTGATGACCCCTTTGCCATGGGGAAGGAGTTCCATAACTGGGCATATTTTGGGGGGGGGGGTAACTACAGAGAAGATCCCCACAATACCACTACCTCTCAAGCCTCAAATAGTAGTGCTCCCCCAGCAAGGCCTCCCCTGCTGATACAGGCAGGTCTGTATCATAAAATGCCTTGTTTTCCACAAACCAAAGAAAAGCATTGTTCTCTGAGATGATGGAGATTTAGGACAGAATCTATGAAACAATCAATTTGGCTTCAGCAAGCTTTTGCTCTGACACAAAACTCAGGTATAACCTTGGATAAACTATTCAGCTGCTCTTCTCAACTGTATAAAAATATTATAAACTATCCCAATCAGATATTGATGATAAGTTATCAATATTTCAGACAACTCCATCAGAAAATTTCTCTACAAGGCTTGTGCAGAGAACCTGCATATTTTCACTGAACATATTTCAGTGTTCTAAGGGTTTAATGTCCCCCTGAAAAAAACCCATTAGCAGTTCTTATACAGTGGTACCTCGGGTTACAGACGCTTCAGGTTACAGACTCCGCTAACCCAGAAATAGTACCTCACATTAAGAACTTTGCTTCAGGATGAGAAGAGAAAACGTGCGGCAGCAGCGGGAGGCCCCATTAGCTAAAGTGGTACCTCAGGTTAAGAACAGTTTCAGGTTAAGAACGGACCTCCAGAATGAATTAAGTTCTTAACCTCAGGTACCACTGTACATTCATTTCCAGAAGCATACAGTAAATAGGCTACTTAAAGGCAAAATACAGCCAAACATCATCATTGTGCCACACCAGAGAACCAGCAGCACATTTACTATTTTTGGCACACAGACCCCCTTATCTATTTGCCTCCGATGGCAATCACAGAATGTCAAGGTGTCTACAAGCCACTCCCTGTAGACTGTATCTATATGATTTAGGGAAGTGGGTTTATGTGTAGCACACGAGCTCTTTATATACACAAAGAATATGTGTTAAACATGATCTCCCTCTATCAGATATTCTACTGGAAATACAAAGTAGAGAAGAACAGACAGTAAGCTGCTGGCTCTGTCACTTAAGATAGCATTATTTTTCTCCATACAACTGAACAAAAAAATATACATACTTCTTTGCTCCAATTAAAAAAGCAAACCAAGATACATTTGAACTTGTGAGATTAAGCCCTCTGGTGCCATTTGAGGAAAGAATGCTGGTGGTTCCAACATAAAGAAACAGCAGAACTTTACTTCACTGGGTCTATCCACTAATTAAAGCAAGAGGTTCCATTTATAAAAATTAGATGTGCACTAAGGAATATCTTGGTTTAAAGGCACATCTGTACTCATACCACTATCAGCACAGATCACCCCTCAACAGAATGTACTGGCTTAGAGGTAGATTGGCTTGGACTGCAGCATGACCAACATTGTTCCTTACATAATACAGACAACAGCACTACCATCAATATCCTCCACCAACTGCAGAGATTACACATCAATTGTGGGCTACTGTAAAGGTAAATGGTCTGCAGATTTATGTAGCATCAGCCTAAGAACTATGTGAGAGCCTGAATTCCAACAGCAGAAAATAGTACATTGTAGTCACTTCCATCAGCCAATGCTGAGAAACACAAATTTGGTCTAAAAGTTCCCGTTTGAGTGACTTGTCACATTTGATATTTAACTGTTCAGTTCCTACGATAATGTGGTTCTTGTTCAGTTGTCATACATTTATTTGCACAAAGGATACTATATTGATTCCGATGTTTTGCATTTTCCTTCATTCGCTTTAACTGCTGCTGATGACATTTCATACTCCAAGGATTATGGTGTTTAAACTGAGAACTGACATTTCCTTTTTTCTCCACACTGTAATACAGCACTTCAGATTTCTTCAGCAATTCGAATTCTTCCTCTAACTTATGGCTGAAAAATAAGAACCAAACCTTAGTATTAGTGGTCAAGTGGAAGTATCCTAGCCTTTCAAAAATCATTTGAAAATATTTGTGCTCTGCTAGCCTTCACTTGTGCATTGCTTACAACTAGCCTATTTCACAATGATTTTTAAACTGAAAAGTGGTATCCACTATCTTTCTTATATTAACCAAGTAATTTGTCCCATGGTTTCTCAGTCAAGCCTTCACCCATGTTTTTAAAAGAGTACTGGCATCTGATTAGCACTGATTCTAGTCCACAAAAGCTACCGTATTTTTTACTCTATAAGACTCACTTTTTCCCTCCTAAAAAGTAAGGGGAAATGTGTGTGTGCCTTATGGAGCGAATGCAGGCTGCGCAGCTATCCCAGAAGCCAGAACAGCAAGAGGGTTGCTGCTTTCACTGCATAGCGATCCCTCTTGCTGTTCTGGCTTCTGAGATTCAGAATATTTTTTTTTCTTGTTTTCCTCCTCCAAAAACTAGGTGCATCTTATAGAGTGAAAAATACGGTAAATAAGTGCCTTGTTTGTAAGGTGCCACAATATTTTTGATTGCTTTTGAAGCATCAGCCTAACATGGCCTCTTATATATATATTTGAAGAGCATTATTTAACAGTTGCCACAGTTTATAACTTTCAAGATTCAAATGACACCATGTTCCAGATATTCTTCTCCTACTGAAAATGCCTCAATCTAATCCTGAAATCAATCAAATTAAATATATTGTAGGCCTGAAAAACTAGAATTTCAGAGCTCCTTACTTAAATTTGAAAAATGACTTTCTAGGCACAAAAATGTACAGTATACAACCCTATCCAGTTTTACCACACTAAGTCTGTAGTTTTATACGCTTATCTATAAGGAAACCCATTAAATACAATGGGAACTGCTTCCAAGTAAAAATGCTTAGGATTGCACTGCATTTTTTTTTTTTTTTTTTTTGGTAATTCATGAGATTTGAGTGTACACAGAAGAATCATGTTATTAGCTTTTGCTTTGCTTACTCTTTTTTTAGTTACCTTTTCATTTTCTCTTCTTTTCGGTGCTGTCGAACCCACTCCTTAGTTAACTTTTCATTTTCTAGCAATACAGTCTTTTTATTAGTCCACCGTAACAATTTATTTTTAGGTTCACATTCAGAATTATCTAGGCTTTCCAAGTTATCATGGTCCCCATTTAATGGATATGCTATTAGACACAGGTTTCCGTCTTCATCCTCTTCAAAGCTTACAGATACCACACCTTCAGAGGAAAAATAAGATATACAGTTAACATTAAAGAAATGAGAAGCATATACAGCTTACAACACAACATAATTTTGCACTAAGAATATAGCAACTTTGGTTTTTCTCTTACCCCAGTCCTTAGTTTTTTATCTTGCCACAGGCCAAAACTCATCTGTCAACCTAACAAATATCAAAACATCTAGACAAAGTGACACCTCACAGAGAAGACAATTTATCATGAAGACAACACATTAATGATACAGGAGATTCTTCTCGTGAGCAGAATCACATAGGAATCAAATAATAACAGGAGACGTTTTCAATTATTGAAAAATTTTATTATTTTCTTTTTTAAAAAATCTGACTTATCTGTCCCTAAAAGAGATGTAAAACATTGTATATTTACATCTTGCAGTGAAATGTGCCCTGCACAGAAACACCAAAAGCTTTAAGTTTTGCTTAACAGCAAAGCTAAAAGCACTTATCCAAACAAATGGCTTTCAGGAGGGTTAATAGACTCCAGGGAAAAGGAAAGGCTTGCAAGAGCAGAGCAAAAACAAGAACAACATCACACATTACAACAGACAACTAATTCAAAGGGTTCCACTTAGAATCACCACGTTTAATTTTACAATTTTTATTTTCCTTGGGGGAATATATTTTATTGATTTCAGTTATGTAGCAGTCTTGCAAAGGAAATAACAAAATGAAGTACAAAACAAATTTGACTGAGATACATCAAAACATGGTGAACTTTGAAAGCATTTTTGCTTCCTCATCTCAGAGTCTCTAGAGCATTGTCTTATGTTTTGAGAGTCTTAGAGGAAAGTTCTGACAGTGCCATATAGGAATGCTATGGCAGAAGTTGTAACAACTGGCTGAATGGGGCTTTTTTTCCTCAGTCCTCTCTCTTTATCCTGAAATCAATCAATCTGTACATTCTTGCCGCTCATCACTAGAGTTCTTGGCGAGAGACTGGCACTTCTGAGCAGGGCAGGCAGCTCTGGGACCTACAGTAGCAAGGGTAGGGAGTGCGGAAGCTCTGACTGACAGTCCTGCTGCCCACACAGGAAAGAGCTACAGGAAAGGGGGGGAAGCCAGCTAGAAAATGGCCTTTGACTTTATCCTGGAAAAAACAACAGAGATGGACCAAATGAGGCCCCCCCTTACCCCTGAATCCCTCCCACACATCTCCAAAAGAGAAAAACCACATATGCTAGTACATTTTATTACATTCTATCAAACATTTATAAAGTACATTTTCATCTATTCATTCCAAAAGCTTGTAATGAGAAGTTTTCAAATGTTTCAGTAGGCGTGCACATCATATAGCAATACAACTAAGAGACATGTCTTAGTCTTTTAATTGGTGAAATAGTGGTTGCTTTATTCAGTGAATAAATATAATACAATGTAAAAAGGTAATCAGATTTTTAAAATTCGGGTATCTTTAATTAAATTCCAGTAGTACCTCATTCAAAGTTAAAAGTTTTGGTCAACTAATGCAATGCTAAGAACTGGAATATCTACTCCCACATACCATCGGAGACAGTCTCTTCAACGGTATTTCACCTTTTGCCTACCTAATGACCGCATTTTTTCCCCATCTCCTTAAGGGCAAAAACAAGCTGAATATGTTTTAACAGTAAATTTTAACTTCCCTGCTGTGCTGACCAAATTGTTAGAGGTAGAAAAGAACCCAAAGAGCCACAATAAACTTCTGTAAGACAAGCAAATCTTATCCAGTTTATTTTTTGTTTTGTCTTAAAAAGTGCACACACACATACAAATCAGAAAGAAGCAGCACATTATTACTGAAAACATTTACAAGCTATTATCAATATACTTACCTACCTGTGCCTAAGGCCGATCTATAGGCTATCATCAGCAGAGTTGTTCTACTCTAATGCTGTTATTCAGCCCAAAGACCCACTGGCAAGCATCTCCACCCTGTATCTCCACAGCCTGGCTCAGACAATATCAAAATGCATGAAAAGAAATCCCCTAAAATCTCTTCAGCATAAGAGACTTTAGAGACAAAACAGCACATTTGGATTTACAAAAGGAATAAAAAAGCCCAACCCCCTTCTAAGGTTGATAACATACCTTCATACTGAGGAGTGAATTTACGCATTTCTGTAGGAAGGGTCTCATAGAACAGGTGTTCTCGCTGGATAAGGGGCTTACAGATGGTCTTGTCATTAAACCGGAGGACACAGGAGTGACCTCCAACCTGATGAACAAAAGGCTCTAGCAGGACGCCTTTGGAATAGTGCTCCACTTCCATAGCTCCAAATGCCGGGCTCATCCTTGTAGCACATTAGACACACCAATGTGGCAGTTGTGAAGGCAGCTCACACAGAGATCGCTTCTCCAGTATATGTTTATTCCCGCTAGAAAGTCTATGGAAACAGAAGAAAATCCCTTTTCGTTTAGCAACGTTGTCTGAAAGAGCACAAATAACAGATTCTTTTGCAACCGAGAGCGAGAGAAAGAGAAGTGAAACTCTCCGCTATGAAGCAGAAACTGAAAAGAGCCAACAAGCTCTAAGCACTGAGACAAACAGGAGTGAGGTCATACCATAATCTGCATACCACGCCTCTCACAATTTTAGCCAATTGGGATTAGCACACAGCTACTAGGCGTGCCTATTACAAAGGAGCAGGGAGAATGTCAATGCAGAAAGTGGAAGGGGGAGAAGCACTCGCACTGTTTCTCTTGGCTGTTCAAATCTGCTAACCCTTGCAGCATTTTATTATCAGCACAATAGTCCACAGGGCAAAACTGTAGATAAATGACGCATTTCCACTCTTTTCTCTATATCATATTACGGATACCCATCTAGCCTTCTAAAGCCTGTCGTAGATAGAACATGCAAATAACACTGTGTTTCCATTTGATGCTTCCTTTCTTTTAGTCTGCATGCATACATACACACGCTATTTATTACTATTCATTTTAAAAAGAAAGAGCCTGGCCACAACCTAAACTAGCCTTTGAAAAGCGTTCCTCCACACCATTTTGAACTCCCCAGGTAATAAAGGAGTTTGAAATTTAGCTTTTTGAGCTTTTTTAAAAGAGGGGTCCCAGAAGAATAAACACAAGCTTTTTCCATTTAATTATTATTAGGTGAGTTTGTATTTTTGCACTTTAACTCAAAGGTTCTCAGGATGGTACTTAACAATATATTAAAATATACAAATCCATTTAAAAACATATAAACAGCAAATATAAAATGAATCAGAATGTCAAATTAGCTTTTTGAACTCAAGAGTTTAAAGAAAAGCTTTAGACTTCTGAGAGCAGCTTCCAAAAAGAGAACTGAAAAGAATTCATGTTCAGAAAACTGTGCATACATAGATCACACAAATAGACAGAAATTCACAATCCCCCTCATTTGTAAAACACATCAATACCTGTCGTGCATATTTCCATAAAAATAGTATGTTCAGCATTGCTTGTTTTATTCTTAGCAACCTTATCTCCAACTTAAACAGGAGGATAACCTTAAAAGTTTACTCTGTATCTACATATGTTTTTCTCCTTATAAGATGACAAACATTATATCGTACAGAATTAGAGTGGTCTTCAAGACTGAGGATCACACATTTAGAAGCTCAATGGTCTATTTTGATCATCTTGAAAAAGAAAAGCAGAGATGAGCTAAATCCTATTAGCAAATATAGCAAAGGTCTAATATAGTTTAGTCTTTAAGATTTGTAGCTAAAAATAATGTGACCACTGGTTCTCCCATAAAGAGTGTTACATGAACAATCATGCAGCTAATTCTGAGAGACCACAAAGTGTTCTAGGTCCCAGACTTATTTTTAGATAGACCCAAGTACAGGATCACAGTGCAAAGCTGTGCAAAGCATGTCATCTTAGAAATAAATCCCAGCATTCAAAGATCCTTGCTTCCAAGTAGGTGTGCACAAAATTTATCTTAAAAATTTAATGGCAATGGATTGCAGAAACAAACAACTCTTTTTTATAAAAATTGATAAATTTCTAGAAGTGTATGTGTGCACATGCACAAACATACACAGACACGCAGAAGGATTTTAAACAATAGATGTGTATGTGATACTGATAATATTGAACTTATTAGCACTGAGGATACTTAATTCTTTTTAAGATACATTTTAGATCATTTTCAAATTTTGTGCATTGTCTTGTTGTTTGCTGCCCTTGGTAGAGTGAACAGAAATTTAAAAAATGCTTGCTGGACCATAACAATATTATCATCAGGAACACTACCCGGTGAAAATACAATGTAATCCACACTTAACAAAATATTTTGAGCTCAATAACTTCATACCTGTGATACTACAGAAGATAAGCAATGAGTATACCTAATGCTAACTCTTAATGGCTTACTGGTGTGAAGCACATTCTGACTACCTAACTACTATTGCATCCAGTCCATTTCTGCAACACACTTCTATCCAGAAGATGGCACTATTTTTCCAGTTCCAATGAATTACTCTAGGATAGCAATACCCTCAGAAAAAGATGCATCCAATGATCACCTACTCGGGGTAAGATGCATTGGGTTGTATTCCTACTCAGAATAGACACTGAGTCTATTTTTGAAATATGGCAACCCTAGCTTACTTCCAAATAAACAAGCTATTGAAATCATGACAATACATTCAAGAAATTTTGCTCTGTCATCGTAACAGAAAATGCATGCATGTGTGCAAACACATAAAGACTTTGTCAAAATAATCTCTGCAACCTCTGATCCTCACAGAAAAATGTATTTGCTACAGATTTCACCCGATACACAAACGTATGCCACTCTCCACTCTTCCCCAGCGAGCTCATTAATTTTTCAAGCGCTTTCACAACTTGTTTTCTTTCATATATGTTCAGAGCAGTCCACAGAGGATGCTGAACTGTGTGTATTTACAAAACTGCATTCTCTTGGGTATCACCCAGGACATGATTCAACAGGCCCCACCTTCAAACATGAGCATAAAAGCTGTCTCTCATACAGGGGCATGCATAATATTCCAGTATTATGCAACAGAATCTTGCTTTTGTTCTTCATGCATTGGTAACCTCCTGCTTACACTACAGAAAAACATTTCCTATTAACATGCCCTTGAAAATGGATTTGAAAAGCATCACAATTAGTCCAGATGTTGCAGTCCCTTATTTACTGATGTGCATTAAAGCAGTTGTGACTTCATTGGTTGTCTTTTTACTTCAAAGCACAACTCATATGTGCTTTTTTTAAAAAAATTAACTTTGAAGTCCTAAACAGCCTGTGTCTTGCATACCGCACCACAGAGCATCTTCTCATACATACTTCCTCACATAATATCTGGCATGGGCTCTACACCTTTTCACATGCTGTCAAGATCTAGAAGTAGAGCTGGCATCTACTCTTTGGAATAGTCTTCTCTGGGAGAGCAGACATCACCATCAATATCACCTCTCTTCCTTGAATCCTTCCCATTGGGTAGATGACAGTAGATCACACACACCTGAGAGGGAGAGGGGAAAAGCAGCTGGAGCAGGCCCTGAAGTAGTCTTTGCCTCCCTTCCCTGGAATTTTACTTGTTGATTACATTATTGTTCCCATACCAGAGAATGATCCCTCATAGTGAGCATATGGTGAAGCAGAGATCTAAATCACAGGCTTCACAATTCATAACTTGTGTGTTTAACCACTTCACTAAGTTTTCATGGTTCATGGTTTTATTTACTGCACATTTTCAATCTAGAGACTGTGTTACCTATACTGATCTTGCTGGTCAGAAGTCCATGTGTAAGCTAAGAGGGATTAAAAACAGTCCCTGTGGGGCTTGCAGCATACTTGGCATTTAAAAAACCTGTCTGAATGCAGTTCAAGGCAATCCTAAACTACTAGGTGTCCCTAGGCAAAGTTTTGTTATGTACAGCTTTCCAATGATCCATTCCTGCTTTAGATCAAGGTAACAACAGCATCTTTATTCTTCACACTTCCACCCCAAACAGGATTTTATGTCTTTTCCCTCATAATACCATTTATATAACTCTAAAGGAAAAGCGTTTTAACTCCTGCTAAATCTTCTGAGTATAAAACATAAAGTATTTTAATTATTAACAATCTTCCCCAAGAACATAATATCCTACTTAAATATTGAGATGTAGAAAATGACCCATGTGCCTGGGAACATGGAGTTCAATTACTGAAATACAACAAATGCTTTTGTTTTGGCAATAGCCTTTCTAAAAGTCTCCTCCCCCCCCCCAAAAAAAATGGCTAACTCTCTCTACTTCATTTTCATTATTTCTGCTCTCTCATTTCTGTCTAACTACAAGTTATGCCCTTAATGAAAAAAATCTTAAGTATTTATTAAACTATCTAGAAAATTATCCAAAATACTGGCTATGCAGTCTCGAGCATTCAGCGTTTAACTAAATGCATCCTTGAAATAAAAAACCTAGAATAAACATTGGGTGTTGATATGAATGGAGCCATTAATAGTCACTACTTTAAAAAGAGTAAAGGGAATCTGAATTGAGGTGGGAATTTTTAAAGTTTAAAATTTGCAAAACTCTTGCTTTCCCAATGAGCAAGCCACTTGAGTGAAACTCCTTCACATCAGTCTCCTACCGTCCCTCTCTTTGTTGGCAGACTCTTCACAATACCAAATTGCCTATCTCCCCTCCCTCACTCATTTTGCTTAAATGAACAGACTACCTACTTCTCATCAAGGAAGAGACTGGATGTTGAGGAACAGAAAGTTCCCTGGTACTTGGGACACCTACAATAAATATTTTCCAGCTACTTCTTACAATGATTTTCTTGCTCTACTAGACTAATATGTTCTGGTTTTTCTCTACACATGGAAGTTCCTCCTGAGAAGCTGAGAATGCAGTTTATTCCCAAAGTCATTCCCTTTCATTTCATATGAACCAGGAATAATCCTCCGGCTTTACACTCACAATTGCTAGAATTACCATTCCACACATAAACCTGCTTTGGGAGAGGCGAGAAATCCATCCATAATACTTTTATCTATCCTTTTGTCCAAAGGATCAGGGCAGTAGAAGTGAATAGCCTCACAGCCGCCCCAGTCCCCAGAAGACATCTCTAGTCACCTTCACGGGATCGGGATACCAAGAACAGCAGAACATTTCAATGTCCCCATTCCTAGCTTCACAAGGAGCAAAAAGTAAGTACTGACTTAACAGGGAGCCCACATTATCTAGATATATTTTGTTTCAGGAAGTTTAGTTTTTCTAGTTTTAGAGATCAAAATATATGCTAAATACCAACAGACTTCCAACACTGGATTTAATAACTGGATGGAAATCCTACTTCAAATCCTATCACTGCATTCATGACGTCAGTACCAGCAGCATTATGTATGAATGGAAATTTTTCAAGAGGTTAATAAAGCAGAGCTCCCATAAGAAATCAGCATCAGCAGCAGGGATGGAAGCAAAGTTTCTCTTGAGAGAGAAAATACAAACAAGTAAAGCAAGAACACAATGATGCAACAGTGCAAAGAACAAAAAGAGGTCAAGAGAAAATAGAACTGTTTATTACATATTTGCCAAAAAAGCTTATTTTTGAGGCAGGACGTGTAGAGACTATTTCAACTATTTAAAAGCATGTGATCCTTAAATCTCCTTGATGGAAATTAAATATAAAATTAAGCATCACATCTTAACCATGGAAAATGGTGAAAGTTTTATTATCAGTCTAGAACACACACATCTGAAATAAAATGTCACAGTACGGATGAATGCTGTTTGGTGGCTTGCAATTCAAAAGAACAAGATCAGCAGAAATGTAAGTCTATTTTTTGCATAATATTAATCAAAAGTCACAGTAGATAGAGATGATTGCCTCTGAAAGTATTGTAGAACTAAAACCTACACTGGGGTTAATAATAATTAGGCTTCACGCATCATTAGCTGTACAAATGGAGAGGGGCAAAAAGAGGAAGGGCTTCGTCATGCTGATTGCTGGACTCATAATTGGGGCAAGGGAGGGGGAGAAATCAGCTCCTTAACTTCTTCAACAACCAAATGGCACATAAGCTTTAATACATTATCATTTTAATTACAAAATGATCCCCTCTTATATAAAGAAAGATGAATTATTAAAAATAACACCCAAAAAAAGAAGTCAAATATTTTCCTTGTTAAAACTTTTAAAAGTAATTTCAGGAGATCTATGACCATATCATGATTACGCTGCTCAGCTTTTATTTCCACTGTACTCTCACAGGACACCTGCAGTCAGCAAAGGACATGCAAACAACATAGTTAAGTAAATGCAAGGTGAAACCTTTAAAGAGCAGTGTATCAGTCTAGAAAACTGCAAGATCACATTAAAGGCAAGAGGGCAATGCCTCCTCTACTATCTAATTTATAAACCTTACATGTAGATATTACAAGAACTGACCATATTTGGTAAATGACAAGAAACGTGAATTCAGACAAGACAACCTCAGATGAATTTTGTGAAAATGTGAGAACAGATAAATAGTATTTCACATTTCTGACATACACAGGTAATGTCACAATTCTGTGACATTTGTTAGGGTTATGATGCAGCTTTAACTATTGCACCCGCATGCACAGAGCCATTAAATGAACAATGATAAAGTGGGTGAGGGGGGAGCTCTGGCCTTCCAGATAATGTTGGATTGCAACCTTCAGTCAGCATGGCTAATTGTCAGGGTTGATGGGAGTTCTAGTCCAACAACTATTTGAAGGGCTGCAGATTTCCCATGCACCTGTTGTACAAGATCAGGGTAAAATAAAGTAAAAGCTCCTCTATGATATAGCTGATTTCCTAATTGCATTGCAAGCCAATGCACATTGTGTAGCTGACCAAAAAAATAATAATAATCTGTAGAAGATCCAGTTTAGCATCTCTGCATGTTGCACGAGAGATTAAAATTTTCCATTGCTGGGTAAGTTTTTTTCCACTGTTCCCATGTTCTCTTTCACTTCTCCTCTTTAAAGGTTATTGGATTTTGAAACAATGCAGGAGTAGGGTGTGGACTCCGTATCTGAACTGAATGTCAGTAGTTTGTCACTTAATAAATTATACATTTTAAAACATACCATACTGGACTTTATTTAGTAGCATCTAATCAATTTCGATTTATCTAGCAAAATATTTCTTCAAAAATTTGCTTTCCTCTTCTAGCACAAACTATACAAAATACCAAGACACAAAATGACTTGGTTAAAATTGTCTGTAATTTGATTAAATAACACAGCTTGGACACACTTTTAATAATAATATCTTTAATAATAATAATAATAATAATATCTTTAATAATAATAATAATAATAATAATAATAATAATAATAATAATAATATCTTTATTGTCATTGCCCCCTCTCGGGGACAACGAAATTACTTAAATTTTAAATTAAATTTAAAATATGAGGATCCCCCAACCCAACAAACGCTCACCCTTTGGACCCCCCCCCCAAAAAAATCATTCAAACAAAATGTAGCCTTAAGGTTTTGGAAAGATGCTTGCTTGTTGTGTGTTGGTTGGTTCTGTCTGCAATGTCCAGATTCTTTCTATTATGAGTTGCCATAATGAGTGTACATCTACTTGCATTAGGAAGAATGCAATACAGTGGTACCTTGGTTCCTGAACAGCTTAGTTGTCGAACAAATCGGCTCCTGAATGCAGCAAACCCAGAAATGTTTTTTGGAAGCCAAACGTCCGACACAGCTTCCGCTTGAGTGCAGGAAGCTCCTGCAGCCAATCGGAAGCCACGCCTTGGTTTCTGAACTGTTCTGGGAGTCGAACGGACTCCCGGGACGGATTAAGTTCAAGAACCAAGGTACCACTGTATATGTGATAACAACAACAGAATACATTCAGTTAACATTATTGTTTGTGAATCTAACTGATGGCCCATCATCCCTGTTGCAATCAATACATATTGAAATTAATCAATCTTCTGCTTTAACCATCTAACAGGGGCAAGGTCCAAAGTGGCAAACAGCCACAGGAGAGGGGAGACAGAAATACATGTGCCCAGCCTATTTCTACTACGTCTCAGGCCATGCCTAGCAAGGAGAAAATAGCTCCCATGAACACCTAGGGGAAGGGGAAAAGAAAGCATGAAAGAAGTATGGACAAGTCCAGGTAGGCATAGTTAAATCCAACCTGAATAGATACTTGTAGATACTTATTAAACAGTTGTCACAAGTAAACTATATTTTTTTTAATTAAAAATCAAGCCCTATTAAGACTGGTACAAAAAGTAATCAGACAGAACTGGAAAATCTGAAAAACAAGGTAATGATTAAGGTTGCTATTGTTTTCAATACCCTTGTTAGAATGACATTAGAATACCTGCCAGGCATTTCACCAGAATGTAGTTATTCTGTGTGATTTTATTATATATATATATATTTCAATGGTAGGACCACACCCTTATTCTTACTTACACCTCTTGAAATAATTCCAATATATGGCACCTTACAGTTTTACTCATTTACAGCCCTACTGTGACTCATTTCCTGTTAACTTCTAGTGATTGCTTCTACTAGTCACAGCAGTTTGCTACTGATTTAAATACTATACAATGGGCCCACAAACAACACATAATATACATACATGATTGGGACCTGAGGCACGCAACCAAAAAATAAATACAGTAGAACCTTGGTTTTTGAATGTAATCCATTCCGGAAGTCCGTTCAACTTCCAAAACATTCAAAAACCAAGGATCAAAGGGCTGTCAGCAAGTTCAATGGGGAAAATTGAGAAACGCGCCTCAGAAGTGATCCGACTTCCGAGATCCATTTGAAAACAGAAGCATTCACTTTCGGGTTTTCGGTGTTTGGCTTCTGAGATGTTCGGCAGCCGAGACGTTCGGAAACCGAGGTTTGACCGTACTGTATTTTTCCATGTATAAGATGCCCCTATGTATAAGATCTCTATTTTTTTAACCCAAAATTAAGAAATCAGTATTTAAAACATGAAAACGGGCAAGTTTTTTTTCATTTAGAGCAGTGTTTCCCAACCGGTGTTCCGCGGCACACTAGTGTGCCGCGAGACGTTGCCTGGTGTGCCGTGGGAGGGAGGCGCGCGAGTCGGGCGGCGAGAGGCGGGGCGGCGGCGGCGAGGAGAGGCCGCCCAGCGCGGGGCTCTCGCCGTCTGCCTGCCTGCGTGGCGCTGACGTCACGGGGCTGTAACGTGCCCCACATAGGCACATGCGGGGCGCCGAGCGAGCTCCCTCCCACATCCCATCGCCGTTCGCTTCGGCCAGCCTACTGGGCTGTCGCAGGTGGAAGGCCTGCGCATGCGCAAGGTTTTCGCGCCTTCGGGATTCCCTTCACGCCTTCCTCCTCCCAGGTCCTTGAGAGCGCGGGAAGCGGCAGCGCGAGACCGGCGTTGAGCCTGGTAGGTATTGCGCTTGCCAAGGCAGTCATTTGGGAAATGAAAACTTGCAAAGCAAGCAACCAGTTCAATCTGAAGTACGTGTATGCTTAATATCCTGTATCTGAAACCTGTTCTGCCCCCTCCCCCACACTTGGTGCCATTTTCATCTACACATGCAGCAGAGTAAGTTGACCCAGAATAGTACCAATTCAGATGGCAGATGGGAGAATGACAGTGCTGAATGCTTTCCCATGTAGAACAGTCCCTGCAAATAAAAACCTAGCATATTTGGAAGAGGGATGCTAGCCTAACCATTACCTTCTATGCTGTTACTATTTTTTTATTTTTTTTTACATAAGTAAAAAGTGACCTTTCCCCATCTGGCATGGTGGTGTGCCTCGAGATTTTTTTCATGAAACAAGTGTGCCTTTGCCCAAAAAAGGTTGGGAAACACTGATTTAGAGTGCCAGGGAGAGCTTTTTTGGGGAGATTGCCTTCAAGCCCAGGCAGAAAGTGCCCAGGATCAAAACAGGTGGGCAAGAGAGGGAGCCTGTCCATTGCCCTCCTGCGCTTTGTAGCCTAAGCTGCAACCTGCCCGATCCTGCTCTGCACGAAGACCGCGGCAGCAGCACCCAGGTCCTGGTTTCAGAGCCACCAGAGCTGGGAGCAATCCAGGAGTGCTCGCAGCCAACCGCATCTCCTTGTACAGGGCAATGTGAAGCAGGTGGGCACTGAAGCCAGAGAAGCCACCCCCTCCCCTCCCCAAAATAACACCTTCAGTGTGGATTGGCAGCCGCACAGCTTAAGTCACCAAACTTTGGAACTTTGGAAGGTCAGCTGAAAGATTAGGAAGGCGGGCAGAGTAGAATCTTCCAGACAGGGCGATGAGGCGTCCTCTTCAGTGTCGCACTAGAGGGGCTTCTACAGGATACCTCGTGAAGCTTGAGCTCCATGTACCAGGCTCACTCCTGGCTGAGGAGAAAATAGTGCCTCTGAGCATGAGCAAAGCGCCTTTCCCCACAGTGTAGCCTGAAAGCAGTCAAGCTTTCCAACCCTGCCCCACATTCACATTCTGTGTATAAGATGACCCCCAATTCTTGACTGAAAAAAATCAGCCAAAAACATTGTCTTATACACGAAAAAATATAATAAATGGGGAGGAGAAACCAGTTATGGAAATACCGTATTTTTTGCTCTAGAAGACTCACTTTTTCCCTCCTAAAAATTAAGGTGAAATGTGCCTGCGTCTTATGGAGCGAATGCAGGCTGCGCAGCTATCACAGAAGCCAGAACAGCAAGAGGGATTGCTGCTTTCACTGCGCAGTGATCCCTCTTGCTGTTCTGGCTTCTGAGATTCAGAAATTTTTTTTTGTTTTCCTCCTCCAAAAACTAGGTGCTTCTTGTGGTCTGGTGCGTCTTATAGAGCGAAAAATACAGTAGCTCTTTGAGCCCTCCAGTCTCTAGGAAGGAGGCAGGAAGGCTCTTGAAGCATCCCAGTTCCAGGTTAGCAAGGCAGAGGGCAAGGTCCGCTCCAGACAGGTAGGGATGGTCACACAGGAGGGTAGTTCCAGGGGTTGCTGGCTTTATGTGATTTTGCCTTTGCATACTGGCCTCGGAACCAAACCCTCATGTAAGTGGCAGGCCTACTGTATAGAGATTTACAACTAATGGAAGGCAGTACATAAAGTGGCTTGTAACACCAGTTACAGAGCTATCTGCTTAAGAAAAAAAGTCCTAATTTGCCTGAAAAAATAATGACACAGTCAGACCTCCTTATAAAGAGAACAGCAAAGGACTCTAATATAACTTTATTTTGTGCTCCAGCCTATCTTCACAGCCCTAGTTGGGTGATTCCCTCATGAATTTGACATGTGATAAGCTTATTACCTCTGCCATCATGCCACCCACTCTTTGCCATATGCATATTGAGGGGGAACATCTGTAGAGGAGATCCTATGTGTGTAGGTTTTCCCCCTCCCGCCCTGCAGCCAGGGGGACCTGGCTTAATAGACTACAGTATAGTGTAAGCATAACTTTTATATGCGCTGGGAAACAAAAAGCATTGGGTGTCTTGCTTTATTGTGATATTCACTTTATTGCGGTGGTCTGGAACCAAACCCACAATTCTCCGTGGTATGTAGTTCTTATATTGACTAGCTGGAAAAAGAGTTTAGGGACACAAGAAGCTTGATGAAGCTGGTCCTTTCAGCAGAGCTGGCAGAAAGACACAGCATCTTTTCTCTTGCTGTTGGAATGACTGCTGCCAGTTAAAGGAGAGTAGGTCTGGTGGAGCTGGGTTTTTCAGGCATAACTGATGGACTGGCCCTGCTTCCCATTATCTCTCACTGTTGCAGCCTGCTGGAATGGAATGTGTGTGCATCATCTTTTAAAACTACTCTGGATGCTTTTGAATGGGTGTAACACATAAGCTCAAGGTCTCATTTCCCAAAAAGTTGCTACTGCTGTAATTTGTGACCAGCCATAGCACTGCCAGGTCTTCCCACCAACATCAAATACAAGCTCTGGAATTTCCTACTTCTTGGGATGGGGCTGTAGAACAAAGAGTACTTAGAAGTTATATGCGGCACCAATGCTTTATTTTTCCACAGAAAAAAGTTCATTAAGAAGAATTAATGGATGCCAACTGAAAATACAACATAATGCAAACTTGGCAGTTTCATTTCAAAGTTTTTAGCTTTCTTTACTAAACACAAACATGGAAAATTTAATCATTCTCTATGGCAAGTGTGGGGAACTATTTTCAGTCTGAGAGCCACATTCCCTTCTGGACAAGCTAGTGGGGTAGGGTCAGACAACAAAGTAGGCAGTACTATTAAAAGTTAGTTTCACATTCAAATCATGCAACTACAAAGTCACTTGGATGCCTTAGACAAGCCTCCATTGTACAAGTGAAATATGGAACTAATAATACAGTACTGATCAATCTTAGAGAGCTGTAGTTGTTAGGATTACTGAAATAATATATAAGGTGTGTTTTAAGATGAATACAATTGTAGAGTGTAGTAGCCATAACATAAATGCCCATTCAAGGACAGTCTCACATAGTAAACAATCCTTATTGGGGGGAGGAACTGTAGCTCAGGGCACATGAAAAGGGTGCCATATCAAACTGATATCATTAGTGTAAAAACAAATCAAGTAGCAAGTAGGGCACCACTGCCAGT
Organism: Podarcis liolepis; assembly: GCF_965112155.1. Lineage (NCBI taxonomy): Eukaryota > Metazoa > Chordata > Lepidosauria > Squamata > Lacertidae > Podarcis > Podarcis liolepis. The sequence continues at coordinate 83,571,164 of NC_139555.1, read as the reverse complement.
CAAAGTAGTAGGCAATACTGGCCTCAACTGATAAATTGTCTGACCCAGCTTAATGTTCCTATTACCAAAGCACTCACACTGATCAAAATGCCTTTGGTTTCCAAAAGGGATGGAAGATGGCATGCTGAATATTAACTGAGAAGAAGCATAAGTGTCTATAACAAATATCAGTTGGGCATCCAGAAGTTAGGCTGCTTCTAGGATCCTAGGCTATGTACCTCACCTTTCACAGCATGTATAATTTCATCCATCATGTTACATACATGCTAGTTCAGCAGGTCCACAACAATAACAACTTCAGTGCTTTCTGATTCAGCATTGTTTATTCTATAAATGGCACCACTGGAAGACAATCTGGAATTCTGAAATGTAGTGCAATTGGTATGTTGATGACACACAGCTCTATCTCTCGTTCCATCCGCTAACCACAGAGTTGTGAAAACTCTGACTTGGTATCTGGAGTCAGTCTTGGCATGGATGGGAGCAAACAAAATGATCCTTAATCCAGGCAATGACAGAACTCCATCTGAAGGACTAAGTATGAAGTCTGGGGGTACTCCTGGAACTAATCAGATTATGTAAGCAGGCAAGAGTGCCTTTTACCAGTTTTGTCTAGTTGTGGTCTTACTTAGAAAGCATGGATTTGACTCGTTACTCATGCACTAGTCATATTCATATATTCATAAATCACAGTAATCATCTGGGCTGGTGCAACATTGTCTATGTGTGGCTGCTTTCAAAGTTTTAAAAGTGCAATTGGTACAAAGTATATTTGCCAGAATGTTTGTTAGTGCGTGGGACATAACACATTGATATTATATCAACTACATCTTTTTCTGGCCTCAAATTAAAGTGTTGCTTTTAGTCTTTAAAACCCTCAGTGGCATGGGACCACTTCCATCTACATGAATGCGCTCATTCCTTAAGAATGGTTTCAGGGGCTCTACTCTCCAGTTCATCTTCATTGGAAATATGGCTGGTGGGTATCAGGTACAGGGCCTTCTCACTGATGGTGCCAGGTCCAAAATACCCTCCTGGGGAGATTGGACAGGCTCTACTTCATCTCACTTTAGATTCTGTGAAACTTTTTATACAGACATCTACACTACTACCTTGCCCTTTCCAAATAAATGTTGTCGTACCTTGTGAGTGTTCCGATTTTCGAACCCTCTTTTGGAAGCCGAACGTCTGACGGGGCTTCCACAGCTTCTGATTGGCTGCAGGAGCTTCCTGCAGCCAATCAGAAGCCATGCTTTAGTTTCCGAACATTTCGGAAGTTGAACAGACTTCCGGAACAGATTCCGTTCGACTTCCGAGGTACAACTGTAAAGGGGTGCTAAAGTTGTCTCTAGTTGAAACATGGCATCCTAGTCAAAACAGATATGCATCATTTTATTTATAAAGTATTTAGCAAGCTTGTTGCAATGGATAGCAGAGGCATTAGTCTCTCCAATCCAAGTAATTCAGCTAAATGGATTATGAAAATGCAAGGGGGTCATACAGCCATCTGTGTCATCACCACCATCTCCAATGGGCTCTATGTTTTGTGAGGGGGATGAGGGATCCCTTCGTTGGCCATCAGGGTTCAAAATCAGCCAGGTGCGTTTTGTGACAGGCGTAGGTCCAATTGCAACGACATATAAATCTCTGGATACCAGGCTCACAACTGGCATCTCCATCTGGCTGGCCCCTCCAGCTTTCTTAAGAAGGTAAGCAGAGAAGCTTATTTATTGCATTTATATCCCACCTTTTCCTCCAAGGTGTACATAGTTTACTCCCCTCCTCAGTTAATACCCACAAAAACTTTGTGAGATAGGTTAGGAGGCTATGACTGGCCCAAGATCATCCAGGAAGTTTCATGACTGAGTGGGGATTTGAACCCTGATCTCCCAAGCCCTAGTCCTACACTCTAAACCACTACACCACACTGGCTTCCTAGAGCACTTCTACTATGGGGAAGCTATATAAATTAAGTAGGTAAATAAATATGGGGGAAACAATCTGAAATATTTTCATTGAAGCTTGAATTTGTTTTGTTCTGGATTGTATTAGTTGACGTTTTAATGTGTTGTTAACCACTTTGAGATTTTCTCTTTAAAATATAAAGCAGTATAGAAATGAAATGAATAAAAATTGTAATAAAAACCACACTGAGGAAAAAGACATCTAGACATTCCATTTTGACAACAGTAACCTAGGTTTAAGGCACCATTTGGTGATTAGCTTATATATCTGAGTTTCCTAACACTGCCCAAATCCCACTTTTAATAATATCCCTATTTGTAGAAACTACTACTTTTTGCCATCAACAAGATCTCTATCTTTACTCCCTTAAACATGCAAGGGAAGGATCACTGGTGGCTGTGAAGTGACTGGCAGACAGCTATAAGATCTTGGCTCTCACATGCCAAACATCCCCAATGACTGTGGGGAACTCACATAAGTAAATTTGGATTATGTAAATACTTCACCTCAAGCAACAGAGTACTGCCCCTTACTGGCAAAAGGGGTGTAAACAACCAAAACAATCCAGTTAACTAAGATGTCAATAGCATTTATTATAAATTGACTACGTGCAATATATCTCCATTAATTTCATTTATAAATCCTAAATCGGGGACTGAGAACCTGTGGCCCTCCAGATGTTGGAACTTCAGCTTCCATCAGCCCCAGGCAGCACAGTCAATGGTAACGGATGGCAGGAGTTGTACAACATCTGGAAGGCTACAGGTTACCTACCCCTATCCTAAATAAGCCAATTTATGTCCAGCTTGTCCTTCTATATCATACCTTATCACATATCAGAAGAATGTGGAAAATATGGTGATATGGCCAATGTAATGATGGTTGACAGTTTGTTGTCTAGAAACTGAAGGATCACTCATAACTGATGGGAAATAACCACTCCTGCTCACTGCACAATGAAGCCTTGAAGTAATCACTGGTGACTTAAGCTGTTTTCACTATAACCATCTGGTGAGAAGGCTGACATCTTTTGTCAATGATTAAGATATGGTAGCCATCTTCATGTATTTTGGGTAATTTGGATAATTCTGTACCAGGATGTAAACTGGGAAGCTTTGGAAAGCTATTAAAGTTGATGTGGTACAGATAATAATCCACATCTCCTCAAGAGGCAATGGACCACCATATGCATTTCTATCAACATTCCGGAATCTCCAAAGCTTCCTGCAGTCTCCTTGGCAAGCTACTTCACTGGTTGCCTTCTGGTTACAACTTTGTTCACACAACATTTCAACTAACTTTCAACATGACTGCTAGCAATCACTGAACTTCTTCCATGTGTGTTTTGTTTTACCTACATTTTTGCACACTTTTGAGCAATTTGCTCTGAAAAAGCATTCTAATTAAATGTTAAGAGCTTTGGAAGAAGTTATTTGGGTAGATACTGACTTACTATTAGCCATGTTAATAATATGCCAACCACAGCAAGTCTGTAGGGCATGGTGTGCTATAAAATCAGGCCGAAACAGAAGAAAATTACATCAGAAACATAGAACACTAAGACTGTGTCACACGCATGTCAAACCAACCACAGTACCACAGGCTGCTGCTACTATTTTTTCAGGGCAATAAAAGGTCTTTCAACACACAGTGTACTGCCTGGGAAGAAGTCAATTAGACATTAAATTAAATAGCTAATAGGTTACTACAATGTAAGACCAAGATGTTCCAAATTCATGATACAAATCTCATACAAAAACACCAGGCAGGTGCAACATGTGGAGAAAGGGGAAAAAACACAGGAGAGCATATACAAGTACCTGGTTAGTCATCCAGGGTTATTTCAAAATTGCAGAGTAACAATGAGTCATGCATTTCCCATCACAATAAAAGCTTTAAACCACACCCACCCAGAAGTTCAAAGTACCTCACCATTTTATGACCTCCTGGCCCTACGCGAAAGGTTTTCTAACCCTGCGTACACCTTCCGATAAGGAAAAGATAAAGGAAAGAGAAATCTCACCCAAGGAGAGAAGGATGACGATTCAAGTGTTAAAACAAACCCAACATAAAAGTGCATGTATAATAAAAACGCAATAAAGGGGGAGGGTTTGAAGTGTTCGCAGCAATTTTCTCCTCCTGCCCACCCCCGCCCGACCATTTTCAGTTTGGATGGCCGGTGATGCGGGCCCACATCACAAGCCAAACGCAACATAGAGGGCGAGAGAGAGGTGCTCAGATATACCGAGCGGCAAACCAAGAAAGTGGGGAGGGGGGGATTGCAGAGAGACAAACGAGGGGGGGGGTCCCACATCATATGCGCTGGTACTGGGATGTGTGGGGTTTGAGGGGGCAGGTAGGGGGCACCTCAAAGGCTTCGTTTCCTCATCCTACCCCTCTCCTAGAAGCATCCCTTGGAAACAGCAAGCCTCCCTCTAAGTCCACTGCCTCCAACGACGCTGCCACGACGGGGCTTTTGGGGTTTCAACGGCTACAGGAGCCGCAAGAGCTTGTTACCTCAGGCGGGTTGCCTGAGGACGACGGGGAAAAGCAACGTGGTGCCGGGGGAGAGCGAGAGGGTGCGGATGTGGCAACCGGCTCCACCCGCAGGGAGAAGGGGCGGAAGATGGTGGCCCTGCCACCCAGCCGCCGGCTCTTCTCAAGCCGGCATGGAAGGGACCTTTGGGCTCCTATCCCGAGATGGGATGAGACTCCTCGGTTCCTCCTCACACCTTGAGACACCCAAGGGTGGGAACCATAATGTTGGTGGTGATGATAATAATACAGTAATAAAAAAACGAGAGATGCGGTTACCTGCCAAATAGCTCCCCGCCAGCAGCGGCTTCGACTCTTTTGTTTCTCAGAGGCCAAAATGGCGGCGCCGAGCGGGGCGGCCCTTCCCCCGCTGGCAGAGGGTAGGCTCCGCCCCATGCATCTCCATTGGCTCTGACGGAGCAAGCCTCTGCTGATTGGGGGAGTTAAGGGAGCCAGGCTCTGTTGCTAGGGGAGCCGAGGCGGGCGGCAAGGCATCGTGCGCCGCGTGATGATGGGGACTGGGGGGGGGGGCAGGGGAGCAGTTAGGATGGGGACAAGGATGGGGAGGGAGGAAGAGCGCGGACTGGGCAGCGAGCGGGGAGCCAAATGTGGGCAGAGACTACTAAAAGGCAGCGGGTGGCGGGGAGCTCTTCCTTATAAATAGGCGGAAACCTCGCTTAAGCTCAGCTTATGTGCCAGCTTTGCTTGGGTCCCTTGAGTTGTTGAAGTCGCTTCCCGCTCCAGAACATCAAGGCGTCACAGAACTTTAGCACGCGCCTTTCTCCCGCGCGGTTTTTATTCGGCAACCTGTCCAGCTTTGGGCGACCTGGTTGTCGTGCATTAAAGGACTTTCTCCACAACAGGCTTGTGGTGGGTCTTTAGTCTTCCCTCAGCAACACGGGAGGGGCCGCAGCATACCGTACTCTGTGTGACGGTCGCTTGCTTTATCATGGACTGCCCTGGGCCGGTTTTGGCCCCCCGCCCCCCATATGCCTTTGTTGCTGGTTAGGAATCACACCGTCTGTGCAGCACAGACCTCAGTATCTTTACACAGAAGTAAAGGCCTAGGGTCCCTGAGCAAGAAGGGTTTGTGGGGTCGGGTGAAGAATGGACACTGGTTCACTTCAACCCACCTAACAAGGTTGTGAAAAGCAGCGTGTTTGATTTGCGACGTGATCGCTTCCATTTAACAAAAGAGATTGTTTCCACAGTAAGAAAAGCAGTTCTTGTTTTTAAAAAATGGTGACCCTAGACAGGAACAGCCTGTCTTGTTTGGCCGCCTGAGGCAAAATGTGAAGGTGCTGCAGTGCACGCGTTCCACCCACCTACCCACCCCTTGCTGCCTCTGCTGAAGCTTCACTGGGTTTGCAAGGCTGTGGTTTTGGGGGTTCCAGTGAGATTTCGCAAGACAGCCCACAGAGGTGCTCCTTGGATTCTGCCACCTGAGGCAGCTTCCTCAGTCTGGCTTATGGTTGGGCTGGCCCTGACAGTCGGTTCCCAACAAAAATAACCACACTTATAAACTCCACTTGCTTATGGGATGTTCCCTTTGGAGGAAAGGGGTAGGGAAGCCATTTGTTTTGTGGATGCCTCCTGTGCCCCATGAAAATCGGGTGGAAGATGGTGTAGGGGACTGTGGAGGGAACTGGTGAAAAATTATCCATCTGGAGTCTCCACTGGATTGTGTTTCCTTCCACAAATGGAAGAAGCATTTCTGCTTGCAGAAGAGCAACACTAGATTTGACCCAAAATGTCATCCCGCTCCTGACCCCCCTTAAGGACCCCTACCTAGTTCAACTGATGACTGAGTGGCTAAAAGATTGGGCAAGGGTTAAAGCTTGTTTAAGAATGACAGTGATTACTCGAGGTAATTACTAATAACTTCCTTAATTCTTATGTAACAAAAATAACCATGTAATTTAATTCATTACATTGATCATTAATTTCCCATTACACTTGACCTTCATACAGCTTGCATAAGCTCATCTGCAAATCTAGCCTTTTGCCTAAAGGGTTTGCTTATTTAAGGAAAGTGTTCATTTTAAGTGGGCAAAGCTTCTGAAATCAAAATTGTTGTTCTTATCCATCTTGTGCATTTCATAGGTGCATACACCTAGGACTTTGCATTAGTAGAACAAAGAGCTTCCACGTGGGATTCTTCTGCCCCCCTTTGGTTACTTTTTGTGGGGCATCCACACAACACCATCATCCAGCTATTGGCATTCTGTATTTTCCTGGTGACCCTTCTGCCTTTTGCTGAGACACTTCCAGGCTGTCACTATTTTTTCTTGGTGAGATTTAATCACATACTGACAAATTCAGATCAAGCAATTAAAGTTGGTTTGACGCTGTTATTTTGTGCTAATATTATGACCTGCTTTCCCATCCCCCACCCCAAAATTGGTTGTTTTTTTAATAAGGTAAACAACAGGAAATTTATATAATGCATTATGCTGAAGCTTTTAATGTCAAAGTTTTTCAGAATGACAGAATAAAATGAATGTATTTCATTTTTTTTACATCGGCTGAATTCTGCCGCGCCCCCTCCCCCCAAATTCCACATAATACTACGTGCACCTCTTTTGTTCTTGATGTACTGTTTTATTGGTATCCATGCTCTGATCCTATTGCAAACGATGCTTTGGTCCAGATATGCTGTGAAGGTGTATGAATTACATCCTTCCTGAAGCCATCTAAATAAGCCAGCTGTAATAGAGATGTCATCTCTGAAAGAACAGCAGCTGCAAAAGATCATTGCTGGTGTATTTGCCAAGTGACAGGCTCTCTGACAATTAACGTAGTTGAGCTGTGCCACCTAATTAATCACATTCATGGAATGAGACAGTACTGCGCAGTTCCAAATTGCTAGCATTTTGTGCTAATATTAAACATCTGAAAGGTCGGCGGGGTAAAAGGGGCCAAAGCAAATACACCCCCTCTCCTAACAGCACATATAATAAAGAACTCAGTGTGTACAACAGCAGTACAATGTGCTCAGCATTTGCAGAGAACTGTAAGAGTCAACAATGAGTTGCTGTAGCACATTTTGGACTGTGCTAATAGAAACATCCACGACCCCAAAAGTAATATTACATCTCTGCTCAGCAGTGGCAAAGAACATATTTGCAATACTGTATTTAGTTCAGTAAAGGTTCAGAGTTCAGGAAGGCTGCAGACAAACGGGGGAAATGATTCTGTGAGAAGCTGCAAGTGGCAGAATGGATCAACACAACAAAGTTGTCTGGGTAACAGCTGAAGCAACTGGGCATATTTATTTAAGGAGGAAAGAGAAGATTAGATTGCTTGACAGTTGTCAAATATTTAAAGGCATGTCAAAAGGGAGAGGGACAGCATTTGTGCCCCTCTGCAAAATGCCGAACAGAAAAAGAGGGAAAGGAGTGGGTTCATTTACATTAGGAAACGTTAGGAACAAAGGGCAGCTCAGCGATGGAATGGCTTGCCAGAAAGGTTGCAGAGACTTTTCCTTGAATATAGTCAAATGAAGCCACTGCCCCGCCCCACCCTGTGTGGGGGTTTACTAATGGGTAAAAAGGCTTTCCTGTTAGACAATGTAAATTAAAAGTGATGCAAACTGATGCTGTGTTGTTGATTTGTTTTTTGATACCTATTTTATATATTATAATTTCTCTATTGATTTGTGCATTTTGATCAATTGTTACATACTGCCATGAGAGCCTTTGGGTCGGAGGGCAAAATACAAATTTTAATAATGAAGAAATAATAGCAGGTCTTTCATTTTGTCAGGCTTGTACACAGGAACATAGGAAGCTCAAGTCCATCGGTTCATCTAGCTGATTATTGATTGACAGGCAGCCGCTCTCCAGGGTTTCGGGCAGGCAGTCTCTCCCAGTCCTACCTGGGGATTGAACTTGGGACCATCTGCATGCAAGGCAGGTGCTCTTAACACTGATCTACTCCCCTTGTAAATCATTAGCATTCTGAAATGGGCCCTGCAACAAAATGTTGCAGCATGTCCTTGCTTTCTAATTGATGCCCCCATTCAGGGAGCCATCTTATGTCCTCCGCCAGAGTACAATAAGCTATAACGGGCTCAGGCAGGCAGGTTTCCTCTACCGCCTAAGTAGTTTACCATTTTTCTTTTCCAGTTGACACTCAGCATTCTGTGGCTTCTGGAGACCACTAAGTCTGTATTTGACCGTTGGGGAAGGCAAAGATGTGTGCCCTCTTGTGGGGTGGGGGTTGTTGTTTCAAAATGTTCAGCCGAACATGCTGTCCCCTCATTTTGGTTCTTGTTAGCATTCAGCCACCTAGTTTGTTGATAAAAATTAGGAGTACAGTCCCGGCACTTATATCATTCTTCTTGGCAGAACAGCCTTGAGATTTGAGTAGCATGTATACTTTTGATCCAAGCTCCCTGCCTGCGTTCTTGCCACTTGGTACTGCAAGGCCAACTTGGGGTTGATTCTCGAAAATCCTCAGATGAATCTGTCTGCAGAGCAGATCATTTTCAGCTCTAGTATTCACAGCTTCCACCCCCACCTATCCATCTGTCTCTCTCACACACCCAATCTCAGCTCAAAAAGATTTTAAGATCTTTCTGTTCTCTTGGTGTTTTGCATAGGTCATGGTCTATGACAGATGAACACAGTTCAGTTGTGGAACTGCTAGTTTTGTGTCATTACGGTAGTTAGTGGTATGCTGGGAGCTTCTTGTGTTTGGAGACACAATTTCTCATCAATAATTACTCTTTTGTTTCACAGTACAGAGAGTTTCCCCTTGGGGCATCATTTCTGTTGTGAGGGTTATTGCATGTGATTCTTTCCCCAAGACACCAGAGAATGCTGTAATGGACAGAGGGCAAATACATTCCATTTATCTTGTCTCAAAGGGTTAGAACATCGACAAACTACTGTCACCTATTGCAGCAGCCATGCATCCTACATTACGGAGGATAATTCTATATCTGGAAGAGTCCTCCATTTGTCCAGTCCAAGTCAAATTTGAATATAAAGTTCTATAAGAGGGGATAAGGGAGGCTTTGCAATTGTCCATCAACTGTTAATCCATTCATTCGGACAAGAGAATGGCTACTGTGCCCCTGCAGCAACATCTTTCCATTTTATGATTTTTTTCTTTTTCTTTAAAAAAAAGAGAGACTCATATTTGTATATTGAAGATTATGAGCTCCAGCACTGGAGTGCACATTTACCCTGATTATTAGTTTTAAGTGAGGGTTGAATTCTGGGACTGTTAGGGGAAAGCTGAAATGCAGAAAAGATGTGCATTCCCTTGATGAACTGATTCAGCCCTTCAACCCGGGTTTTTCTTTTCGAAACACTTTATTCAGAAACTATAAATTATGTAATTGCCCCAGTGTGCTCATTTTGTTTGTAATTCAACAATTAGTGGAAAGTGACTGCTGAGGTACAGCCCTTTGAAGCTATTATTGGAAGATGTGAGATTATCTTACACTCCCGTGTGGTTTAGGGTAATTATCACATTATTATAGTCATATTAGATTTCTTCAGACTTCACTGCTTCCCCCCCCCCTCCACTGTACCCGGCCTTTCTTAATTAGCTAGGTGGGATTTGGTTGCAGCTTACACAGGTCATTTAGATGCCTTGACCCGCCGCCCCCCTTGCCAATGATCAGCTTACCGGCTGCTGTAGCTGAAGAGTGTAATAAGAGGATGAGATCAGAACCTGTGTGCCAGGTGTGATGTTATGGCTCACCTCTCGGTCCTCATCCCTTGGCTCTCAGGACTTGCCCTTCTGCCCTTGGCTCAGATGCATTTCATGTTCCCTTTGAGAACAGTCGGCTGGCCTCTTTTCCCAAGAATCCTCGGATCTGTCGTTACTTAGCAATTCCAGATTTCATCTGAAGGATGGCGTTTAGAATAAGACCTCAGTAATGCAGTGCTTCCACAGTGCCCTTTCGTCTGAGTCCTATATCCTTAAGAACAGAAGAAGTGTCCTGCTGAATCAGGCCAGGGGCACATCTAGCCCAGCACTTTCCTCTCACCGTGACCAACCCGATGCGCCTAAGACTTGGCCATTGGCAGCCATGGCAAGACACAAGGCACAGAGCTCTTCTCTTAGCACCTAGCACTTTGGAGGGTCCACAGCCATGGCAAGGACCTTTCACCACTCAGGTCAGCAGGTGGAGGAAGGGTGGAGTGACTATCCCTCTTCCGCCCGCCCACCCACCCACTCGCCTGGATAGAATTCCTTGTCGCCTAGGGTGACAAAGCAAGTTGCCAGTTACAAGGCTGGGCTTCGGGATCACAGTGCCCTTTGGGCACAGCTCTGAAAGACACTACTGCTCAGTTATATGAGTGCGGAAACAAGACTTGCGCAGCCAGACTAATTATTAATAGTGGATTATGTTTGCTGTTTGAAGGCTATTTTTGTGACCGTGGAGGCACAGGTGGTTTGTTTTTGTTTTTTTAATATCATTGAACATAAGCTTCCATTCTAAAAAATGGATGTACCCACTCACTGGAGCCTATCCAGTTCAGTCACTTGATAGCCTGTAACAATATGAGCCTTCAGAATCCATTTTATCACAGTCAATGCATTGTGCATACCAGCTAAGGGCCCTGGAAGGACTTTGCATTGACAATAATGTTTGGGGGGTTTTGTGTGTGTGCATGAGTGATGAAAGAGTTAACTGGCCCTGATTTCACAGACTGCCTTTGTAGCTGAAGCCATTAAGAGTGATGTGCTGAAAAGAGTGCTTTAGGACTGAATGCTACGTCCTCCGAATTCTCTCTGTGGTCCGTGAAGATCTCATGAAATAATAATTAGAGCAAAGTCATTCGAAAAGCGGAAGGGTTTAAAAAGGCTTAGCTCATCTTCCCCAGCCTGGTGCCCTCCTCCAGATGTTTTGGATTATAGCTCACAGTTATGCTGATTGAGACTGATGAGAGTTGTAGTTCAAAACCTCTCTAGATGAAGGTGCTAGCTTGGAGAAAGCTGGCTTTGTTGAACCTGTCATTTCAGTGAGCCCAGAGCCTTTTTGTCTTACTGTGTTCTGATTTGTTTGAGGCTGCCCAGAGTGGCTGGGGCAGCCCAGTCAGATGGGTGACATCATCATCATCATTCTGAAAGGACTGCTTGGCAGAGCTAGGTCTCAGCTAGACACCTTTACTAAGCTGTGGCGAAAGATCATTAGGAAGGGAATAAAAAACAAAACAGCAAATATCACGATGCATTTATACAAACATATCTGCACTTAGAATACTGTGTGCACTTCTGGCTCCCATGCCTGGAAATGGTGCAGAAAAGAGCAGCCCAAATTATCGCAGGGTAGAGCAACTTCTCTTTGAAAAAAGCTTGAAATGTTTGCCACCTTTAGGAAATAAGGCAAGTGATGGGAAACATGAGAGGTGTGTATGCAGTCATTCATGGTGTGGAGGAAACAGATAGGGAGAAGTTTTTCTTCCTCATAATACTTGAACCCGGGGTCATCCAGTGAGGTTGAACAGTTGAAGCTTTGGAGCAGTCATGGGGAAAGACTTCTTCTCTCAGCACATAGCTGAATTAGGGAATTTGCTGCTACAAGATGTAGTCCACCAGTTTGGATGGCTTCAAAGTGGGATTAAATAAATTCCTGGTGGATGATGCTACTAGGCATGAGAGCTCTCAAAGGCAGCATGCCTCTGAATACCAGTTGTGGAGAAACACAAGTGAGAGAGTGCTGCTGCACACATGCCCCAGTTTGGGGCTTCTCAGAGGAATCCAGTTGGCCACTGGGAACAGGGTGCTGAGATTGCTGCATTGCAGGGAGTTCAACTACATGACCCCTGTGGACCTTTCCAACTCGGTGACTCTATGACTAGATAGGCCTTTGGTCTGATCAAAAGGGCCCTTCTTGTGTCCTTAAGCAGCTGGAAAATGTCAGAGCTTTGTTTGCTACCATGAAAATTCTCTTTAGGGATTTCCCCAAAGCTTTGGAGATAGTAGTTGGGTGAGTGGGCAGCTGCCATTTCCAATAAGCCAGGAATGGGGGAGTCACAGGTGATTAATTTGTACTTTTCTTGCCTAGGGCTATAATTAATGGGTGATCCCTGCCTGATTCGAAGCTCAATTTAATTGGCCTAATCATATCCAACCAAATCCTAATTAATCTGTAATGTGCAATTTAAGAGGTATTTGTTTTCTAAATTACAATCCAGAAAAAGCTTGGAGGCTTGAAATGTACACTCTGTATGATATCAGTTACACCACGACTGGCTGGCTCAGCAAACTGATAATAAGCGATGGAATTTGGTATATCCGAAACATCAGCTCTTCTAACTCTGCCCAAGATGGAAAGCAACTTCTGCTTGTGTTTCACTGCGCCTTCTCTCCAAAATGAGGTTAACAACATTGCCTTTGTTCGTCGTTTCAGGTTTCCTTTATGGAAAGAAACACCTGCTCTGTTTATTGAGTTTTATTCTTAAACCCAACTCTTAAACTCAAATTATAAGATACATTATGTAGCTTTTCTATGTCAGCTGTGCTGATATTATTATTATTGTTATTAGTATTACGGTTATTAGGATTTATTACCTACCCATCACCATAACCCAGTGTAGGTCGTAGTAATTAAAAATACAGTATTGATAACAGTTCACAACAAATTAAACACCATCAGGAGATTAGGGCAGGTCCTTTGAAAACTTTCTTACGTGTCAAAGCTCAGGGTAAAGAGGTGACTCCCAGATCCTTTATGTACCTTTAGGCTGCTATAGTCTTGTTTAATCCAGATGTTTCCAGTGAGATCACAGAGTAAGCAGCATGAGAATTGTAGGATACTGCTTTTAAATACTGCATGTATTCCAATGAACTTATACTCTGGTTTTTATTACTAACCAAAAATGCTACCACAGAATAAATATGATGGAAAGGGCATTGTGAAACTCATTTGGAATATAACTAGTACCATATTTCCACCATTATTCATTTGAAATATTTGTACACTTTAATTTGCTTCTCTCTAAAGTGCAATACCCTGCTGAATAATCCAATTAATTATTGCAACAGTTTACTAAACCCAACAAAGAATTCACATTTATAAAAAATCAGCAAGCATTTCAAAACATCTATCAATATCTATCATACGCTAACAGCACAATCAACAGAAATGAGTCTATTGAAATCAGTTGGGCTTGCTGACCCATTAAGATTCCATATGCAGATCAACCCCCACATTAAGGAAATGCTGAGTTCAGCAAATTGTAATGAAAGAATACTAGCATTCTTGCATGATTAAAGGTGAAGACAAATGCAATATTCCTGAAGCAGGGGTCCCAATCTGGGAAACATAAACACACATACTTCTCTCTGGGGCCCAGTTCTGAAAAAATGGTTTTGTGAGTTTGCAACAGATGCTGGCTGTACACAGCACTGATTGGTTAACAGTCAAAACGGAACTAAGAAACTTTCCTTCCCTCCCCCCCCCCCACATCACCAATCACGGGAGCAGTATTTCACTTTTTAAAAAATGTTCCCTATTTAAACTAACAATGTAATGAAAAAATATACATACAGCCCCTTTGAACACAGATGCAGCACCACTGAAACAACAAGCACGATGAGTGCCGCAACCCCAGAGTCGTCCGCAACTGGACCTAATAGTCAGGGGTCCCTTTACCTTTTTAAGCAGTAACACCACCAGGGCAGCAGCTCAGGCAGATGGGAAAAGCCAGGGTGAAGGGGAAATGGCTAGAAGACGCTGCTGATGCCCCCTGGAATCTGCCATCTGAGGCACCCACTTCACTCAACCTACTAGAAGGGCAGGCTCTGTGAGTGCTTGTGGGTGTCTGAGCAATAAAGCGAAACATGGATGGCACACCTTTGATACTGCTAGCGAAACAGATATAGACAACAACAATCCCTTTGCCCTTCTTCCTGTGCTCCCAAATTATTTTCATGAATCACGGCCCCTCATGCAGTTTCAAATTGTCAAACCGACTTGAGCACCTCGGCAGAAAGGCAATACAGTGGTACCTCGGGTTAAATACTTAATTCGTCCTGGAGGTCTGTTCTTAACCTGAAACTGTTCTTAACCTGAGGCACCACTTTAGCTAATGGGACCTCCTGCTGCCACCGCGCAATTTCTGTTCTCATCCTGAAGCAAAGTTCTTAACCCAAGGTACTATTTCTGGGTTAGCGGAGTCTGTAACCTGAAGCGTATGTAACCTGAGGTACCACTGTACATAAATTCATTCACTCAGTCAATCAGTTTCCTGTACAAACATCAATTCTGCATTAAAGAATTGCATGCGCACCTTTGTGTGCTGGGAGCACACGTGTTTCTGTTGTGCCACACAGACCCACATTCGGAAGCCTCAGAGGAAGGCAGCAGCACCATGTCAAGATCTCCCACCCTTGGCATGCTGGACATGCTGCCGTATCACCAGCACATTGCGCATTGTCCTTTCCCATCCCACTCACTGGTGTGCATTGGATGTTGGCAGAGAGACACACTACGTGGTAACATCATAGCTCTGCCTAAAGATGATGGGGGCATGCATGGACAAAGTCAATCCACAGCTGTCAGTTTTGACAGGAGCTCTGTGTTGAATGTAGCATGTCATTCCATGCTGGGAAACAGCCCTATGGAGCCATGGCTCAGCGACAGAGCATCTGCTTTGCATGCAGAAGGTTGCAAATTCAATCCCCAGCATCTCCAGGTAGAGCAACAAATGTCCCCAGTCTGAAATCTTGCAGAGTTGCTGCCAGTGAGTGTTGACAATACTGGGCTAGATCTAAGGGTCTAAGGCTGTTTCCTATATTCCTATGGTTGAGCTTATTTCTACAGTGGGCTGGACTCCAGTCCTTCACTCACCAATAGCCCAGAGTTTTTGATGGGATTTGCTCACCCACGACTGCACAGCCTAAATCAGCAACAAATTAGCATTGCAGCCACCTCTTGCGTAAGCCAGGAAACAAATACGGGCCAAGGAAATGTGGGTTCTCTCCACACATTTGTTTGCGCTTGGCCTTTGGACCTCAATGCCATCGGATCAGAATTGCCCGAATGCAGATCCTTCTGGGAACTGATGAAAGCGCCGAGGGAAAATGCCAAGAGGACAGAATGAACGCTGTCACCATTTGTCCAAGAATGACATTTTCTTGTGCACTTCATTTGTTTGATGTATCCCTTCTCCGCTGCTCTTCCTGCTCCAGGCTTTCTTCCGCTTTCTATTATTAGTGCAGCGTTGCTTGTGTTACATAACCAGGCAGATCGTCCTGACTTGCATATAGTCATTTTCTGCAAATATCTTGACATGCACCAAACGGAGCTAGAATGCTAAATAAAGAGGACTTCATAAATCACTCTGAGTAACAATAGAGCTCTACTCATAAAGTCAGCATTGGAACAGGAGCAGTAATAGATATTCAATTTATCACGGTCATGCACAAAAGAAACAGGGGGCACTGTGTAGTGGTTAGTGCAAGGGGGGGTGTGGAAAGCAGAAATACTGTTTGTTTGTTTGTTTGTTGACTGACTTATTTAAAAAACAACAACAGCCACCTCTGCTAGCTAGCAAAGGGCAAGTCAGTTCATTTATCCATAAGATAGCACCAATCCACTTTGATGGGCAATGGTGCTAAGGGTTGCATCAATATCACTTTGTCACTGATGCACACGCTCCTGTCTTGAGATGCAGGCTGATATCACCCTGCCGGAAAGCACGGCATGCCACATCTTCTACTAATCAAGATTATTGATTAACTTTCAGGGATTTCATAAACATGCATTTAAGCCAGAGAATTATGCATGGGCATATAACATTGCCTGATGTCTCTGTCACCTGTGACATAAGTAATTATGTTGAAAGCAAGGATACATAAATCAGAATATTATTGGTTCATGTCACTTTTGCATGTATTTCCTGACAAGTCCATTCCATCCTGATTCCACATTTATTAATTTTAACACACAGTTTTTGATGGTTAGGTCACTAAGGTACTATTCCTGCCCTACAGAAAACATCCCCTAATAGACTTAGTTGTCCTTCTCCCTAAATTCAGGTTTATCAACCTCAGAACTTGCAGTTCCTATTCCTCCTTTAAGCAGCTTGAATTCTCAAAAGTATTTCAGAATGCCTTGTGAACCCCAGGGTGAGCAATCCCAGGACTTATATGAACCTGGGAGGACAAGAGGTATTCTAGTGGGGAGAAATAGGGGGTTGTTTGTCGCTGCTATACTAGAAAGGAGCCAGAACAATAAATTCTACATCCGTTAAGCCTGTGCTGCATCCAGATCTTATTCCTTTTGATTCCCACCAAGACCTTCTTACTGCTCCTGTTTAATGACCCCAGCCAACTTTTCTTGCTTTCATTTATTTATTCAGATGATTTATACGCCACCCTTTGCACAAATGGTAGGTGGCTTAGGCAACCAGATGAAAAGCCATGAAACAGCACAACCCTTTAAAAAATATCTGAACAAGAAATCACAAAAAAACCCAAATCCTAATAGCCACCAGGTCTTTTTCTTTGACAGCTCCACCTGTCTCTAATGAAACTGGCATTGTTTGAACTGCACATCCTTACCTGCGCAGTTTACATTTCATCCATCTTCCCTGCAGAATCTAGAAGCTACTGTTTTACAGGATCCCAGCCAATAAAACTCAGGACAGAAAGACGGCTGATGCCAACTGACAGAGCCAGCCTCTTACTATTCCCAGACTATTACTATTCGTAGGGAGCTGCCTTGTTCAAAGTCAGACTGTGGGTTCACCTAGATCACTACGCTGCCTGGAAACATCTCTCCAGAGTTTTGGGCAGGGGACTTTTTCCAGCCCTATCTAGAGATTTCAGGGAACTGAACCTGAGACCTTTTGCATGCCAGGTGTGTGTCCTGCCACTGAGCAAGCTCGCGTGACACTCTCTGGGCATGGGAGTCCCGTGCTTGGGGTTGACTCACATCATTGTATGAGCACACTGCTTACTATCATTTTAAAGCACCATATGGCACCAGAGAGGGAAAGGAGAAATGCTCTTGCAATCTGCTCCTTGTCATTGTCACCTGAGATCCCTGTGAATGCCAGCTGCAGATTCTCAAGCCACGTCTGCATGCCTGGGAATCCAGTTAACTGAGGGCCCCATTTGTATAGCTCTGGGGACATTGTGTGCAGTGTGTTTAAAAAGATACCATTTCTTTGTTTAGGGAAGCTGGGGGAGTGCAGCCTCACTCACTTCGGGGCAAGCCCAGGGGAAGGTTGTCCGTCTGGGAATGTTTGGCATTCCTCCCCTGTTGCTGTAATCCTGTTAAAGTGACTTGCATAATCCTGCATCACTTTTTCAGATTTGTTTTCACTGGAGCCAGTTTGATTGGGATCCTCTGTGTCTCCCTCTGGCACCCGTTGTTCTATTTCTAAGTAAGAAAATCTGCAGTGGACCTTGGAATGAGAGATTCAGCCTAAGGCTGCTTGCTTTATCTGCACAGTGCACTAGATTCTGTCCCTGGAGGTCTAACTACCTATCATGTTAATTTTATGAATATTTGACATGTCAGGGGATTTCAAAAATCTAATCCTAGGCATGGGGGTTGTGGAGGTAGTGCACAGAGAGGGGTGATTGAACCCTTTGCTCCCCATCCTGGGCTCTTTGGGAGGAAGAACAGGATAGACCAGGGGTCGGCAAACTTTTCAGCAGAGGGCTGGTCCACTGTCCCTCAGACCTTGTGGGGGGGGCCGGACTATACAGTGGTACCTCGGGTTACATATGCTTCAGGTTACATACACTTCAGGTTACAGACTCCGCTAACCCAGAAATATTACCTCAGGTTAAGAATTTTGCTTCAGGATGAGAACAGAAATCATGCTCCGGCAGTGCAGCAGCAGCAGGAGGCCACATTAGCTAAACTGGTACCTCAGGTTAAGAACAGTTTCAGGTTAAGAACGCACCTCCAGAACAAATTAAGTACTTAACCTGAGGTACCACTGTATTCTAGAGGGGAAAAAATGAATGAATTCCTATGCCCCACAAATAACCCAGAGATGCATTTTAAATAAAAGGACACATTCTACTCATGGAAAAACACACTGATTCCCGGATCATCCGTGGGCCGGATTTAGAAGGCGAGTGGGCCGGATCCGGTCCCCGGGCCTAAGTTTGCCTACCCATGGGATAGACATTGAAATCATCACAGAAAAAATAAAGAAAGCTCCCCTTGGTCTCACAGTGGCCAAGCTGATGCCTCTGGGAAATGCCAAAGCAGGACCGAAGGGCAACAACTCTCTCCCCACTTGTGATTCCAAGCAACAGACATTCAGGCTGCAACTGGCTGTGACAAAAGATTACCAAAGCAGGTAATCAAAGACAACCACCACCACCCCACCCCTAAATATGCTATCTTTCAGCAGTGAGAGGGGAAAGGCCAGGTCATGCTGTGCAAGCCCCAGTAACAAGTGTCGTTTTGTGCAGACACAAGCCTTGCTCCCCATCCCAGCAGCACCGTGTCCTTAAGAGAAGGTGCAACACTCAGGTGGCAGCCAGGGTAGGCTGAATGAGCTGCCCAAGGTGGAAAGTTTTGGGTTTGGATGAGGTGTAAGTACAGAGGAAAGCAGGTCATGGTTAAGGGCTCAGCAGAACAAATCTAGCCAGGATTAAATTAAATATTTAGCAGCGATGTAAATAATACCCTGGATGCTAATCCTCAACCGTGTCAGGGTAGGAGAGGCGGGGAGGATGAGACAGAGGCAGGTGGGATAGGAGAGAAATGGTGATCGGGAAAGTATAACATTGCGCAGAATTGCAAGGGTGATAATTAGGAGGTTTAAAAAGTGAGATTGAGGCTTTAGGATTCTGAGACGGGAAGTGTGATAATGTAGTTGGGCTCATGTAAGTGAGAGAGCAGGAGTGCCACCTTGGCCCTGTGACTGTGGGTGCCCGGGGTCATGGGTGCCATGCAGCGTGCATGGCCCTGGCACCCAAATTTGTGGGTGCTCGGCCCCTTCATGGTGAATTTTGTAGGTGCTTGGGCACCCAGGGCCCCAGAGACTTGGCACCTATGAGAGAGAGAGAGGGAGAGTCAATGGATGGAAAACCACTTGTCTGTGTAGCAAGAAAGATATGCATAGATTTATATCAGCTACCTTCTGCTAGAAAACATCCCAGGATTCCTACTCCCTTGCAGTTAAAGAAAATGGTATGTGGGTGCAGCTAATGAACTCATTGTGGGCTCATTGTGAAATCTAGTTTGGCTTATCTTCACAACTCATCCTAGATAATAACTTCTTGAAAGTTGTAAACCTGCATTCACCCAGAACCATCTTTGACAATGGGAAGCCTGGGATCGAATAGGTTTCTCACAGCTGGATCTGGGCCAGACGTGAAACATTCTTAAAACTACCTTAGATATAGAAGAGTTTTGCAGCAGGGCCAGGAACGAAAGAGCAATGTCCATGTAGGGCAAAGTTTTTAATCAGGGCCTGGAGCTTTCAGCAGAGAAATAACACGTGCAGCCATGGTTTTTAATTAAGCCCATTCAGCAAAATTGTGGAGAAAGATTTAGTAGCACGATGGAGATTTCTTTTCCCTGTTCTATCAGCAGGCACCCTCTTAATCTGGGTCATTCATAATATACTTATGATTACAAACCCATCCCCTTCATTACCCTGTGGGCAAGGTTAGATTGGAAGCCCACAATGCACAGCAGTGAAGGCCATGTGAAAAATGGTGTCATGTCAACAAGGGCTGGGCAAGGCAGCTGGCACACACACATGTTCTTACACGCAGCCCCAGCAGATGGAGAAGGCTCATGTTGTGTTTCTCCTTCGTCACGGGGATTCAAGCAGCTTAACTCATTCATGTTTATAAAGCACATGTTGTTCCTCAATGGAAGACGCTTAAGAGATTATTATTATTCACGATCTCCCCTGTCCTCCGTGTTGCTGAATGATAATATCCCAGAGCACAAGAGGTCTCACTTGCTAATCCCCAGAATGGGCTGCAATTGAAAAGAGAGTAAAGTGATTGATACCAGTCATGTCTAGAGCACGTGGACCTGTTTGTATTTTGAGGCAGTTCTGACGCCATCGTGAGAAGTTCCTGGCATTTCGTTATAACTCAGGTTCATTATGCAGGATAAATGTGTGCTATTTGCTTGCCTGACACCTTCGTAGATTGGCATTTGCAAATACCGCTCAGATAAATGCACCACTGCACATTCCAATCACTCTGAAACAACATGATTGATTGCATGCTCTTGCTTTAACTGTGCAATTGCACAAAACAAACAAGCACCACCACCACGCACAAAGGCATGCACATGGCTTCATTGTTTTGTCCATTCTCCCAGCAGATGGACCGCCTCAATGCACATCCATATCGCCCTATGACTGAACTTGCAGTGTCCTCGTGATTTCCATTCACAAAATATCTTTATTGCAAAGGCAGAACAATGTGAAAGGATGCTCTTTAAAGCTCCTGCTTCACCCAGTAAATAAATTACCAGTGTAATGCTGTGGATCATCTGTGCCTTAACATAAACTAAGCTCCGTTTCGTGGTAAACCGTCAATGTGCACATGCATACTGCAGTGCCTGTATATCATGTAATGTATTGGCAAGGCAACTTCATCAATAGTCCTGCACAACCTGTTCAGTAATGCCATTGATTTACAATAGAGCACATCAATATGCACTAACTGTTTTTATGAGAGCAACAGGTAAGTGGTTGCAATAAGTGCCACAGGAACCATTAGCAGCAGTAGCAAAAGGTATTTAGGGAGATTTCTGTGTTGGACAGTGGAACTAGTAGGTAACTGGCCATCACTGGTTGTCATGGCGTTAGGCAAAGCGGCACAGGCAGCTGCTTCTCCTCCTCCTCTTCACAAAGCCAGCTTTACTAGGTAATCATGGTTATTCCCTGTCAACAGACTGTGGCTTAAGCTACTTATTGCAGCTGCTTTGAAATTGCTAACCTTTGCATCACCATAGATAAAAAGGGTGAGAGAGGGTAAAGAATAACTTTCACTTGTTCTAGAGCTGCTCTGTAGACCATTTAACTGCTTTTTAAAAAAAAAACACAATCTGGAAGAGATCAGCCAAAGTTCAACAAATAACATTTTGCACCTTTACAATAGAACTCTGGAAAGCCCATGTTTATCCAGATTCTAGAAGACATCAAAGTCTGGGCTAACTTTAATATTTGTTGTTTGTGTTGTTGCTGCAGATAGTTAATTTCTCTCCTGAAAAGTTTGGTGACTGAAAATTCAGGGCACTTCCAGACTGTCACACGTTTTCAAAGATCTTTCTTACATTTCAGTAGATGCCCGTGTGTGCCCTTCAAGCCCTTCTCCATAACCCATCACTGAGAATGCATTGTGATAAATAACAGTGGTTAAGTAGTACCCAAATGCTCTTACAAAAACAAAAACAAAACAGACTTTCTGCAGCAAAAAAAGAGATGGAATACTACAGTGGAAAGTGCAGGATAACAATTACTTGGTGGCAGTGTCATATAACCTCAGTTCAGATTTTGTGAAAACATCTTAGGATGATTGCCCAATATACACCTCAGCTGGAAACAACCACAGACATGGTAAAATAAAGGAAAGATCAATCAAGCGTGTGGTGTTTTTTTTAAAAAAGTAGTAAAGTTCATTTGAAGAGGTCATAGGATTGAAAATAATAAACCCTGTTAGATCTTTATCTACTGAAAGAGCAAAAATAAGCATTAACTTGTTTTCTAACAACACCTTGAGGTCACCATTTGGCTGCTGCTCTACTTCATAAAATGGGTTAGGGAGTAGGAAGCAATGGCCTTCCGCAGTAGCCCATATACAGTACAGTGGTACCACGGGTTAAGAACTTAATTCGTTCTGGAGGCCCATTCTTAACCTGAAACTGTTCTTTCAGGTACTCTTTCTGGGTTAGCGGAGTCTAACCTGAAGCGTCTGTAACCTGAAGCGTCTGTAACCCAAGGTACCACTGTATAGAGGAAGCTTACAAAAAGCATAACGTTTTACAAAAAGCAAAAGTTTTAACACGAGTAGGATGTAAATTGCAGCCGTAATATCCCCGCTCCCCTAGTTCCCCTAGTCCCCGCTCCCCTAGTTCATGTGAACTTCATGTGTGGACTGTTCCTATGCTGGGGGAAGAGGGAAACTGAAATATACTCAGAGTCGCAAAGTGATTTCATGCTCTTTATTCAGCTCATAGTGGTGAGGAGGAATGAATCTAAGTCCCCTGACAGTATCTGCTTTATATACATTATTTACACAATGGGCTGCACATGATTGGCTAATTCCGGAATTCTACTGTAAGCCAATCAGGTTGTGGATTCACTTCTATCTGGAGCAGGATTGGGTGGTTCCTGCCAACCAATCATACTGTTGCATTGTTCTAGGACCAATCAGACTGCTAAATTCTGAATCCTATTGTTCTAGGACCAATCAGACTGCTGCAGTTTGGATCCTATTCAACTCAGTACATAACAGAAACTTTGGAAGGAACTTTTAAAGGGGACAAATTTGGAACTCACTTGAAAGAGCATATCTTAAAGGTTTTACAGCCTATATTTCCATGCTTTACTTTGTTGCTTCCATGCTTTGCTTTGTGATTTTAAATCTCTGCTGGAGTTCTCTAACCAAACAGTAGTTGCCCCAAATTTGGATCTTGGCATCCAAGGAAATCTTATTTTTTTCCTCTTTTCTTTTTTGAACCAACACTTTCTAGACATGGGACGAGCAGAAGTGTGAATGAGCCCTAGGAGGGGGAAAGCGATGGTAGATGTTCAAGTAAAGGAGGGATGTAGGAAGAAAAAATGGCAGTGTCAAACAATGGCAAATGTTTGCACAAAGCACTGTGGAACCCTCCCAAGCATTTATCTCCCTGGTTACTTTATTTGTTTTAACTGAAAAGCAGCTTGGAGTTTCATTAGTTTTGTTAACATCAATAGGAAATTTGTTGCGGCCCTTAATCGGAGTAGGGTGCCACACTCAGCCTATCCTGACTTCGTTTCATAGTAGAATACAGAGGAAGAATAAACAGACTCAGGACTTACCAATTATGGCAGGAATGTCTAGATGAAGAATCAGCCAACATTTATTGGGCAATCCCCAGGGAGCACGTCAACAGAATATTACACTCAAGGCTATTTTGTCTCAATGAGTCACTAAAAAGAGGAATCCAGAGATTCTTGCACAGCCCAAACACCTCTGTAAACAGGGACCTTTTCCTGAAATTTACACCCCCAGTTCTGCATCCATCACTTTGCTGGAAATATCACAGTTCAGCAGAGCACTTAATAGCAGATCCCATATTTGTGGGAGGCAGGCAGATTAAAGGCAGCAGGACTGCCTGTCCCTCACGCACATCACAAACACTTGGAAAATTGCATTTAGAACTTGGGAAGGTCATTTCTAAAGAGGGTTACAGTAATGGGGTGAACTGGGATTAACAGGAGATATAACTAAACAAATGGTGGATTACAGTGGCTGAAACCATATATACACTTCCTTGAAAGTTAAACTCAGTGGAATCAGTGGAACTTACTTTCAATAAGCATGTTTAGGATCAGGTATTCAGCAGACATAATATGCTGCTTGAGCTGTATTCTAGCATTGCAGGGGGTTGGACTAGATGACCCTCATGGTCCCTTCCAACTCAACAATTCATGATTCTATTAATAAAAACTCCTGACATCTCCAGTCAATATTTTGCAGGGATTCAAACATGTATTGGGAAACTGGCATTTGAGCAATTAAAGCACTTTGTTACCCTAGTGTAATAAATCCAGTTGTTGTTTTGTGTGTTTGTTTGTTTTTAAACCTTTTTGCAGGTAGGAAAGTGAAAGGGAAATGCATTGTAAAGAGCTCCTGGGTATAGCCTTATAGTAGCCTATGCTAGCACGAACCTGCAATTTTAATGTCATGTTCTTACCATAGGGGTTTCTGCATAGTCACAGCACAGCAAGAATTTTCTTCCAGATCTCACTTTTCCCTTTGAACTTGGACCTGTGCAGTTTTCTTTACTTTAGAAAAGAGTTTCTCTCTCTCTCTCTCTCTCTCTCTCTCTCTCTCTCTCTCTCTTAATACACACAAGAATACATGCACAACCTGTTCCCTTCATGTGCCACCTGCTTAGTTACTTGAGAGCTGACAATTATTTTCTCTCACAGCTGAGCTGTACCAAATGTTTCCTAATACTCAAAAACTTGTAAGGATTGTAGGAGAGAGGGAAGGAGGCAGGCAGGCAGGCGGTTGAAGAAGACCTCAGGGTTTACTCCAGCTGAACCGCCACCCTCTTCACCCACAGAGCCACCTATCACCAATTGCTCTGTGGGAAGGATCCTGATATTGGTATACACATGTCCATATCAATTACTGCAGTTTTCAAATGTTTCTGACATTATTTGTAAGCTGCCTCAGAAAGATTTGTAACCTGAAGAGTGGCGTATACATGTAAATCAGGCAGGGGCTACTTCAGCCCAGACATGGCCTTCCAGCAGTGGTGGCTGATGCCCAATGGGAGCAGAAGTCAAGGAACGCAACAGTAGGTGAAGCCAATGACAGGATACAGGAGCCCCGAGAGTGTAATGTCTTGGCAACCTAAGTAGACAGGAGGGAGTCAACCCAGATTTCCTTTCTGTGTCAAATGGTCATGTGACCCAGCTTCCCATGAGTCCCTTCCTCCTGTGGCTGCTCCCTCCCTCAGCTGCCATGTCTCTTTCTCCTCAGCCGCCATGTCCTGTTGTGACATCACAGGCAGTCCAGAGCCAATGGCAACAGCTGGAGAAGCACCTGAACAGCCTCCCAGTATTCATCTTGTGGGGTGTTGGGGAAGGTGTAATGAACAGTGTATTTCTAAAGATATTTCTTTAGAAATAGAAGCTGGCTGGCTTAAGCCCTGTGGTTCTCTTCATTACTTCCACAGGTGGCCTCGAGAAAAGCCTTCCCATCTTCAGGCATCCTGGAAAGCAAACACAGGCACAGTGAGAGGGATGGATACTATCCAACAGACATCTTTACTGGCTTCTGACTAGCAACTTCATCCCTCGCCTCAGCCTGCCTGCTTCCACCGGCTTCCACCCATGAATGTCCACAGGCTCATCCATTTATCTTGTGTCTGCAGGGTGACCTCCACTGCCCACTGAATGCACCCGAACACACACCATTTGCTTTGACCACATTCAAAACCTCCCAGTCATGCACACAGACACATAACACAGCTGACTTCCACGAAGAACGCCAAGAGACACATTCGCTCGTCAGCCACTCTCAGTTCAATACGCCAATATCCACACAGTTCATGTCAACCAGCTTCTGAAGGTAAATTCCAACCCTCTTACATGTGCAAGCAACAACCTGCTTCAGCCTTGTGCCACCCACTAGCTTCCAAATGTGAACTCCACCAGCTTCCACCCACCAACATCTGTCAGCTTCCACTAGGTCCATTGCCAGGCTCCAGACAGCTTCCAACCATCAGTATCAGCCCCCTCCATGCTGCAATCCCACTCAGCAAGCAAACTTGCTTTCTATCACTCCATAGCAGCTTGCTGCTGGATGATCTCCTCATTCTGTCTATTAATTCCATGTGAAATCCAGGAGTCCTGAATGCCACAGCTGTTACCTCCTGTGCTCTGTTAGGGAAGGGAGAAAGCCTTTCCCCTTGGACCATGTTTATATCCACTCAGTTGCCATGTGCTTTTGTGACATCACAGGCAGTCCACAGCCAATGTCAACAGCTGGAGAGGCATCACTGATGCCTCCTCAGACCACACAATTGTGGGTGCAGTGGGGAAGTAATCCATTCTTTTGCTTGGTTATTATAAAAATTATGTTGTTGTTGTTGCCGCTGCTTTTTATTTTATTATTATTATTACCACCAAATAAATGCCACATTTGCATTCATTGCCCTGCCCACTTTTGCCTGTGACCCTACCCAACTGGCATGTGCCCCCTTCCCCAAGAAAATTTTCCAAAAGAGAAGGCAGTCCTCTGGCTGAAAGGGACTCTTCAGCCCTGCTTGTGTCAATAGAAACAGGCAGGAAATAATGGTCTGCCATAGGCGACTAATCTCCCCAGATTAGAAAACGTCATTCTCAGATTGTCAAAACCTAACAAGGTACATGAAGTGCAATCTTCATGTTAATGAGGGGTATTTTGTCACATGCAATTCAGTGCCATAAAGTTCCTCGTCTTGCTTCTGCTAATTCTGCAGAGGAGGAGGAGGACGCTAAGGGGTGGAAAGGGAATGGGGCATTCCTGTTTGTGCGGACGTGTCATTGTGCACGGATGCTGGCAGAGAACCATAACCATGGCTCATGATTTCAGATGTGTGCTGCTCCAAATAGGAGTCAGTTTATGAGCCGCCCTTGCCCCCCCTGCCCCCCCGTGCTGTCTTAGCTCTATTTCTTCAGAATTCTGTAACTCTTGGCTGTGCAACCAGAAGAAAATGATGCCTAAAGCCAAATGAAAGATTTTGATAGCATGGTTATAAAAATAGTGTTAATTGCACAGTGCCTGATTTACACCTCTCCACTTACTGTTTACTGGATCAGAAGCAAGCAAGCACCCATTAAAACGACCTGAGTGAGGATTTCCCAACCATCCTACAGGCACTTTGGTTTCTAAATCTGCTGACATCCCGTCTCGGACAAGTCCTCACCTATTCCAAGAACTTTGTTTGCCCCACCCCCAAGGTCGCTCATGAGCACTGCAATCCATGCTAGAGAACAGTTTGTATTACTCTTATTATCATGATTATTAAACCTTTCTTAGACCAAGGGTGGCATTCTCATCTGGGCAATGATCTGGGGGCTGCATGACAGTGCAAGCATCCCAGCAAACAAGAGGTGAGTTCGATAACATCCCAGCCGGGCAAAAAGACTTAAGGCACCTGCAGAGTAGAGCATGTGAGCAGTGCCTTTTTTGTAAACCAATACTCCTATCTCAGATCCTCCAAGTGTCCCTATTTTCCAGCATCGTCCAGGATCGGTTTCTGATTTCATCCCAGAATGTCCTGCTTTTCCTTAGAATATCCCTATTTTCACTGGAGAAATGTTGGAGAGTGTGGAGTTGTCCAACCCCAAGCTGTCTGAAGGCAATCCTGTATAGGGATTTTTAAAAAAATGTTTAATGTTTTAATATGTTTCTTCATATGTTGGAAGTTGCCCAGCGTGGCTGGGGCAACCCAGTAAGATGTGTGGTATATAAACAGTAAAATTATCATTATGGAATGGGGTGTCCCTATTTTCATTGGAGAAATGTTGGAGGGTATGCTATCTTGATAGATATGCAGCGTGCGGGTAGAAGGTACGAAATGGCTGTTGTGTTCAGCAAAAAAAGAAAGATGCTGGTACTTCATACCAGGGAGTACTGGTACAAAAAATGCCCTGCCTGTGAGGGATGCGGACTGGGGAGAATCCCGAGGTCCAGACAGAGGGGCTTGGAGGGCCACATTCCCTGTTGTGATTGCACTGTTGAAGTCTTAAGCAGTAGAAGAGATGCAGCCTAAGCACACATTTGGATCCTTCCATGCTGCCTCTCCTTAAACCACATAATAGCTCTGATCCATTTGCTTCTGCCTAGCTGCACAGATCTATAGCTAATTAAATGGCAATACCTCCAAGCTTGCTAACTCCTG
This sequence comes from Podarcis liolepis, assembly GCF_965112155.1. NCBI lineage: Eukaryota > Metazoa > Chordata > Lepidosauria > Squamata > Lacertidae > Podarcis > Podarcis liolepis. Next base: position 83,543,092 of record NC_139555.1, on the reverse strand, counting down.
TCCGTTCAGTGACCAGGGACTGAATCCCAAGGGGCTGTGCTGATAAGGACCATTAATGTTCTTGTGTGAAGCACCCTGCTTATCTCAATGGGACTTGCACAGGAGGCAATTCCAGGAAAGTGATTAATAAAATGAATTAGAAAACCTGTGTGGGCCCCAGAACTGGAACAGCTTTTGCAGGATGCTGATGGACAGAAACATCAGCAAAGCTCTGCGTAGGAGTGCTTGGTTATAATAGCTGCAGGCGCTGTGGATCAGGCTGAGTCAGAGAGCTCACCCAGAATTACATTTAAAAATGAAAACTACAGAGCAAGACAAACAAGCCATCCATTTCAACTTGAAACAGCAGTAATGATATGCTAAGAGAACTGGCCATGAGGCTATCAACTCACGTCATGCCTAAGAACAAGGCAGTAGCAGCCAGGCACATATAATCAGGAGGAAAACCTATATATAGTTCCATCTAAATAAACTTACTCCTGGGAGATGATGAAAGGAATGGGGGAGAGAAGTTAGAATTGGTAAAAAAGAGAGGCTGAAAATGGCTGGTTGGTTGATTGGTTTAGAAAAAAGCCCTCTGTGGGTGATCAGTTGAGGCTGCCAGCAAGAGCACCCCGTCCCTCCCGGAGCAGCCCGCTAGGCAGGGATAAATAGAGAAGATATAATGGGGTGGTAGAGCAAGAGAGAAAGATAGAAAAGAAGGGGAAATGGAAGGGAAAATGTGTGCACAAGCCACAAGTAGACAGGAATGTCTGCTACCTGACATCATATGACATCAGGTGATTCAAATTTTGAGCCATGGCTACAAAGGGACTTGAATTCAAGCCAGGATGCAAAGGATCTTGGGCAGAAAAGGGATCCAAATTCCAAAAGCGCCAACTTAAATTCAAGCCATGGCCGCATAGGTCAACTCTTTCTTGAACTTTCCAATACCTGACATCATATGATGACAGTCTCAGCTAAGATGAGGCATGGTTTGCCCAAAACAGCCTGCAAAGCCAACCTCCTTCAAGGCCTGTCGGGCCTAATGAGGCCTGTGGGGTGGAGAGATCACTAAGATTACCCTACAGGCCCGATGCAAACTGCTGCTGATGGAAAAATTGCTAAGCAGGCTAACACTCTGAAAAGGGCTTCGAGTGAGTCAAATCAATTAGACGCTGCCACTGAGGCACAATGAGAGGGAAGAAGCAAGTAGCCTGTATCCCAAGCAAAGAAAGCAATTTCCTCTGCTGATTTGATTTGCTGAACGGAGTCGCTAGGAAATTGCGGTGCTCAGAAGCACGGGTCACCATACCGCAGAAAGTCATGAGGGGAAGGCTTCAAAAGGGAACAGAAGGACCCCACGTCTTTATACAAGTAAACAAAGCAAGGGCTATGCAGATCAAACAATTTTTGTGTGTGTGCTTTGGGGGGCGGATTTATGTGGCCAAGCAGGACAAAAATACCCCAAGGGCAAGGGAAGAGTCCAATTAGCAATATCCAGTGGAAAGTGGCCCAGTCAGAACAGTTGTCCGGTTTCAACCAGCACTGAACGGAAACAGCTAACTACTCTCCTCCTAATGGCACGCAATGGTGTCTGAATCTGTGTGCTTACTCTGGTTTATGTCTGAAAGGATGTTCCCCCCACCGCCCATTATTTTAGTACAGCAAACCTGAATAAAGGAAAGAGTACTTTGAGAGAGAGTCTGTGTATTCCTCAGAAACAGGGAAAGCAGCATCACAATCCACCAGGTTGCTGAGCCGTCAATCACGGTTCATTTAGCTGGCTGGGTTGCAAGTTTTATATTTTATAGCTATATACTATTTATAAATAAATAATGCTACTTCAGCCTTTTGGTTGAAATGATGGTCAGTACTGAAGTGTGTGGGGGGGGACCTGGGGAAATGGAGAGGAAGCTTATATTAACATTCTTCATATTTATTGGGCCTTAGCAGGATATGTTAAGCTGGTTATAGATGACAAGACTAGGGAATGCCTCTGATCTTAGCATTAAGGCGCCTGGGCTTATAGCTGTATAAGCCACCAACGATATAGCAGGTATAGCAGCACCTGTCTCGGCCCTCCCTATCATTTATTGGGTTTCAGAATGCACAAGTGCCGGCTGAAGTTCAGTCCAAGCTATTTATATGGATTAACTAGCCCTGAGTGGAAAGGGTGAGCAGGCTGGGGCTACTAGTACTCAGTGCAAAGGCAGGGAATCCACAGTTCACCTAGAACAGCAGCCCGTGTGGTTCATTTAGGGTGCATGGGCATCTGCAGGGGAGATCAAGGCAGGGAGATTTGCCCACCAGGATAAGCAAAAAAAAACAAAAAAACAAAAAACCACACAACAGATAAAACAACAACAACAATCAGGAAGTTGCTAGCATTTTTAGAATCTGAGATGTGCAGCAAAATATACATCCCCCCCTTTTTGTGTGAAAAACGAGCCTGTTCCTCCCACTTCAGTGTTTCATTCCCCTCTCTTTGGAAAAATACCGACAGACAAACATGCCTAGATATCTCTAGAACTGTAAATCCTAGTCGTCTGAAGGTGGTGGTGAAATAGACCAAGAGCAGAAAGGAAGGGTTCTGAGACAGCTATGCCACCAACTAAGGCAGTGATGGCCAAACTTGGCCCTCCAACTACAATTCCCATCATCCCTGGCCACTGGTCCTGTTAGCTAGGGATGATGGGAGTTGTAGTCCCAAAACAGCTGGAGGGCCAAGTTTGACCATCACTCACCTAAGGCATGTGAAGGACTGGAGCATTTCAAATATGCTATATATACTCAAATGATTGAGTAGTATGATTCCTGCCCCCTCTTCTTCCTAGACTGCATGGGCCCCTTCTATGGGCCAACCCAATCTTCTCTCTCCTTGGTTTATACCAGGTATGGGGGGAACTTTGATCCTCTAGATGTTGCTGAACTCCCATCATCCATGACCACTGGCCATGCTTGCTGGGGATGGTGGGAGTTGTAGTACAACAACATCCAGAGGCCCAAAGGTTCCTACACCTGGTTGGTAACAGTAGTCTTCCACACACCGTCCCAAGCCAGTATGTACCTTGTATCCATTTCTGGTGGGCTTCCACAGACATCAGGTTATCTTCCAGAACTCTGGGCTTATACAGTGGTACCTCTGGTTGCGAACGGGATCCGTTCTGGAGGCCCATTCACAACATGAAAAGAGTGCAACCCGCAGCGGCACGTCTGCACACACGTGGGTTGCGGTTCACTGCTTCTGCGCATGCATGTGACATCATTTTGCACTTCTGCACATGAGCAAGCGGCGAAACCCAGAAGTAACCCTTTCCGGTACTTCTGGGTCGCCGTGGGATGTAACCTGAAAGAGCATAACATGAAGCGGATGTAACATGAGGTATGACTGTACTTATGATTGTCATCACTGACAATGGTCGATTGTCAGTGATCACACTGGGATGCAACGCTGAGCAGATCACAGCAGTACCAATACTAACATCTTCCCAGATCTACTTTGAAAGCCGCCCCCTCCCACTAAAGCTGTTATATAACAGCCCTGTTCTCCACAATTGCATGGATGACAGCTTGAAGGACCCTATTTTTAGATTCTGCTCAGCTTTCTCAATTAAAACAAAAAGCAAAATCGCTCACGGGGGGGGGGGGGAGATTTCCATTCTGCCATGAAAACACCTTTGCTATAGTAATTAATTGTGCCGATATCAAATCCCCACAAAAGAGAGAACACTGTGGAAATTGGAGGGCACAGCATCACTTTGTTCCGCAGATCATGCACAAAGCAACCCCCCCGATGCTTCTTTCAGAAGAGAAACAATGCAGCAAATATGAAAAACAAATTAAATCCCTAGGGGCACAAGTGAATGGGATCAGGAGAATGACTCAGGTTTGGGTGTCAAGCGAAACCATAATTTAACAAGGAAAGAACAAGCATTGGGTTCATGTGCTTCCTTACTCTGCCCCAGCACTTCCATGAGGGGCCTGGAAAGCTTTTATTTGTGGTTGAGACTAAGCAGCTTGCTGTGTAGTTGATACTAACCACAGTTTAGGGTGCACGCATCATGCAAAACTGTGGTTAATTGAAAACCGGAGCAAAGCATTTTGAATTCCTCCTCGCAGACATGCCAGAAGAGGAGAGGGGACTTAACAGTTCACTGCAGTTTATTCTTATTCTGCTAAACCAGGTGTCTGAAGATGGCCTTTGAATGTTTTGTGAAAACAAACCCACCCAGATGATTTCAAGTGGTCCTTAAAAATGAGGGAAATGCAAACCCAAAGCTCTAGCTGAATCCAGGTGTATTGTAGCATCACCAACCTAGAAATTGTACATTTTTCAAAATAAATTTTTCAAATATATATAATAGAGCAATACTTTAGCCCTGGTGTTAATAGATATTTTTTAGAGATGTAGTGGTGTACAAAGGCTGGGAAAGTTTCTAGATGCAAAACAGAGATAAGGGTACACACCACAATGCCTCTTTAATACAATCCCCAACCACAATGCCACTGCTAACATAACAGCAAGTCAATTCAAAAATGCAAGCCAGGGAGGGAGGAGGAGGAGAAGGTTGGGTCCTCCAACCTAAGACAGCACAGTATCTTGCATCAACCTGGTGGTCCAGCATGGCAAATGTCAGGTGTTTCACAACCTTCCTGTTTTTTGCAGTTTCTGGCAGGGAACAAAGCAGGGAGACTGTCCTACATGGCCAGTGAAGAGTTGCCAACTGATTTGCAAGCTTCTTCTCTGTGCCTTAATTAGCAGCTTGTTGTGCAGACCGTAGCAGGTGATAAGGCTCCTCTCCCCATGCCATAAAAAGCTTCCGAGGCACATACCAAACTCCTTAAGTGAAAAGAACAGGCCAGGTTGCTCCTCTAGTTGCATTCATCTTGGTGGGTTCCAAGTTGTGCAGGCCAGTCGTAATTTTTATTTTTACCAATCCTAAAAATGTAAACTAAAACGACCGATTACAAAATAATACCAGTGTTGCTATGGAGGCGACAGCCTGGTTTCTGTCTGCATCTTTAAAAAAAGAAAAGAAATCTGGCTAGGTTAGACTTGTGCTAACCCTCTAACGGATTTTGTGGAGAAACAGTTGACCTTCATGGGTCCAGAGACTTCTCCTTCGATTGAAGCAAAACAATCCTAACATACAGAGCCTGCCTTTTGCTCTGCATCTGCAAGACGAGGTTGTGGGTGCCCATTCAGTCTCGCCCTGTCACAGGGGAACTGACACCTTGTTTCCCACCTCCCCTTCTTTTCCTGGCTAGTGATAAGCATCCTTAACCACTCATCTCAGAGGCACCTAATGCTTACACCAAATGCCTGTCACCACCTCCTGATGGGCAAAGAGCTCTTGACCCATCAAGCACCTCCTCTGGAGCACACTGAATAAAAGGGGGCTGGTTGTTTCTTCTGGAGCGATGGGGAAAAGCCTTCCAAGTATGATTGATGTCACTCTGTAAGTCTATCTCAAATGAGACTAATTAGAACTGTTTCATGAGCTTTCTCTGTTAACTTCTTTTTTCTCCTACTCTCATTAAATACACCTGCATGCTTTGGAATCTGGGATCTTTCGCCTGGCTCAAAGGATCTGTCCCACCCATGAGCTCAAGCCACTTGGTCCACTTGGTTAAAGAGGCAACAATAGCTTGAGCCCCAAGTCTGGGGGCAAGTGGGATGTCTTGCCAAGGGTGCCAACTTGAATAAAATATTGGGGGTGGGCAGGTAAGCCCCGCACCACATAATACATGGCATGGCATGGTGCACACACACCATTTGAATGGCAATGCCCATCAACTTTGGAAGGGCCCAGCCCCATCAAATATTTTATTGAGGGGTGAGTTGCCATGTGTCCTCTTTTTCCAGGACACATCCTTTTTTTCAAGGGTAGAGTCGTCATAGCGATCCATAGTTTAAAAGCAGAAGTTGGCAAATGTATCCTCTTTTTTGCTCTTCAATATATTGAAACCTATAAGTCTTGTTAAGAGTACTCATCCCACTCTCACGTAGAAGTAAGATTATTTTTAAAAGGTCATAGGGGTGAACCGGCACCACACAGGATCAGATCCTTCCACTTAACAGCTATTAAGCAGAAGAATTTGATCCTACATGTAAAGGTAAAGGACCCCTGTACGGTTAAGTCCAGTCAAACTTGACTATGGAGTAAGATGCTCATCTCTCTTCAGGTTGGAGGAGCCAGTGTCCACAGGCAGCTTTCTGAGTCATGTGGTCATGACTAAACCACTTCTAGTACAACAGGACACCATGACGAATGCCATAGCACACGGAAATGCCGTTCACCACAGTGGTACCTATTTACGGTATCTACTCACACTGGTATTCTTTCAGACTGCTAGGTTGACAGGAGCTGGGACAGAGCAACGGGAGGTCACCCTGTTGCACAGACTCAAACTGCTGACCTTCCGATCGGCATACCCAAGAGGCTCGGTGGTTTAGACACAGCGCCACCCACTCCCATTGATCCTGCATGATCCTGCTCTTGTGCAAGTGATTTTGCTGCATGCAACTGAAGCTCTTTGTGAAGGAGCAGCACCACATAGGATTGGATCTTTCAGGGGGCAAACCAGGAAGGCAGAGAGTTTGGAAAGTGGCAAGAAGAGGGAAAGGCATAGGAAGAAGGAGATCCCTGGCAGAAAAGGCATCCCTCACCTTTTGATGAACTACTGTATCTTGATATTTTGTTGGAAGCCGCCCAAAGTGGCTGGGGAAACCCAGCCAGATGGGCGGGGTATAAATTATTATTGTTTTTGTTGTTGTTGTTATGTGAAGATGCAACCACCCAGTTGGTCTCTCCATTTCATGATTTACAGGTTTTCTTCTCACTCACATCTGCCTTCCTGCCTGTTGCCCTTCCCCCTAACAGCCCCATATGACTCTGGGCCCTCAACCCAAGCTGTAGCAATCTGGGGCTAATGCTAACAAGGCCTGGGTCCCTCCATAGCTAGTGGGGTGGACCCCCACCAGGGGCGCAGGCGGGGGGTGCAAAATAGCTAAAAATATGTCCATAAATATGTCTATAAATAAAAATGTTGATTATTGCCTCATAAGAAAAGTTTATAAAAAGAGGGTGAATTGAATGGATGGGGGGGTGGTGGAAAGAAAAGCTAATTTGTCCATGGCTAGGGGGCGCGATCTGGATGGTTCTGCCAGGGGTGCAAGATCACCTAGCTATGGCTCTGCTCCAAATAGGCCTGATTTGATTTTGATTTATAATATTTCTATGTCACTTTTCATTCAAATAAATCCCAAAGTGGCTTACAAACAATAAATAACAATAACATGTTAGAACATAAATGAACATCACAAATACTGCATAAATCATATAGAATAATTAACAAATCATTGGTGAAACAATTATGGTGTACAGTCATACTTCATGTTACGTTTGCTTCAGGTTACGTGTTTTCAGGTTGCAGACTGCGGGAAACCTGGAATGGGTTACTTCCGGCCTTTGCCACTTGTGCATGCGCAGAAGCAATAAATCGCGCTTCGCACATGCGCATAAGCACCAAATCGCACCGGCGCCTGCGCAGATGCGGCGCTTCAGCTGCGAGCGCTGTGGGTTGTGGACGTACCTCCGACATGGATTACGTCCGCAACCCAAGGTTCCACTGTACTGTATAACACACACACACACACAGTAATCCTCCTCAGAGTAAATCCATTGAATTTAACAGACATCTGTTAATTCAAGTGGGTTTCCTCTGACTAGAATGCCGTTGGATACAACCCCTTATTTCTAAATCAGCATTTACACAGAGAAATTAGCACCTGCAAATCTGATGCAAGTTGGTGCCCTCTTTCGCGGTAACGTATTTCTTCTTTTCTGGTGATATGGTAAGTTGCCTGGGCGTAGGTTTACCAGCCCAATGAGAATGAGGCCTAAGAAGAACACAATGCCTGCCAAGAGTGTCCCCTGCTGCCTCATCAACCTACTTTCATTAAAGCAAATAACAGAGGAATGTTTGACTGCTACTTGTGGCGCTGCTATTTTTCTTCTAGAAACTTCCCCTCTCTCTGCTCCATCACTACCACCACCACCAGAAGGAAGAACTATCCATCACTCGATATGCCTACAGGGCCAGTGAGAAGCCTTCACAAAAGATTGACTTCTAGCGATTTCCTGACCCAGCATGAGATTCTGAGCAACATGTTGTTTAAAGGAGAGGGCTGCCTGCCTGAGCCAACACTGTAATTATCGCTCACTGAACAGCATGTTGTCCAGCTCATCGGGGGCAAGGGGAGGGGCTCAGCAAAAAGAAACCCACCACATTAAGAACTGCAGCGCTCCAGATGTGGAAGGGAAATGTAAATTATAACTTCCTGGGAGTTCAGATTCATTAATCTCGATTATTTCCTCCATGGGAGATACTCAGGCGAGGCTCTGAGCAGATTCCCACAAATCACTCCTTGAATAAGATAATGAGAGCAAGGCTCAGGACGTGCACAGCTAGCTTTTATTATTCTTCACTGATTCTCAGCTTCCCACTTGTTATGTCGGATCAGGGTAGTCATTCTCCTGCACTACCACCACCCACCCACCTCAGAATTTGATCACTGGATTCTGCTTTGTCTCTGTCTCAGCTTCCTGGAAGCCTTGAAATGTTGACAGGCCTTTGCAGTAGCATAGGAGTGGAGGAGACGCTGTATTTAGGCAGTTCTCTTCAAATGTTTGTCCTTCTAGCCAACGGTAATTCTGTTAAGTTAGTCCATTTTCTACACTACACATCTCTAAGGGAGAGAGTTTCAGTGTGTTCTGGGAAAATCTATAAGGAAGCCTGTCAGGAGTTTGTGAATATCCTTAAAGATGGTCAAGTTTCTGCATAAAATAGGATGCCCTTCAATATTGATTTCCCCTTGTTCTGCACTGCAGTAGAAGAGGCATATTTTAGGGAGCAGCACAATGAGGCCCAAGGATGTCAGTGCCCTGGGTGAACCGTGTGTGGATTGTACAACGCTCCACAGAATCATTTACAACACAACAGGAGTTCTCAGAAGAAAAGGGAAAGAACCTTAGTACTACATGCAGCAGGACCACCAGCTGAAGCTGACAGAAGGCACTCCAGGCCATCAAGGCTTCTTGAGCCTCAAGCGACAGTAGTGGCTCCAGAATTACTCCTAGGCTATGCACCTGCTTCTTCAGACAAAGTTTAGCTCCATCTAGATCCCATCCATCTGGTGTAGGGAACCACACACTAAAAGTGATCAGTCTTGTCTGGATCAGTCTTCAGTCTATTGACTCTCATCCAGTCCATGACTGGATCAGTCGAGCCTCATCTGCTGCCACACCTGCAGAGCTGTGTGTCATTAGCATGTTGCAGACAATGCACTTCCAAACTCCGGATGACCCCACTCAGCTGTTTTCATGGAGATGTTAAACAGCATGGGGGATTAAATCGAATCCCGCAGAAAGCCCACCCTGAAGGTTCCACAGGGCTGAACAACACGACCCAAGCACCACCCTCTGGAAATAGTTATTCAAGTACCACTGGGCTCTAGCCCTTGATCAGCTTGGATCTACTTTTTGGCAAGGTCCTCTCCTGGTTTCTTCCTCAAACTCCATCCAGGTACTAGACCTATATCTTTCAAGAGTCGGCAATCCTATTGTGTGCCTACAATGCAGTGCCCTGGCGCTAACATAAACATTGGCACAATATCATATATGTTCTCCTATGAAATTCAGAAACAGCACTTTTTTGTGTGTACGCTACGAAGAGGCAGTTTAAAGAGAGCGATCAATCTGCAGCATAAACCATTGACCTTGATCTGACATTTAAGAGACAGGAAACCCAACCCTGCCTACAAGAGGATCTCATTGTTAATGGACCTTAATACATTTAATGACATTAACCCTCTGGTGACCAACATTACTTTTATAGCTTTTGCTTTTGCAGTTCTCTCTCCGAGGAAGAAAGACAGAGAGAGAAGCCATGTTTTTCTTTGCTCTGTTCTGTTTGTTTTTATTTGCAATAAATGTTACTCCTCAAAGCTGAACTATTAGATGAAAATTAGATGTTACTCTTCAAAGCTGAACTTCTGTTTTGAACTCTGCTAATCGTGTGCACATGTCCCTCGATATGGGGCACATCAGTGTGACGGGAGACCGGAGTGATGAATCCCGGGCGACGCTGCGTTGAGGGGAGGCACCAGGCCTCAGTATTATCACCCAACAAGCACATGTTCCTGTTTTATTTTTATTTTTACAAACACTCTCTCCACCTTGCATTCACCACAAGATACACAAAATATACATGTGGCAAATGTGTTTGCTGTGTCAAGCATGAATCAGCACAGTGCATGGCAAAGCATGTGTTTTTAATAAGTGGCCTCACATAATTACAGTGCTTCTGTATTTATGCTATGTAAGCTATAGAAACCATGCATGTCCCATATACAGATAAGAATCCAGACTACATTCATACCATACATTTGAAACACCATGATACTGTTTTAAATAGTCATGGCTTCCACCAACAAATTTTGGAAGCTGTAGTTTGTTAAGGGTGCTGAGAATTGTTAGGAGACCCCTATTCCCCACACAGAGCTACAATTCCCAGAGTCCCCTTGGAAGAGGGATCAGTTATTAAACCACTCTGGAATATCACCCTTGTTGTCTTCTAATATCTAACAATATCCCAACAGAATTTCATTCACACATGTTGTTACTTTATTTAAAACCAAAGCCAACGCTCTGGGCATCCATAACTGGCATAAGAGGCCTCCAGGTTTCAGTGATCCCTCTGTCGTCTGAATGATGTGGTTAGCTCAGGCTAATTTGAACAAGAACATCCCAATAACTCAAGAGCGAAGCTCATATGAAATAGCATCAATACCCTCAGACACACTGGCCTCAAAGCATTTTATGATAATAGATGCATGAGTTGTTGGCTAGTTGGTCCACCTACCTGCTAAACCAAGACCTCATCCCTTTAGTGTACATCCAAGTCCCGTGGATATGCAGAGAGTCATGCCAGTGGTCCATAAACCTTTACTACCAACGACCAATAGAATCATAGAGTTAAGGAGAGGAGCTTCTAGGCCATCTGGTCCCATCTCTTGCTGAATGCAGTAAATCCAGGGTTAGAACATCCCCAACAGATGGTTGGCCAGCCTCTGCTTGTGGACCTCCAGTGCACGAGAGCCCATTACCTCTCTAATTGGTTACCTTGTCAAACTACACTTAATGTCACCGTCTTTCTCCTAATGTTCAACTGAATCCTGTCCACCTGTAACGTAATCCCATTATATTTAGTCCTGCCCTTTGAAGCAGCAGAGAGCAAGTCTTTGCCCTCTTCTGTGATGGGTATTCAGATATTTGAAGAGTGGTATCATCTTCTTCAGGCTAACACAGCTGCTTCCTGCAACCTCCTCCCCCCCCCCCCCGTTAATAGGACTTTCTTCGCAGTCAGTGTGCACTGGATGGTCCTGCATGCCAGCCAGCTGCAGTCACACTGGCTATTTGGGATATTTGTAGAACAAATGGTGAAAAATAAATTGCCGTGTCAAGAACATGAGTGCAGGATGCATGCCATCGGCGCATGATGAAGCAACCATGGACTCATGCTGCAACACAGTTTATGGGTCCCACAAATCTGCTGACAGTACACCAAGTGTCGGCACAGAGTGATAAGTGTGACTTGAGTTATGAGCTGGCCATGTGGTGATGCAACCACATTTCCACTCCACCAAATGAAGCTGTATTCTCGAAGCTACCAGCATGAGTTTGACCAAACTGCAGGAGGCAGTGGAAGATAGGAGTGCCTGGCGTGCTCTGGTCCATGGGGTCATGAAGAGTCGGACACAACTAAACAACTAAACAACAACAACAAGCTGTATATTCCAAACCAGGTGTGGGTGAGGAAAAAAGGTGTTGGGGCCTAGAATATGCAGGATCTGGTATGGAACAAGTGGTGGAAAGAGAACAAGGGTATTTTAAACATGTCACCCACTGGGAGACTGAAGGAGCAAGGCCTATACAACAGATTATTCTTGGCCATGTAAATACACATCAAACAACTGCAGAATGACTTCATCCCCTCTTGCATTGCCAAAGCCCAATCCTTCCAAATGACTCATTAAGAGCTGCTCACAAGTGGAGTCAGCTCTTAACAGCTCCCTTCAATTACTTCTCCATAAACATTCCCTTTAGCAGAGGCACACAGCAAGATCGAAAAACATGAGGGAGGAGGAGATCATGCAGCAGTAATTATATACTAGCAGCGAGCAGAGAACACAGAGAATTTCTCTGCAAACCTGTCAACATTCCCAACCTTGCAGTGCATCTCTCTAACATTTGCTTGGATGCTTTAGGTTTCAATCAAATGTACTCTTAGGTAGGAGTAAGTCTTCCTTTTGGGTAGACATGCATACAGGACAGCAGTGAGGAGCAAACATTCTCATGGATGGCATAACACTGTATATTTTTGAATTTATCCACTATCTTTTTTGTCTCTTGTGCATTCGCACTGCTAATGCAGGTTCTTTCTTCACTTACACATCCAGGAATATAATTGAAGGGCAGACTATAAATATAAAAAATATTTTTACTAATTTATTCATTTTCTTACATTTTAGTGCACCTTTCTTCCATCATAGAACCCAAGGTAGCACACATGTGATTCCTAGGCTGTCACCTATCCAGCCAATGACCAGATCCAGACCTGCTTAGCTTCATCAAGGCCTTGTGTGCCTTCAGACTATATCAGTATGTGTTATTTCATCTGATTTGATCTGATTCTGAGAATACCAAAAGATCAGAACTCACTATAGTAAGTCATAGTTCTGATGATCCCACTATCATTTTACCTAACCACTTAGTAGTCATGATTTTTTTCAGCTGTCTGATTGTCCCTAGTTATATGTCCCAAGAGAAGAAAAGGACCTTCTTCCTTTTCTATGTCTATAGGTAATGATGAGTGCAGCAAGAAAAACCAATTCTTGGAAGATACTGTTTGAGCAGCAATGCAACCATCCCTTTGCACAAAACAAAATTCTAACAATAACAATACATGTGTATGTTTATAAATGTGTGTGTGTGCAACTGCACAAAAAGACAGTATATACACACATATCTCTGATAGCATTTGATGTGATTTGGTGACCCAGAGATACATACTTCAGACAATATAGTCCAAACTCTGATAAATAGCCTAAAAAGAGATTATAAGAAGTACTATCTGTGGCAAAAAACTGCAAGTACAACCCAAATGTATCTTTTGAATATCCCTTTAACACATCTCTTCCCCTAAATTCCACGGATGACTGACCTACACTCTCTTGCCTGCCTCCTTTCCAAACTTCATACGCACTTCACTAGTCATGTGGCATGCTGGAGGTCATATCATATATTCTATTAGATTATGAGCCCGAGGACAGGGACATTGGTCTCACCTTTTAATATATGTAAAGTACTTAGAAATGTTAGGACCTTAAAACTGTTTATCATTGTTACTGATGGTGATATCATCTTAATGAGCAAGCAGATTTGGAAGCCTCTTCTTGACTGTCCTGGCTTGCAACAGCTACTACAGGCAGCCAAGACTGGAGAGCTCCTATCCAACCTTTACTTTGGCTCACCCTCCACTCTCCTTCGCAGCAGCACTTAGCATTTCCTTGCCAGGCAGAACAAGGAAAACACTCCCATCTTGTTTCCTCTAGTAGCCTCAGGTACCTAGCCTCCAGTGCTTCCAGTGCCTTCATTGCTTCTATTAAGTTTCTCAGGAACAGTCACGACTTCCGTACTGATCCTAATGTCATGGATTCTCCCCCCTCCCTTGTCATCAAGGTAACAGAAGTGGCAATTATACTTGTCTCGTTTTTATTGATATTTAGTGTTCCAGCAAGCATGTGTGTTTGGAGAAAGGCTGTGCTGGTCCCGGGGTTAAGGTACCTTGGGTGTAGCAGAGTCCACACGAAGAGGGGCGAGGTCTGAGGCAGAGAGCCGGGCGGGGAACAGGAACGCTGGAACAGGAGGCTGTGCAGGGAACAGGAACACCGGATGGTCGGGAACAGGAGGCCGAGCAGGGAACAGGAGTACCGGATAGTCAGGAACAGGAAGCCGAGCAGGGAACAGGAGTACCGGATAGTCAGGAACAGGAGGCCGAGCAGGGATCAGGAACACAGGAAGGTCCGAAGCCAACAACGACGTTGCTCCCGCAACCTGGGGCCGGGCTGACTGGGCTTTTATCCTCTTCTAAGGCCAGGGGCGGTCCCGGCCCCCAGGAGCCCCGCCTCCTCTGGCCTTAAGGCGAGCACTCCTCCTGGGGGCAACCAGTTCCCTTCGCCTCTCTGCCCTAAGCCTCTGCAGATCAGGAGAGGCCGAAGGGTTACTGGGCCCTGGAGGAGGCTCACCTGTGGCCACTGAGTCGTCAAGCCTCTCTGGGGCCAGAAGGGTTTCACCTGGGGCCAGCTCCTGATGCACTGCCACAGGTGCAGGTTCTTCAGCATCTAGGCCTTGCCCCAGTTCAGCCGGCCCTGGAGGCGGGGACTCTTGTGCAGGCTGGGATTCCTCTGTTTCATCCTCCGAATCGGAATCCCAGGCCATCACACCATCCCCCCTCCCAGGCCCCCCCCTCAACCGAGGGTCCGGACCCGGCTTGCCGGGGTACGTCGCATGGAACTCTCGGAGGCAGGCAGGTGCGTGGACGTTGGCCGCTGGTTCCCAGGAACGGTCCTCCGGTCCGTACCCCTTCCAGTCAATGAGATACTGCAGCTTTCCCCTGCGGTATCGGGAGTCCAGGATGCGTTCCACCTCGTACTCAGGCTCTCCCCGAACCAACACTGGCTGCGGTCGGGGACGGTTCGGGTGGAACTCGTCGGGTGGGGCCACCGGACTCAAAAGGGACCTGTGGAAGACCGGGTGAACCTTCAGGGTTGCGGGTAACCGGAGACGAAATGCCACAGGAGAGACTTGGTCTACGATAGGGAACGGGCCGGTGAAGCGGGCGTCCAACTTCCGCGAAGGTCGAGAGGGGTGGAGGTGGCGAGTGGAGAGCCAAACCAGGTCACCGACGCGAAGTTCCGGCCCCACCTGGCGGTGGCGGTCGGCCTGGGCTTTGTACGCTTCCTTGGCCTGGTGCAGTTGCTCCACCAAAAGCTGTTGCTGGGACTGGAGCTCTTGAAGCCACTCCGTCACCGCCGGGACCGCGGACGCCGGCAGCACCTCTGGAAACAGCCGTGGATGATAACCATAACTGGCCTGGAACGGGGTCTGCTGGGTGGACGCATTCACCGCGTTGTTATAGGCGAACTCTGCCAATGCCAGGTGGTCGACCCAGTCATCCTGCTGGTAGCTGCAGTAACACCGGAGGTACTGCTCCAGCACTGCGTTCGCCCGTTCCGTCTGGCCATCGGTCTGTGGGTGGTAGGCTGACGAGAGGCAGACCTCTGTCCCGAGGGTCTGGTGTAATGCTCGCCAGAACCGGGATGTGAACTGAACGCCCCGGTCGGACACCACGCGCTCAGGTAGGCCATGCAAGCGGAAGACATGCTGAAGGTACAGCTGAGCAGTTTCCTTGGCTGTGGGTACAGATGGACAGGGAGCGCAGTGCACCATCTTGGTGAAATGGTCGGAGAAAACCAGAAGGCAGGTACAGCCACGAGACGAGGGTAAGTCCACTATAAAGTCCAACGAAACCGTGTGCCAAGGGCGCGGTGGAACTGGCAATGGCTGAAGTAGGCCGGGGGGTCGCCCGGTAGGTCCCTTGGCGCGCCGGCAGACATCACAACCAGCAACGTAGCGAGCCACGTCAGCCTTCAGGCGGGGCCACCAAAACTCTCGACTGACCAGATGGGTGGTCCGATACCGTCCAAAGTGCCCTGCTGCTGGGGCATCATGGGCCATCCGGAGAACCTCCCGCCGTAGTGGCCCTGGCGGGATGTACAGACGACCGTGGTGCATCAGAAGGCCCTGATGCAGGACCAGCCCCGGATACTGTGGGCTGGACCCTTCAGCCAGCTCCCGGAGTCGTTCCTGGGCCCAAGCGTCGACCCGCTGCTGTTCCCGCACCCGAACCTGCAGTGGCTGCGCCTCCTGGGTGGCCAGGAATGCAGCCGGAGGTAGGATCGTGGTGGGTTCTGCTTGCTGTACCGTGTCTGCGTTGTCTTCAGGTTTCCGGGACAGGGCATCCGCCTTCTGATTCTGAGAGCTAGGGATGTAGCGGATCCGGAACTGGAACCGGGAAAAGAACAACGCCCACCGGATCTGTCTTTGGTTCAGCTTGCGGGTGGTCTGGAGGTACTCCAGGTTCCGGTGGTCGGTTCTCACCTCCACCGGATGTCGTGCCCCCTCAAGATGGTGGCGCCAGACCTCAAAGGCTACCTTGATGGCCAGTAGTTCCCGCTCCCACACAGTATAGTTACGCTCCGCTGGTAGGAGCTGGCGGGAATAGAAGGCACAGGGTAAGAGTGGCGCTTCAGGACCAATCTGTTGAGACAAGACGGCACCGAGAGCCGTACTGGAAGCGTCGGTCTCCACCACAAAGGGTCGAGAGGGGTCAGGATGTTGTAAGATTGGTGCCCTCTGGAAACAGGCCTTCAACCCCTGAAACGCCTCCTCTGCCTCCTTGTCCCAGGAAAACGGCGTCTTTGGGCGCAGTAGCCGGGTCAATGGGGTGGTGCGATGAGCATAATCAGCGATGAAGGTCCGGTAGTAATTGGCGAACCCCAGGAAACGCTGTAGGTCCTTGCGGTTCCGGGGTGCCGCCCATTCTTGAACCGCTGTCACCTTCCCCGGGTCCATTTGCACCCCATCTGGAGAGAGCCGGTGACCAAGGAAGTCCACAGTCCGCTGATGGAACTCGCACTTGCTGAGCTTTGCGTACAAACGGTGCTCACGCAAGCGCTGCAGCACGGTCCGGACATGTCCCTCATGGCGAGCCGGGTCACGGGAGTAAATCAGTATGTCATCCAAATACACCACCACGTACTTGTCTAACAAGTCCTGAAACACGTGGTTGATGTAGCGTTGAAACACAGCAGGCGCGTTGCACAAACCGAAAGGCATAACCAAATATTCAAACTGCCCGTACCGGGTCCCAAACGCTGTCTTCCACTCATCCCCGGCTCGGATCCGAATCAAGTTGTAGGCCCCCCGGAGGTCCAGCTTGGTGAACACCTGTGCCCCTTGCACCCGCTCCAGCAGCTCCGAGATAAGGGGCAAGGGGTACCGGTCTGGGACGGTAATTTTGTTCAGGGCTCGGTAATCATGGCAAGGGCGGAGTTCCCCACATTTCTTCTTAACGAAAAGCACTGGTGCCGCGGTAGGCGAGGTGGAAGGCCTAATGAACCCACACTCCAGGTTCTTGCGCAAGAAGTCCTGCAAAGCCTCGCGCTCTGGCTCTGTTAGGGAATATAAGCGACTCACTGGTAAAGGCGCTCCGGGTTGGAGGTCTATGCCGCAGTCAAAAGGCCGATGCGGCGGCAGCTGGTCTGCCCCCCGTTCCTCGAACACGTCCTGGTAGTCCTGGTACACGGCTGGGAGCGTGGGTGCTGCCTCCTCTGAGGGCGCGGCCGCCAGCGTTCCGGATTGAGCATGGGAACATGGGTCTGGGAAGTGCACGGTCCGTTTGACCCAGTCAATCTGAACGTTGTGGGCTTCCAGCCAGTCCATCCCGAGCACCAGGGGGAAGCGGGGCATAGAGGCAATGTCCAAAGTTCGCAACTCCCGGTGCTGCTGGAGACACAGGACCAGGGGCTGGGTCTCCTGAGTAACGGCACCTGAACGCAGAAGTCGTCCGTCAATCGCTTCCACCTGGACCGGTACTGGCTTGTTCCGAAGTGGCACCTGATGATGGGCGGCAAAAGCAGCGTCCATATAGGAGCGGGTTGCCCCTGAATCTACCAAAGCTTGGGTGAGGATCCAGGGCCCACCTGGAGGGTATAAACGTACCGAAACCATAAGATGTTGCAAGTCCATTGGTGCGGGCCCATTCTGTACGGTTTGGGACCCCCGGTAGCTAGGGCCATCAGCTACTGGGGTTGGCGGTTTCCCTGCGGCTGGCGTTTCTCAGGGCAGGACCGAGCGAAGTGTCCACTTCCGCCACAGTAAAGACAGAGATTTCCCTCCCGACGCCGCGCCTTCTCTGCGGGGGAAAGGCGTGGCCGCACTGCCCCGAGCTGCATAGGCTCCTCCGTTAAATCAGTTGTGACCGTGGGGCTGCCGGAAAAAGCTGGTGCCGTGAACTGGAAGTGTCGGCGACCCCGGGCCTGACGACGATCCTCCAACCGGTCGTCTATTTGTAGACTCCGTTGAATGAGAGTGTCCAGCGTGGTGGGGCGTTCCATTGTGGCCAACTGGTCCAGTACCTCGTCCGAAAGCCCTTCGAGATACTGGTCCCGCAGTGCCGAGTCATTCCAGGTCAAGTCCTGTGCCAACAGCCGAAACTCCGTGGTATATGCAGCCACCGTGGACTTGCCCTGTTTCAAACGCCGAATTGCCCGGTTGGCTTGACTCCCTTTCTGGGGGTTGCCGAACGCGGCCTCCAAACGATTGCAAAACCCCGTATAGTCTGCCAGCAAGGGGGAGTCTTGCCTGAGTAGCGGCAACGCCCACTTGGCCGCCTGGTCCTTTAACAAACTAATCAAAAAGTGCACCTTGGTGCGGTCGTCAGGAAAGTTCCGGGCTCGCCCCTGAATATACAGCTTGGCCTGGGCCAGGAACATGGGAAAGCTGGCCGGGGCTCCATCAAATTTCTCAGGCAAAGCCACTGGGTACTTGCCCGGAGCCGGGGCGTCGGCCCCAGGAGCCGGTAGGGCTTCCAAGCGTTGCTGAAGTGCCACAACCGCGTCACTGAGCTGCTGCACGGTGTGAGTCAAGGCCTGGTTCTCCTGGGCCAAAGCCACCAGTGCAGCCGCCTGTTCAGCCATGGCCTCTGGCTCTTCCCGAACGCACCCCTACGAAGGGGGAGTGCGGGTGTGGCGGGAGCAAACTGTGCTGGTCCCGGGGTTAAGGTACCTTGGGTGTAGCAGAGTCCACACGAAGAGGGGCGAGGTCTGAGGCAGAGAGCCGGGCGGGGAACAGGAACGCTGGAACAGGAGGCTGTGCAGGGAACAGGAACACCGGATGGTCGGGAACAGGAGGCCGAGCAGGGAACAGGAGTACCGGATAGTCAGGAACAGGAAGCCGAGCAGGGAACAGGAGTACCGGATAGTCAGGAACAGGAGGCCGAGCAGGGATCAGGAACACAGGAAGGTCCGAAGCCAACAACGACGTTGCTCCCGCAACCTGGGGCCGGGCTGACTGGGCTTTTATCCTCTTCTAAGGCCAGGGGCGGTCCCGGCCCCCAGGAGCCCCGCCTCCTCTGGCCTTAAGGCGAGCACTCCTCCTGGGGGCAACCAGTTCCCTTCGCCTCTCTGCCCTAAGCCTCTGCAGATCAGGAGAGGCCGAAGGGTTACTGGGCCCTGGAGGAGGCTCACCTGTGGCCACTGAGTCGTCAAGCCTCTCTGGGGCCAGAAGGGTTTCACCTGGGGCCAGCTCCTGATGCACTGCCACAGGTGCAGGTTCTTCAGCATCTAGGCCTTGCCCCAGTTCAGCCGGCCCTGGAGGCGGGGACTCTTGTGCAGGCTGGGATTCCTCTGTTTCATCCTCCGAATCGGAATCCCAGGCCATCACAAAGGCTGTAGTTCAGTGTTGGAGTGTATGCATTGCATGCAAAAGATCCCAGGTTCAGTCTCTGTGAGAATTTGTGGCACAGTGGGTCAGTGCAACTCGCTATTAACCAGTTTCAAAACTGTGCAGTTTCAAAACTGATCCTGCCAAAGGTGGGCAATGGGATCTGTACTGATCATTCACATCACACTCAGCACATGATATTTTCCGGTAATCACTTCTTGGGCTATGGACACTGTGATGTGGTTAATGTGTTCAATGTAAGTGGGTTAAATACATGCCCCAAGGACACTGGTTGGATCTGCTGCATTGAATTTAGACCTCCCCCCCCCTCTTGTAACGTTTCTCCACTGGCAACATTATCAGCAAGGCACACCTGGCACCAGCTGGCAATCTCAGCAATGGACGACATGAATGATCTCTTACCTGTGAAAGAGTACAAGGACAAAATGGGAGAATATTATTGGGACAAATAATCCGCTGCAACCTTGGATGACGTGGTGTCTCATAAATAAATACCATTCTAGGAACAATATCCCCCTGATGTCAGCTATGGTGAGCTGCAGCCAGAGCCCTAATACATCAATAGTCTTATTGTCTTCAGTGGAAAAACAGCCCTTTTGAGACAATGGATGGATTAAAGGTATATTAATCCTAGACATTCCTCAGAAGACATTCCTCAGAAGATACTTTTCCTAGAAAACATCTGAGTTCCCCCACTCTTTCTCATCCCCCCACTCCCCAGAAAAAGAAAGCCCTGAGTTAGTTTTTTTTTAATGGTAGCTGCAGTTTCCTCCAGTGGAATCACACTTAAGTCCAGGATGTTGGGGTAGATGCAAAGTGGTGGTTGCCATTTGCTGCTGCCGCCACTTGCTGGGTGGATCTGCCAATTTTGGCTTCTCTCCAATTCTCATTTTCCCATTTAAGTTGAATTATCCATCAATTTTTTTTTAAAAAAAAGTATTTGCAAAGCTTCACCAGCATTTCTTGCAATTCATTTTAGGTGTGTATTTTTAGAGGTGTGTACAGGCCTCAGGCAAGTAAAGGTAATAGGGATGAAGGTGGTGCTGTGGTCTAAACCCGCTCCTGCCAACCTAGCAGTTTGAAAGCACACCAGTGCAAATAGATAAATAGGTATCACTGCGGCAGGAAGGTAAACAGCGTTTCTGTGTGCTCTGGCTTCTGTCACAGTGTTTCGTTGTGCCAGAAGCAGTTTAATCATGCTGGCCACATGTCCCGGAAAGCTGTCTGTGGACAAACGGTGGCTCCCTCGTCCTTAAAGCTGAGATGAGTGCCATACCCCATAATCAAATTGAACTGGGCTTAATCATACCTTTTACTTTAATTTAAAGTCTCCAAGATTCACCTTACTCTGTATCCGTGGTTCTTTTTTTAAAATTGCAATCTGTTTGCCTCTGTGCTCTCTCTGCTTCAGCCTGTGCTTTCATAGCAGGGTCTCTGGAGGGACTCACAGCAAATGACTCATGCAGGTGTAAATAACATAAAACTCTCAAATGCCAAACAATAGCCATTTACCTTCTTCACCATCTTAGTGCTAAAACCAAATAGTCAACCATGCAAGTGCCACATCCTGGATCAGTCCTGACAACAGCTGTGGAGCTGAGGACCAGCAATCAACTGTTATATGAAGTAAAACGATGGGCAAATGCTAGCAGCTAAGGTCCTCTTTCTCCATGGAGTTTTCTTGGCAGGGATACTGGTCCGTATAGTTAAAGCTATGGTTTTCCCAGTAGTGATGTATGGAAGTGAGAGCTGGACCATAAAGAAAGCTGATCGCTGAAGAATTGATGCTTTTGAATTATGGTGCTGGAGGAGACTCTTGAGAGTCCCATGGACTGCAAGAAGATCAAATGTATCCATTCTTAAGGAAATCAGCCCTGAGTGCTCACTGGAAGGACAGATCGTGAAGCTGAGGCTCCAATACTTTGGCTACCTCATGAGAAGAGAAGACTCCCTGGAAAAGACCCTGATGTTGGGAAAGATGGAGGGCACAAAGAGAAGGGGACGATAGAGGACAAGATGGTTGGACAGTGTTCTCGAAGCTACAAACATGAGCCTGACCAAACTGTGGGAGGCAGTGGAAGACAGGAGTGCCTGGCGTGCTCTAGTCCATGGGGTCACGAAGAGTCGGACACGACTAAACAACAACAAAGGTCCTCTTAAGATTCCTGCCCTTGTTTTGGAAGCAGGGGACAGCTTGGTCCTGGATCAGGAATTAATAAAAGATTTGCACAAATGGACTCTCAGAACCCCCCACCCACCCTATTTCTGAACAAAGAAATTGGAGATGGCAGCAATTTGACTGAATTGCTCCAGGGGCAGGAGAAATATTCAACAGGTTTTTGGTGGAATGGAGATTCACAGTGCCAGTAGCACAGCTTCTTTCTCCCCCGCCTCCCCGCCCCCCACCCTGGCATGCTGCTGGGAGTTGGGATGAGAGAGAGATTTGGCCCAATACTCACTTTAATGCAGACCTACCAAATTCTCACCCTCCGAAGGCACACACAAACTGAAACAAAGCTATCCTTCCAACCGGACTGGGATGCAGTTCTACATTCTATATAAAAAAAATGTGCAAAGATATTAGGATGGTGCTACTGAGACAGAAAAACACATTCCAAAATGTGCTCCTTCAGTATCACCAAGAGGAAGGGTCTTGTGGTTTCACAGAGACAGTCTCGCGGCAGCACAAGCTTCCGCAGGCAGCTACTGTATATATTTCATTACCTGCAAAGACACAGAGAACTCAGAAGCTGCCTTATACTGTCTACACCAGCCGAACACATTTTGGCACCTGAGGCAGACCCCAAAATCGTGCCTTCCCTCCCTGCCAAGGAAGGGGTTAGAGATGATCTACATTAGGAACAAGGGAGGGGGGAGGGAGAAGAATTATATATATATATATATATATATATATATATATATATATATATATATATATGGGATGCTGGTGGCGCTGTGGTCTAAACCACTGAGCCTAGGGCTTGCCGATTGGAAGGTCAGCGGTTCGGATCCCCACGCTGCACAGCCATGGTCATGTACATAAATAGTTTCTTCTGGTCCTTCAGGATCTCTGATCCAGGAGTAGAAAGATAAACACTGGGATCTGCTGCCCTGGTGCACCTTGCCACCTGAGGCAGTCTCCTCCCCTTGCCTCATGTGTGAGTTGGCCCTGGTCTACATTAACCAGTAGTGCTAGGGGTTTAAGACAGGGGTCTTTCCAAGCCCAACCTGAAGATGCCAGGGGTGGCAACCGGTGCCTTCTGCATGCTTTGTATGTAAAGTCGTACTTTGGAAGTCGAACGGAACCAAGGCACGGCTTCTGATTGGCTGCAGGAAGCTCCTGCGGCCAATCGGAAGCCACGGAAGCAACAACAGATGTTCAGGTTCCAAAGAACGTTTGCAAACTGGAACAATCACTTCCAGGTTTGCGAAGTTTGGGAGCCAAAACGTTTGTCTTGCAAGGCGTTCGACTTCCGAGGTACAACTGAACTCTTAGTTCCTACACAAGATGGACTGCTCAATTCAGAACACAAACTGTGGGCCTTGAAACTCTGACACTGTCAGTAGAACCTGCTTCAGAGCTCCTTCCTCCGCCAAGCCTCATTTCAGCTGAACTTCAAATCTGTCTTTAGTCTCCCAAACTGCTGCTCCCTCATGTGACAAATGTGTTCATAGAGTGTGCTGTTCCTGTTTTACAAGCCAAAGGAAAGGCTGACTTAGAAAATGCCCTGTCCCGGAAAGGTTGCTGCCCTCAATGTTGGAAATGGGTGGGGAGCTTAGACGAGGGTGGGGAGCCACCCAGCACATCAGTTAGTCCTTTGAACTATTTATAGTTTCTCTGGATTTCTTTTCTATAGTTAAGCCCCCAGCTGTTTGCAAAGGAAAGAGTAAATGCTTGGCAGATAAACTTAGCTGAGGCTCTTCACTTGTATGGGCTCTTTCCTGTATGGCACAGGTCTACCTACACGTACACAAAGTTTGCTGCACCAGCAGCAGGATGCGTGGGATGGGACTGAGGTTATCGCACTTGGCTCGGATTGCTATTCTTATTTTTCTGACATTTTCCAAGTAATAAAACACCCCAGGATTTCGCCTGCTGCCAGCATCAAGGCCACTAAGTGACGTCCTTTGCCAGGGGGAAAGAACTTCCTCGTGCAAATATTTATTCCAGGCCTCTGTGCTGCAAGTGTGTGTGTATTTATGAAAATTGTGAGTTTGCCTGATATAAGGTCACTCCGGAGTTCTGTGGCCACATGGCCTTGGTGTCGTGCCCCCTCCTGCCTTGTGACATGCGTGCTTTGACGGAAGACCTCAGGAATGGATCACTCCTGACCCCCCTCATGATCCCATAGTCAGGGCAAAATCACACGGGATCAGTTTGACGAGATGGCACAGGCAGGATGTCAGATGCAGGCAAGATTAGAAAACCAGGAATCAATAAAATCCTGCCTTATTAATAGATGGCAAAGATAAGATCTTCACAATGAGCTGAAGTAGCAAGTTACTGAGCTCTAGAAATGTCATAACTAGCACTTGCCCTCCAGACAGTTGTTGAAAGTAGGGCCAAAAGCCACTTAGGGAATGGGCACCACTCAGACAAATGTTGGTTGGGATTGGTAAAATTATAAAGTGTGGGATTGATGGATGGTAATTGCTTTCAGAGGGAAAGGAGAACATGGATTGAAGGCTTGACTTAATTCATGACAGGAAACCTGCTGGTGTGTGTTTTATTTATTTATTTTAACACATTTACATCTCACCTTACTTCTATCATGGAATCCAAAGTGGTGTGTGCATGCAGTTCCTAGGTGATCCCAACACTGGCCAGGGCTGAGGGCAGTTGGGAGTCCAACAACATCTGCAGATCCAAAAGTTCCCAATCCCTGACTCAATTGTATGGACCAGGTCTGGAAATCTAAACCCACTGCAGGTAGCCAAATTCAGAACAGCCACTGCTAACCTCTGCCTTGCCAGTAGGTTTTGCAGCTGGCAGACCCCCATAGGCGCCGACTCCATGGGGCTTGAGGGGGCCCGAGCCCCCTCAAAAATTCGTTTGGGGGGGCTCAGCCCCCCCAATAATCTCGGGCGGCGGTGGGCGCGTCCGCGGCTTTTATAGGGCGCCCGGCGCGCACCAGCTCGATAACGGGCACCGGCGCGGCGGGGGGCGCCGGGGGAGGGGGGCGGCCGGCCTGTCTCCTTGGCAACCCCATTGAGCAGCACCGGCTCCCCCGGGAGGGCCATCCCCCCGCGCCGCCGATCGCCAACACCGCCGACGCTGTGGCTGCCCGAGCCCGAGCCCGAGCCGAAGCCCGAGCCCGAGCCTGAGCCCAAGCCCAAGCCCGTCAGTCAGGAAGGAAGGAAGGAGAAATGAGGAGGGAGACGAGGGAGGAAAATTGCGCGCAGGGTGAAGAAAGGAGAAGGGCGAACAAGACGAGCTTCCAACCCAAAAAAGGGCTGGAAGACTGGGAGGATGCAGGATCGGGAAAGAAAGCGACGCCTTCCCCGCCCGCGACGTCGCCCGCTTGTCATTGGCAGCGCAGCGGGCGCCCAGAGGGGCTGGGCACCGGCGCAGGGCCGCTCCGCAGCCGCGGAGGACAGCTGCGCAGCTAGCAAGGTGTGCCGCGTAGAGCGCGGCCCTTGTGTGGCCCGGTGGCCAGGCAAGCTCGAGCGGGGACCCCCATGCGAATCTAAGACGGGAGAAGAGGGCAGAGCAAAGGGGGTCCCTTCCCCAACCTCCGGCTCTGAGACTTCCCTGCGCCCCAGAAAAGCGAAAGGATTTTCTCTTCTTCTTTTTTTATAAATATTTTATTAAGTTTTCAAATACAAAGTTAGAAACATACACTGAAGAAAAAAGTAAAAGAACAAGAAAAAGAAAAAAAGAAAAAGAAGAAAAGAAAACCAACCATTCAACACATTTTTTATATAACTAACTGGACTTCCTCGCATCTCCCTTACCCTGCATTCTTTATAATAAAGATATCAGCAAATTATTACCTTGTTTCGTACCTTATTTTGTACTTTTCAAATACTATACCTCTAAATTTAACATACTTTTCATCAGTTACTTATATCTTAAATTAAACATAGTATTACCTTAGATTTTGACCTTTTCTTACTTAAAATATAATTTCCTGTTTCCCAAATCTAATTGCTGAAGCTATAGTTTCCGAATCGTGTAAATTTTTAACATTCATACAACTTATATTGTTTTTGTAAATAGTCCTTAAATTTTTTCCAGTCCTCTTCCGTTGTTTCTTCTCCCAAATCTCGGATTCTGCCAGTCATTTCAGCCAGTTCCATGTAGTCCATCAATTGCGTCTGCCACTCTTCCAGTGTGGGCAAATCTTGTGTCTTCCAATATTTTGCGATAAGTATTCTTGCTGCTGTAGTTGCATACATAAAGAAAGTTCTATCCTTCTTTAACACTTTCTGGCCAACAATGCCCAAGAGGAAGGCCTCTGGTTTCTTGGGAAAGGTATACTTAAATACCTTTTTTAACTCATTATAGATCATTTCCCAGAAGGCCTTCACTTTTGGACAAGTCCACCAGAGGTGAAAGAATGTCCCTTCAGCCTCCTTACATTTCCAACATTTATTATCAGACAGGTGATATATTTTTGCAAGCTTGACTGGGGTCATGTACCACCTATAAATCATTTTCATAATATTTTCCTTCAAGGCATTACATGCCGTGAATTTCATTCCGGTGGTCCATAACCTTTCCCAGTCCTCAAACATGATGTTATACCCAATATCCTGAGCCCATTTTATCATGGCTGATTTGACTGTCTCATCCTGAGTGATTTTCTCTTCAACCTGCCCTCCATCCTCTTGCAGAAAACTCTTTGCCTGCCCTGCCCGTATCTCGTTTTTGCTTTTTAATTCCACACACGCACCCTTCGGACTTCGTGGCAATCGGGCGCGCGGGTGCGTTTCCTAAGAGAGTGAGGACCCCCGCCTCCTCCCCACCTGCTCCCTCGCCAGCCAGCCAGCCGCGCGCCCTAGCCGGAGAGCCCCGGCCATCCCCGTCGCGCAATCGGCTGGATCTCCCTTCAGCAGGCCGTGCTCACAACTCGGCCCAGGGACCCCCAGCAGCGGATCTCCGGCTCAGCTGAAGAATCCAGCAACAAGCCCCCTCCTCCCCAATCGCTCCGCCGAAATACGCTCCAAAACCCCCCAGATAGGCCGCCGGCCGCCAAGTCTAGTGGCGCCCTGAGCGAGGGTCTCTCCCCAACACCACCACCTCGAACTGCGTTCTCCCGGCTACCCGAGCGAACCAGCGGCAGGACCCCGGTATGGGCCCCCCCAATATTTTTTATAAGTCGGCGCCCCTGCAGACCCCCCATGCCTCCCAGTCCTTGAAACATACTGACTCATTTCACTCCTTAACACTGCACAGGCTTAAACCTGGCCTTTCTCAACAATGTTATTCCAACTAGCCTTTGCACCAAAAATTACATAAACGTGCACAATTATCTGATCGTTCTGGTTCCGTCTTCTTAGTTTCCTAGCAAGAGACAAAGATCTTTTAGAAAGGCTCATTTCCATAATAAACACAAATGCTGTTTTCCCAAGTCCTAGCACTTGCCTGAGAACATACACGATGTTCTTTTAACGAAGCCCGGCTCCTCTTCATGATTAATAGAGAAGTGGAGAGAAGGTGTCTGATATGTCAAATTTTAAGACAGCTGAAATGCTTCAGTGGAATAAGCAGGGGGCTTTGAGTGGGCCAGCCGCAGCAGAATTTTTAAGATGCTTTCATCCTTTCCAGCTGTAGCATTTCACCCACTATGATTAGTTCAGGGCTAGACTAGCGAAAGAGGCAGACAAGTAACTGGATCACCTTCCTAAAATGGAATTTTTCCAATTCACAACAGAGAAGAAGGAAGTTCAAATGCCCTGCTTAAGCAAGTCCAGTGAGTCAGCGCTTCTGAATTCAAGCACAATCCTAATTCCCCCCCCCCCGCATTAATTTTGTTGACACAGGTGGCCTTATATTTCTGCACAATGATTTGGTACTTGGCTGATGCAGGGATCCAGATGTGAATCCTGAAGGATGTTTTTCTGTTTCCATGGTATTGCCTATTTGCTACAGGTGAAGAGCAAGATTTTCCCATCTCTGAACTGCACACCAAGGCAGTTCATACCAAGACATATCAAGGCACTTCACAAGGCAGTAAGGCAATGGCTTTATTTATATTTGATCGTTTGATCTGCCTCTTTCCCAGCTCTAAAATAGCCTTGTTGAACTGTGACAATCAGAACTGTTCCAACTGTGATCACACCATGGCTTTCTTTAAAGGCAGTACACTATTGGCAGATTTATCTATTATTCCTCTCCTAATGATCCCTAGCATAAAATTCATCTCTTTACAGGTGCAGCAAACAGGTCCCAAATTCCCCCCCCCCCCGCCCCAAACAGCCCAAGAAGATTCCAAACTCTAAACTACTCGTCTGATCTACAGAAAGGAGCAGAAGCCTTCTGCAAAGCTGTTCTGTATTTTGTTCAAATATATGTCTCCCCTGCTTTACTTTCGATCCATTCAAAGCAGCCTAGTAACAAATCAAATTCTACTGTGGAAAACATGCAGACGACTTTTCATTCTCCAAGGAGAGCTCAAGATATCAGGGCAGGAGAGAGCTTCTTTTTAGCAGAGTAATCTTTGCCTGCCTTTGGAAACCTACAAACAGTTCAAAGGCCCTTGGGAACATTCCAGCCTAATCCCCTTGGATTAGTGGCTTTCAAAAAAATGTTCCGTTCTCTCCTCCCCTCTTTAAGAAAATCAGATTAATAGTGATAATTGTGCATAACAACATTAAGGATGAGCCACTCAATACCTTATCTGGGCAAAGGTCATTGTGTCAGGATCAGACAACAAGGGACTGTCACATCTTCAGGGACAGTAGCAAAAGTGTCTGTCTCAGATGACAAAACACAGTCTAGGCTAGGGCCTCTGGCAGCCCTTGGCTGGAAACACAGAGAGGGTGTCATATGGAACAGCACCAGAAATATAGGGCATTGTCCAGTGAAGTAGATCATCATCATCATCATTTTTAATTTGTATACCGTCTTTCTATCTTACAATACTCAAGGCGGTTTACAAGCTGAAGAAACAAAAAATGTACATCTTATAACAATCTAATGCAATACAAAAATTGTGATAATAAAACATAACTTTAAAATAGGCAACCTCCATCAAAAAAGTAACATTTAACAGTCATTAGAATAGTATAAAATAATATCAACATATAAAAGTTAAACAGAAATCCACTCAACAATTACAGTAAATAATATCTAAACTATAATCAATAAAAAAGGGCAAGCCACAGTACATAAAATAATACAATACACATTGAGAAGCAGGGACTAGAGGGTAGAGCAAGGCAGGTGGAAGGAGGCCTTGCCTGATGGAGTCTCTCCCCTCACAGTTCTTCCTTCAGGAACAGCTCCCTTATGAGGACTCCTAGGGTCGGAGGGTGGGGCAAGGCAGGTGGAAGGAGGCCTTGCCTGATGGAGTCTCTCCCCTCACCTTCAGGATAAGAACAGAAATTGTGCTCTGGAGGCACAGTGGCAGCGGGAGGCCCCATTAACTAAGTGCAGGGACTGTTGGCTGTTCAATGGAACTTCTCTCCTCTTCTTGTCCATCCCCCGTGTCCCCTGAAATCTGTTCTGGAGGATCTCCCAGCCCTCTGGGAAAGATTTGGGGAAGGCATAGGGGCACATGGGGAGAGGAGAGGGAAGGGATAGTTCCATTGTTCCATTGCACAAGTGGAAATCCTTGCACCGGGTGATTTTTTTTTAGTGCGATTTCATCCATAGTGCCTGGGCTAGCTTCACACCCTGGTTTTGGGTCTCCAAAAATTGGACAGCATGCCTTCATCAATGCAGGATTAGGATTGCTATATTTTGCTTAACTCTCCCCACATTCACCTATATTATTACTCTCTTTGTAACCAGCAGTGATTCGTAGCCTATTGGGATTGGTAAGGCAGGGAGGCCAATCGCAGGCCAATACATGCCCCGACTGGCTGTAAATAAGAGGTTGGTGGGGCCGTGTTGCATTTGCCCTCATGGACCATCCGCCCCTGTAATATAGCCACAGGCAAATTGTTAAAATCACAGGAAGGGATTGTGATTATTCTTGCTCCCCCATAATTTCATAAAAGTCAGTATCTTCCTCTGCCTACTTTTCCAGCTAAGTAAACTACCCCCAAGATGCTAGTGCCAGAGATTTGCCATATCAGCTCGATCCATTTATCATCCTGCTAGCAGACAGCTGAGCTAGCCTGCATAGAGGCTCCTTTGCTGCAGGTGCTGGTCAGCTCCTGCCCACAAGCGGACAGCTGGATGAGTCACCACTCATATCCCCAAGTGGCAGCTGTGAATTTTCCTTGCCATGCCAAGTTTCGTGCCAAAAAATGGAGAAGCACAAAGGCTGCACAAAGGCAATGACCCAGTCCTGAATATATTTACAGTGGTACCTCGGGTTACATACGCTTCAGGTTACATACGCTTCAGGTTACAGACTCCGCTAACCCAGAAATATTACCTCAGGTTAAGAACTTTGCTTCAGGATGAGAACAGAAATCATGCTCTGGCGGCGCAGCAGCAGCAGGAAGCCCCATTAGCTAAAGTGGTGCTTCAGGTTAAGAACAGTTTCAGCTAAAGAACAGACCTCCGGAATGAATTAAGTACTTAACCCGAGGTACCACTGTACTAGGAAGCAGATACTGTGGAACTCAAATGGTTCCAAACTAAGTGTGTGTGTGTGTGTGTGTGTTTTGTTTATTTATTTATTATATTTATACCTAATCTTTCCTTCAAGTGGCTCAAGATGGTGTACATGGTTATGCCCCCTCCTCATTTTATCCTCACTACAACCCTGTAAGGTGGGTTAGGCTGAGAGGCAGTGAGTGGCCCAAGGCCTCCAAGTGAGCTTTGTAGCTGAGTGGAGATTTTAACCCTAGTCTCCAAGGTTCTGGTCTGAAACCACTACACCACACTGGCTCTCAGTTTAGGCTTGGGATGCCGAGGTCTTTGACTTACATCCAACTAAGTGATATTCAGAGTTGACCCACTGAAATCAATAGACTTAAGTCTATTGATTTCAGTTGGCCTACTCTGAACATGATGTACCGTATTGGCCCGAATATAAGCCACACACAAATATAAGCCGCACCTCTAAAATTGGAGGGGGGGGAGAAAAAAAGAAAATATATAAGATAAGCCACTCCATTCCTCACTGCTTCTGGTTGCATACTGGGGGTGGGGGCTGCATTGCCAGCGGCCTTCCCCCTTCTTCACTTTCTCCCTTCCCGGCCTTGGGGGAGGGGGCAGGGGACTATGTACAGGGCGGGCACTGCTTTGCCACACTCCTGTTGCTGTTTGCCCGTGTTCCTGCCTACATAGCATAAGATCAGGAAAATAAGCTGCAAGAAGCCAATACAGTGGTACCTCGGGTTAAGTACTTAATTCGTTCCGGAGGTCCGTACTTAACCTGAAACTGTTCTTAACCTGAAGCACC
Source organism: Podarcis liolepis (assembly GCF_965112155.1). NCBI lineage: Eukaryota > Metazoa > Chordata > Lepidosauria > Squamata > Lacertidae > Podarcis > Podarcis liolepis. The sequence goes on along the minus strand of NC_139555.1, from coordinate 83,511,933 downwards.
ACTTTAGCTAATGGGGTCTCCTGCTGCTGCCGCGGCGCCGGAGCATGATTTCTGTTCTGAAGCAAAGTTTTTAACCTGAAGCACTATTTCTGGGTTAGCGGAGTCTGTAACTTGAAGCGTATGTAACCTGAAGCGTATGTAACCTGAGGTACCACTGTACTTCTCCCCTGTTCCAGCATATATATGGATGGGGACAATTGCACACAGACCCCACCCCGATCTGGCATGTGGTCTCCACATGTGGATAGATTGTCTGATGGTCACCTGTGCATGTACATAACATATTTGTTTTCCGAATCAATATATATATATATATATATATATATATATATATATATATATAGCCTGCCGATTGCTATGACCTGACTGTGATCAGCTCACAGGAACAAGCAGGCCGGCTACTTCTCTGGAGGCACCTGTGTTACGGGATACAATCCCTGATGAGAACCAAGAGGCCCCATCTATATCGGCATTCTGACGGCTTTTGAAAACACATTCCTTGATCTCTGTCCCTGAGTCTCCTGTTCTAATTGCTGGGTTGTTTTCATGAGATGGTTTTACTGTGTATTTTAATTATGGGTGTCTATATTTTAACGTATGTATAACTAGTTTTTACACTTTGTAAACCACAAAGAAGCCTATTTTGACACTGGCATTAAGCGTTATATTAATGAATGAATGAATCACCAGGAAAACAACTGTACAATTTGTACATTCATAGGTAGTAGTCAGACAACCCATGCCCTCGTGTGCAGATGGGAATAGCATAGGGTTGAACACTCAGTTAGGTAATAGGGAAGACCTGTGCACATTCACTCCCCTCCATGCATTGGGCTAGACTGGAAAGAAGGGGTCAGCAAATATTTTAGCAGGGGGCCGGTCCACTGTTCCCCCAACCTTGTGGGGGGCCAGACTATATTTTGAAGAAAAAAAGAATGAACAAATTCCTATGCCCCACAAATAACCCAGAGATGCATTTTAAATAAAATCACACATTCTACTCATGTAAAAACACCAGACAGGCCCCATAAATAACCCAGAGATGCATTTTAAATAAAAGGACACATTCTACTCGTGTAAAAACATGCTGATTCCCGGACCATCTTTGGGCCGGATTTAGAAGGAGATTGGGCCAGATCCAGCCCCCGAGCCTTAGTTTGCCTACCCATGGTATTGTCTGAAGCGACCCAGAGACAGCTAAGAAGAATTTGGAGTGAGGATAGTAATTTTGAATCGAGAGAGGGGAAAGAGAAATAGTGTTACGTTGAGAGTTTCTACTGGGGGACAAACCTTGCGGTAATTGCAACAGCAAATTTCTGGGAATCAAGCGCAGTACAGTTGTACCTTGATTTTCAAACAGCTTAGTTCTTGAATGTTTTGGCTCCCAAATGCCACAAACCCGGAAGGGATTGTTCTGGTTTGCGAACTATTTTTGGAAGCTGAATGTCCAACAGGGCTTCCACAGCTTCTGATTGGCTGCAGTTGACTTCCAAGGTATGACTGTATTACGTTGCCTGCTTACAGGTCTGCATTTGCTTCCACTGTGTTCTGCTTGCACATTAATAACCAAAACAAATAGTACAAAGACACCTAAGTCTCTGCCGATCTCATTCAAAGGAAATGAAACCTTGTGTAATATCACCACTAGACTTCTTTCCACTTGGGGAATTGGGAGTGAGTGGGGTGCATAAGAGCATCAAACACAAATGCACCAAATGGCATAAAACAGCCGTTGGCTCTTTTTCTTAAATTTGCTCTTACAAACCAGTTTGGTTTGGTCAAATAAATCCTGAAAGAAGGCGGCTTGGAGACATGGGAATGCTTGAATGGTAGCTTTTTTGAAGTGGTCTTTAATGGGTTCTGCATGACAGCAGCTTGGGGGGGGCGGGCAGGGGGGCGGGAGATGCAGGATTTATTGGCTTGGGAACAGCAAGCTGCTACTCTGGGATAGAATTATCTGGATCGAACAATCTTTAGAAGCACACCATTCGTGCTAATTTGCCCCGTCTAGCTTGTATGGTTAATGTAATGGCCTTTGTACCAGAGATAAAATTCTGGAACCCGTTGTAATGGCTAGTGAAGAGTTTCAACATCTCTTCTGAGAATGAAAACACAGTGGTGCCAGATTCAACAGAGAAACTTCAGATGCTGAGAAAGTGAATCTCCAGGGTAACAATTAAAAACGCAGGAGATTTTCCTATCTTCTGTGATGGCGGTCTTCAACTGGCAGGTTGTGACCTGCCACTGAGTCATGCAGTGCCATGTCCAGATTTCAGAGGACCCTGGGAAAGGTGCCCTCTGGGGACCCCACCACTACCCTGTCACTTTCCCTCTCCTCCAACCTGGAGAGCATTTCACTTTCTTGATAACTCCAACCAGTTTGTTTGTTTGTTTGTTTGTTTGTTTGTTTGTTTGTTTTTAAAAGAAGTGGGGAATGAGCCCCTTTGTCATTTTGATTAGAACATGTTAAACTGCTTTTTGGAATGTAAAAAACCACCTGTTTTTTAATGTGTGTTCATTGCTGTGTCTGCTGCTGCCCTAGGCTCCTTCAAGTGGAAAAGTGGGAATCATCATCATCATCTAAAACTCGGATTATAGAATTACAAAGGTTGCTAGCACACTCAGCAATCTCTAACTTTTTAAGAAAAGTTAGGGGAAATGGTCCTTTCCCCTACTGCCTGCCTAGTTACTTATCACCTTTCCCTGTTGTTGTTGTTGTTGTTGTTGCTCCTCCTCCTCCTTCCCAGGCAGGCAGCTGCAGCCCCCACATCATCTTAAAATAAAATAAAAAGTCCATCAGGTGCACTGCTGCAAATGGAGCAAAGCTTGCCCTCTTCAGTTCTCAGAATACCTCTCTGGACCTATGAGAGACCCAGAGGCCCTCTAGGGATTATTGCAACAATAACAACATTGTTTGCTTGTCTGTGTTTTAAAGACACAATAGGTTGGAGACTACTGGCTATTGTGGGGCTGGCATTTGGGAGTCTAGGTTCAGTCCCTCTCATTTCCAGGTAGTGCTGGGAACAGCCCCTGCATGATGCCATGGCAACCTAGGAAGCAGTCTTCTTTGGAGTCAGATTATTGGTCCATCTAGCTTAGTCTCGTCTACAATGACTGGCAGCAGCTCTCCAGGGTTTCAGACAGGGTCTCTCCCAGCCCTATCTGGAGATGCTGGGGATTGAACCTGGGACCTTCTGCTCACAAGGTTTCGCCACTGAACTATAGCCCTTACCTGATCATGGCAGCCACTGCGACTGCCACTGAGCTAGATGGAGCACTGAACTGACTCAGCTTAAGGCAAGTATATCAGTTCCTAGGTGTGAGCCTACTCCAAACTGAATAAAGATCTTACCTCTGATCTAAAGCCTGCAAATTCTTTATGTTGACGAAACGGATGGAATATTCCACAGCTAATCCAGTGGGAGTTAAATTCATTCTGCCTAGTTGCTGCCTGTTATCTTATTTTGTCTAGACGGACACCCTAAGTGAGGGAACATTGGGAGACTTGAAAATATAGCTTCCTCTCACTTGATTTGTATACTTTGACAAGGCCAGCGTGACCCCCTGTAGCCTTTGCAGGATGCAATCAGAAAACCTGAGAGTGAAATATAAATGTTACTGGCATGCCCAGCTTCTCACCAATATCCAGTTACTTTGTCCCCTTCATGAGAGTCGAGAAGACCAAGCTGAGACTTACTGGATTCCCTGAATCACCTTCCAGTAACTGGAGCAAGATGTTTGCCGCATGCTGTCCTCAGGAGTTTCCCAGTTGTGCTAGCTTAGTTGTTGCATTCACGTTTCCTTGCACGTCTGCAGTCATTTCAAAGGCTCATAACCATCTCTGGTTTCATGTTATTTTAAGTGATGGATCACTTCCCACTGGCATGTAAGTTTTTGTTGACTCACTTTCAAATTACAAAGGGAAGAACACTTTATACGGAACACACTCTCAATGCTTATAAAACTTTGTCTGTTTGGGAAGAAAGTGTGTCAGTGCAAGACGGTTCAGGTTAACTCAGCCTTTGCTAACCTGGTGCCCTCCAGATGTTTTAGACTACAATTCCCATTAGCCCCAGCCAGGGGCAAAGGCTGGGTTAAAATATAGCAGTTTCAACATTTTTAGTGCTTCCTTTGTAAAAGTACTGGCCATAATCCAGGAAGGAGTTATGTATAGATCTATTTCCTGACATTTCGAGGGCATACTGATGGCCAAGGCAGCCTACACTGTTCTCCTGATGTTCTGAGCTCCACACAGCACTCTGCCATTCCCCTTCTGATCTACAAGATGTCTGGCAGGTCTCAAAATTATTTATTATGCCCCTTGCTATGTCTTAAAGTTGCTAGGTCCAGGCCCTCAGAGATAACCTAAGAATTTAGGGGGATCTAACCTCCCCTCCCCCCACAACTCTTAACAGTATTACGTATAATTCGTCAGGCTGCTTCTAAATACGGAGAGTCTTGTTCTGTTTAATTGGTCAAGGGCATGAGAAGTTTTGGAGTGGGGTGTGCAAATGGATCTTCTTACTAGGGGCATTATAATAAGCCCTCTTAATTCCTTCGATTCCTTCTCCCAGATCACAGAAACTAGGTTTCTAGGTTAAGTGCTTAGATCTTTGGAAATTGGACAGCAATTTGCTGTTTGATCACAGGTGAGTTGACTGTAAATAGCAGTCACACAATAATTGTCATCTATCCATCAATCTAATATAAGCTCCTACTGTTTTTGTAGGTGTAGATATGGATAGGGAATAAAGCCACTCCTTCCAATCCACTCATGGAACTGTGGGAAAGTTCAGGGTCAAGGCTGGCCTAGTTCTTCCAGGAGACCTATTTCTGGCATTTCCTGAGGTGTCAGACAGTTAACTGCAAGATACGGAAACTTGGCTCAGCCTCTTTCGCCTGGATTACTAAGGAACGGGATTGTGTGATTACTTGTGAGTGCCTATTCTTAGTTAGCCTCAGCAGAACGAGAGCCAAAGAAACTTCCCATTTCCTGATCCTATTAACGAGGGTCTATTTTGTAACACCGGCTAACCAAATGGAGTGATGCAAGAGAAACTTTCCCCGAACTCCTGTTTCACTACTGTAATTTCCCACCCCTTCCCCCACAGTTGTGGCTATCAGTAACACTGTTTTATTGCCAGATTTGTTGGCAAGCTTCCCTGCTACTGCTTTGAAGGGGACAGGACTAGAGTATGGGCAGTTTTTATTATGATTTGTTTTATTTTTAAAGGGGGGCATGATTCTCAGAAAGCTTAGAAGTTAAGGACGAGGAGCAAATGCTGTACAGTGTCACCTCTGGATATGAATTTAATTTGTTCTGGGGGTCCGTGTGCACCCTGAAACATTCGTATCCAGAGGTGCCTGTTCTGCACAGATGCGCGCGGCAGTAGCCCACTTCTGCGCAGGCGCGGCCGCCAGAAGCCTTCCCATTACTTCCAGGTTTGCCGTACGTAACCTGAGGTTCCACTGTACTGCATTCAGGTATGGCTAGAGATATGCAAGGAGAGGTGTCTGGGAAGCAACGAGAAGTGAATGATTTTGCAGACAGAGTTCTTAACAGAAGTAAGAGGGTGCAGCTGAGATAACGTAAGTCTAGAAAGGAGAAGTTGGAATAGAAAGATGCCCAGAGGGGGGCAGAGAGGAAGGGCCATAATTTTTTGTAATGTAAGAGGAAGAAGTGGCATGACAGACTTAATACAGACAGGTCATGGTAGATGGCAGTACCCATTTGACAGGGGTCAAATCAGAAATTAAGGGGTTTCCCCCATTTATGATTGCTGAAGAATTTACTCAAATTATTGCTTTACCTAGGCAGGGGTCAGCTCAATATATTTTCTTGCCTGAGGCAGAACAGCAAATGATGCCCACTTCCAAGTTTGCATCGTACCCATGGCTGCCCAAGTTGTTTCGGCACCTGAGGCGGACAATCCCACAAACGTATTTCCCTAGGAGTAAACAGACAACCATCAATGAAATAGCTAATCGCTTGCTACCCATTCACGAAACCCAGAGTGATTCCAGATGGGACTTAATATTGCAAATCATTCTGATATCACAGACAGGAAATTGGCAACATTGATTCCCCCCCTTGACAATCTGGATTCAATGGAGAAAAAATGCAGGCTGGCATTTTGATGCCAACAACTCATGCGGATAGTGTGAAAAATTTGCATGCATGAGAAACACCCATACCACAATAACTATGGGGAAGGGTTGTAGCTTCCAGTCAGAAGTTCCTAGGCTCAGTCCCTGGCACCTTCAGTTACGGCTGGGAAAGAGTCTTGCCGGAAACTCTGGAGAGAACCGCTATCAGTGTAGACAATGCCAAGCTTTATGGACCTATGGTCTGGTTCCATATAGAATCATAGAATTGTAGAGTTTGAAGGGCCTCAAAGGGTTGCCTAGTCTAATCTCCTGCAATGCAGGAATCATGGGATTCTTATGTTCTCAACGCTCATCTGGAAGCATCCCCCAAACCAGCTGCCTAGGGTAGCCACAACAATCTGCCACACTAATACCTGCATAGAGGTGAGGTATCCATTCTTTACAAAGGTTTGCAGGCCAACCCCTTTGGACAGAGGAAGCTTTGTATTTTGGTCCTTTTCTTCTCAGGATTGTTGGGTAACAAGCAGAATGCGGGACAACCGGGAACTCAAATGGGTAAAAGGTAAAAGAATTTCACGTGATTCATTATGTGAAGGTCTCAAAGGGCACCGACTGCAAGCTTATCTGCTGGGTTTTTTGTTTTGTTTGCCCAGAGCTATCGGCTTAGGTTATATTTAGCAAAATGCTTCTGCAACTGGACAAGACTTCCTGTCCTGACAATTCCCTCTGTGTTTGTGTGTTCTTAGGACATTTACCTCTTGACTTCACCGTAGTTGCTTAAGTTTCCAGGCCTTGCACACGGTAGGTACGTGGTCCAGGCACCCGTTACAGTGTTCACTTTAACACTGAATCAGAACAAACAGCAATCCACATTTTCCACAGATTGCTGTTTGCTACATTTTTATGGTACAGAGCGGGTTTTCGTGGGGAAAGTGTCAGGGCAAAAAAAGAGACGTGGAGCTTTAAAGCATGAACCTGTACCTAGAAACATGACATGAAAGGAAGTCTGGGGGAGCCCTGAGTGATGCAAAATCGTCCTTGACAAAGTTCTCTTTTGCATACCTGCCAAGTGTCTCGCTTTAAGTGGGACATCCTAGATTTACAGCAGCCGCTCTGGCAGCATGGTGCAGGGAGCTGTCCTGGATTTTGGTTAGGGTATGCTTTTGTATGCTGAAGTTCTTGAGACAGTGTAGCTTACTTGTTGTTGTTTAGTCGTTTAGTCATGTCTGACTCTTCGTGACCCCATGGACCAGAGCACGCCAGGCACCACTGTCTTCCACTGCCTCCCGCAGCTTGGTCAGACTCATTCTGGTAGCTTCGAGAACACTGTCCAACTATCTCGTCCTCTGTCGTCCCCTTCGCCTTGTGCCCTCCATCTTTCCCAACATCAGGGTCTTTTCCAGGGCGTCTTCTCTTCTCATGAGGTGGCCAAAGTACAAAGTAGCTTACTAGGCACAACAAATAAGTAATGTTTTCATTATGATACTAGAAGCAAAGATCATTCTTATGTAACTGAGGTCTCCATTAAAAATGGTCTGTGGAGAGCAGTTTCCTCTCATCTTTAACAAGGGAACCTTCCTTCAATCTGCACAGATTCGCTGGTTCCATGCCACCTTTTAGTTTCACGTGTGCGAAACAATATCTGGCATGCTGGGAACTATGACAAGTTCCTCTTGGCCATCTGAGCCTTCCAGCCAGCTGAGATGGCCAAGAGCCACTTGTATTTCTGACATCAAATGCTCAAAAACATGAGTCAACTGTCCTTAACAAAATCACAGAACAATAGATTTCAGCAATACATGCAATAGATCCCGTACCTCTTTTGATTTCAATTCCCTGCAATGAGTCTGAGCTTTTTGGTTATGCTGAGGTCACGTTTTCCGCATTTCTCTGCCATGATGAGGGCAAACGAAACCTGAGCTTTTAAAAAAAGAGAGCAGTCATTTGAAGGCCACACAAATGATCCTTCTGTGCTCTGTAGACCACATTCTGCAATGGTGCTCCTAAATAACAGGAAGCAAATAAATAAAAACCGGCAGTGCTATTGCCAGCCACGGTTTCCCATTATATGGACAGAGCAAACACTATGTAGTAGATGTTCCAGCTTCCCAGTTTTGCCATAACAGCAGGACTTAAAGGAAAGAGTGTGCTGAGAGAGGAACGAGATGGGAGAGGATTTCGATTAGGTTCACATTTATCACCTAATTTCCACTTTCCAAAACCATATGCAAATGGGAAAGCAACCACACTCTCAGTCAGTAGAGCATGATTTTCTTAATCTCAGGGTTGTGGGTTCGAACCCCACATTGGGCAAAAGATTCCCAACAGATTCCTGCAGGAGGTTGGACTTGATGTCCCTCATGACCCCTTCCAACTCTACAGTTCTGTGATTTGAAATTTGCACTTCTCTGTATTCTGCAATGCACTTCCCCAGCAAAGTATACAAAATTCACACAGTGGGGCAAAGTGTGCATATACATGCATTTATTGGTGAAAGTAATGAAGAGAGAGATAGTGTGTTATGTTAAGTGAAACTGCAAAAATAAGCTAGGGAAAATTGCATACGAAAATGTGTATACTAGGAGAAAGCTAAAATGCTGGTGTGTTTTCAGGAGCACTTTTTGGCCATAGGCTTTACATGGCTCCAGGACTGTGGGGGTCACCCACCCCTGAAACAGAGCACTCATTTAAAGATGGGTATGTGAAAATCCACCACCTTCTGCCCTATTGGAATGCTGGAGCATGCATGGCCTGCGGAGGAGAGAAACTGGTGAAATGGCTCCATTGAGAAAGCTGCACAATTCTTTGAGGAGAGGAAGGCTGTAAATAAAGGCAGGCAGAACGGAGCGTAGCCTTGTTTTTGGCAAGTGCAGCAGAAATGCTTCCTGAGGCACGAATTCTCTTTCGCGAGGCAGAAGCTCCAGCCCCACAGCGCCCTCTAGTGCCACGCTGCAGCACTGAGTAAACAGCAGCAGGGAGAGGCAGATTGTCCTTTGCAGCATCAAACATCATCTCCCATTTTGCCCAGATCGCCTTGCCCTCTGCTTATATCCATGCCATCATAATTAATTTATTACTCAGATGAGCTGACGTTGACCGAGAAGGGAAAGACAAGTAGGTTGCTTTGTTTTTAGCCCTGTCCTTTGCTCATAGGGAGGAAAAAACCAGGCTAACACGAGATGCATTGGAAGATGTCCGGGTACAGAGCTCGCCTCTGGTCTAAATGGTTCACCCAAATTGAGCTGATGAGAATGAGTGTGACTGAGCCACATTCAGAAGTGGCCGGGACTGGTTTGGGTGCCTTGAAAAACATTACTGGGTGTTCCCTGCACAGCAAAGAGACGTCAGGGACAAGTAGAGGTTTTAAACAATTAAACAAAAGCATTTCCTGTATAAAGAGGCCAGCTGGCAGGCTGTTTAATCTCCCTTCTTTTAGCAATAAGGACATGAAGGTAAATAGGGACTTCTTGCCAAAGTCGATGGAGTGAATGACAGGACTGCAGAGTCAGTGAACATGACTCAGTGAATTTTGCTTTCCAAACCCCCCTCTGATCTGAGATGGGCATTTCTTTCTTTTTTTAACAGCTTCACTAGTAAAAGGCCATAATGACTGTTAAATTGTTGAATCATAGAATCATAGAGTTGGAAGAGACCACAAGGGCCATCGAGTCCAAAGGTTAACCAGTTTGGCAAAGTGATCTGAATTAGCAAAAACAATGAATGGCATGGCTGTTCTGAACAGCCTGCCATCATCGTTAGATCTACCAACCAGTCAGCATTTTCTCAGTTTGATCCCTAAAATGATGTTCTTGCAAATAGCTAGGAGTCTGAAAAGCCAGAATCTATTAGGCTCTGCTCAGCTCAGCTCTGCCCATTATCTGTCTGGAAAATCAATAATTAGAATCCATCCTGATGAGTATTTGTTATTTTTTATTTTTAAAAAATGACCCAAGGATGCATGATTTATCTCACAGATATGCTTGCAAAAACACTGAATTAGAATCTCAAAATGGGCAGATTATCAGATGAAGGTTTGACTACTCTGGAGGTTAGCTACCAGTGATACTGATAAAGTTTGCAGTTCCTTGGCTTGGAATGTTGGCATCCATCTTTCTTGGGAGACAGTGAAAGAGCATGTCTTTGGGGGTGAAGTAAAAATATGAATATTAATTCTGACCACTTGCAATGCTCACCGTTAATACACTACTATGCACAAGCTACCGGTATGTGCACTATGCACTATTCCCAGCTCTGATTTCAATCTAAGTCAGAGATGAAGACCTCCATTCCAATCCACCTCTGCTACGACTGCTACTCCAGCAGCAATAACATTGCCCTCCTCCTTCATACAATGAATGCTGCCCCAGCAATAGCATCTCGAGCACAAAGAACCCTGGGAAATATTGCTTCTCCAGGGCACCTGACTAAGGCTGCCACAGAAGCAGATCCATCTGAAGATATTTTGCTGCCTGAGATGCAGCAGCAAATGGCATCCCTCTCCCAAGTCAATGCACGCAGTGCCCAAGGCCACCAAGTTATTTTGGCATCTGGGGCAGGAAATCCCACATGCCCCTCTCTTCCCTGGAAGTAAAAATACAATAGCAATAAACTAAATAACTAACAATATGTCATCCTTCAATGACACCCAAAATCAGCTGCCTGAGGTGGCTGCTTTCCTTGGTCTAATGGTAGGGCAGGCCCATTCAGGGAAGATGGATGGATGGAGAGGAGAGAAAGGGAACTCATTTTCTGTTGCTTGTAGCCATCAGGTAATGGAAGATTGTCCAGAGTGGTAGTGAGCTGGGGGCTCAGAGGTGGCAATTATGAATGAATTTAAGAACTGTTGGTGAGGGATAAAACTTTTCTCCTCTTCCAGTCCTGAGCCAAAGCGTAGCTATTCCACAGTAAATGTTCAGCGTGGAAGCACACTCAAGAGAATGAATGAACCTCCCCCTATATCACACTTACTGTTTATCAAATATTTTAGCACATTTACCTATAACTTAAGAATCAGGACCCCAAACTGCATTGTGACCAACCTAAGGTGGGTTCCACTAACAATTCAACCTCTGTAAAAAAAATGTGCTTTCCCCCCCCTTTTCAGAGAGGGATTGATAAAGAAAAGGAGGAAGAGAGGGGGAAGTAGGAAGAAGAGGGGGATGGAGAAAGAGAAACATGTGGGAACAGCAGGCCAGACATATACAGTAGTACCTCAGGTTAAGAACTTAATCCGTTCCGGAGGTCCGTACTTAACCTGAAACTGTTCTTAACCTGAAGCACCACTTTAGCAAATGGGGCCTCCTGCTGCCGCCGTGCTGCCGGAGCACGATTTATGTTCTCATCCTGAAGCAAAGTTCTTAACCTGAAGCACTATTTCTGACTTAGTGGAGTGTGTAACCTGAAGCGTATGTAACCTGAAGTGTATGTAACCCGAGGTACCACTGTATAGCTAAAGGAAAATGGAAAAGTGGGTGTCATGTGGCAAATTGGTTGGGGTAAAACATGGGTAACAAGACCAAGGATGTTAAAATCTACTGGAACAAGCTATTTTCTACTCACAGTTGCTTCAAGCTTTCCCTCATGAATGGCTGGGCACGGGGAAGGAAAAGAGATGGGATATGCCATCTGTGTCTCACAGCTTTGAAGCAAACATATGGCTTTGGATTCCTAGAATTTCCCAATTCCAATTTGTCTCCAGACAGACCCATGCTTGTGTGAACATTGCCTTTGCAGATCTCTCAGCACACAAGGCCTGTCTGTCATAATCAGAGTATCCTGGGATAACCTCTTCATACTGCTTCCTCTTTTCAGTCTTTGGTTTTAAAAAGGACCTACTTGGCTATATTTTCAGGCACCAGGATATAGCAGAACGTGCCCCAAACTTTCCATACAAGGGCGCAATCCAAAGTTAAGGGCCCAAATTCCACAGAGTACACATTTTGCACAAGTAGGGCTAGGTGCTATCTGCATAAGTGAATAAAAGAAACTGGTATTCCAGTCAGCTATATATATCAAAGAAGATGGGAAGGATGAATCCAGTATTTATTCATATCCTGCATTTTGTCCTAAGAAGTTTTTTTAACATACACAGATACGTACAGAGAGAGCCGAGTTTTCAGATCAGGCTTTAGAATTGCATCTATGCCCTTATCTATTATTATTAATAGAAGTATTAGAGGAAGAAGAAGCAACAGTTTTATCACCCTCCTCCCTTTCAGTCATATTTCAGAGTAGCTTACAAAAGTAATAAAACCAGTGCTTTTTTCTGGGGAGGGGGACACAGGGGTACCCAACAATACCCCTAAACATTTTGTGAATCTTTGTACTTTGGACCGCTTACTGATTTGAACTTACTGATTTGGACCTCCCCGATTTGGACTATAAAATGGTGATTTTTCTTGAGTCAAAATGAGAGTACACCTAAACATTTTTTTTATAGAAAAAAAAAGCACTGAATGAAACTATCTTGCTTTGGATACAGCTCCTGCTTAGATTGGGTCAAAGAATCTATCTGTCTTGGTGATCCCAATGGAGAAAGTTAAACATGTGCTTAGATCCAGATATAAAGAGAATTCGTGCTTCGTTATTTCAAGACAAGAATGTATGATCCGTCTCTCAGAAACCCTTCCAAATATTCTGTGCTGCTTTCTTCACTCAAGAATCCCCCAACAATTCTGCAATACTCTCTTCCTCACGATATCCAGCAACTTGGAGGCAAATCATCCACAGTGGACCTAAATTCATGAGAGAGTATATTGCACATAGAAATAGAATGATGGTTTCTTTGAATCAGTTATAGATTCACACCCTCAGTGCTCAAAGATATTTGACTGAGAAATCACAGGAAGGAAAGCTACCTAATGCCCCCAAAGACTCAGGGCAAGGAGTGAGGGAGAAGCTGTGTATATGCCCCTCTTGCACTGAGAACCAAAATGCTTCTCCTGTTCTGGAGACCTTCTGCTCTGTGGCACATTTCCCCATTTGCCTGCAAAGGAGAATACTTGGTTCAAATGACAAAAGTGTAGGGGAGGAGAGAGAGGCGGCAGCTAGGGAAATCTGCTCATGTTGTGCCATGTGAGGACAGCATTGTGCAAAGCGTAGCTGTAAGCAGTGTGTGTGTGTGTGTGTGTGTGTGTATGATGAGTGTGTGTGATGAGTTTAAAACTCCCCCCTCCAAAAAAATATACAAAGGGGGCAATGGAAGAGGCGTGTGCCCATTGCCGGACTGTGACACAGCAGCTGAGAGCTGCCGGGCTATGTTAACAATAGCAGTAGATATTAAAAGGTCAGAGGGAGGAAGGGAGGGAATAAGAGAGCGGTTTATTTTAAATACAGTTGATGGATGTGAAAATAAGCACACACAAAAACCACTTGAGCCAGCATTGGTAGATTATTCCTGGTAGGCTGGAAAGAACAATTTCCAGGGGCAACAAGGGTGGGGTTACTTATTCAAAACCAGTGAATTTCTCTTTTCTTCTCTTCCCTCTCTGGTATCATTCTGCTTTCTAAAAATAGTCAGCTGTAGATGTTCTATTTATTTCATATAATTTACACACTGTTTGGTTGTGGTTGTTTTTAAAAAAGCCTTCAAAGCCTTTTCTTTCCATTTTGTTGGTGCAATTAAGGAAGTGGAGACCAGGAGACGTTGTCACAGAGGCACCTAAATGTCCCCTGGTTAGAAGAACATAGTTTTCCTTCCCAATCCATTTCTCTCCTAGGAGAGACTGATATCTCATGGGACCAGGAAGAAGACAACAGATCTAAAGCATAACATATTGTATGTCCAGAGAACCACCACTGTTGCTCCGCCCACATTTGTCTCTGGCCACACCCACTAAGAGCAGGTGCTCCCAGGAAGGTTGCCTATTGGGAAATGTGGCCCTTTGTGGGAATGTTCAGGGAGGCAGGAGAGGATAGTTTGTTTAATTATATCCTTTCCAACTTGTGTTAACAAGTTCTACAATTTAGCAGAGTAACACCCCCCTTTTTAAACTTGTACAGCAGATAGTGTTTGCCAGGCTTGTATAAACCTCTAAAATAAGTTTCCTTGGTAATTCCCCTTTATTCCCTCATAAAAAGATTAGACACGACACAGTCTTGTATAAAAGTATAAAAGAGTTTACTCACACATCCTGTTCACAGAAAGATCCCAGAAGGCAGACTTAGGTTACAAAATATATACACCTGGAATCTATCCCATAAAGAGATAGTCCCTTTGTCCTCTCTTGGCTAGAAGCCAAGAGAGCATCTTAGGCTAGGCAGATGTTGCTTCTTCGACAAATGGAGTCAGAGAGAGAGAGAGATGGTGGCCAGTCCTATGCTTTTGTTACCTGCACAGGTGAGGCCACACCCACCTCTGGTCACATGTAGAGGAAGTCTGTCCCAGCCTAGGAGGAAACAGGAAGTTCTGACTGGCTGGTCCAGACATCCCCTTTTTATGTCCACTCTAGGGATGTTGTACTTGACTGCTCTGTGCTTCGCATCCCACACCCTTGGACTGAGAAAGGTTTCCCATCCCTATTCTAGGGCACAAGAACATGAGAAGAGCCCTGCTGGATCAGGCCAATGTCCCATCAAAGCCCAGCATCCTGTTCTCACAGTGGCCAACCAGATGCCTGTGGAAAACTGCAAGTCGGACCAAAGCACAAGAGTATTCTCCTCTCCTGTGTTATCCAATAACTGTGTATTCAAAAATATTGCTGCCTCTGACCATTAAAGCAGAGCATAGCCAGCATGGCTACTAGCCTCTTTTAAGGCCATCCAAGATGGTGGCAATCACTGCCCCATGTGGAAGCAAGTGCTATAGTTTAACTATATGCAGCATGAAGAATACTTTCATCTGTTCTGAATCTTCCAACATTCACCTTCCTTGGAGACCCTCAAGTTCTAAGCCATGAGAGAGGGAGAAAAATTTTTCCTCTATCCACTGTCTCTATGCCATGAATAATTTTATAAACAACTATCTTGCCAACTCTTAACCACCTTTTCTCTAAATTAAGAAGTTCTAAACATGCCTCATAGGCCTTGTAACCTTCTCAAGGTGTGTTGGAAACCCCAACTTTGCATTGTAAATTATATTACTGGAAAACAGACAGAGGCTTCATCCTGACTCATTGCTACAGTCATTCATTTTCATACAAAAACACACCTGTGCACACCCACACAAGTGCCTCACTCACATAACTAAGCATTTTGATTGCTGCTCTGCTCGTAGAAACGGGAGCGGAAAGGTTTTGCTAGTAGGTGTGTGTCTTTTACTGACAACTAAATATCAGGGTTACTAATTAGACATATCTAGCACCCCTGCAGCCAATAATCACAGCTTTGAATAACACATAGTTCTCTGAGTTTTCTACTGGTCAGCACAGCTTCTTGGACGTGACAAATACAGTGGCCTTCCACGTATGCAAAGTTCACATGGGTGGAGTGGAAGTTGAGGAGAATCTGAACCTATAAATTGTTAGTGTACCTTCCATACACTGAAGCGCGGCATATTCTATATGGCTTCTGCACGTTACTCAACCTCATGGATTCCTGCATCTTGTCTAATTGCGACATTTGAAAATGAAGGTGCTTTGCGGTGGTATGTGATCTGAAAACCATCTTGACTGGGAATGTAAAGCAACTCAATGCATATCAAATATGTGCAAGGGGGGAGAAATATTAGCTCATTAAATATATGTGTAAATGTAGCCTCAATAACGTCTTTGAAAAATAGCAACCATTGCCTTATACCAGTGTTTCCCAACCTTTTTTGGGCAAAGGCACACTTGTTTGATGAAAAAAATCTCGAGGCACACCACCATTACAGCCCCGTGACGTCAGCGCGCAGCGTCACGCCGGGAGGGACGCACAAAAGTGTAACTTTCAATTTTTTTCCCTCCCCCTTGCCGGGGAACCTCCAAGCTTTGGGGGTGGGGGGGAGGAGGCAGCAAAGCGAGGGACTGAGGGACTCCTCCAACGACAAGGGTTGGGGAAGAAGAGAAAGGGCTATTCCGCTCCAGTCATGGGAGGGGAATATGTACTGGCCCAACTGGTGTGCGGTCTTCGGAAAGCGGGGTGCGGGAAGGAAGCCTAGGCTCGGGGTCCACCGACCTCGGCGGAGAAAGGCAACAACCGGAGCCGATGACGAGCCGGCGCGTGCGTGCAGCGGCTGGCCTCGAGCTCGGGAAGCTGCGCGCGGCGATGTTGACGCGGGGCGCGCGAGAGCTTGGGGGCGGGGGGGCGGGAGAGAGAAAGAGTTGGCAGCACCAGGCGCTGTTACTTATTGCGCTGCGGACGCTGCCAGCAACTGCGGTGGTTGTGTGGTTGTGCGGCCGCCGCCGCCGCAGAACGTCCTCGTCAGTCAACTGAGCTGCCTGGTGGCGTAGGGAGCCGAGGGGCGGGGCTTCCTTTCTGAAGGAGCTGAGGGTGGGGGTCCTCCGGAGCCTTTGGCGAAACGGCGCCGTCCCAGAGCGCTTCTAGGAGGCTGCCTTTGTGCGCGACGTAAAGCCCTCTTTCTCTCCCTCCAGCCCCGTGTCACCTGTGGAAAAGGGGGCTGGATCCAGTGACGCAACTCGGAAAACTGTTAGGGAAGCCAGAGCAGGAAAGTGAGTGGGAGGCGGCGTCGCCGCTTTAACCCACGTTTCCTTTTTGAAAGAGAAACTTAAGTCAGTGTTTCCCAACCTTTTTTGGACTCGCCCGCCTCCCTCCAGGCAACATCTCGCGGCACACCAGGCAACATCTCGCGGCACACTAGTGTGCCGCGGAACACCGGTTGGGAAACACTGCCTTATACAGAATTTGGGCAAAGCTAAACATCTAGCCCCACATGCTGAGGCAATGGAAACAATAATCATTTCAAGCTAGGGAATTTTGTGGACAAATCGTTTGATCTTCCTAACATTTATTTCAGAGAAATTAGCAAAATTGGTGTCCAAAGCCAAACCATGTTGGATCAGGACTTTGATACCCAGGTGGTTTGCACAATGCAAAGGCTGCAATCTCTAAATAGCACACTTACCAAGAAGATGCCCTAT
The DNA here is from genome assembly GCF_965112155.1 of Podarcis liolepis. Taxonomy (NCBI): domain Eukaryota; kingdom Metazoa; phylum Chordata; class Lepidosauria; order Squamata; family Lacertidae; genus Podarcis; species Podarcis liolepis. The sequence goes on along the minus strand of NC_139555.1, from coordinate 83,494,807 downwards.
GCAATTGTGGGACTTCTGATTCAACATACTTAGGGCCACACTGTCAACTATGCAGCTAGATTTTCTATTTACTAGGCAGGTGAGGTTCTTCGGGTGTAGCCCATCCCGTTTCACCACCTGAGGCAAAACGAGAAGTTGCTGCTCCCCCTCTGCCAAAGCCTCATTTACAGAGGTCATGCGTCAACTTCTTGCTTCTCCAGTAGCATTGGCTGAAGTGGCGAGGCACCCACAGGGGTGCTGCCCGAGGCTTCAATCTGCCTCATCGGTGGGCTGGTCCTGAGGTTCACATATCCTTAAGGCTTCATATCACAGCAGAACTCCAAAATGACTTATTCTACCTTTGCAATGTTATAGCATGCAAGAAGCCAATACAGTGGTACCTCGGGTTAAGTACTTAATTCGTTCCGGAGGTCCGTACTTAACCTGAAACTGTTCTTAACCTGAAGCACCACTTTAGCTAATGGGGCCTCCTGCTGCTGCCGCGCCGCCGGAGCACAATTTCTGTTCTCATCCTGAAGCAAAGTTCTTAACCTGAAGCACTATTTCTGGGTTAGCAGAGTCTGTAACCTGAAGCATATGCAACCTGAAGCGTATGTAACCTGAGGTACCACTGTATAGGGGGATAAATCATAGCAGTGCAGGTTGTGGAGGGGAGCAAGGAGAAAGAAGCAAACTTGCCACTCAGCATCAGGCTTCCACCTTCCGTGGAGTAAATGGGCACCGCAACTTAACTTTCAGCAGATGGCATGCCATTTTCTGATTCACAGCCATTTTCTGATTCACAAAGAGCAATGAAAGCACTCCTCTTCTATCAATATCCAGCAAAGACTTTTCCTTGCTGGCAATCTTGCCTACAATTCTGAGAAAGCCTCGTTCACCCGGCAGCCTTAAATGGGCACTGGCATGATTCTGTCAAGTCCATTCTGATGGAAAGAGCCTGGCAGCCAGAGCAGAGCCTTCTGGCCCCTGTGCTCTGCCTTCCGGTTCTGCTGACTTGAAAGGAACAGTTCTTGCAGGCTGTTCTGACAGGCAAAGAGATGGTTAGATGCTGCAGTGCAAAAATAAAGCTCTGATTCACAACCCGTCGTGTTTCACACACTGTGATGGAAAAGCCAGGCCTTGCCCAGAACAGGGCCACGCTGTCCTGTTATTCAAAACTATGTAGAGGTGTGTTTGCCGATGAAGAATGCCGATTGGTGGGTGATCAAGACAGCAAATCATCTCTGCCACCTAGGAACATGCTCTTGAATGGTCAGCCCTCACACCTACTGCAGACTGGGAGGAGGTGTGAAACTGGTGTATCTTATGTGAACCAAGAAACTTGAAAGTGGGGCTGAACCAGAGGAAGGAAAGGAGCTCTAAATGTTTTTTTGACCTGTCCCCTGACTGGTGGAAATTGAAAGGCTGCTGTTGTTGAGTGTTGTTCTTTTAACTTTTAACTCTCAGGTGGGCGCCATTGCCGTTATAAGAGAACAAGGGGCAGGTGTTCATGGTGAGTTCTGTCACCTCTTTTTCTAGAAAATTGGCACTGGTCCCAACCCTCTTGAGTTGTGTGTAGTATACACAGGGAATGTGGATGTGCATGTGGGTTCAGACGTGCGTAACGACACTAGGGTAAGGTATGCATTAAAATGCATATATTGGTAAAAATAGCATTCAAAAATATTAGGAAAATATACAAAAATGCATGTATTAGGAAAATTGCATATTGTGCATATTAAGAGAACATATACTAAAATGCTGGTGAATTTTCATTGGAAAACTGATGTGGAGAACTGAAATTAAAACTGGAAAAGTGAGAAACCAAAATTGATATCTCTGTGTGTGTGTGTGTGCGCGCGCGCGCTCTGGTGTGTGCAGTGCTTTTGTGCTGGTCCCGGGGGTAAGGTACCTTGGGTGTAGCAGAGTCCACACGAAGAGGTGCAAGGTCCGAGGCAGAGAGCCGGGCGGGGAACAGGAACGCTGGAACAGGAGGCTGTGCAGGGAACAGGAACACCGGATGGTCGGGAACAGGAGGCCGAGCAGGGAACAGGAGTACCGGATAGTCAGGAACAGGAAGCCGAGCAGGGATCAGGAACACAGGAAGGTCCGAAGCCAACAACGACGTTGCTCCCGCAACCTGGGGCCAGGCAGACTGGGCTTTTATCCTCTTCTAAGGCCAGGGGCGGTCCCGGTCCCCAGGAGCCCCGCCTCCTCTGGCCTTAAGGCGAGCACTCCTCCTGGGGGCAACCAGTTCCCTTCGCCTCTCTGCTCTAAGCCTCTGCAGATCAGGAGAGGCCGAAGGGTTACTGGGCCCTGGAGGAGGCTCACCTGTGGCCACTGAGTCGTCAAGCCTCTCTGGGGCCAGAAGGGTTTCACCTGGGGCCAGCTCCTGATGCACTGCCACAGGTGCAGGTTCTTCAGCATCTAGGCCTTGCCCCAGTTCAGCCGGCCCTGGAGGCGGGGACTCTTGTGCAGGCTGGGATTCCTCTGTTTCATCCTCCGAATCGGAATCCCAGGCCATCACAGCTTTTTTCTCATAAAATGTTTACGGGTACTCTCACTTAGACTCAAGAAAATCACCATTTTATAGTTCAAATGGAAAGAAATACAGTAAATGGACAAAAGTACAAAGATTCACAAAATGTTTAAGGGATGTATGTACCCCTGCGTCCCCCCAGAAAAAAAAACACTGTGTGTGTGTGTGTGTGTGTGTGTGTGTGTGTGTGTGTGTGTGGTACAGGTCTAGGCCAGTTGACTCAGAAGTGGAGCATCCCACTGAGTTTGATAGCAATGGATCTCTATTATTTCTTTATTTCTCTAATTTGTATACCGCCCTTCATCCATAGATCTCAGGATGGTTCACATCTCTAGTAAGTGTGTGCCTTGGACTGCAGCCTTGCCTGCCTTCCAGTTGCTAGAGAGAGGGACAACTTTATCTTGGTAAATTGTTGATATTGCAGCACTCCTCTCATAAGTAGGTACTCTATGTTTACAGATTACTGCTGAGCATTGTAAGAGCAACAATGGACAGTTTATCATCCCGGGGGGGGGGGGAGCTCTGAGTTTTTGTATTGCTAGGACAGCTAGCAAAATGATAATGTTGTTTGTTTTCAGTATTCCTTTGCCTCTGTTGGCCGTGAGCCGTTCAAGGAAGGGACTGTGACTTCTGGTAATGTTTGTGCTTGGCCTGTGATATGATGTGACAAAGAGGAGCCTGACATCGCTTGAGTGTTCTGTTCCTCTTGTGGGTTCAGTGCGATGTAAGGATTTCCTGTCAAACCCCTAATTCCTTGGAACAACAGCGCCTCTGAGATTACTCTTGTCTGTCTTCCTTTCGGGGGCCAACCATAGCAGATAGGGTTGCTGAACAGTGAGTCATAGCTTCCAGATGAACCAATCTAGCTCTTCAGACCTTAAATATCAGTTAGAAAGGTACGAAACAGAGAAGCGTCTAAGGCTCTTGACTTAGCTGCTCCAGCCAACTGTCAAATTCATAGATTCATTCATCATTTTCTTTGTCACTTATCCATATCCAAAACCATGCTCAAGGGGACTTAAAGGTAAAGGTACCCCTGCCCATACGGGCCAGTCGTGTCCGACTCTAGGGTTGTGTGTCCATCTCACTTAAGAGGCCGGGGGCCAGCACTGTCCGGAGACACTTCCGGGTCACGTGGCCAGCGTGACGAAGCTGCTCTGGCAAGCCAGCACCAGCGCAGCACACGGAAACGCCGTTTACCTTCCCGCTATAAAGCAGTACCTATTTATCTACTTGCACTTAGGGGTGCTTTCGAATTGCTAGGTGGGCAGGAGCTGGGACCGAAAGACGGGAGCTCACCCCGCCGCGGGGATTCGAACCGCCAACCATACGATCGGCAAGTCCTAGGCGCTGAGGTTTTACCCACAGCCACCCGCGTCCCTCTAGGGGACTTACGACATGACAAAAATTGCATAATTATAAACATAACAAAAGTAGTCATAAACAATAAATAAAACATCAAAAAGTACACAACCAAAGTGAACAATTTTCACATAAATCATAAGAACAAAAAATAAAATATACCAAAAAATCAATTATCAATAACAGCAACAACCCCTTCCCCAACTAAAACCCTAAACAACACCCTAGCACAAGAGTCTGTCCAGCAGCCTCAGCTTTTGTAGATGGAGTCAGTCAGGGCAAGGGTTGTTGAGGTAATGCATCAGCTTGGACTTGTCTTTTCGTGCCAGTTTTGCTAGTGATGCTTGCTTGGAAAATGCTGAACATTCAAGTCCTTCTGTCTCTAGGCCACATGACCCACATATGCATTCCTGTCAAATCAGTTCTGCACTTAGTTTCTGTGACTTTTGGTACCCACTGAACAGAACACAAGCCTGAAGTTGGCCGTGTTTTTCATTCATCCTAACTCTCTAGCCCCTGCCAACATCATTCTGAAATGTTGTGAGTTACTTCCTGGGGGCACCTCAATGATTTATGCTATTTTCATAATAAAATAGTTGCCTTCTAAAGCAACTAAGGAAGATATGTAGATCTCTTTTTTTGTTCTCCCTCCTCCCTCCAAAAAACAAAACTTCAAAATTATCTACCTCAGAAACCTTGTATGTACATTGGCAGGTTTATTATCTTTTGAATTATGGTGCTGGAGGAGACTCTTGAGAGTCCCATGGACTGCAAGAAGATCAAACCTATCCATTCTGAAGGAAATCAGCCCTGAGTGCTCACTGGAAGGACAGATCCTGAAGCTGAGGCTCCAATACTTTGGCCACCTCATGAGAAGAGAAGACTCCCTGGAAAAGACCTTGATGTTGGGAAAGACGGAGGGCACAAGGAGAAGGGGACGACAGAGGACGAGATGGTTGGACAGTGTTCTCGAAGCTACCAACATGAGTTTGACCAAACTGCGGGAGGCAGTGGAAGACAGGAGTGCCTGGCGTGCTCTGGTCCAGGGGGTCACAAAGAGTCGGACACGACTAAACAACTAAACAACAACAAGTTATCTCAGGGGAGATCAAGTGATTCCATTTTTATCTACCTAACACAGTAATGGCTGCCTTAGGAAGAAAACCACTGCAGCTATTTTTCTAAAAATTTCTGAGGCTTCATCCTCAGAAGTGGATGCCTACAAATTTCATCTGTTTCTGCCAAAATCTTTTTTAAAAGTTACATACATTTCCTTTTTTGCCGGAGGTGGTGGTGGTGGTAGGTGGGTGAGCATTAAAGGTGTCTTGCAGAAAAAACCTTGAAATTGTTTGACTGTAATTTGAGAGGATTTATCCATTCTGGACAGCCTGCATATGCCTGCAAAATTTATCCCCTTCTGTCAAAAACTGTTTTTGATTCCCCTTAAAAGTGAATGGGAGAAAAATAAAGGTTCTCCCCCACCCCCACACTAAAGCATATTCGGATTCAGGCCCCAAGCCAAAGCAGGGAGCCTCTGAAGCACTTTGCTGGACTGAGATCTAAGCCAGTCTTGAGGCTTGTGTACACCTCTAGCTTTTACACAATGCAACAGATACTGTTCACATTAGAAAGTTGAAGTGACGGTGGTAAGGGAGGCACAGGGGGGTTTCTTTTACACTGACTAAAAGAAGTTAAAGATTACAATGTCTGCAAGATTACATTAACTCAAAGGCCACAGTACAACGCAGTGCTGGATTAGGGTAGGCAAATGTTAATACGGGCTAATAATGATTAATAATGCAATTATTACAGAGCCTGAGTGGACAGGTGCACAGGAGGGCGAAAACAAAATAGATTATAAAATATTTCCTCAGTAGAACATTTCCATCTGCAGAAGTAGTTTGTGCCCACAAAAACAAAGAGAAATTCTCCAGGACTCAGCCTGTTATTCTTTCTGGCTCTTCCCACCAGCTTTTTCTCACCATTTTTAGATTGTTTTTCTAACCCCAGAGACACTTCAATGGATGAGATTCCTTTGGGTACTCTGCAATATAGATGCAAATCACATCTCCTTGACAGATACATGCCTCCGCAGTTGCTACTAATCCAGAGCACAGGGGCGGCAATCACCCTTCACCCAACAATATTTTGTGTGTGAAACATCCCACACTACTACAAGAGGAAAGATTTCCCCTTTAGTGTGGAAGCTCAGAGCCTTTCAAACATCTAGCCTGGTGGACAGCAAAAACCCCTCTATTTTCACTTGTTCTGAAGGGAGAGAGCGAACAAGGTCAGCCTGGATCAGCACACACACAGGCCCTGGGACTGTACGACCTTTAGACTGCACCATGTCAGAGCCAGTTTAAAGGGCAGCTGAGGACTTTCAGGGAAAGATGACAGCAGTGGAAGAAGAGGATGAGGAGACAACACAGCGATACCACTAGGGCAGAGGTAGGCAACCGAAGGCCCATGGGCCAGATGCGGCCCAATCGCCTTCTCAATCCGGCCCACTGACGGTCTGGGAATCAGCATGTTTTTACATGAGTGGAATGTGTCCTTTTATTTAATATGCACATCTGGGTTATTTGTGGGGCATAGGAATTCATTCATTCCCCCCCCCCAAAAAAAATATAGTCTGGCCCACCACATGGTCTGAGGGACGGTGGACTGGCCCACGGCTGAAAAAGTTTGCTGACCCCTGCACTAGGGGAACAAACAACTATGGTATGTTCAAAGTACAAGCCGGCATATCAGAAAAGATTGTTGATGCTGTTGTGGGAATATCGACCAGGTTGGATTGAGGGACAATGTTCTACTCTCTGCCTTATAACCCATTTTCTTCTGCTGCCAAGTCCACCCTGTGTCCACTCTTCAGGTGTGCTGCTTTGTGCCTGGAACAAACCACAAACCAGGGCACTTCAATTTCACACCAGGGGCTCTGATACAGGGATGGCGCAGACGCCTCAAACCCCTACCCTCCTCCAACATTTTCAGAAGGCAAACTGGGGCGCGCACACACCCCACCAACCCCGTCGCTTGCCCACAGTTTAGCATTCTATCCAAACCATAGTTAGTCTGAAATATGGATTATTGAAGTCCAAAACATCTGGAGGGAACCAGGCTAGAGGAGGCTGTGAAATATTTCAGACAAGAATAATGAGCTTGGGTCTGTATTCACACAGCAAAAAAAACCTCTCCTTCGTGCTGCTGGTCTTTCACACCTTGTTTTTTATTGTGCCCACACCCTCGTCCCTTGATACTTTATCCCAAAGATGCTTACGAGGCTAGTAAATAATTAGCTGTTTGTACCTTACAAAGAGCTGACAGAGCCTGTGACTTTTGCCTTTTAAGGAAAGGAAAATATGCAGGATAGGATATTTCTCCCACCACCGCTATATCTTCTTGTCTCCTCCACCTCCTGTAAATGCCAACCTGCCTGGAAAAAGGCCTGAGCAAGTGCAGCTTGGAATGTCCTCCTAATCCCCAGGTCAGGGATTGGCAACCGACTATTGAGAAATCGCCCTCGGGTAGTTTTCTCTTGAAGCCACAGCAATGGACTACTAGGATTGTTCGGTCAGCAGCCTTGCTAGATTCTGTGCATAACTTTAGAGTAAAGGAAACATTGAATACTTTTTTTTCCTGCCAGGGATGCCATGGAAGGAGGATGGGTTTGGGTAGTGGGACATTGCCCCTCTTGCATTTCAGAATAGCTGGGGCTGTGCTTTGGGAGGAAAGGTATTTAGGATCAACTCACCTATTCTTCCTTCAGAGTGGCTATTAAAGTGGATAAGATAGATATTGTTATTATTATTATTTCAGTTATGAATCATTTCCTTTCAAATGTCTCATAATGCGTTGAACACATATGTAAAACAACTGCATGTATCAAAACAATTTAAAAACTGCATATAAAAGAACAATAATTTTATTATTTATACCCCACCCATCTGGTTGGGTTGACCCAGCCACTCTGGGCGGCTTCCAACACATGTAAAAACATAATTACAGGCATACGAATGCATGAAGAGAGAATCCAGTGTATGAATAAAGAATCCAGTTTTCCTTTTGCTAGTAAGAAATGACTCTATTGTTAGGTCAGAGCCAGCTCCTTACAGGGTGCTGTGCTAAACAGGTGCCCTGGAAATTAGCTGGAGGTCTTCAAACCAAACTGGACAACCAATTGCTGGAGATTTCTCTAGGAATGGATTTTCTGCCTTGCGCCAAAGATGGGGTTAAGTAGACTCCTAGGCTGAGTGGGCCTTGAATGTTAAGATTGGTGAATGAGGGATGTCTTAAAATGAGAGTACCCCTAAACATTTGTTTATTTTTTAGAAAAAAAGCACTGCCTATTACGAATGCCTCTAGGTCCTTCAAGCACAGTTGCCTTGTAGCAGGGCCAAGGGATGCATTTATGAAAAGCAAAGCATTGCAAAATTTTCTGTCCCAAACTCATTATCTTCAAGCAAATCCTTATCGATTAAAAGAAAGAAAAAACCACCTTGGAAGAACTGTGCCTAGGATTGTACCCTAAGAGCATTTTCAGCCAGAGCGTCTCCTCCCTGCACTTTCCTCACCCCTCTCCAGAGACACTCGGCAAAGAAAGCATTTGCTCAGGAAATGTGCTGTACAGCGAGAACATTTTCCCTCCCTAATTCGACGGTTCTAGGAAATGAAGACCACACAATGAACTGCAATGCATATTCTTTTTTTTAAATTTGTCTGAATTCCAGACAGGAACGCAGCAGGCCGAGAGCCAAAGCTGGTGGTGGCAACCATGTTTGTTGTTTGCCTGACTACCCTGTTCATGTCTGAAGCTGGGAGGCAGTGGGTCATATAGGTATTAGAAGAGTCTTTGGCTCATTGGCCAAACATCTTTTCCTCCCAGCTTGGCTCCCATACCAAAGTGAGCTCAGTCAGGAGGAAAATGTTTGTGGCAACAGGCCATGGGGAAATAACGTGGAGCTGCCCTAATCCCTGCACCTTTAACATTATATCCTGCCCCCTTCTACATGAATAGGGAAGATACAACCTAGATCAGACTAAGGATTAAGGAGATAGTTCATGAGACTCTTACTCTCAGGATTGTGGGTTCGAGTCCAACGTTCGGCAAAAGATTCCTGCACTGTAGAGGGTTGGACTAGATGACCCTCAGGATCCCTTCCAACTCCCTTCCAAGAGTCCATGACTTCACCAAACCTGGGTTGTGTACACATTACCATGGACTCTGGCACCAGCGCACTCCAACCCCTGATGTTTGAAGCCAAGTACACATAATGTTTTGGACACCTCATGAAAAGAGAAGACTCCCTGGAAAAGTCTCTGATATTGGGAAAGATGGAGGGCACAAGGAGAAGGGGACGACAGAGGACGAGATGGTTGAACAGTGTTCTTGAAGCTACCAGCATGAGTTTGACCAAACTGCGGGAGGCAGTGGAAGACAGGAGTGCCTGGCGTGCTCTGGTCCATGGGGTCACGAATAATCAGACACAACTAAACGACTAAACAACAACAACAAAACACATAATGTTATCCACGATCAGTGCAGTTTTTCTAGAAAAAGAGGTGCCGGAACTCACCATGAACACTTCCCTCATTCCCTTAGAATGGCAATGGCACCCACCTGAGAGGTGCCAGAACTAAGTTCTGGTGAGTTCCTGCTGAAAAGCAAGCCCTGGTCACAATCCATTTTTACCCTGGAGTTTCTTGAGAAATACCCCCATTTGATGTGATTGCACATGCTCAGCTGACAGCAAATGCAGAGATGACAATTTCCTTGCGTAGAATGGGATTGCAGGTGCAAGGAAGCAAATCGGGTCAGGGCCGTCTTTACCCGGGGGTGCAAGAGGTGCGGGGCACCCGGGCACTGAAGCTGCCTTAGCTCTTAACCGTGATCACAGTTGATCGCTGGGTCATTTCCGTTCTATTTTGCAGAAGAGCTGCAAAATCAATGTATCCGGCAGCACCCCAGTGGTGTCTTTCATTTCCCCATGATCACAAAAAGGGAAGACGGAGCTATTGCTGCCACTTTTTTTTTTCTTCATGTTAGCGGGTTTCCCCTCCTTAAAAGCTGAACAACTTAGACTTGTGCCCCTAAAAAAAATCTCAACAACATTGACCTGCCCCCCCCAAAAAATGGGGGCACTGGGCACTTTGCACCCCAGCAGTGCATATGCTAAAGATGGCCCTGAATTGGGTGATATGCATTGGGCAAAGACACCCTGCTTCCTTTCCGGTATGTTCAGCAAGTGCAAATGCAACTTGAAAGTCAGCATATCGGAAAAGCCTTGCTGGATTTTGAGCCACTAACACTGAGCTTTCCAAACTGCATGTCGCAACACATTAGTGTGTCGGCTGCAGTGTGTCGTGTGAACGCTCCCCGCGCTCCTCCCGGGGCTGGAAAGGGGTTAGTTTAACCTCCGGTTTGCTAGTAAAACTGAATTACTGTGTCGCGAAATGATGCCTGTCTGAAAAGTGCATCACCGACATGAAAAGTTTGGAAAGCTCCGCACTCATGTGTATGTAGCCCTGGTGCCCTTCAAATGTTTTGCACTGCAACTGCCTTCATCCTTCACTGATGGCCACACTGGCTGCAGCTGATGGGAGTTGGAGATCAGCCTCATCTGGAAGACACCAGACTGGGGAAGCCCCAACAAAATAGAGAAGTGATGCTTGGCAGCAGCTCATTGCCAGGTGGTTTCCATATGCCAAACTCCAAGGGGGGAAATAAGGATGTTGTAATGAAAATGAGAGACCAGGGTCAACAAAAACAATGAATGGGAATACAGCAGATTGAGAAGTTTCACCTCAGGGAACTTATATTAGGTCACAATCACCGCAATTGGTTCCGTGGTCTCCATTTACACTGTCTTCCCATTATTTGTGTCCATAAAAGGGTCTCCAGGCAGTACGACCATTTGAGAATAAAGAGCCCACAGTTGAGGATCATCTGCAGCTGGTGAGAAGGAAACCCAGTTTCTGTATATTATCCTCAGCTGAACTGTTATACAACCAGAGGGACATGTGAAGATGGCCGAGTGAGAAATTTAAACAACGTTTCTGCCAAAAACACAAGTTGAAAACTAGTAGGGAGGGAGGGGAGGGGGAAGTTGAGAGAGAAGCCAGGGAGGGTTTGAGATCACAGGCGCCCGGGACGAAAACAACACAGAGGGCTAAAGCAGTAACATGGAAGTCAATGGCACAAACTGGAAGTGTGAGGAGAGTGAGTGCTCGTGCATCCCCAACAAAGCGGGAGCCCATTTGCACTTGTACCGATTTATATGTGTAGGTGCAAATTCAGAAGTAATTATTACAATTTAAATAGAAATACTATACATCCCAGCAGGCAAAGGCTGCAACCACCAGGTGATTTGAGCAACTGCCCATTCCAGGTCTGTTCCCTGTACGTCCAAGGTCCCTGGGGATGTGGGTGGCACCGTGGTCTAAATCCCTGAGCCTCTTGGGCTTGCTGATCAGAAGGCTGGCAATTTGAATCCACCCAACAGGGTGAGCTCCCGTTGCTCTTTCCCAGCTCCTGCCAACCTAACAGTTCGAAAGCATACCAGTACCAGTAGATAAATAGGTACCACTGCGGTGGGAAGGTAAACAGCGTTTTCCTGCACTCTGGCATTCGTCATGGTCTTCCATGCACCAGTAGTGGTTTAGTTATGCTGGCCACATGACCTGGAAAGCTGTCTGTGGCCAAACGCTGGCTCCCTTGGCCTGAAAAGCAAGGTGAGCGCTGCACCCCATAGTCACATTTGACTGGACTTAACTGTCCAGGGGTCCTTTGCCTTACCTTACCCAAGGTCCTTGCCCTTCCTTCTTAGGGTTATTTATGTTTAAACTGGGCTTGAATCAGGTAGGCCACCCAAAGTTTAAGATCCAGGGGAAATGAAAGTAAGCTGGTGTTTGGGGTGATGGCAGTGCAGCTCACTGGGGAAGTTATCAGAAAGCCAGGTCAGAAGAAGATGGCTCCTTTTTGTGAATTTTCACTTACCCAGAGCTTTTAGAAGCCTATTAAGGGGCTTGGTTTGGTTTACGTGTTTCATTAGCAGCCTATCTTCCTACAATTTGAGCACTGGGACACTTATGGGGCAATGCTTATCATTACAGTCATTGGGTGGCATTCAACTAAGTTTTACTCTGAGTTGACCCAGTGAAATTAATGAATATGACTAAGTTAGGTCCGGTGATTTCAATAGGTTTATTCTGAGTAAAACGTAGTTGCATGCCACCCCATCTGGGTCTAATAATCCCCACAGGCTAGCGTTTCACCCTGGCTTTAAAAGGAATATCTAGCTTTATATATATTTCTTACACAAAACTTTCTCAGAGCTCAGTTCAAGATTTAAACATGTTTCAGCATCGCTCTCATTCCTTGGTCTGTTCATGGCCCTTGCACGAAGTCTCTCGATGGCATCTTTGAGCTGCAAGAGGTCTTTTTAAAAAAAGCTTCGGAGGAAGAGCAGGTGAGAAAGGGAACTTTGTGAAGTAGCATACTCAGAAAGCTGATAGGCGTTTTAGTGGGGCTAGCAGATGAAAACCTCCTGGGCCGCTTGAAACCAAGATATAGAACTGGCCTCATTATGTCCTTCTAAATGGTTATCCAAATTTCTCAGAGCAAGCCTTTTAGTGTGGCTGCCTCTCTTCTGGGGAATAGTATGTCAAGATAGGACAGGAGCCCACTATCTGCATCTTCCAGGAACAACTGAAGATAGTTTTTGTTCTGACTGGCCTTCCCAGATGGATAAATGGCTGGGTTGTCCTCTTGTTGGGGTTTTAGTCTTGTTTTAAGTATATTTGCCGTATGTATTTGTCTTTAACAGTTTTTAATGAAACTGCCTTGAGACAGTTGTTTAGAAGGCAATTAATAAATTGATGATGATGAGAAGAAGAAGAAGAAAAGCCAGTCTAAAAATCCAAATTAATGCTTGAGATTAAATCACTTATTCTGAAACCACAGGTTTCAAACCAGGTATGATTTCCTTACCGTATTTGACATCACTCTATTTGCCAGTGACTATATTCTGAGGCATGCCACGCCAATAAATCTTTACTAATTCTCAGTGCCTGTGTGTAGGAGTGTGTACGTGCTGGATATAAACTCCAGGGAAATATTTATGGGAGGGATTTTAATTCTTCTTGGCTACAGGATTTTGTTTGTTTCCTTGGGTGATGTGTTGGCAAGGGTAAGAGAAGCCTCATGAGAGAGTCTGTGGTTCTTCGGAAGGGAAATGAGTCTCTGCTCAGGATAACGGACAAGTTTTAACAAGCAGTGGCACCTCACACCTAAGGCCGAAACTCATGGCGTGATTCTGGAAAGTTGTGATCTGATCTCCTGATTTGTTTGTTTTTTTAAATTAAAGCAACCACAAGCACCTCTGATTCTTATCAAAGCAGTAGCACTGGGAAAGTAGGTGTTTAACCCTTTCCTCTATGCTATTCAGTGGCGTAGCGTGGGTTGTCAGCACCCGGGGCAAGGCAAGTAATTTGCGCCCCCTAACCCGTGGATTTGCGCCCCCTAACCCTAACCCCTGGATGTTGCGCCCGGTGCGGCCGGGCCCCCCCTGCACCCCCCACGCTACGCCACTGGTGCTATTTGCCCAAAGCAGTCACATTAGGTTGGAAAGGCATGATACAGGTAAATAAAGAAACCAATACCAGGATTTTTTTACCTGTAGGAACCAGGGAAAAGAATTTATAAGGGATACTACTGGATCACCCCTTTCCACATATTTATCAACCATCTCAACAAATTCAACAATGTTAGAGAGAACTTACCTTTGGAGAAGCCATGCTTATTCTTCTTCACAAGACTTGTTCTTCTGTATCAGGAATGGGGAACTTGTGACCTTCCTGATATTGCTGGGACTGCAACTCCCATCAGCTCCAGCTACTGCTAAAATGTTTACCATTGAAAGGTGGTGTCCTTCATTGGAGGTTTCAAGCAGAGGTTGGATGGCCATCTGCCAGGGATGATTTGATGGATATTTCTGCATTGCAGGGAGTTGGATTAGATGACGCTTGAGTCCTTTCTGACTCCACAATTCTATGATTCTATTATCTCTGTCTTACAACTTGAAAGGATTTATAATCATATAAGATGGCTCCTGCTAGATCAGACAAGGGAGTATCTAATCCATTTTGTTCCCATCCATCTGTGGAGAGCTCAGAAGCAGGACATGAGCACAGCAGCACTCTCTCCAACTGGTACCCAGAGATGTACTACCTCTGATCCTGGAGATAATAGTGCACAATCAAAATGGCTGCCAGCCACTGACAACACTTATTACTATTACTATTACTATTACTATTACTATTACTATTACTATTATTATTATTTATATACAACCCTATACCTGGAGGTCTCAGGGCAGTTCACAAAAAAGATCAACATAAAAACCACAATATATATATAACTAGGTAAAGGGCCCCCTGTCCAGTCGCAAACGACTCTGGAGTTGCGGCACTCATCTCGCTTTACAGGCCGAGGGAGCCAGCGTTTGTCCACAGACAGTTTTTCCAGGTCATGTGTCCAGCATGACTAAGCCGCTTCTGGCGAACCAGAGCAGTGCACAGAAATGCTGTTTACCTTCCCACTGGAGCGGTATCTATTTATCTACTTGCACTGGCATGCTTTCAAACTGCTAGGTTGGCAAGAGCTGGGACCGAGCAATGGGAGCTCACCCCGTCGCAGGGATTCGAACTGCCAACCTTCTGTTCGGCAAGCCCAAGAGGCTCAGTGGTTTATACCACAGCGCCACCAATCCATGCCAAATTGCTGTCCTATGAGATCTCGCCCACTGAATTGCTCAAACTGGATTTAAATGTGGCAAAAAGGTGTATAAATCAAAGGCTGGATGATGTGGAGCTATACCAAAATTTCTTAGCTGGTGGTGGAGCCTGCTCGCCGTTAAATTTCGGCATAACCCCTATCTACCGTGCTCCGCCCTACTTAACATCGCTTATGGTCGCGTCTCACCGATATGCCTTCATTAGAGCTAGGTTCAATGTTTTTCCAACAAACGTGCTGAGACATAGATTCACTAAGGGCCAAGTCCCTTCAGTGTGTGCTTGTGAAATGAAAACATCTGAATCTCTACATCATGTTATGTTTATCTGCCCCATGTACAGTTCAGCTCATGCTAGCATACTAAACTCCATAATCCAGCCTATGGCTGACAAACCAGTAGACCTACAGCTTGCCTGGGTTCTTCAAGATGTGGATCCTTATATTACCCTACAGGTTGCTAAATTCCTAACAGCCGTCCTCTCGTACAAGAGACGGAATGGAATGTTAGCCGATTATTGATAGTTATAAGAATTTTCTATAATGACGACAGACATTGATTTTAGTGTAGTGCCTAAATTTTAATCTCAATCTTATATTTTTCTTTTGAATTGCTAATATCTGTCCTTGTGAGCTGTGAATTGTGTTATATTACTTGTGGCTTGTACGAGTCCGCTGTTTTATTTGATTTGTTTTGTTGTGTGGTGTTCTATGATGGGCGTAAAGCCGAATAAACATTTTTGAGTTTTTGAGTACAGCGCCACCCACACCCCTAGACAATACATATAATCAAAATAACCCAATAACACCCCACCCCCAAAAGAGCCACATTTTAAAAGGGCATAGGATGTCAATCAGATCAATCAAAGGCCTGGTTAAAAAGGAACGTTTTTGCCTGACGCCTAAAGATGCACAATGAAGGCGCTGGGCAAACTTCCCTGAGGAGAGCATTCCACAGACAGGGAGCCGCTGAATTTTTTATTTTAAAAATCATGAATAAACCTTTTTTGATGGACTCCACTTTGGTGGCCATCACTAGATCTTGTAGGTCTGATAGGAATTTTATGGTCTTAGATATATGGTAATGTTCATAAGCGTACCAACCAAGCACGTACATAGATCAGCACAGGAAGACCAACCTGGAACCATTTTGATTCCTAAACTGAGCAAATGTTTTCTCTGCAAGGTCAAAGTGGGAAACCTTCCATTGTCTCTTTCCTCACAAATCCTGTCTTAAGGGCACATTTAAGATATGAATAGGGTGTGAGCCTGTGACCTGGCCCAGGAACTAAGTATTTATCATTACAAAAGACTGGCCAGGCTCCCCAGGAAATCCAATCAAGTAACCTGCTAGACAGGAGATAAACAACGACAGGAGAAAAGAAACATTCAAATTTCTGTTTAGACCACCTTTTTTGTGATGTAGGTATGATGTATCTGAAGGGTGGTCATAGGTTTCAACCCTTCTGTGATGCATGTATGATGTTTCTGGGGGTGGTCTTGATCTACAGGGTGGCAATTCCAAAAGTCTTTATAAGGCCTTGCACGCCATTTTTCTGGGTTCCTCCTCTCTCCTGTGGGTGAGGGGAGCACCCTGTTGCAACAGATCAATAAAGATCAAGCTTACTAGCTGCTTTGCTGCTCAATATTCTCTGGTTGGCCTCTGTTTTCTTCTCCTGCCAATAGGGAATCTATGTAAGGACTCTATATGGGCTCTTGGATACCCCATAAGGGAAAAGGGCAATTTTTGTTTACAACATAGGTCTTCCCCTTATGCAGACAAATGTTTCACCACAACTTGATTAAAATTTGGTGGAGTCACCTGGTAACGTTTGTTCCCAAATCATAGCTCAGGGCCCATTTGCTTGTTGTGCCAGCTCCAGGGAAAGGAATTTTGCTTGTCTGAGAACCAAGCACTGTTCTAAGGTACCTGCTATTGTTTTCTTCTGCTGGGATTTCCCCACAGTCCCTTGGTTTGTTTCGGACGGGGGTGGGTCCAAGACCTTGAATGACTTGATCCAGAGGTGTAAATTCTTACAGGATCCTTTTGTAGACCAGGTTAATGATTTAACCTGTTCTGAGCTAACTTGCCATTAAACTTCTAAGTCCAGACATTTTATGGAATAAGCTTTAGCCTTGACAGCTATCAGCTCCAAAGGGTCTGAAACCCCAACCACAGATGAAGCTTGCTCTGCACATAGTAAAGTCTCACTCATTACAGTGCAATGGACATTCTTCTAATCTAGATTGTGCTGTGTAAGAAAACTTCCAGAGGACAGCACTGAACACGATTCCTTTATCAAATAATCACTGCAACCACACGTGTCTCCTCAGATAAAAAGGGTAACAAACAACAGCTTGATGAATCTAGACAAGAGGTCGCCTGTGCCACTAGAATGGAAGACTCCTTCTCCACCTTCCGGGGTATTTGCTAAAGTGGAGCACTGAATCTCCAGATTGTCTGACCTGTTCCTGTTCTGTGCCCTACCTTTTTGGGGTAGATTGACAGTAGATCAGGGTCTACTAACTAACAGATATTGTAGATTATTTGCAGTAGAGCAGAAACAAAAAGCCACCACCACCACACCTCCAAATGATGCTGCTAAAATGCTTGCTGGGGGTGTGGGGTAAAACAGGAGTGGATTTTTCTGTGACAGGATTGTGAGCTCAGTTCTGGTAATAAAAACAAAATCTTCAACTGAGCATGAACTCAGAGGCACCCCATTCCTTAATCCTAAGCATATGCCTGTTCCTCTGAGTTGCTATTTTACACCTGCCTTTGGCTGGTCTGTCTCAGGGTTCCAGTAAAAATGAAAGGTTGAATCCAAACTATTTGAAGCATGCCCACTCACTCAAAAAAGAATTCCAGGAAGCATAGTTTTCCTCCTCACAGTGCTACCATTCCCAGCACCCCTTAACAAACAACACTTCCCAGGATTATTGGGGGTGGTGCTTTAAAATGCACAGTGTATATACAGCCTAAGTAAGTTGAGCTTAAGTCCCATTGTCTCGCTGGTTTCAATGGGACCCAAATTCAATTAACTTAGCCTGGCTCCCACATCTCCTGAAGTCTACCTGCCCTTGCTTATAGTCACTTGAATGGTCCAGAACAATTTTACTACTGAACTTCTCAAACGAATTCAAAAAACAACCTGATTGGGTGGCAAGGAAGGGGCAGAATGAGACATTTATATATTTAAAATTCGGTAATCAGAATAGGCTTGCTCCACATCTGGTTAGCCCCACCTAGAAATACCTAGGTTTGTACCAAGCAGAATAGTCATCATCAACCCATCTAATGGAAGAGATTTACTTAAGCCACATCTTAGCCAGTGCTCAGCTCACCAAGGGGGGAGCAAGTAGGGAGAAGTGATCTCTTTCCTTCCCCTTTTGTGATGGCTTCTTCAGCTCCTGTTTTCAGAAGAGGGCGGGCATAATTTGAGAGGTGGCTTAAAGAATTCTTCTAACTTTGGGGCCCGCAGTTGAACACTGATCTTCCCAATGCAGTCCTCCAGTCACACCAGCACAAAAGCATTGGTCTTCTCTTTCACAGTTGGCATCTATCAGCAGCCGCTCCAGCCAGCTGCAGCTAATGGAATAAGGAGGTTGTAGCACCCACTCCATCAGCTTAACTGTGGGTCCACCTGTCTCCCCACCCTGACCCCCACCATCCCTGAACAGTTGCATTCAAGCTGGTCATCCTAATAACTTTGCAACTTTAAGAGCCAAGAGACTGTGATGAGGCAGAGCAGTGCTTTAATCCATCGTAAGGGACAGGGCAGCCATTCCTGACATTTATTACAACTAGTATAAAAAGCTCAGTAAAAAGGGTGGTTTTAACTTGGCTGCCACAGATAATACTCAAATGGGAGACACGTTTTTATGAGCGATCCTTGTAATTCTTGCTCCAAAGACAGTATTTCCTTTGCTGTTGTCACTTATTTTGTTAGCAACCTCATTTTCTAAATTACATCATTTTCTAAATTACATCATTTACCTATATGCTCTACACTGGACAGTGCCTGCCCGCAGGCTTACATTCTAAAAGACATGACACAAAAGGTAAAAAGGATAGGGAGGGAAGATGACAAGCGAGCTCAAGCACCTAGCCAATATCATTTTACTATCACTTAAGGCAATCTTGTGTCCTTTACAGATATTCACTGTACAGAAATCCTGGAGTAAACACCAGTGGCCACAATGGGATACACAATGTGCCAGGAGTTGAAGATCAGGACCCTGTGTTTAAAACCCAACAAGCAGGCATTGTAGGAAGAAGGAAAAACAAATATATTGGCTTAAGGAAAAGTACAAAAACTCCAGCTGTCTTAGTGACTAGAAGAATCCTTTTAAGGGAGGCAATGCTGCCACCTGCTGCCACTGTCGGGAACTTGCACCATCCTCTGTACCAGAGCTTTTAAATGACAAAATCCAGAAATTTGTCAAATCTCCTTCCCTTACCCTTTTTCTGTTAGCTCAAAGAACAGTGCTGGGACAAAACGGGTTTGCTTTTTGCAGTTACACCCCCTTTTCTTCATTTGCTCTCCAGTAAAAGATCTCGTGTTGAAATTCCTCTGTGCCTTCACAGTTCCTTCAAGCCGTTCCAAATACGGCTGTTCTTTCTTCCAAATAAATGATGCTGTTTGCAGGGCTTTGCTAGCAGCAATCAAACTGCGCAAGCCTGGTCCTAGCAGAAAGCAAGAAAGCTGGATTAGCCTTCTGCCGGGAGATGGCCATGCTGTCAGATAACATTTTTTTAAAGGAAATGTTGTAGATGAAGTGGTGAGCTCAGGAGCAGCTGAAGGGTTTGTTTACGAGCGAATCGCTTCCCAGTGAAAACATGCAAAGCGATGAACATTTCAGCATTACATCATGCCTTCAGGTGCAGCCTCAAGAAGCACAAAAGCTACTCTTCTGCATTGTTCACCCAAATGACGGGAGGCTGCATGGGAGTGACACAGCCGCTGTGTGAGAGCCAGCTCTGTAAGGACTTCCCAACAGTCTTCCAGCGTCCCGCCAAGAAAACTGGCTCCTCTGTCTCTGGGGTTTGCAGCCCCTTTACCGTCACAAGAAGAATCAGCAAATTATTATCTGGGCAGACACACATGCAATACCCTCCAAGTGTCCCTACTTTCCAGGGACCGTCCCAGAATCATGAAAGCCACCCCAGCTTCTGATTTGATCCCAGAATGCCCCTGTTTCCCCTGCCAGTGCTGCCTCTGCTGAGCTCAGGTGGCGATGACAGTGGTGGTGGTCATGGCTGTGAGGGAGCATCCTGTTGCCTCTTGGTGGCTGCCGGCCTCCTCCCTCCATAGCAGCTGCTGGAGAGCAGGCGAGGAGGAGAGTCTGTTAACCCTATGGGACACACCAGCTCTGAGGGGTAGGCAGAGGGCAGGAAGAAAGAGGAAGCAGAGCAGAGCTCAGGGCGTCTTGGGTTTCGTTTATTTTTCTTTAAAAAAAGCTTTGTGCATCTCTGTCTAATCTTGTCCCTTTCTAAAATTTATTTATTGGTGTGCGCATTTCTTTTTTTAAAATCTGCTAAGGAATAAAATAAAATAAAATTGGGATTAAGGGATTTTCTCAGGCCGGGGGAGGGAGTGTGTGCTGTGTCCCATTGGTGCAGTGGTGCCTTTCTTCTGATAGGAAATTGTCTATGGGGGCAGGGGACAAGAAACAGGGAGTCAAGGAAGGCTACCGGTGGGGTGGGGGTGAGAAAAGTCCCTGTTTTCATCTGAGGAATGTTGGAGCCATGAACATGCATGCAGACACAGATACATGCATAGGCAAGAAAGACCAAGCACACTTTCTAAAATAGCAGGGATCCTCCCATCTTCCCATCCCCATTCTTGCTTTTAGGCTAAAGAGCAAAATAATTTGGATGCTTTATAAGTGTATTCTGCCACTCCACCATGCGACTGGAAGCCAGGCTCTTCAAATAATTAGAACTCCTCTGGTGCATATCCTTCCCCCAATATATTTTCCTCTTTCCAAGTCCCCGTTTAGTTGCTTGGATTTTCTGACTTCTTTGCTGGTCTGGAAAACATGCCTGAATATGTCCTTATGCTTCATTATACAACAGATTACACACACCCCTTCCTTCTTTTTGCTCTCAGCCCTTTGAGTGTGGCATAGAACTGATTTTCTACTACTGTACTGTCATATTCTTAAAAGTAAGTCCTCATAAATGGCTAGCTCTTGCAACACACATCCACACCCACACCCACACACACCCCTGCCTCTGGTGCCACCTTCACAACTCATGCTTAAGCTCACAGCCTCATGGTTTCCTGCTCTTTGTGGTCTCTAGATGGTGCTATCCCCTTTGAAAATCCCATAAAGCTAATGTTATTTTGCGATGAAGATTTTGTTGCGTGCAAAATGCAAATACATCATTACTAAGAAAGGAATTTCTCAGCTGAAACTTGGATTCCTGTTGGGGCTTCTCCACAGGAAACCAATGCCACTCATTTATCCAGGGCCATTGGTCGCCAGGTGGAAATACTAGTGACAGTGCAGACCCACAGGGGAGCCAGATGTCCCCAGAACATCAATGCGCCATTGAACAAAGCAGGCATTCCTTATTTCAGAACACCACAGCTGGCAACGCTACACAGAGCAGCTATATCACAGCCCAAGAATCCTTTCAAAACAACAAGACAGGTTGCTTAAAAGAATACGGGGGTAGCCTTCGGAATGGTTTATCCCACCTGATGTCTTGCTAAATTCTCTCTGCAGTGGGTTGATAAGGGAGTGGTTGAGAAACAAGGGATGGGGCTAGAGATCCTGTCAAGCAGAAGTACCATCCATATTGTCGCCCGAGCACTCTGTTCCTTAATGGTGTCTGAGAACCACAGGGCAGTATTGTTAGGATACTGACATGTCCTTGCAAGAAAAGGACTGCAGCTCAGTAGCGGAGCACATTCAAAAAGGCCTCAGGTTCCACCCTTAGCATCTCCAGGTAGATCTGGGAAACACTTCTCATTGAAAGGTTGGAAAATATCTGCCAGTCACTATGGACCAGACTTCTTTCAACTGTGGATCCAACCAGGTACTCCCATCATCCCTGACTATTGGGTTAAACTGGCTTGGGATGGCTGGGGTTGTGGTCTGACATCATTTAGGAACTGAAGATGGAAGGTGTTGGTCTAGACAACACTGAGCCGGGTGGAGCAATGTTCTAAGGCAGCTTTGTGTGTTCCTGTGGCATTTCCCTCACAAAGGGCAACATGGAGAATTGTCACCTATTCAGTTCCCTTCCCAGTCACAAGAACTACAAATTTCTCTCCTTCCTCCCCCATGTTGAATTCCGAGATGGAGGTTGAATCCTGACAAGACAGAAGTACTGTTTTGGGGGACAGGAGGCGGGCAAGTGTGGAGGATTCCCTGGTCCTGAATGGGGTAACTGTGCCCCTGAAGGACCAGGTGCGCAGCCTGGGAGTCGTTTTGGACTCACAGCTGTCCATGGAGGTGCAGGTCAATTCTGTGTCCAGGGCAGCTGTCTATCAGCTCCATCTGGTATACAGGCTGAGACCCTATCTGCCCGCAGACTGCATCACCAGAGTGGTGCATGCTCTAGTTATCTCTTGCTTGGACTACTGCAATGTGCTCTACGTGGGGCTACCTTTGAAAGTGACCCAGGAACTACAACTAATCCAAAATGCGGCAGGTAGATTGGTGACTGGGGGCAGCCGCCGAGACCACATAACACTGGTCCTGAAATACCTACACTGGTTCCCAGTACATTTCCAAGCACAATTCAAAGTGTTGGTGCTGACCTTTAAGGCCCTAAACGGCCTCGGCCCAGTATACCTGAAGGAGCGTCTCCACCCCCACTGTTCAGCGCCGAGGGCCTTCTGGTGGTTCCCTCACTGCGAGAAGTGAAGTTACAGGGAACCAGGCAGAGGGCCTTCTCGGTAGTGGCGCCTGCCCTGTGGAACACCCTCCCATCAGATGTCAAAGAGATAAAACAACTACCAGACTTTTAGAAGACATCTGAAGGCAGCCCTCTTTAGGGAAGCTATTAATGTTTGACAGACTATTGTATTTTAATATTTTGTTGGAAGCCGCCCAGAGTGGCTGGGGAAACCCAACCAGATGGGCGGGGTATAAATAATAAGTTGTTGCTGTTGTTGTGTTGCTCAGAAATTACATGGAAGGTGCATGTGCACCTTCTGTGTCTCAATGCAGCTTGTTGTTAATTTTCCCTTCCACCTCAGGAGCATTATAATATATCATATTCATAAGCATTTAAGGCAAACATGGGGGAAAGCAATGGATAAAGAACAAAAGCCCTTTGCAGCAGGGGAGTAGGAACATCACTTCAGGCCTTCCCATGCAAAGCAAAACAATGTGGTTTCCTTCTACCCAAATTTACCACAGGAGAGCAGGAGGCTGCTCCTCCTGGATGAAGGAAACAGCTTCTCTATGAGCAAGTGCCATTTTTCAAACTCAAATCTGCCTCACTGAAATGAATGAGACTGGAAGAGCCTTTTTTTTCTATAAACAGCAATTGAGCTCCTTTTCTGCATGGTTGTATTTTGCAGCACTTTTGAGATTCCACTGAGCCCTGAGCCCAGGCCTCTTAGAAATGGACTGCCGCCGTGTTTTCACATCACAGCCAATACACAGACAGGCCAATGTCCAGGCTCTCTTCCCATACACCAGAGTCTAAAGTTCAGTCCTCCACATCAGTTTCAGGATATATATATATTTAAGTCCTCATGAAAATCCACCAGCTTTGTAGTGCAATTTTCTCCTAACAGGCACGTTTGCATGCAATTGTGCCTCACATGCACAATTTTGCAAAGCAATTATCCCAAAAATAATGCCTCTGTGTATGTTATTTTGACTAAAATATGTATTTTTAATGGATACTTTACCCAAGTATATGCATTCTTGTAGAAATTTCTCGGCTGGAGAACGGCACTGCAAAATTCGGAGTCTCGAAGGATGGCTGCGTTTCAATTCATGTACCATTTCGGTCCACCTTTAAATGCAGATGGAATTGAATTTCTCTCCCATCTCTAGAGGATCTTTTTTTCTGTCAAGAGGCATTATGCCTCATGTGTAATCTGCTGGAGACTGCAAACCAGCAGTGGGCAAGGCCAGAGCCAAAGGCAACCCCCCTTTCCCCTTCACTGTTACTTTCTGCCACCCCTTTATTTTCTTGGCCACTGCCAACCCAAGCCAGAGAGGGAGAGCATCATTCCCACCCAGGGGAGCCTGCAGTAAATCACACAAGGCAAGTTGGAGTTAACTCTTTATTAGCAAGAGCATGATCTGCACAGACTTGGCAGTGTTTCAGGCCTAATGAGCACAGCAGTCCATCCCCAGGAGGTCTTGCCCCATAGATGAGTTGCTGGGATTGAAAGTCCCCACCTCTCCTCAGCCGTATAAGTCCCATCCTCTCCAGGGTTTTCCCCAAGCAATCAGAGACTGTGCCTGTGAGAAGCCAACCTCTCCTCCACCCTTTTCATGTCTCTTCTAGTTCTGGGACACCAATGGGAAGGGAAGCTTGTCACAGCAGGAGGGAGAGACACCTGTGCCTCTTCACCAGGAGGACTTATCTCTGCCTCTGGCCTCCTTCCCCCCTTGCTTCAGCTTCTGCCTCTGATTCTGGACTTCTCCCTGCCACAGACTCCCCCAGCTCACTCAGCCCTATTGCCTCTTCAGCTTCTGACACTGTCTTCTCCCTCTGACCACTCATCATTGTCCCACCACCAATCCTTGGGCTCCAAGCCTTCTTCCTTTGAGGGTTCCCCAGCTAGTTCCTCCCATCACCAAACAGCCTTGGCCCAGTATACCTGAAGGAGCGTCTCCACCCCCATTGTTCAACACGGACACTGAGGTCCAGCTCTGAGGGCCTTCTGGCAGTTCCCTCATTGAGAGAAGTGAGGTTACAGGGAACCAGGCAGAGGGCCTTCTCGGTAGTGGTGCCTCCCCCATGGAACACCCTCCCATCAGATGTCAAGGAAATAAACAACTATCTGATTTTTAGAAGACATCTGAAGGCAGCCTTGTTTAGGGAAGTTTTTAATGTTTGATGTTTTCTTGTGTTTTTAATGTTCTGTTGGAAGCTGCCCAGAGTGTTTGGGGGGGCCTGGCCAGATAGGCAGGGTATAAGTCATAAATTATTACCATCATCATCATCATCCCCCTGCACCCCAACCAGTCAATGACATCCAGCCCCCCAGTTCCACACACAAAAAGAAAATTATTATTATTAAAATGTTGTGGTGTCAAGCTTTGTTTGGCATACACACATTTTTTGAAGCTGTGTGAGAGAGGGGGGTATGTGTGTCCATTATTCAGATCTTTCTTGGTCTCTCTTAATTGGAGGGAAGGAGAAAGAACATTGTATGCCCCACAAGAGAATGCATATTAGCAGCTGCTAAGCTGCTTATGGGGAGAAGGGGGGCAGGTTATGGGGGAAATGGAACTGCTTCCTAAATTACAGAACTGCACAGGTGTTGGGGTGATACCTACACCCCTGCAACAAAATGCAGGTAGACATTCTCTGCAGGCAGCGCAAAGTATCCAAACGACATGCATGCGACAGCTCTTTAAAGCAGGGGCAGATGGTGGCAACTTCCTGCAAGAGATGAGCTCTACCTGCACTGTCAGACACAAGCAGGGTTTGGAGGAGCATGGGCAATTCTCCAGACGGCAGCTGTTTCAGCAGGAACTTAAAGCTTTGGCACGGCCACATCTGATGCGTAGGCAGTGACAGCACAGACAGAGCCTTGGGCGACTGCTCAGCGTAGGCATTAAAAAGGTAGCAACCAAAAAAGAACTAGTATGACTAGAATATCACACCTGGCTGGCTGTTAGCCTGCTCTGTTCCCATTAAAGGTAAAGGTAAAGGGATCCCTGACCATTAGGTCCAGTCGCAAACGACTCTGGGGTGGCGGTGCTCATCTCGCTTTACTGGCCGAGGGAGCCGGCGTACAGTTTCCGGGTCATGTGACCAGCATGACTAAGCCACTTCTGGCGAACCAAAGCAGAGCACGGAAATGCCGTTTAGCTTCCCGCCAGAGCGGGACGTGCTTTCGAACTGCTAGGTTGGTAGGAGCAGGGACCGAGCAACGGGAGCTCACCCCGTCGCGGGGATTCAAACCGCCAACCTTCTGATCGGCAAGTCCTAGGCTCTGTGGTTTAACCCACAGCGCCACCCGTGTTCCTCTGTTCCCGTTATGGGAATCTAAAATTCAACTAAGAGCATGCAAATGGGATCATGCATTCTAACCCAACAACCACACTTTAAAGGACTTGAGCTTAGCAGAACTACCTGAGCCCCTGGATATAAGAGTCACAGTTCACTAATGTCCATAATATTGGTTTAGATCGTTTGCTGCTAACTCCCAAGCCAGGAAGTTACTTGCAGCGTTCTGCTGGAGGTCCAGAGAGAACGTGCAGGAGCATGAATTGCACATCACTGAATGGCACAACGCCCAAATAAAAAAGAACTTTTATTATGACATTGATTTAAAAATAAAAAACCGGTTCTTTATGTATGCAGGGTGGTTCTCCCGGCGCCTTGCGTCTTAAAAGGAGAGCAGAAAACTCTGCTTCTGTTGTGGGACAGACATGATGAATTTATCATGAAGGCAAAGGCAGAAGAAGGCTGCCCTCCAAGGGTTTTTCCTAACTCGGGCTTTCAAAACAATGCACTGCTAAAACCTTTCTGTCCCTCTACAAACTGAAATGTCATATGAGGATGGTTAGCTCTAGAGAAGTGCAGCCACTTTGGAAAACAGGAGAAAGCAAATCTCTCTCTCTCTCTCTCTCTCTCTCTCTCACACACACACACACACACACACACACTGCAAGTTGCAAGAGGGCTGTAATAAAGCCCAGTCTTGGAACAGCAAGAAAGGTGAAACAGAGGTGAAGGTGATGTCATGCTTAACTAAATTGTATGAGGCAGGCCTTTAAACAGTTACATGCTCCAGCCTGAAAAAAATCTAAGCCCCTTCATTGTCACTGGTGAACTGGACAGCTTCTCATTAAGCACTTAGCAGTGCATATATGAATAACAACAGTTAAGGATTAAATCTATTGTAATCACTTTAATTACAAGAGAGGACTCGTATGGAGCAAAAAGCCACTAACAGACACAGACAGAATTTCCATCCCTGCTCTAATAGGCTGAACACGTTATGCTATTTGATGCAAAATTTAGCTCAGCATCCCCATAAGGATCACTAATATAAGCGCCACAGCCACGGGGATTTAAAACCAGACAATGGTGGGGAGAGAGATGTTGCCGGTTCCTCTGTTTACTGATCTCAGTAAAGCAATATGCTCATTTCTCTCTCATACAAGACTTACAGCAAGTTCTGCAACAGGGACACACCCAGAGTAAGAATTATTCTCGGTCACTTTTCCCCCCTGGGGTGCATTAAACCCAAATATCCTGTTTTGCCACAGTACTGAAGTGCTACCATTTCACAAGAGAGATTCTTCCATGAAGGTTATGCGTTATTCCTGAGCGTCAATAACTTTTTTGTGAGTATTTGGACCTTGCTTTTTAACTAAACATAGTCCAGTGGCGCTTGCATTGAACATCCATCTGGATTTGCTTGTGGAAAGCTAGACAATGTTTCTTATTTAATGAGCATTTGCTACGATTTGCTTGTGGGGAGGTTTGACAACGTTGCTTCAAAGGAAATGCTATCCTGTGTGCTCCAATGCATTTCCCTGTTGTTATGTACTGAGTTGAATAGGTTCCAAAAGGCAGCAGTCTGATTGGTCCTAGAACAACAGAGTTCAGAATGCAGCAGTCTGACTGGTCCACAGGAGCCACCCAATCCAGCTCCAGGTGGAAGTGAATCCGCAACCTGATTGGCCTACAGGTGAATCCCGGAATTACCCAATCACGTGGGGCCCATTGTGTAAATAATGTATATAAAGCAGACATTCTGGGGGAACTTCCATTCCTCCTCACCACTGTGAGCTGAATAAAGAGCATGAAATTCACTCTCGATTCCGAGTACATTTCACCTGTCACTTTCCTTATTGCAAAAGCCTGATCTTTGGAGGGAAATCAGTTTGTTGCACATGACCTCCACATCACCTTTAATTTGCTTGAATGCAATGGAATCCCACCCCCAAATAAGAGGCAGTCTGGAAGTGCCTCCACATTTCTTTACCTGAATGGCCCAAGAAGGGAATAGAATTAAACAGGTTTGGATGTAGATGATCCATTTGCCTACAAACAGGGTGCCATTTACTCAGAACTGTTTCCAGAGGCTGGCATCAATGGGCCTTTGCCAAGGCTTACATCCCTGTAGGGGTGCAGTGCCAGTCTCTGGAGACTCCTTCCTCTGTTTCTCCCCGTCTTTGCACTTGCTGTCCATTCACACATGCACTCACATTCTCTTTTAAATCCAAGCATAAAAACAAGCATTATAGCATATCAAGACTATCTCTAGCGTGTGGATATTTAGTTTGGAGGGGGTGGACTGCAAACTGAATAAGGTCCCAGTATTATGAAAACATTTAAAAGAGAACTAGAGTTTTCTTTCAGTTTACATTTTAATTACCGTATTTTTTTGCTCTATAAGACTCACTTTTTCCTTCCCAAAAAGTAAGGGGAAATGTTTGTGCGTCTTATGGAGTGAATAGAGGTTGCACAGCTATCCCAGAAGCCAGAACATCAAGAGGGATTGCTGCTTTCACTGCGCAGCGATCCCTCTTGCTGTTCTGGCTTCTGAGATTCAGCATATTATTTTTTCTTGTTTTCCTCCTCCAAAAACTGGGTGCGTCTTATGGTCCGGTGTGTCTTATAGAGCGAAAAATACAGTAAGTCCTTTTGCCGACATGACACTGACTTCTGAAAGCCGTACCAAAATAAAATAAAATTCTAACTCCTCTGGTTTTTGTAGGCATTAAGATGCCAGTCTCTTTGAGTGGTAGATGACCATGTCCTACTCAGAGCAGATTGACTGAAATCCATGTACTTAGGTTAGTCATGTCCATTAATTCCAGCAAGTCTGCTCTAAGTATGTCTTAGTTGGATACCACCCTTTGTTTTTATTTCCATCAGTTGCAGCAATGTTGATCAAGCAATTACTGGATAAAAGCACACATTTTTCCCGATCCCCTCGAATAAAAAGGTGGAAAGTTTCCTTCCCCCACCTGTGCAAGTGATAGACCAGCAATGGCTCAAACACAGGGATGCTATGTATCACGTTTCAAAAGGTACTACGGCAGTCATAAATGCAAGTTTAGAATACACAAATACTTACAAATTAGAAGAAACCATACCTTTAGCACTTACATCTGGGGAAGAAATGGAGTAGCCATACAACCACATTATGGTCCCATGAACTCAGTAGCCCCACAGAAAAGCAGAAGGAATGCTGAGAACCAAAGTGTGCCTACAAAATTGTTCTGAAGTTGCAATATGTAATCAGCATACTTTGGAATGGATCCACTGACTTATTAGGGATACTCTGGAGTAAGCGTACAATAGGCTACAAGCAGGGATGAGGAAACTATGGCCTTCCAGATGATGCAGAACTGCAACTCCCATCATCCCTGGCTGTTGGCCATGCCAATTGGGGTTGATGGGAACTGGAGTCCAACGACTGTTGGGAAGCCACAGGTTCCCAACCACTACACTATTGCCTAAGTACCCAACGTAAATTATAGCTACTGTAGACTCGACAATGATGTTTGCTGTGTGTTTCTTGGTATGGGAGGTTTTCAGAAACCTCATTAATGTGTGTGGGTTTTTTGTTTTGGTTTGGTTTGGGTTTTTAAAAAAGGAGCATCACAAATAAGAAGATGAAACAAACCTGGTTCAGAAATTTCACTCCGCTAAAGAGCTGGAACTGCAAATGAGTACAAATACCTAGAAGAAGGAAGGCTGATCATATTTTCTAAGCTCTGGTCCAATAAACTTGAAAATGCATCTGATAAATAATTCACTTTAGAGTACCCTAATTAGATTTTATTTTTACATGTAGACATTCCCCCCTCCCCTCCCAGCCAAGACATTACCATTCACAGAATTCACAGAATTCATTAAGAAACTCAATTATTTACATCAAAATAACTCAGCAGAACAAACAATTAAGAAAAGAGCTGAGAAAACAGCTCATCCCAACTTTATCCTGAATTGGATCACTTGTGCATCTATCTACATACAGCATTATTGCTTGGAGAAAGTCCCATCTAGATGGAAAAAAATGGCTCCGGAAATGGCTCCGCTTGGTTTATTAACTGCACAGAAAGATCACTTTTCACAGGGAATATGCTAACCGCTTGAATCAGGAACAGTCCTGTTGATTTCAGTAGACCTAAGCTCTGTGTGTGTGTTTGTTTAGTACATAGTCAGTGAATGTCTCCCTTGAGTCTGAATCCCAAAACCAGTTACCCCAAAATTGTTTGAATACTACAACCATAAAAAAACCTTTCCTGATTCAAATCAGATTGTACCAATTATTTCAGCATTACTGACTATTAAGGCAGTACATACATAAGAAACGGAGCTCTTGAGGGATACAAAAACTCATCCATAATAAATCGGTGTAAACATTGCAGAGTTGCAGATTCTCCAAAACTTCCGTGCCCTTAAAATTTTATGCATTGCCTTCCTTCTCTGCTGAAATCATAAATTGATGAGCGACATAAACAGCACTTTAGCAACCACCTGGATCCTAAGAATCATTTGTAACAATTGTTTATCATGCAAGGCCATATATACTAAGAGGCAGGAACATCCCTTCGCTCTCAGTCTATGAAGTTTTGCTCCTTACTGATTTTTCCTATGTTTCAAGATGAATGTCATTGGCATCTACATTCCAATTAGCCAGATATTATGCTAGATCACATAACACAGCTGTATAAAACTAGGAGTGGCCAGTACATTCTGTGATATAGATTTTTCTGAACTGAGGTCATAGTCTAGTTAATATATAAATAATTATATTACATGTATGCTAAAGGTAAAGGCCAATGGATATGCAGGGTACATACTTTCCGGATAATTCAGGAACTTCGCAAAGAAATTCACTAAAGTCAGAAAGAATCTGAAAGATCTGTCCTTCTTCCAGCTTCTTCTCATGTTACTAGATTTACAATTCAATGAAAAATTACCAAAGACAGTCTAAGAAATGGGTACATTTCTGGCAAGGTAAGATAGGTCAGAGGCTCTCCCGACTCTGTCTAGCTAGCATGCATGTTATCTAGCCCAAGTTGGATAGAAAGGAGTGGGAAACGTTATCAAAAAATAGACGGAAAGTGCCTGAACGAAAAAATTAGGAGTCATAAATCTGATGGCTCTTTTACTACACCCAAAATATCTGGATAATGTAAACTTTATTGGACTTTATTGGACTCAGTATCCCATGAGCCACCTCACTGACGGTCCTACAAATTAAATATATCAATTAATCTGGTTTCTTCAGGGATTTTGGCACAGTCACCAAGTTCTGTATGAGACCCCTGAGAATTGATCAAATCAGCAGTATTTCATCATAACTGAAACATCTAGCTTAAGGGTTCAACTTGACAGTGGGCGGTTCAAGCCAGCTTCTTATTGTGATCCATATTCTGTACCGTAGCTAAAAACTCCAGGAGGAGCTTTGCCGTCTTCCTGGGCCGTTCCACGACTACCGAGTGTCCACAGTTTTCCAGAATGTGTACCTGACATCCAGGAATCGATTTTGCTAGGATGTCTGCTCCTGAAACATCTAGGACCTAGACGAGGAGAAAAAGGAGTCAACAAAAGAGGAACTGGTGTCACTCATGTGGATGACATGCTTGTCAAAGACCGTGGAAACATGCCAAAGGGGAAGCAGAGGGCAACCTTTTGCTCATTTCCTTGGCCTGGATCAGAAAAACTGTCAGAAGAAGCATTCAATAAAGGCTAGCATTGTGATATAATGTGCCTCTTAAGGATGGCGCGTTTTGTTTTAATTAAGGCTGACTTTTAAACAAAGTTGGCTCTAATGGAACGCCCAACACAAATAGCAAGGGCATGTGGGGGTTTTTTGGGGGGGTGTATGTGATCTTTATTTGGATTGCAGAGGAGGTGTCAAAGCTGCATCCCAGGTTCTGATCAGGGCCCCCACACTCTTACCATTCACTCTTGCATTCACACAACTGCTAACTGATCCAGTTGTGCCGTGGTTAGTTTGGCCCATATGAAAACATTAGCCGAGCAACACTCAACCAAACTGGAGGAGGTAACCAACGATAATGGGGATGCAAAAACAAAGAAGACACACACTCACACTCCCGGCAGCTGAGCACTAAACCTGAATTTAATATATAACCAAACACTGTATTGGTGTATCCCCCAGATTTG
This sequence comes from Podarcis liolepis, assembly GCF_965112155.1. Lineage (NCBI taxonomy): Eukaryota > Metazoa > Chordata > Lepidosauria > Squamata > Lacertidae > Podarcis > Podarcis liolepis. The sequence goes on along the minus strand of NC_139555.1, from coordinate 83,462,821 downwards.
CATCAACCCACATTCGTTTTTTCCTGATGACAGTTCATTTCTATGGTGCCAAAGCACAGGAAGACTTCATGCAGTAAGAAATCTCACACAGATCTGTCTCCTGCTCCACCCCTATCTCCCAAGACCTCTGCCCTGCCCTCAGTTCCCCACACATTTCCTCCTTGCCTGCAGATCTGTAGCTAAGGACTGCCCCATTCAACAATCACGCTATTTCATTCTGTGTGTGTGGCATAAGCACATGAGCATACACAGAAACCACAGTGAGCTACCGTTTCCCCACGAACAAACACACAGAGCGTCGTGGACAAATGTTAAAACTGCCTATCGGTCCCATGAGAATGGCTGTCAGTGCTGGAACTTCTTGACATTTGAAGCAGCTCATCATGGTCAACTCTTGTGGACCAAAAATATCTCAGCTTGCAGGGCTGATTTGTACCAGCTCCAGCATTGCTGCAGTTGCTCAGCAACTAGGGACACGAATGCTGGGGGAGAAGAGAAAGAGATCAACTACCAGCAGGAAATAGGATACGATTGTTGGAGGCTTTCTGAACACCACATATCCTTAGCCCCCAAACCAATTCCTGTACCTGCTCATCCAAATCAGCCTTGCGTATATTCAGCTTTGCCCTCCGTCCCCATTCCCCCCCCCCACCGGCGCTCCTCCATACACAATCATTTCCTCCTCCTACTCACTGATAATTTCTTCACATTCCCCTCATTTGCTTCCCGTAGTTAACATTTTTCAGCTTTCTTCTTAACTGTGCCAGCAAATCGTAGAACAGTTCCCCTTTTTAGTTGTCATGGCAACGTCTCTCTCTCGCTAACTTACAGATCTCGTGCTAATGGTACCTTTTCTCAAAACACATTTGGAACTCGGGGTGAACTGGTATTCGGCACAACCTTTTTTTTAAAAAAAATCATACAACCCTCACTCATCCCTCAACCAACCATTCTGTACAAGTGTTGGAGCACAACATTCCCATTCAATTCAATGGGGCCAGCAAATTTGTATGCACAGGAATATGTGCACGGGTCTGCTGCCTCTGCCGAAATGAATGGGGAAATCTTTGAGCACATGTAAGAGTTTGGCGTGTCCAATGGAGAAGGAATGGGCAGATCAGTCGATTTGCACCTTGAGTCTGTGTATGCTCCACATTTTTATAGCACACAAACATACAACCCAAAGAATCCTGGGAACTATAGTCAGTTAATGGTGCTGGGAATTGTAGCTCTGTTAGAGGAACAATTGCAGTTTGAATGCGTGCATTCATTAAAAAGCAAGTTCTGTCCCATGACTGTTATTTTTAACTTTATAAAACTTGTATTTAAATATGTATTTTACTGTTTAAATACATATTTTACTTCAGCGTATGCATTTCTAAATGTATTTCACCCCAAAATGCATTTTTATTTTTACACATTTCATTAAGTTTTTTTAGAAGGGGGAAATCCAAAGAATAATGGTGTTCTAATCTGCACAAGGCAAGTCCGTCTCTTTAAAAATGTGGACCAACAAAATTCTCCTCTGCCTCTATGTGCAATTATCTCATCCAATATCATCCCCTCATCTCCCACTACATTTAATCAAGACAAAAGTCCACTTGAGCAGGCAGGGATCTTTCGTTCTCACACATTACATAGCAGGAAAATGAGCGGTAGAAGACAAATGCAAATGCAGCTTTCCTAATCTGATGAGGTGGGGTTTGGTCTTACACCACAGAGCACGTTTGCTAATTTTTAAGTTGCCGTCATTATCTGCCTGCTCTCCCTATTGGTTACTCTGCTGTTCTAATTTATCTTTATATGTTGCACTAAGGAGAGAAGAGGAGAAGGAAGCAGAAACAAATTGGCTGAGGCACCTGATCTTGCTTTCCCCAGATGATCTGCGTTGCAGCTTTGATCTTGCTCATGTTTTCATAAAGCGAGTTGACGGACTTCTCATCTGCAATCTCAAAAAACACTTTCCAGAAGAGGAAAAAGGAGGAGGAGGAGAGAGGGGAAAAAAATCAGTCTAGCTCAGCTTCATTGCAGACAACTCAAATTTTAACGAGCTGGGTTTTTTTAACCTTTTACTCCTATCTCCCCGCCCGAAGAAAACCATCATGCAGTTTGGGTCAATGAAACCGCAGAAAGAAGAAAAAGATTTCCCACAGCATAAATAACAAAAGGAAAACCTTCCTGGCCAGAGAGGGATGTGCACAAAAGCCTTTGGAGGAAGTTCCCTTTCTTCAAAGTCACTTGATGTGTGGCTGACATCAAAATCTGCATCCCCACGTCCTGTTCTTCCCAATACTTCCCCATATAGTTTAGGCCATAGGTGGGAATCTGTGCCCCTGCAGAAGTTGCTGGACTACAACTCCCATCATCCCTGACCACTGACCATGCTGGCTGCGATTGATAGGGTTTGGAGTCTAATTTTATCTGGAGGACCACAGGTTCTCCACCCCTAAGCTATGTGCCTGCAGTTCCAAACCTCTGCTGTGAGACACAACAGTCAAACAGAACCTCAAGATCCAGGAGGCTGTTGATCATACTCGATTCCAGGGGAAAGTGTCTAGCATGGCAGGAATGGGGAACTTGTGGTCTCCCAGGTGTTGTTGCACCACAATCCCCATCAGCCCCAGAAAAAATAAATCAGTTTGCAGGCCCCGCAACCCAGAAAATTGCGGGAGTTCTGCATGACAACCTTCCCGCCTTTTCCACAGGAACACACTCCAGTGGCTCACGTGACAAGTCGTGAGGCGGCATGCACGGTGCTCCCTGTCCATGCTTTGGGGCTTGTTTGTTTTGGGCCTGACATGAACGTGCCTTGTTATTTCAGCACGGAAAGTCAGGCCCAAAAGGTATAGCCTAAAAGAATGGCAGAACTTAGAGGGAGGAGGACAGCATAGAGAAATTACATGTGTCAATGACGTTCACTGCAACATGGTGGTGGTGAAGCAGTGGAACAGGCGTACACACTGTGGGAAGAATGTTAGAAAGTGGGGCCGAAGCGCTAGCCTTACAAACAGTTGAACTAATGCACTAAACCCCACGTGTGAATGCAGCTGTAGTCCCACTGATTCTGGAGGGCCAGAGGTCCTCTCCATCTCTGTGTATGACCATGAGGTTAGTTTCTGGCCTGTAAACTTCCCAAGGGTATGTGGCTGGTTGCTGTTGGCAACAATAAAATAATAAAATAAAATAAATAAAATAAGACCGGGTGCACCTTTGGTCTGAAGCAGAGGAGTTCTCCTTTCGTTCCTATGGTGGCATACACAAAGCCTCAGCGATCCCCACTGTTTCATTTCCTTAAAGACATTTTTAACAGGTGTGCTGCTTCAATACTGGGCCAAGCTGCCGTCCCATGGGCCTTAAAACCAAATCACACCATGGGGAGTGGGGGGAGCAGGCAAGCCTTTGACCCACGGTGTAGCCTGCACCTTCAGATAACAGAAGCGACCAGCACCAATTCCAATCCCAAGCTAGAGAAATGACATGATGCACTTACATTTGCGGTAGAAGTCATTGTGCGGGATGCGGACATCGACGAGGCCCTGCAGGATCTACAAACACATAATGGCGTCTTAGAAGAATGGTTTGTGGAGGGCAAGGCTCTCAGGGGCTTCTAGCCACTATGGCTATACTCTGCCTCCACTGTCAGAGGCATCGTGCTTCTCCACACCAGGTGGGGAGAGTGTTGCTGGGCTCAGGTCCTGCTGGCAGGCTTCCCACATGCATCTGGTTGGGCACTGTGAGACAGCATGATGCTGGAACAGACAGGCCCCTGGCCTGAACAAGCAGGGCTCTTATTACGTCCCCATGTTACGTAACAGGGCAAGCACACCGTGTCCATCTGCTCCCTCTCTCTTTCCCAGTAGGAGCGGTTTTCTGGGCACACCACAAAATCCACCTGGCAATTAGGACTCTTGAACACTTGAGCATTGCACAAAGCAGCCGAGGAGTAAACCCGCTTGGAGACGCACAGCAGCAAGTAGAGGCAGGGAACCTGGGCAAACAAGCTTTGGGGCTGCTAGAAGGAAGAGAGCCAGCATGGAACGCACTCAAACGAAAGATTACAAATCTGTAGGGCACGGCAGGGGAACCTGAGGCCTTCCAGAAGTTGCTGGACTACAACTCCTATTGTCCCCAACCACTAGGCACGCTGGCTAGGGAGGGGGGAAGGTGAAGGGCCTCAGGTTCCTCATCCAAGCTGTAAGGGGAAAGGAGGCACATCTTCCACATAGAGAAAGTTAGAATCCTGCTTTGGAAAGATCGCCGAGGGGAGGATGAATCACAGCTCTGCACAATTTTTAAAGCAATTGTTTTGCACTTTGCTTGCCCTGTGTAAACCCACGCAGCTCAGACTTCAAGGGAAATCAGGTTTCCCTGTCAGGGAAAGCTTGGTTCTTCAGAACAGGCTGCACGCACACACACACACACACACACACACACACACACACACACCACATCCATTTCACTTGTTCTTCCCAATTTTAAAAATCATATCTTGCATATAGCACCTTGGTATCTATCTGCTCTCTGTACAAACACCCACATGGCTACTAAGGAACATTCAGCACAGAGCTTGAGAAAGGTGGGGAAGAATTGATGCTGTGGAGAAGGAAAGCAATACCAACCAGATGAAAATTTAAAACACAATCTGAAGCAAGTGGCTCTGAGTTCAGCAGAGAACACTCCCAGGAGGCTGCGTATAGGGCTGCAGTTGTGCTAATCCTGTTATATTGGCCATTGTGCTAAAAGTAGGGCTGTCCCTTGCTATGTTGCGTGAGTGTGTGTTAGATAACCTGGACTCTCCTTGGAGGCTGTTGTGATGAGGTCCTACACTTCCAAATTTATCAGTACACCATGGGTTAGGTTCAAATCCATGGCTTTCAAAATCCGCTAGACCTCATGGATTTTGAGATAAGGAATTATATCTGAAGCTCAGAAACCGGAAAGCTAAACACGAGGTGTACAAGAGTGTGTTAATTTCCAAGTGTTACAATTTGTACAGTTTATTTGTGACTGAGGTACTGATTTGTTGGTATTAAAGGGTTAAGAAGCTCTAATCAAGACGCTCTAGTCACTGAGCAGCTGGAGGTCGTTAGGCTTCCAGGAATGTGAGTTTGTATAAATAGTCAACTCACTTGTGTGTTTGCCCCTCCCTTCCCCCTTCCTTTCTTTTGGAGCGTGTTTGCTGAAATGTGTGATTCTTCACCAGGGTTTTTTGTTTTGTGTAAACAAACCTTTTATTTGAGTTCCAAACCGCTTGCTCCAAGATTCCTTTATTGAAAAGATGCTGACTCTCCAGCCCTTCTTGAGCCGCTGTGCGAAATGCTCTGCTGTAATGGGACATTGTGGCATCGGAAGCGCACTGGACATTTGACAAGCATTAAACTAATTAAAGTTTAATGGGACAGGTTATGGATGTTTGTACGTCAAGAAGGAGATAAGGAGTGCAGTTCAGAGTGATTTATGAAAGGACTGGAGCGAAGACAGAAGCGGTTGCCGACAACGAAAGCCTTCAAAGCAGCTTGAGTCCTGCAACGTGCCTAGGAAAAGTTTTAAAGAGGCACTGCGCAGTTTGTACTCGCTGGAAGACGTCTTATTCCTCGAGGAGCCACCTCAGCAGCTGGGAGACGGTCTACAGGTCTGTGAGTATCGTTCCTAAGCCCCAGGGAGGATGGCAGAGTCCCAGGAAAGTTTTACTGTCCCATTTATGCGACTCAATGGGAAAAATTGGCAAGATTGGAAGGCTAGAGTAAGGGTTTGGTTGCAAGCAAAAGAGTTGTGGAGTTGTACTGAAGCACCGCCTTTACAGGCAGCTGCAGACGCGTCTGCAGAAGACAAAGCAGCAGCGGCAGCTTCACAGAAACGTGACAGGAAAGCCCAAGGTCTACTAGTTTTGGCAGTGGGACCAGAGCAAATGCCTTATGTTTCTGAGTTAAAGAACACGCATGAGGTCTGGACGGTTCTGCAGCGGCTAAATTCCAGAAACACTGCGGGGGCCAAGATCCATGCTACAAGATGTTTGTTTGATTTACGTCTCCAACCGGGAGCGTGTGTGAAAGAACATATTGCCAAAATGGTGTCTGCCTTTAATCAACTAAGACAGCTGGGCATTCCTTTCTCTATGGAGCAGCAGTCATACATTTTGTTGTCTTCTCTTGATAAAAGCTATGAGACTCTAGCTTTAACTTTGGAAGCTATGCCTTCATCTGAATTAACCCTTGAATACATTTCTTCTCGACTTGCTGATGAACAGGATAAAAGGCAAAGAGAAAGAGGTTTGTCTTCAAAGGGGAGTTATGCTGTGCCTAAGAGTGGGGATGCTGAGTTTGAGAACACAGTAAATGCTTTTGCAGCTAGACACTGTTTTCGCTGTGGTTCCTCTTCCCATTTAATCAGGAGTTGTACACGTGAACCTGGTCAAGACAGCACCAAGGCCGTTACCCCTAGTTACCAGACAAGGAGTTCCAGGGGACGTCGAAGAAGAGGAGGAGGTCGTGGCTACTCCCACAGCACACAGCACATGGCTTCAGCAATGGTGTTGATGCAAGGGCGTGGCCAAGGCAGCAATCTACGCTGGTTGATTGACAGTGGTGCATCTCATCACCTGGTGGCGCCATCTAGTGTCCGTTTGCAGAATTGCAGACATTTGCAAACCCTTAAAGTTGTGACAATGGCAGATTCAACTAAACGTTCCTTAGAGACCGTAGGCACAGTGTTTTTGAAGTGTTTGCAAACAGAAATTGATGCCTACGTGCTAAAGGGAATGAAGGGGTGTATTTTGTCTGTGTCAGAACTTGATAGAAATGGGTTTAAAACTGTGTTTGAAAATGGGGTTTGCACTATTTCAAAGAATAACGTGTCTCTTTTGCAGGTGAAATGCAGAAATGGGTTATATTATTTTGAGACAAGTCCAGATGAAGTTGAACAGGTTCATGCTGGTTGTGTGAACTCGCCTACCCATAATTCTTGTGTTCATTTATGGCATCGCCGTTTGGGACATATTAATTTTCAGTATGTTAAAAGACAACCTGAATTATCAGAAGGGTGCAAATTGAACAAATGTACTAAGTATTTGGATTGTACTGCATGCAAAAGGGCGAAGGTTCATAGATGCAGCTATCCCAGTTCAAATAGGAAATCTGACAAAGTATTCCAACTTGTGCATATGGACCTATGTGGCCCAATGCCTGTTGCTAGCATGGGGGGTTCGAGGTATGCACTGTGTCTCTCAGATGACAAAACAAAGGTTACATGGTTTTTTCCTCTCAAAACAAAAGCAGATACTGCAGAAACAGTTAAAAAATTGGGTTCATGCAGTAGAACTTGAATTCGGTACTAGAGTTCTTGCTTTTCAGACAGACAGAGGGTCAGAATTTACCGGGTCTGTGTTGCAGAATTTCTTTAAGAAAAAGGGAATTAAGCATCGTCTGTCTACACCTTATTCCCCCCAAGAAGGAGGCGTGGCCGAACGTAAAAACAGGGTTCTGCAAGAGTTGGCAAACTCTATGTTGTTTGATGCTAAACTTCCTCAAAGTTACTGGGCGGAAGCCTGGCAGACGGCTACTCATGTTCTGAACCGAGTATATAATTCGGTAATTGATACTACGCCATATTTTGCTTTATATGGGAAGAAGCCCAAAGTTAATTACTTTCGGGTGTTTGGATCTCAAGCCTATGTACTTATCCCAAAAGCGTTAAGGAAAAAGGGAAGTCCAAGGGCTAGGAAACTCATCTTTTGTGGGTACGAACCACATGCCAAATCTTGGAGGTTCGTGAACCCAGATGGGGATACTACAAGAGTGGTCCTCAGTAGGAGCGCTGAATTTTGTGAGCAATCCGGATGGACTCACTTACATGCTAATCCTGACATTTTGAGAGATGATTTAGGCATTTATGCTGAGAAAGAAAGTCCAGAGGGTGATGAGCCAGAAGGGGACGGTGCACATGGTTCAGATGCAGATTCTGACCAGGCACAAGGTTCTTCTCCTAAGGTAGAAAAGCCAGAATCTAAGAGTGTTCCAACATCGCCAGTCAGTAGGCCTAGCAGACAGCAAAAGCGAAGCAGGTCGCCTGCAACACCAAGCCCAAGGGAGGTATCTAAACGGAGGTCTTTATCCCTAGAGGCACGTCTAGACATAAAGTCTGAGACAGATTCTGACAGCCAACGGTCAGAGGGGGCACAAGAGGAGCAATTGCGCAGGTCAAAACGTGCCACAAAGGGCAAGCCGCCAGAGCGGTTTAAGGTGACAAGTGTATACTTAAATATGGCACAGTGTGAGCCAGATAGCTATGTAGAGGTACAACAGCTTCCAAGCTCAGAAGCCGCAAAGTGGCAGGAAGCAATGGAAAAAGAGATGGCTTCAATGAAGTCTCTCGGTGTGTTTACAAGTACAGAGCTTCCAAAAGGGCAACAAGCTGTAGGTTGTCGATGGGTATATCGTTTAAAGCCCACAACTACTGAGGAGTTGCAATATAAAGCCCGACTAGTTGCAAAAGGGTTTTCACAGCGCAAAGGAGTTCACTATTCTCAAATTTATGCCCCTACTTCAAGACCGGAGTCATTAAGAATGCTTTTAGCCTCTTCAGCTAAGAAGGGAAATAAGCTGTTTCATTTTGATGTCAATGTGGCTTATTTAAATGCAGACTTACAGGAGGAAGTCTATATGACGCCACCACCAGGTTTTGAAGGAGACAAGCCAAACCAGGTCTGGCGCCTACACAAATCCATTTATGGGTTGAAACAGTCCGCCCGTAATTGGAATTCCTGCTTAAACGATGCTCTAGAGAGCATGGGGTTCAGAAAGAGCGCAGCAGATGCGTGTCTTTATCTAAAAGGCTCGGGATGTGAACAAGAAGCAGTCTTGATATTTGTTGACGATTTATTATACAGTGGAAAGGACGATAAACTTGCACAACAATTTGCCACAAAGCTTGGAGAAAAGTTTCAGATAAAATCACTAGGCAATGTATCTGTTTATCTAGGAGTTAAAATTCAGCAAGATGAAGATGGGAACTATTGGCTCAGCCAAGAAGCTAAGATCCAGCAGTTGCTGGAAAGGTTTAAAATGGACAACTGTGCTGGTGTTAAAACCCCAATGGAATTAAGTTACACAAAGGATGCTCAAACTGAGCAACAGACAGAGTTCTGTAATCCCGGGGTTTACCAGTCAGCGATAGGCAGTCTACTCCACATTGCACAGTGGACTCGGCCCGATATAACATATGCTGTCAACATGCTGTGTAGACAAGCTGAAAAACCATCAATGCATGCTTGGCAAGGAGTAAAAAGAGTTTTAAGGTATCTCCAAACTACCAAAAGGTTTCGCTTAAAACTATCAGCAGAGGGCAGCACACAACTTGAATGTTGGGCTGACAGCAGTTGGGCTGATGCTGGACCAGATAGAAAATCAGTGTCAGGAATGGCGATAAAATTTGGAAATGCACTAATTGGTTGGAGATCAAGAAAACAATCACTTATAGCTTTAAGTTCAACTGAATCTGAGTTCAATGCATTATCAGATGTATGTAGAGAACTGGAATTTTATAAGCAACTGGTACAAGAATTGTTTGGAGAATGTTCCCTACCTATCAGAGTGTGGGAAGACAATCAACCTTGTATTAAACTAGCTAAATCAGGTCAATTCAAGGCACACACAAAACACTTGGATATCCGTTATCAAAATGTATGCCAAAGTGTAAAACAAGGTTTAATTGAACTAAAGTATTGTCCAAGCAAAGAAAATCTCGCAGACGGTTTTACAAAAGCTTTGAGTCCGCAATCTCATAAATGTTTCTGTTCAGGTTTAAATTTGAATTAAGGTTGGTACAGCTCAGTGTTACGAGCGAGAGGGGGTGTTGGTATTAAAGGGTTAAGAAGCTCTAATCAAGACGCTCTAGTCACTGAGCAGCTGGAGGTCGTTAGGCTTCCAGGAATGTGAGTTTGTATAAATAGTCAACTCACTTGTGTGTTTGCCCCTCCCTTCCCCCTTCCTTTCTTTTGGAGCGTGTTTGCTGAAATGTGTGATTCTTCACCAGGGTTTTTTGTTTTGTGTAAACAAACCTTTTATTTGAGTTCCAAACCGCTTGCTCCAAGATTCCTTTATTGAAAAGATGCTGACTCTCCAGCCCTTCTTGAGCCGCTGTGCGAAATGCTCTGCTGTAATGGGACATTGTGGCATCGGAAGCGCACTGGACATTTGACAAGCATTAAACTAATTAAAGTTTAATGGGACATGATTCACAGTGGGTTTTGTTTTTTAAGTTGGAAAAAAATAGGACTTCCTATTATCTTTTTTTAAAAAAAATAATATTTATTAAAAGTTTAAGAATTAAAGAAAAAGAGAAAAAAGAAAGAGAAAAAACAAACAGCACAAATCAACACACTACAATACATACAAAAAAGCAAAAAACACAATACATCAAAACAAAAACAAAATCAAAAACAGTTAAAAACAAATCCAGTATTTCCATATCTTTATCTTTCGTTAACCTGTTTCATCGACCTCCTCACACCTCCCTTTTTGTATTCTAGTTATTAATTATTCCAGCAAATCCTTTCCACCTTTCACTATTTTCTGTCATTTAATTATCTTAATTTAATTTTAACCTTATCTTACCATTAAAACCCTAAAACATATTTGCACTTAACTCCTTATAACATTTCTACTAAAGCCATATAATTTCATTCCATCATTTTTCTAATACTCATTAATTTTACAACATTTCTCTAAAATTATTATTATTTTTGTCAGGGGTTCAGGAGCAGAGGCGAGGGCAAGGGAGGAAACAGAGAGCGAGGGGGAGGAGTCCGAAGAAAACATGAGTGATGAAGACGACCCGAGATCTCCGAGTCTTTCCAGTGAATCAGAAGATTCACAGAAAGGAGCGCCAGTGGCCCGAGCAAGGGGGGAGCCTAGGGGGACACCCCAGGAAGAAGGGTCCAGAGGGGGTTCAGAGGGCAGCAGTTGGAAATCGGGGCCAGCGTCACCAATAGAGCGCAGTGGAGAGGAAGGGCGCCAGGTATCGAGCTCTGGCAGCTCGCAGCAGGGGGCAGGGCATGAGTCAGGAGTGGCCACACCTCCATCGGGGAGCGAAGAAACGGTCAAGCGGAAAGTGGAAGGTTGGGCGCGCGCGCCAAGTTCAAATGCACAGGAAGGCGGCGCAGTAAGCAGCCCGGAAAGGGAGCCAGGTCCTAAAGCCCGACGCAAGGAGACAGAAGGGTCCGGGGGGTCAGCGTCAGAAGAGTCCAGGAAGGAAGAGACCACGGGGGGCAGAGGGACCCAGAGAAGAACGGTCAGGCGGAAAAGGTGGAGTAAGGCTAGGGTATTAAGTTGGTGTACAGGGGGCGGAGACTCAGACGGAGCTTCGCCGGTCTAGCTTATAAGACGTAGAGCTGCACGCGGCAGCTTGAGAATGGAAACTGTAACTCAATAAAGACTTTTATAAAGTGAACGCTGGCTAGCGTGATCCTGTGTGAGCTAGGATCTGGGAGCAGCTCTGACAATTTTTTAAACTTTTTTCCAATCTTCCTCCACCGTCTCTTCTCCCTGGTCTCGGATTCTGTCAGTCCTTTCTATCAATACCATATAGTCCATCAACCTGGTGACCTTCTGTCCGAGGCTCTTAACTCTCTTCCATGTCCCTTCTGCAGATCTTCTTTATATTTATACATGCACTTTACTTTATCTTGTGCTGATCTTGTTCTTAATTTCCTTCCTTTGGCGTTGAGGAGTAGATCTCGGGGAAACTCCAACCTAACAATGTGTTTATTCCCTCTTGACAGGTTAGCCCATTCTCCATAGTCAGAACTAAAATCCAAAAGATATTTCAGAACGCCCCTCTCCCCCTGACCCAAATACAGTTCCCAAAGGCCAGAGCATCCCTGCATAGGAGGATCTACAAGCAGGGCTCCATCCCACCACGTCTGGCTTTCTCTAGATTCGATCATAAAGGGCAACAGCTTATGCTCATCAAATTGCCTCTGGGAGGCCGAGGCTCTCTTCACTTGAATTACTTGAAGTTCGACAACATTCTCCTTCGTTTTCTCCACAGCCTGCCATGTCAAAACAGATTCCTGGGTCAATTCCTGAGTGATTTCTGTATAAGTATTCCCTTTTTGTCCCGACTCAGTCATTTTTTGCCCCAAATTGTCAATTTTAATAATCCTCACATCCATCTTCTCATGAAGCTTTTCCAGTAAAGCACTTGTCTTGCAAAATGCAATCACTAAAGCTTCTTCTGTCAACATTCTAATCCAAGGTCAGACTCTGGTTCTCACGCTTTTTAATCTCTGCAGCTGGAAAATTCCCCAGCTCCACTCGTGCCAGTTACTTTTTTTGCTCCTTTTTAAGTGCAAAAGGAAACAATGGAAACAATATATTTCTCTTATTTAACTATCTGTCAACATACGTTTTATTCACAGTCAATGCACTTTCCCAAAACTTCAATCTTTACTGGCATCCCGTTCCCAGGTTCGAAACGGTGGTGATTTATCTTTCTTCACTCTCTCTCCTGCAGGCTTAAACAATCTAAAATTTCCCCCCTCTTCTCCTGCTTCCAAGGGGGGTTTAGTAATTTCAACCGATGGAGATTTAATCCTTTACAAAAGACTTTCCAGGCTTTAGCTTGCAACGTCTTTGCTTCAATCTATTTACAAAAGAGGAAGGCGGACTTCCTGTTTGAAGCCTTCCCGTTTCGATGCCAAATTAAGAAGTTTAAAGATCCAATTTTCCGTTCTACTCACGGGTTGTTGTTTAGAGTCCAATTGTCCACAGGAAAAAGTCAGCGCTCTCCGGCAACAGCAATGCGGCTTCACTCCGTGAAAGAAGCAGTCGATTCGAAGCACCACGCCGCTCACCCCACGTCGCTCCAGATCCCCGAAACCGGGTTTCCCCGCGAGTAGGGGAGGCGCATAAGGTGCCAGCCGAATCCCACGTCCACAGGCTTCTTCCACCTGTGGTTTTTGATGGGTCTCCGCCTCGCCGTGGCGGTCCAGACCCTGATTTCCACGGAGCGGATTCCTCCAGATCAGAGGAAATCCGCCATTGCCGGAGGCGCTAACCCGGAAGTAGGACTTCCTATTATCAAGCCTACCTAGGGACCAGGAAGCAGCTGTACAGGTGCTGAACTAAAATTTTAAGGATTAAAGGGGCAGAATTCATTCATAAATAGTAATTGAAGCCCTTCTTTTTTCAACAAGACCTATAACTGGGTTTTGTTTTTGTTTTTTAACCCCCGTCTGTAGATGTGTTAGATTTGAAACTGTCTTTACATAGAAAATCGTTTCATTTTTACATAGGAAACACTTCTTGTTTTTATTGCTGTTGTATTCGTTGTCAAATTGCTTTAAGGCACTTTATAGGAAGCGATTCACAAATGGAATTCATTCATTAAAATGCATCTTACCTCAGAATCGGTACAAGCCAACCAGTTAGGAGGCCACATCGTGGGTGGCGGGAGGAGGGGGTGGATACTGTACTTTGCTTTAATCAAATGTTTACCAAGGCAGCAACCAGCCTCGACTTAAGAAGAACAGCCTTGGGGTGGGGGTGAGGGGGCTACAGAAGATTCCCAATTAAGGGCGCCTCTGCCATTCATACTTCTCACCTGCTGGGGCACTTTGAAGCGTACGTATGAGCAAAGCTTTAACATTTCTGCCATTTCCTCCGGGGTGGATGGAATCAGGGGAATCTGGCTGAGGGACTTAGACTCCTTCAGCTCCCTCAGTTGCTTAACAAATTTGCTTTCCGCGACAGGTGGCAGCCCTGCAGGAAAAAAGAGAAGAACAGCCATATGCTGAGCTCCAGAAGCAACGCAATAGGTAGGCGGCCTTGACAAGCCTTTAATTCCTCCAACAATCCCTCCAGAGAAAACATGCCAATTATTTCTTAAAGTCACAAGCAAGGAAGGAGGGGGTGGGGGGTGTCAGGACCTGACTTAATCTTATCTCCCAAGTACAGAACCACCACGTTCGCCACGTAGGGAGAAATGACACTTTGAGTTGCACACATGGCTGTCACCAAGGCACCTCCTGCACGTTTGGATTCCTCTTGGGATATCAAAGGCAAAGATAGCCAGGGTGGGGCCCTCCAGATGTATCTAGACTACAATTCCCATCATCCCTGGCCATTGACTGGGACTGACAGGAGTTCAGTGATCCAAGCTCTGGGGCAGGCATAGGCAAACCCATGACTACAATTCCCATCATACCTGACCACTGGTCCTGTTAGCTAGGGATGATGGGAATTGTAGTTCCAAAACATCTGGAGGACCGGAGTTTGCCTATGCCTGCTCTGGGGGATACCGTGTCGGCCACCTTTCATCTAGGGTGACTCAGACTCATGGTGAGCTGCATTTCCCAACCATTGCTGAGTGCTGCTGCTGGTGGAGGGCCTGCAGGATGCTCAGCACTTTGATGTGTTGACATTAAGATTAGGAAGAAGGTAGTTAGACACTGATTTGGTCTTTCCAATAACAGCCATGTGTCTGTTATAACAGAATGGGACTTTTCTGTAGCAGGTCCCCATTTGTGGAATGTTCTCCCCAGGAAGATTTGCCTGGCTCCTTCATCAGCATCAGAATTTATTATTTATACCTCGCCCATCTGGCTGGGTTTCCTCAGCAACTCTGGGCGGCTCCCAACACAATATTAAAAACACAATAAAACATCAAACATTAAAAACTTCACTGAACAGGGCTGCCTTCAGATGTCTTCTAAAAGTCAGATAGTTGTTTATTTCCTTGACATCTGATAGGAAGAGGGCGTTCCACAGGGCGGGCATCACTACCAAGAAGGCCCTCTGTCTGGTTCCCTGTAACCTCACTTTTGCAGTGAGGGAACTGCCAGAAGGCCTCAGTGCTGGACCTCAGTGTCCGGGCTGAATGATGGGCAAGGAGACACTCCTTCAGGTATACTGGGCCAAGGTCATTTATACACCTTTAGGCACTGGGCAAAAATGTTCCTCTTTAACCAAGCCTTTGGTTGACTGATATTCAGTGCCCTTTTAAAATGGGAGGAGGGTGAATAGGGTATTAATGAAGATGATGTAGGCCTGCTCTTAACTACAAGGGCACAGGGGTTGCCAAGGTAGCAAACACATGAATGCTGCTTTTACCTAGTGTCTTAACATGTAAACATTGAGCCTAATTCTAGCTTTTAATAGGAGGTGTGGAGCTAAGCTGGATGAATCCTGAGCCAAAGTGATGTGTCTTGGAGGGTTTGGCAGCTTGTTAGGGATGAAGTGGGATGTCTATGAGGTAGTACAAATCGAAGCTGGGTTCCCTGAAGCACTTTGTGGTGCCTCAGTGATCCGGAGATAAAGAAAGGTGCATATTAGCATCTGCTGAAAAGTAAAGTACAGGTTACCCTATGAAAAAATAACATCAGGGTGGAGAGATGTGGGAAGGAGTAGCAAACACCACAATGGAGAGAAGCAGGAAGAAGAGCCTCACTGTGGCTGACAAGTTGGTCTTGTAATCCGAGTGAATGATCTTACCTAAAAAGTCAATCCCTTTTTGTTCCCTCCACAATCGACTTTACAAGGTGCCTAGAACAAACACCCCTGGACTTCTCTTTTGTTTGCAACTTGACAGGTGTTAATCAATTGCACACCCAAACTGTAAAGGCTACCCTTTCAGGTAAACCCCTGTGGCAATCCTTCTGAAATCTGGCAGGATTCACACCTTCAGAAGGAGTGTCCTTGTCTACGGATTTAATCCAATTCTGATCCAAAATAAAGTTTTAGATGTTTCCTTTTAAAATGGGGGTAGGGGAGAATGAAGCTGCCCAGCACAACACCCCCTGGACATATTTGCTTACAATTTGGCAGGCTTTAACCACTCAGGAGCAGCTATGAGGTCTGCAAATTTCATTCACTTCTGCCAAAAGCAGAATTGTGAATTGGGTGGCGGTGGTGGTGGCAGTGGCGAAAAGAAGGGGACTTAGACTGACCGCAGCCCAAATCACAGAATCATAGGGCTGAAAGAGACCCTGAGGGTCATCTAATCCAACCCGCTGCAAGGCAGGAATCTCAACTAAAGCATCCGTGTCAACTAAAGCATCTGTGTCAGGTGGCCATTCCACCAGGCAGCCAAAGCACCTTTGACATGAGCAGACTGTTTTCCAAAGCACCAGGTCAGGAACCAATCAACTCCTGTGGTTGGTGCACATCCTGAGTATTTAAATTCACCAGACACATGGACCGTGGACACATCTCCTGCCTCAGGAGGCGAAGTTCATTTGTGGCACTCACCCGCAGGGCATACAAGACTTAAGCTGCAGATCTCCGCTGGGTACTGAGCAGCATAAACTCCTGCAACGTTTCCGCCCATGGAAGTTCCAAGTAGATGGAAGGGTTTCCTGTTCAGATTGATACATTCAACAAACTGAAAGGATAAAAAAAACCAACACTTGGGTTACTATGGGGCAGGCAGCAACTGCAGTAGAGTTGGGAGAGATTAGAGGAACTGGATTGGAAATTAATACTCACACAATTAAAAGCGCATGAGATGCAGCACCATAAGAGATGTTAAGGGGCAGCCCAGAGGAAGTTAGGCTATGTGCAGTGCCCTACCTGGCTCTTCTTTCGGTAGTATTAAGAAAGTATTAGTGTTGCTTATGGTTGGGGAAATTGGCTTAACTGTGCTGGGAAGAAGAAGAAGAGTTTGGATTTGATATCGCGCTGTATCACTACTCGAAGGAGTCTCAAAGCGGCTAACATTCTCCTTTCCCTTCCTCCCCCACAACAAACACTCTGTGAGGTGAGTGGGGCTGAGAGACTTCAGAGAAGTGTGACTGGCCCAAGGTCACCCAGCAGCTGCATGCGGAAGAGCAGAGACGCGAACCCGGTTCACCAGATTACGAGACTACCGCTCTTAACCACTACACCACACTGGCTCTCTGAGCAGGTACTGCAACTTTAACAGCAGCCAAATTCTATCCTAGGTCTGGGAAAGCTAAAAACAGGCATCGAAACCCTCTTCAGGTATTCAGAGTAAATGTGTGGAAAGGGTAGTGTTTATTTATCTCATTTATATCCCACCTTTCCTCCAAGCTGGCGTACATGCTTCTCCCCCTCCTCACTGAATCCCCACAACAACCCTGTGAGGTAGGTTAGGCTAAGAGACAGTGACTGGGCCAAGGTCACCTAGCGAGCTTCATGGACAAGTGGGGATTCAAACCTTGGTCTCCCAGGTCTTAGTCTGACACTCTAACCACTGCACCAGGCTGGCTTTCTGTGTGCACACAACCCCATCCTCTTTGTCCTCATCCCTACAGGAAAATTTTGCTCATCAGTCACAAAGGTCTGAAGGGGGCTTCTGGGCATGTCCGGTGCGTGTGGAGTTAAAAGAGGGGAGGGGTGTGCAAAGAAGCCCCCGCCCCCAACATCCCCATGAAAGTCAGCTTCACTTCAGACCAGACCTTCCCATGCTGAGAGGGAAAATCTGATGAGGATGTCTACATGTGTCTGAGGGAATGAACATAGAATCCTTGAGATCCAGAACCCTGTTAAGACAAGGCTCCTGATCACAGGGGGTATTCTAAGTAAACTCTGATGATTCCTCCAATCTCCCTTCAGGGCGTGCGTGGCCAACATGGAAAGGTTTGAATAGGCGCCCGACGTCCACAGTGACATTGTAGGTGGGACTTGTGGGTGCACCCCTCCTCACCCTTCATTTTAGCCCTCAGGTAAATGGGGCTTCTGTCCCCAGGGGTTCAGAACAGCGGCCTTCAACACTGCTAAGTGGACAGACAGGAAAACCAGCACATCCTATGAACAGGCCCAAAGCAACTGAAAACAAACCTCTTACCAGAGAGAAAGCTTGCGAGCTAAGAGTTTGATGGCTGTCCACTGATTCTCAGACCCTGGCTCTGAATTGTCTTTTTAATATGTTTGATCCACTTATGTTTATGGAAATGCTGAGAGCATAAACAAGTCTGACAAAGCGGGCCACATATTAGCAGCTCAGCTGCTGACAGAAAGGAGAGGGCCATTTCTACAAGGTAAAGACGCTACTTCTTTGATAACTTCTCATAACTCAGGATGTACGGGAGATGGGAAAGGAAGTGGAAGATATTAGGCATGCTCCGCAATTCAGTTCCTTTGGAATACAGTGGTACTTCAGGTTACAAACACCTCAGGTTACAAACACTTCCAGTTACAGACTCCGCTAACCCAGAAGTAGTACCTCAGGTTAAGAACTTTGCCTCAGGATGAGAACAGAAATTGCGAGCTGGCACTGTGACGGCAACAGGAGGCCCTATTAGCTAAAGTGGTACCTCAGGTTGAAGAACAGTTTCAGGTTAAGAATGGACCTCCGGAACTAATTAAGTTTGTAACTAGAGGTACAACTGTACAGAGGAACCCCACAGTTAAAACGTGAACTGACTACTCACCCAGTCAGAAGGGTGTCCACTTACATATCACCAAAGGGAAACGGGAAATACACCAACGCTAAAATATTTATGTAAATTACCTTGTGCTGATTGTATATGTATAAATGCAAGTTTAGAAATAGTTGCAATAATTTAAGTTTTAAAAACTATCCATCTTGCCATAGGATGGAAGGCCATGATGCCTGGCGGTTCAGACATGGCTGAGTCTGCTGTGCAGGTAATGCCTGGGTAATGCCAAGGCCCTTCCTGCTCTCATGATTTTTTTCTCTTTAAGCCAGTCTTTTAGCAGACAGCCCTTCAAATGGCAGCTCTTCCCTTTGTAAAGGAGGAAACAGACAGTCACCTCACAACCTGGAAACCAATTCTTTTGATCACTGATGGACTTAGATCTTCACAGAACAGGATGTGAAGAATTAAAGAGATTAAGGATTTGAGAGTCAGAACGCAGACAAGAGAATCTTTTGAGACTGTAAATAGCTGGCATGTCTGCTGGCCAGGAAGGAAGGAAGGAAGGAAGGAAGGAAGGAAGGAAGGAAGGAAGGAAGTTGAGAGCTTTCAGAAGGCAGAGTCGCTGTACTGAAATATTGGGATATATCTCCAGGGTTTTGCTGTAACCCATCTCCCATCACTCTTTACAATGTTGCTTAATCTTCCCCAGACTCTCCAAATCAAAACACTAATCACCTCCGAACAGTGAGTTTTGAATCAGTCCATGGACTCAAGATGGTGGAACAGAGAGAACATCCCAACCGTTTCCAGGGTCATTTCTGGAGCATTTATTACCTGGTGTATTCGTTTCACTTGCCCATAGATTGAGTAGTCATCTAGGGATGAGCGAGTGGTACCCTCATGGCCAGGCATGTCAACACAAATCAAGTGCAGGTTCTTTGGAAGGAACTGCAGGAAACAAGTGTCATGTGGTTAGGATGGAGGAGAGATCACACCAGAAGCAAATCGGAACAAATTTCCAGCCACTGCCATCATGGTGGAAGTGGAACTGAGCAAGCACTGCATTGGCAACGGATGAATTGTATTAACACTGGCCCCATGCAAGCTGTTCCTTAAAAGCTAAAATATATGAAAAGAATTCTTATAAAAGAGAGAGGGAGAGAAGCATGCGCACATGCCGTTACCACAAAGTCTTTTGCGTGAATCCTAATGTCCTCAGCATATGATTATTATTATTTTTAAGACACTTTAAGCTAATCCCAAAGAAAGCAAGTAGGCAACCTCCCCTCCCAATCTCATCACAATAATTCATTTGCAGTTAGCAAGCAGCAGCCTCACAGGGATTGAAAATAGGAATATTCTGAGCACAGGTGGCTCCGCAGTAGATACAGAAGTGTGACAGCCCAAACTTTCCACGGAACTAACAGGGACGACTGTGGGATGCTCATTTTGAGCAGCTGGCTTTCCATACTGAACATATGGGTGGCCAGGAAAGTGGTACCTACCTTTTCCCATGGTGAAAGCCAGGCATGATCCCAACCAAGTGGACCATTTGAACTTATCCTCAAGGCTGATTCACCTGTTGCTTTTTCAGCATGGCTGATAGCACAACCCCACTGCTGGCACACTAATATATGGATTTTATATCACATGGGTGCTTCCCCTGTAGCAGCGCTGATGGAAGGAAGACATGGCCTGCAGTGGGAAGCCTGTGGCCTTCTGGGGGTTACTGCATTACAACTCCCAGCATCCCTGAACTTTGGGCGGATGGGAGCCTAACTACATACGGAGGGCCGCAGATTCTCCACCTTTGGGATGTAATACATACACTGGATGCTGCACAAATCAGCCATAGAAAAGTGACAAGGGCACACTGGAATGGGCTGCAACTTAGCCCAAGAGCAGAACGTTGTCCCTCCCAGGTGAAACTGTTATTTCCTCATAGAGAAGGAGAAGTGTACCTTGACTACAGAAAGCCACATATCCTTGTGGGCCGAGAATCCATGCAGCATGAGCACAGAGGGCCGGTGGCCAGGCCTCCCTCGGTAGGAGTAGCAGAACTGGTAGTCATCGTAGTTCACGTATCGAACTTGCATGCCCAGGGCGCGTCGCCAGTACCTGACAGCAGCAGGGGCAGAACAAGGGGACAGCAGCAGCCTCAGCACAAGAGCAAAGCATTTCTGCAATCAATTCAAATCACCACTGCCTGCTCCCCCTGCAGGAGACCGCAGCGCGACTGCCACACTTGAACTTGTTTTTAGGAACACCCAGTGTCAAACAGGCAGTCTCTCCAGCCCTACCTGGTAATTGAACCTGGAACTTTCCACATGTGAAGCACTCTCTCCACCCTGAGCTACAGCCCCTGGCATCCCATGCCTTCCTTCCCACAAGGTTGTGAAATCACAATGTGACCCCCTCCCACTTTCCCTTGCGCCAATCTTTTTCACAGTTCTCCCTTCACTGACACAACCAGAGCCGCCTCTCTAATCCCTTTGTAACAATTTCCCCTGCTTAGGCATTTAAAATAGCTTTACTGATTGATGAACCTTCCTGGCAAGCAATTTATCCCCACTCAGAAACGAACCAATGACATCTGCGCCCATGGGGAGCTAATCCTCCGAGTCAGCCGGAGTAACCGGGGTAATAAAGGCCTGCCTAGCAACAGGCATGCTTTGGTAATAAGATAATGTAGAATTCTCCCAGCAGCATTTACATTAATGGAACAGCCACAGCAATAACCATCTGTACAGGAAGGGATCTAAAAATCCCAGTTAAGAAAGATTATGCATCTATACATACATATGTAGACTTAGTAGCCCCTCTATAAGCATAATAAGGAAGCTGTAAGGCAGGGAGGAACTTTTGGTCCTCCAGATGTTGTTGGACTCCAGTTCCCATCATCCCTGACCATGCTGGCTGGGGCTGATGGGAGTTGGAGTCCAACAACATCTGGAGGGCCAAAGATCCCCTAGTCTAGTGTTAATGAGTGTGCGTGCGACTCCACTAACCTACAACATACATACACTACAACTGTTATGGTTGGCTCAGCAGTTGAACACCTTCTTTACATGCAGAAGGTCCCTAGCTCCATCCCTGGAACCTCCAGTTTAAAAAAGAGGAACGGCAGCAGGTGCTCAGAAAGACCTCTACCTGAGGCCCTGGACAGCTGTTTCCAGGCAGAGTAGAAAATACAGGCATATTAAGAAGTACGTTGGCCTTGTGTTTTATGTTACGGCATTTTAGTGTACATTGCCATATTTACTAGGAGCTTATAAGCACTCTTATAAATAAAGTAAATCAATATACTGGGTTAGATGGACAAGTAGTTTGACTTAGTGAAAGGCACCTTCCTGTGTTGCTATGAGGAGGCTGTATGCGCAGATGAAGCCTTCAGGAGGTGGTCAGGGGGAAAGACTGTGAACTTTCTGTCTATATGCTTGATCACCCAACACCACAGGTATGGTGGGAGCGCATAAGTGTTTCATACTTCCATGCCATGCCTAGAGATGAGCCAGTTCAGCTGAATATGTGGAGCAGGCTTAGGAACAAACACTATCTGATCAGCACTGGTGATGAGAAAAGGATTCGTTATCCGCTTGGCCAGCTTAAGGCAGTCCGAGTTTAGTGGACAAGTTGAAGGAGCCCCGTGCTTCCAAATGGTTCTAAGTCAGTCTTTGTCAACCTGACACCCTTCAGATGTTTTGGACTTCAACTCCCATCAGCTCCTGCACAGCTGGAGAGCATCAGGTTGGCCAAAGCTGTTCTACATGCACACCAGGCTTTGCCCAATTACCTCTTCCAACTGTGAACTAACAGTGCTACATTGGACGCCACTGCCAAAGGGGACCTTTGACTTTTGGGGGAGTTGCTGTATGAAGCAGGAGTCTAAACAACAGAAGGATCAAGGAAAGGAAACCTTTGCAACTACTGCTCATTCAGAAGTTAAGAACTATTGATCATTCGGTTTCTAGCAATGCCCACGATTCAATGGTAGTTGTTCTCCGTAGCCCCTCCAGGGGCTGCAAAGGAGTTCAGGCAGGGGAAAGGAAGGGAATGAGGCATAAACCCTCCTGATGTTTCCCAGTGGGGTCTAGGAAGTTCACTGCATCCTGCAGTGTTGCACAATCCCATGTCTGCCAATTTGGAAGGCAGAACGGGAGCAATCTTGGAGTGTGCCCCCACCATGGACAAGCCTCCGTTATGGCATGATTTGTGGAAGGTTCCTCCTCAATCTGGATAATTGGCGTTAATCAAGAGGTGCTCCTGAAGCATCATATGCAAATAGGCTGCAATCAATCAGCTGCCAAAAGAACTCAGACTGGTTTTTAAATTAAAAAAAAATTAAGCACTATTGATCATTCACTCTAATTGTGGCAAACATTTTGGGAAGTACATAGGCTTTCTAGGAAGGAAACCCCCATCAGAGCCAGGATTCTGAATAACTTACCAGTAGTATATTCTGATCAGTGCTGAAGGCCACAGAAGGAAGGATGCCACAAATGCCAAAATTGGGATAGCCAGAGTGCCTCCCGCTATTACAAACATGTTCAGCACATCAAGGTCCATTTTGTTCTCTTGGTGGCTCTACCTCAGCTGCAAAAATAGATTTTAAAAATGGTCAGTTATAAGCACTGGAAATCATAAACAAGAGGCAGAAGACAAGTATATCCCAGGATGCAACAGATACTTTTCCAGACCACAAACAGACCATCATGTTTGAACGCAGCCACCATTGTCCCAGTCCCAAATAAAACAGCAACTAACTGCCTAAAGGACTACAGACCTACTGCATTAACATCTGTAGTGATGAAATGCTTTGAGAGATTGGTCCTTCAACACCATAGGACATGTTTTCCTTCGGATTTTGATAAACTTCAGTTCGCTTATAGGAGAAATAGGTCAACAGATGATGCCATAGCTACAGCCTTTCACCTTGCAACAAGTCATCTGGAGAGACCGGGGAATTATGTTAGAATGTTGTTTATTGATTATAGCTCGGCTTTTAATACCATCCTTCCGGACATTCTTACCAAAAAGCTGATGGAACTAGACTTTTCTTCTACCATCTGTGACTGGATTAAAGACTTTCTGAAGGATCGGACACAAACAGTGAGGATTGGGCCTGTTACATCTACCTCCCTGAAGCTCAGCACTGGCACCCCACAGGGATGTGTGCTGAGTTGTATACATCGTTGTATACATATGACTGTATTTCATCTGATCCATCCACTGTAATTATTAAGTTTGCAGATGATACTACCATAATGGGTCTAATTACAGGTGGAGATGAATCAGCATACAGGGGGGAGGTTCAAAAAGTATCTACATGGTGCCTAGAGAATAACTTGCAACTAAATATTAGCAAGACAACGGAGATTGTGTTGGACTTTTGGAGGAAGAGAGGGGAACTAGGCCCGTTGTATATCAGGCAGGGGTTGTGTGGAGAGAGTCTCTTCCTTTAAATTCCTGGGAGTTTACCTTAGTGAAGACCTCACTTTTAAAAACAATATAACTCAGGTGGTTAGGAAGGCCCAACAGAGACTCCATTTTCTCAGGGTCTTGCAAAAGAACAATGTTAAACAACAATTGATGACCTCCTTCTACTGGTCCACAATAGGAAGTGTCCTCTCATATTGTATCAAAGTGTGGTACGTTGGCTTGACAGCCACGGACAGAAAGTCTTTACATAGGGTGATGAACACAGCTCATGATATCATGGGCTGTCCCCTGAGCCCGTTAGATGACATCGCAAGGGATCGTTGCCTTAGGAGAGCGAGAAAAATTCTCAGTGACGATTCACACCCTGGCCAGCACCTCTTTAATCTTCTGCCCTCGGGCAAGAGATATAGAAATAATAATAATAATAATTTATTACGGCCGTAGGCCCATACAGATAAAAACAAGACATAAATAACAGCCTGTGCACGTGGGAAAAAACAGCCGCTAAAACACTACTATAACAATAAAATACTATAAGATGGAATGGCATACTACGCCTTAATTAGCTGGTGGTGCTCCTTGGCAACGCTTTTGGGTAAGGACAGCGACCAGGAACCTAGCCACTTTCAGGGTCGTATGGGTATCCTTATCCTGCAAGATTTGGGCAAGGTGGAATTTTGGTGGGGTACCCTCTAGTTTCTGTATGATTGATCCCAACAAATTTGCCCGTGGCACCTTGAATAAGGGGCAAGTGAACATAATGTGCTGAAGCGACTCCGGCGTCTCCTTATCACATTCGCACATGGCGGAGGCTTGGCCCTTTGAGAATCTATGTCTCAGGACATTGGAGGGAAAAACGTTAAACCTCGCTTTGGTGAAGGCCAGCCTATGGGCAACAGTCAAAAGGGAGGAGAGGTATGATGGAACGCAGTAAGTTAAAGTGATACCAATGTTCTGGGGCGAACAAACACCTCCCCCCAGCGTATAATAGATATAGAAATATAATCAGTTGTACCAACAGGCTAAAAAACAATTTCTATCCGTGGGCTGTTAGGCTGCTGAATGGAAAATAATATAGTGCAACTGATTTTCGGGGTTGGTGTGTTGTGCGACAAGCACACAGAGTGCAATGAGATTGAGTGTTTGGGGTGGGAGGCTTGGTTAATTCCATTGTACACAGGTTGTACATTGACAATAAAGGTATTCTATTCTGTTCTATTCTATTCTATTCACATACATTTTGCCCCAGTTCACAAAAAATTTCCTAGAGCAGCCTTTCCCACCCAGATGCTCCAGATTTTGCTGAACTGGTTTTGTATGACCATTGACCATGTTCTCTGGCACTGATGGGAGATGGAGTCCAACCCCACCTGGAAGGGCAGTGGGTTCTCTACCCACAATTTAAATACTACATCACAAGCGGAAATTCAACAAATGTCGCTTTCTCCACCACAGAGATTGCATAAAGCTGCATTCCTAAAATATCTTCCCCAGAGCATAAATAAGGCCCCAAACCTACAAGCACATTTTATATAAAAACGCAATTCACAGTGTGAATATTCACAATGTGAATATTCTCAATCACAAATTCAATGAAGCATCTGGAAATTAAATACACAATGCTGTTTACTCAAGTATTATTAATCAGAACTGATTAAGGAAACACAGAAATGTCAGACATTTTCGTCAAACAATCTCCCTCTGGACACATTGAAGTTTCTTATTCTGAAATAAAATTCCCTCTAGATTTATGTTAAGGATACTAGGGCAGCTTTTATGAGCTGGAAACACAAAAAAGACTCAGAAAACAATTGGTGCAACCCTTACCACACAAGCCAACAGCTAACCATGCCAGCTCATCTTTTTATCAAAACCATCTCTGTCTGATGCAAGCAGCATCCAGGAGTGCTGAATGTACTATACAGAGGGTGTGACAAGTTGAGACATCCTGATCACTATGAATGGCCAACTGGAGAGTTGCAATAGACAGGAACAAAACAATGCTAACTCTCCCTAGATTGTGGGAATTCCTCTTCAGGAAGTGAGCACTCCAGCTCTGGGGAAGCAACAGAGAAGCAGTTTGAAACTAGTTTGCAGTTTGAATGAGGAGTGGAAACTAGGAGACTGAGAATTAAGGATTGCCTGAAAGTGAAGCATCTTGAAGTGCAGAATCTTCTCTCTTTCTCTCTGGAAATCTGGTACAGGACGAGTAGATCTGCTTGCCTGCATATACTTTATAGGCAACTGCTTGCTTCTACTTTGCCACTGTGTGGATATTTCCAAATGGAGCAAAGGCTACAAGCATCTCACTGCTCAGAAATGGGGAATATATAGTAACAGACCAGAGATAGCTAAATGAGGTATAATATATTTCACACCTGAAAGTAGCCTCAACTCAGAATACATTCTGAAGGCACCATGTACGCACACAGGAGATGCATCTAACTTGTGATGGGCAGAACTCAGCTATTGTCTCCCTGATGATTCCTCTGAATGTTTCCTCTTCTCACTTCTTCTACCAAAATTTTCTTCAATCTACGAGCACCAAGGTACATCATTCTACAACTCTGACCAATAAGTGCAGAGTATTTTTCATTGCAGTCAGCAGATTCTTGTTCAGTGCACCTCCCCACCCCCTCTCTCTCTCTCAGGATGCATTACATAATCTACACAGCAAATTTCTTCAAGGGATGATCAGCAAACTGAAGATAAATGGCAGCATCCAGAAATGCTGGGGCAGCAGGCCAGATTAAAATGCTTGCAGTTGCAATAACTGCAGGTAACTGCCTGTCTTGCTCAGAGAGAGTAAAGCAGGGATGTTACAGGAGATGAACAGGATCATGGAAGAAACTTCAGACCCAAAGAAAGTGTACTGAGGAGAAGCAGCCATAAAGTTACAGGAAGATCTAGATCTGTACTGGGCAAATCTTTTCCACATGTTCATGCACATGTCCAGTTTTACAAATCAGAGTGGAACACATGTGGGGCACCAGATGCTGCTGAAGTCCACTTCCTAGCAGCCCAGCCAGCATGGCCAATGGTCTATGGATGATGATAGTAGACGTTCAACATCTGGAGGGTCACAGGTTTCACATCCTTGTTCTAAACCAGCACTGGCTGCATATGAAGTACACTGGATATTAGCAAAGCTTTAGGTCAGGTATGCAAGTAGATTTTACCAGCATATAACTAACAAGCATTTTCTGGAACATAGTAGATCAACAGGAAAAACTTCAAGACAAATCCCACAATCTACAGTTCAGAGAAATGTCAACTTTTGAAAAACCATTGGAATGAAGACTTGGAAAGCATAGCAAATTGCAGGTATCAATAAACCAGGGTTTCTCCCCTATTTCCTAATAATTATTTTTATTGACAACATGTTTCCTGCCCAACTGCTATCTTCTAATTATGAAGGCCCCAAACCATTCTTCTTACATGACAGGTTCAGTTGAACACTTTCCCCCAAAAAGTATGGCCTTTAAGACTTGGAGTACAGAAGCTCAAGTGATGTAACTAAGCTGCACATGGCAATCCCTGGTCCGTGAAAAGGATCTAGGGGTCTTGGTGGACCACAAGCTTAACATGAGTCAACAGTGCAACATAGCAGCAAAAAAAGCTAATGCTATTCTAGGCTGCATCAATAGAAGTGTAGTGTCCAAGGGAACTTCAAGGGAAGTAATAGTACCACACTATTCTGCCTTGGTCAGACCACATTTGGAATATTGTGTCCAATTCTGGACACCACAATTTAAGAAGGCTGTTGACAAGCTGGAACATGAGTAGAGGAGGGCAACCAAGATAATTAAGGGTCTGGAAACTGAGCCTTACAAGGAGCACTTGAGGGAGCCAAGTATGTTAAACCTGGAAAAGAGGAGACTGAGAGGAGATATGATTGTTGTTGTTTAGTCATTTAGTCGTGTCCAACTTTTTGTGACCCTATGGACCAGAGCACGCCAGGCACTTCTGTCTTTCACTGCCTCCCGCAGTTCAGTCAAACTCATGCTGGTAGCTTCAAGAACACTATCCAACCATCTCGTCCTCTGTCGTCCCCTTCTCCTTGTGCCCTCCATCTTTCCCAACATCAGGGTCATTTCCAGGGAGTCTTCTCATGAGGTGGCCAAAGTATTGGAGCCTCAGCTTCAGGATCTGTCCTTCCAGTGAGCACTCAGGGCTGATTTCCTTAAGAATGGAGAGGTTTGATCTGCTTGCAGCCCATGGGACTCTCAAGAGTCTCCTCCAGCACCATAATTCAAAAGCATCAATTCTTCGGCGATCAGCCTTCTTTATGGTCCAGCTCTCACTTCCATACATCATGACTGGGAAAACCATAGCTTTTACTATACGGACCTTTGTTGGCAAGGTGATGTCTCTACTTTTTAAGATGCTGTCTAGGTTTGTCATTGCTTTTCTCCCAAGAAGCAGGCGTCTTTTAATTTTGTGGCTGCTGTCACCATCTGCAGTGATCATGGAGCCCAAGAAGGAGCTATGATAGCTGTCTTCAAATATCTTAAGGGAAGAGGGGGCATGCTTGTTTTCTCCTGATCTGGGGGGTAGGACTTGAACCAATGGCTTCAAGTTACAAGAAAGGAGATTCCGGCTAAACATTTGGAAAAACTTTCAGACAGTAAGAGCTGTTTGGCAGTGGAACAGATTCCCACGAGAGGTGGTGGACTCTCCATCTTTAGTTTTTTAAGCAAAGGTTAGATGGCCATCTGTCATGGATGCTTTAGCCGAGATTCTTGCATTGCAAGGGGTTGGACTAGATGACCCTTGTGTACCTTCCAGCTCTAAGACAGGGGTCAGCAACCTTTTTCAGCCATGGGCCGGTCCACCGTCCCTCAGACCATGTGGTGGGCCAGACTATATTTTGAAAAAAATAATGAACGAATTCCTGTGCCCCACAAATAACCAAGAGATGCATTTTAAATAAAAGGGCACATTCTACTCATGTAAAAACATGCTGATTCTCGGACCATCCGCGGGCCGGACTGAGAAGGTGATTGGGCTGCATCCAGCCCCCGGGCCTTAGGTTGACTACCGCTATTCTATGATATTCTCAGAGAAGCTCCTTTCTACACCTTTTCCAAGCTGTGCAGTATTATTCTCGAAGTACAGTGATGAGAACTGTTCACATATTCCAAGCACTGTTGCACCACAGATTTGTATAAGGGCATCGTGACATTGGCAGATTTATTTTCAACTATTTTCCTAATGATCTCCAATATAAGAGCTCACTTTTTTCACAGCAGCCACACATAGGGCCAATGTTTTCCTTGAGCCACCTACCACAACCCAAAGAACTCTTTCCTGGTCAGTTGCTGCCAGCTCAGATCCCATCAGCATATATGCAAAGTTCGGATTTAATCCCCCCCCCCCCCAATGTGCATCACTTTACATTTGCTTACACTGACTCACATTTGCCATTTTAACATCCTTTCCTCTGGTTTGGAACAATCATTTGCGACCTCCTTAGAACTGTAAAGTTGGAAGGGACCACAAGGGTCATCCAGTCCAATGCCCTGCAATGCAGGAATCTTTTGCCCAACATTGGGCTCAAACCTATAATCCCAAGAGTAAGAGCCTCATGCTCTACCGACTGAGCCATGCGCCATAATTCTTGCTGTCCCTTTTTCTTTTTTACTACCTTAAATAATTCGGTGACTTTGCCATTTCACGGCTTACCCCTAACCCCATCCTCCAGCATCCACTATCAAATCCAACTGATGTCCTTCATGCAACCTTACAACAAGCAGTTACAACATACCAGTTTAATTATCTTCCTATTTAGCAAAGATCTGACCGTCCTCCCTAAAACCTTTCTATGAAAGAGATTTGTCCCTGTGCACAGTCCTAGTCCAATTTAAACCAGGGACTCCCTTAGAGGTGCGTTCAAAACATTTCCACCAGTTGGCAGGTCTTGATGTGAGACCTGTAGCTGGGCTTCCAACAACCATTTGATCTGCAGCACGTAGCAAGCGCTCACGCTTATCTTGCTGGTTCTCTGCAACTCAAGCCACTTTTAATGCTTTTAAAGGCGCATGAGGAGGCCACAGCAGGTTTCCCCCTCTCCCCAAGTAGCTGGCAATCCTACCCACAGGAGTAAGAGCCAAGGAATAATTGGAAATCCCAATCCTCTAGTAATTCCTTCATCTCCTGGGACCTTTCAAATAGCCACCTACACCCTGCTGAAATTTCTTCATCTACACAAGCATTAAAAGTGCCGGAGCCCTGTCCTCTTTTCTCACCTGGGTCCCCTACTGCTTAACCTGAAATTTAAGCATGCAACCTTTTAATCTTTTTTTGCAGAAAGCTTCTCACAAGGCATTTGGGGCGGGCAGACATTGGCTCTGGAATTCAACTGTTCTCTTCTTATAGCTCAGCGGCAGAGCACATGCTGTGCATTCAGAAGGTCCCTGGTTCAACCCTCAGGCATTTCCAGGTAAGGCTGGCAGAGATCTCCAACCTGAATTCCTGGAGGGCCACTGCCAGGTAGCCATCATTAATGCCACTGGGTGAGATGAGCCAAGGGTCTGACTTACAACAAAGTAGCTTCCTATGTTCTTATTATGAGGCTTATTTTGCCATATTTGTTTTTAGCACTGCAATTTTTACATATTCTAACAACTGATCGTAGAATTGTAGAGTTGGAAGGGACCACAAGGGTCATCTAGTCCAACCCCCTGGAATGCAGGAATCTTTTGCCCAACGTGGGGCTCGAACCCACAGCCCTGAGATTAAGAGTCTCATGCTCTACCGACTGAGCTACCCAGGACTATTGTTTACATGGTGCACAGCACTGGGATCCTTTACGAGGAAGGGTGGTATATAAATGGAATAATTATTTCTGATCAAAACTTAAAATATGAATCCTTCAGATGTTAACTCAGCGTTTTCAACTTAGGTTTGTATTTCTGGCTACTAACATGTAGATTTGGGAATGAATTTTGTACAAGAAATTTGTTTTGTTTTGTTTTGCCTTTCTCAGAGAAACTTGAGGCATACAGAAGACTGTGCAACTTCAGATATGGTAGCTCACTGAGTGACCTTGGGCCAATCACAGTCTCTCAGCTCAACCTACCTCGTAAGACTGTTGTGAAGATAAAGTGGGGAAAGGAGAACCATGGGCACCACTTTGAGCTCCTTGTGGGGGGAAGGTGATATAAAATATGTAATAATAATAAATAAAGCACTCCTGGAATTGGATGTTGTCTCCTCTGGCTTCCTGTTGGTGAAATGCTATTACAGTGGTACCTTGGGTTACGACTTAATTCGTTCTAGAGGTCCGTTCTTAACCTGAAACCGTTCTTAACCTGAGGCAAACTTTCACTAATGGGGCCTCCTACTGCTGCCGTGCCACTGGCACACAATTTCCGTTCTCATCCTGGGGCAAAGTTCGTAACCCGAGGTACTACTTCTAGGTTAGCGGAGTTTGTAACCTGAAATGTTTGTAACCCGAAGTGTTTGTAACCTGAGGTACCACTGTATAAGGAAGTCATGTGGATTAATCTCTGGCTCCTTGATAGTTAACAAGTTTCTGACTATAAAAAGCCACCTCATCCTTTGCCATATAAGCCTGGCTTCATCTACTATGACTGCAAGGGGGTCTTTTCCAGTCCTGCAACATTTTTAGGTAAATCAATCCATTTTTCTCTTTTCTATTTATTTTTTTTAGAGTACATTGTTTCAAATATTAAGTCCATGCTTCTTGGCTCGACACCCATCTGATTAATAGTCTCTCTTCCCTTCTGCAAAAACCAAGCTGTACGTCACAGTCCTCTTTGCACAGTGCAGTGAGCAACATATAACCAAACAAATCCTCCCTGACATATTAAGCTTTCTCGGCCGCATCCAATATTTCCTCTAGTCTTCTTGGGACTGGCGTGGTCCTCCATTAAAGTCTCAAAGCATCAAGCGGCAAAACCTTCCTGCCCTCCAGTCATGGCTTCAGAATAGAACGTTCTTATAGTATTAATAAAAAAGGGGGCAGTGCAAGAAAGTACATTATTTTACTGCTTTCGTATTAGAACGCTGGGCTGAAATTGTGGCACTTTCACAGCTAAAAAGCTAGATCGGGGTAGCAAATGTGGCATCGTCCACTGTGCCATAAGAATTCCAGACATATCTGCGTTAGGCCTGGCATATATCAAAGTTCACATCTGAGCCTAGGAAGATATAAAGGCCGGCTCTATCGTTAGGCACAGGTCACCTCAGGCAGTAGATTCTGGGATGCAGGGGGCAGCAGTGCCAGTCACTCCTTCTAAGCCATTCTCCTGTTAGAGGACAACAAAAAATAAATGTGTGCATCATGTAGTGTGTCCTGTCCCCACCCCCAAGCTAGACAGATGCCCTCAATTACATGGAGGGTGCTGTCCCATCATAAATGTTGAAGTAAGAATCAATGGCTAACCTGTTCAGTTTCTATAGGGAGACACTGCATTGTCCTTTGCTCCATGCAGCAACTGCCTTGCGTTGGCACTGGGAGGTTCCTTCCCCCCTTCAGCTATCATATGTGGCATGGATTCCTGGCTGGCATCACCCAGAGCCATTTGCTCTGCAGGCTTCTTTTGGTAAGGTAGCTGCTTTCTACTCGTGGTCTGCTGGCCACAGTGGCAGGACATGAGCGCAACAGTTTCTCTCCCCACTGGTGTTTCCTAGCAATCAGTATTCAGGGGCACGCTGCCTGGTTACTCTCACAATCCCTGGTTACTATCAGCAGCAGCTTACTATCAGCAGCAGCGGTGGCATAATTGGTGTATGCCGAAAATCAGCTTCACTGCCTCTCCGATATTTTGCCACTGGAAGAACCATATTACAGTGGTACCTCGGGTTAATTCATTCTGGAGGTCCATTCTTAACCTGAAACTGTTCTTAACCTGAGGTACCACTTTAGCTAATGGGGCCTCCTGCTGCTGCCGTGCAATTTCTGTACTCATCCTGAAGCAAAGTTCTTAGCCCGAGGTACTACTTCCGGGTTAGCGGAGTCTGTAACCTGAACCGTCTGTAACCCAAGGTTACAGCAATAAAAGGTAAAAGTTAAATGACCCCAGGATGGTTAAGTCCAGTCAAAGGTGACTATGAGGTGTGGCACTAATCTCACTTTCAGGCCAAGGGAGCCAGCATTTGTCCACAGACAGGTTTCCGGGTCATGTGGCCAGCATGACTAAACCGCTTCTGGTGCAATGGAACACCGTGATGGAAACCAGAGCATACAGAAATGTCGTTTACCTTCCCTCCACAGCGCTACCTGTTTATCTATCTGCACTGGTGTGCTTTCGAACTGCTAGGTTGGAAGAAACTGGGACAGAGCAACAGGAACTCACCCTGTCATGGGGATTCGAACCACCGACCTACTGATCGGCAAGCCCAAGAGGCTCAGTGGTTTAGACCACATCGCCGCCAGTGTCCCAATTTACCTTTACCTATTACAGCAATACTTCCACACAGCAATAAAGGCAAATGCATATGGCTTCGCAGACACAAGCCAGTCCAACCTGTGTCTACAGGCCCACCATATTTAGCAATGCATACGTTCTTGCTCATACTTGATGTAAATACCATGCCCCCCACAGTGACTGCTTGCGCAGAATGGGAAGCAGCTCAAGTTTTTAAAAATTGGGAGGAGATGGAAGAACATACCCATTTTTACATCCACACTATGAAATTAGTTTCTTCAGCTTTAAAGAAAGTACAGTGGTACCTCGGGTTAAGAACTTAATTCGTTTTGGAGGTCTGTACTTAACCTGAAACTGTTCTTAACCTGAAGCACCACTTTAGCTAATGGGGCCTCCTGCTGCCGCCGTGCTGCCAGAGCACGATTTCTGTTCTCATCCTGAAGCAAAGTTCTTAACCCAAGGTAATATTTATGGGTTAGCGGAGTCTGTAACCTGAAGCATATGTAACCTGAAGCGTATGTAACCCGAGGTACCACTGTATAAGGAAACAGAATTGGGGGGTTGGAATTCATGCAACCTAAAGAACACTGGCACCAGATGGGAATTTTTGTCTCAATGCAAATAGCTACACCAGTGAGAGAGAGGATTCTTACATGTGATTTATATGAAATAGTTCTCAACCACCCTTCATCACAAAAATTTCAGGGCAACGTCATGATAATGGCTAGGGGGGATTAAACCTTTCAGGCCTGCCTGCAAGGTCCCAATCCTTCCCACCACAGTCCCCCACCACCACAGCTATTTGCATGGGGTGGGGGGGGCACATTACTGGTTAAATGCAAAAACAAACTTTCATTTATCCCCATCAGATTTCTACATAGCAACCTGGAGGCTCTCCTACCTAAAACATAGCAAAATCAAATATTCAGGACTTTGTATAGTCTCCATTTTCCCTATAACAGAAATGTACCACATACCAGGTGTTATTGCCCTTTGGTTCAGCTGTCCACAAAACACATGCCAAGTCCTTTGACAGAGCTAGGCACGCTTCAGATGCTTTTCGCATGCCAGATGGATGGCAGTGCAGGATAAGAAGCTGAAGAAAGCCTTTTTTAAAAAAGAAGACGAAGAAACGAACCTACTTTCTACAACCAGTGCACCTTTTACACTGACATTACAGACATGGGGAAAGAAGCGGGTCACCAGGGGTCCTTCATGAGATCAGATCACACACACCTATCGTCCAGTAATCCGGAATAACCGCCGATTATCAGCACCTGATTCTGTCCTCCGAGCACTAAAGCAGATTACAGCTGCCACTCCGAGCATAAACAGACAGCAACGAACCGAGAAACAAAGGAGAGGCGAGCGTGCCTTCGACGGAGTAACGGAGAAGGTGCCCGATTTCCTGGGGAACTTACAGAGGGATTTGGAGCCTTTCAGCCCGATACTAGAAGTCTTGCGAGTGCCACCGTGTCCAACGGGGGCTGGCTCCCTGAGGAGGATCCTAGCCGACGTGCCAAGCGACCGTGTGAATGCGCCAGAAGCGACATCGCTTCCTGGGCTGACACAGCAAAAACGTCCGCTCGCAGAGGGGACGCAAACCGGAGGATCGCTCGACCCATACATTACGCGTGGTCGGTCAGTCGGCGGAGGAGAGGGGGCTGCCTGGCCTAAAGAACGAGCGAGGAGGATAGGCGGGCCTGGGCATTTATTTTAGCCGGGGAAGCATCCTCCCTCCCTCGCCCGCCCGGCTGCCTTCGCTGCACTGGCCAGCATCCAAGTCAGGGATGCCTGTGCAAGGGCGCCCTTGGGCCACACCGGCTTGGCCCTCCGGAGTCCGACCCCCGCTGCCAACATCGTGACACAGCAGGGCCCTCTGCTCGTCGCACGGTCCCCGATGCGCCACCGGCCGGCGCCTGGGGGCGAGCCGCGCAGGAGGAGCACCGCACGCAAGCGATGCCGCAGCGCCTTCCTCCGGCTGCCCTCGCCTGCCTGCCTGCCTCGCATTCCACCGAGTCTGCTCACTCCATCGCAGCAGCAGTGAAGCGGCTGTCTTCTCCCCCCGCCGGCCTGTTAACCTCCCAGCCCCTCTCCCCACCGGCTTGCCCTCCTCCCTCTCCCCTTCCCCGGTCCCCAGCCGCTCTGCGATGCAAAACCCCCACCACCCCCACCTTGCGCCGCACCAGCTCGCTCGCCTCGCTGCACCTGCTTCTTCGGCTGCGCGGCGGGGGGGGGGGCGGGTTCCAACTCCGGGAATCGGCGCGCGCGCGCAGCGCCCCAGCACCACTACCACCTCGGCTCGGCCGGCCGGCGCCTTTGGCCACCACCCCCTTTCTTTTCTGTCGATTGAACCTTAAAGGCAAGGGCCGCGCGTGATTCCTCACCCTCCGACAGAAAAGGGGTTGGCTCAACGGAAGGCCCTTCCCCGCCTCCTCGCAACGACAAGGCAGGCCGAGGCCACCCAGGCGGCTTTGCGCTCGGCTTCGGAGCCGAGAGAGCTGCTCGCCCGCGCCAGACGAGGGACGGAGATGGCGAATAAAGGCGGCGAAGGATCGGCCCGCCGCGTTCTGCACTTACTGGATTCTTGGGATGCGACCCACAATTAGTGTAGAGTCGCGGAGAGATTCGCCTTTGGCTCAAATTAAGCGGCATTTTCACGCTGGCACCTTTGGGGATGCCTCCACGCCTCCCCATCCCGAGCAATGCTTTTCCCCTCATCCCTGTGCAAACGATAAAACGGAGCTAAAATTTGTTCATTTCGCGCCAAAAGGTGCTTTTTCCTTCTTCAAAAAACCCAGCCCCCCAAACGCAGTTGTTATATGGGGTTTATTAGAAGCATTTATGTGCTGCTGTTTTCCTGCGATGAAAAGTGATACAATATTATAATACAGTATAGGCTTGTGCAGTCCTATTTTTCCAGAAAAGGAGTTGCCAGAGCTCACCACGAGCTTCTCCCTTGTTCTCTTAGAGTGGCAATGACACCTACCTGAGAAGTGCCGGAGTTGATGTCCTGTGAGCTCTGGCTAAAAAAAAGAAAGCCCTGGGCTTGCGTATTTGTATAATACAGTAAAATATAATACAGACTTCTGTAAGGCGCCATGGGGTGCACTTTGGCACTTTTAGACCCTGGGTGCATTGCCACTGTAGATGGCAATGCACATTACTTCATATACATGGTCTCTTCCAGACAACCGTAAGAACAGAAGAAGGGCTGCTGGATGATGCCAACAGCCCATCTAGTTCAGCATCCTGTTTTCAAAGCAGCCAACCAGTTGCCTGTGGAAAACCCACAAGCAGGGTTCAAGCGCAATCTCCCCTCCTGTGGTTTCCTGGTATTCTGAAGCACTGTTACCTCCAACATGGGGTCTTAAGAACATAAGAAGAGTCCTGCTGGGTCAGGACAATGACCTCCCTACTCCAGCATCCTTTCTCACAGTGGCCAACCACACTGGATCCCCACCAACTGGTATTCTGAGGTATACCACCTCCAGTACTAGAGGTAGTACATAGCCATAATGACTAGTAGCCATTGATAGCCTTATCCACCATGAATTCATATTAACACCTTCAAAAAGTCATCCAGGTTGGTGGTCATCACTACATCTCGTGGAGAACAATTGCCATAATTCTAATTGTGAGCTGGCTGAAATAGTATCTCCTTTTGCCTGTCCTGGATCTTCCAAATTCAGCTTTTTTGGGTGGCCCTGGGTTCTAATACCCATCTACGGTACTTTCTCCATATCATGCATAATTGTACACATCTAAATAATGTCCCCACTACAGTACTCCCCTTTACTCTAAACTCAGTACTGCAAATATTGTACGCTTTCTTCACAAGAAAGTTGCCCCAGCTCCTTGGTTATTTTGATTGTCCTTTTATGTGCCTTTTCCAGTTCTACAATATCCTTTCCTGAGTTACAGTGACAAGAATTGTATACAGAGTTCCAAGTCCAGTTGCACTTTAGATATGCATTATTATATTGGCAGTTCTGTTTCCACTCCCTTTCCTGCCAGAATTACTTACGTTAACAAAATCTGCCTTGTTCACTGTGATGACCTTGTTGAATATGTAGGTGTGAGCTGGTCTCTTAGCTTTGTATTAACCCATGATAGATGTTGAATTCTTTGGCATTTCATAGATAAGTAATCTTTTTTTTTTAATAATTTTTTTATTAAGGGTTTTTTCTTATAACTACAGAAACAAAACATAACAATACAGTAAACATAACAAACAAACAATAACAAGTATAATTTCAAATCTTATTTTCTTAAACCTTACTTCCCCGACTTCCTCATGCTTCCCCTTTCTGTATTCCACTTTCTAATCAATTATTCAGCAAATCTTCTCATATTTTAACTTAGTTTGATCTTATTTTTCTCCTTATCTTAACCATTACCGCTAGCAACCATTTATTCACTAATCCAACATCATTTTAAGCTTCATTAATTTTGCAATATTTCTTTAAATAGTCCTTAAATTTTCTCCATTCTTCTTCCGCTGCTTCTCTTCCCTGGTTTCAGATTCTGCTCGTCATCTCTGCTAGGCCCATGTAGTCAATCACCTTCATCTGCCATTCTTCCAAGGTGGGTAGATCTTGCGTCTTCCAATACTTAGCGATGAGTATTCTTGCTGCCATAGATAAGTAATCTTGCCACGTAGCAACCAGTTTTGCTGGTTTTAATACTTTACCTTGCACAAAACCTCCACCCAGGTTTTAAATTTGTTTAATGATGCAGAATTGCCTAGGGAGGAGATGGGTTTGTGATGTCACTGATGTTAGCCAATATATACCTTCCTTGCTCAGATTTTCAAGCTACTCCACTATAAAAACATCTACCATCAAGCCCGGCTTTTCAAGATCTCATTTAGAAAGCATGAAAACCACCACCATCACTTTGAAAATGTCTTATCAGTCTTCACTGTATTGGGGCTGTTTGAAGTACCTGAAATAACCTTTGGAATGATTTATTAAAGATAATGCTAACAGCCAATAAAAGAAATCCATGGGTCAAGGTTTAACTGGGTCTTTAGAGAACTTTCCATAGTCGTTGATAAAATAATGTTTAAAGAATATAAGGATGGGTTCTTTGGACTTCCGGAGGCGGCGCGTTCAGCAATGGCGGTCCTCTTCAGCTGCTGAAGAGGGGCTCCGCGGAAAAGGGTCGTGCGCTGCGGCACAGCGACGACCCACCAAGAGAAACCACGGGTAGAGTGAGCCCGTGGCCGTGGGGTTCGGCGGGCACCCGAAGCGACCTCGGAAACGCAGAAGAGACCCCGTAAGGGGTCTTGGAACGTGGAGGGGGTAGCGGTGCTGTGAATCCATCGCTCTTTCCGCGGAAGTGAAGCCGCGCGGCTGCTGCTGATCGGCGCTGACCTTTCTTCTTTGAACAACAGAATTGAAACAACCTACTCGTGAGTAAGAAACCTGAGGCTTTATCTGAACTAAATTTGGCGAATTTTGGCTGAAAGCGGGAGACGCTAAAAAGGAAGTCAGTCTTCCGGCTCTGTTTAAAGTATCGAGCAAAGTCCCTTTAAAGCTGAAGTGCTGAAAGGAACTTAAAAGGAGTTGGAATTCACTCTGCAAATTCGGCTTTGATTGACTAAAAGTTAAAGAAAGGACATAACAGTTTTATAAGTGAGCTAAGTCTGTGATCCTCTTTCTATTCCCCTGTGGATTACAAAGTTTTGAAACCCTGCTCTCGGTCTGACCGGATACAAGTAACATCGGACTGCGGTAACTGTAGACAAAGTTATAAGTTACATTGGGCTACTTTGTAAGTTGGAAAAAGGAACTGTTGCACGCACCTTGGCAAAGAACTTTTATTCTCTGCAGTTTAAACTGAATGTGAGGGGTTCCCCCCCCCCTGCTTTGGATAATTTTTTTTTGTTGTGGGAACTTAATGGTGGAAATTTCCTATCCTTCTCCCTAATTTTTGGGGAGCTCCCCCTGCTGGATTGTGGAATTATTAGTCTCTGAGAACTGCTACTGGTCTTGGAATTTTTCTGTCTGGATGTTTACCTTTTTTGGGATTACTTTTCCCATGGGATTTACAATTTGACCTTGACACTGGGACAGCTGTGGAATGAGTGGTACAGCAAAAACAAGGGCTGCAAAGAAAGCAAAACAAACTGAACTTTTGCAATCAACTCTGCCTGTGCAGCTACGCAGATCATCTGTCCCAATTTTGACAGGTCTGCAGGAAGGACAATCTATACAGCCTACTCTCGGAGAGATGGCTGCTGGAGGGATAGACCCTGTCTCTAAAGAAATATTGGAGCAGTTGGCAGCACTGAATAAGAAAGCTGATGAACAAGCAGCTAGGTTTGATGAACAAGCTGCTAAATTTGACCAGGTGACAGCCTCAATTAATAAATTGACAGACCAAGTCACTAAAAATACACAGGCGATAGGTAACATTGAAAAGACTACAACAGAAAACCGAAAATTAGTTGACGAAGTAAACACAAAAGCAGACGAAAATAAAAAGAGGATAGAGGAATTAAGAGGGGAAGTCAGACCACTGAGTAGACAGGTTACTGAACAACAAGTGTACCTGTCCCTTGCAGAACTGAAAAATAGGGAAAATAACCTCAGAATTAGAAATATCCCAGAATCAGAAAAAGAGGATTTGATTGGATTTTTGACAACAGAAATATCCAAATTCTGGGGTCTGGCAGAAGAGAAAGACTTTAAAATTGTCACCGCTTTTAGATTAGGAAGAGTGGCTAAGAAGGATAAACCAAGAGATTGCCTGATCATTTTGAGATCTAGGCAAGAAAAAGAAAACATACTCGGCTTGCATTTTAAAAATTAATTGGTGATTCAGGGAAAAAAGGCAGAAATCTTCAGAGATATACCAAAACAGCTTTTGGATTTAAGAGCCACATATAAAGACCTAGCAAGCTTACTGAGAAACAACACAATCCCATACAGGTGGGAATTCCCTCAAGGACTATCTTTTACTTTGAAAGGGGTAAAGATAAGAATCAGAACAGCAGAGGAGCAAGAAAAGTTCCTAAACGATCACGGGGAGGACCTTCGGAAAGGAATAGCAGGCGTCTGGCCACCTCCTTCGTTTGGACTGAACCCGGTTCCACCTCCAGACAAAAACGACAAAGGAGACATCCCAGCAGGCCAATAACTAGTCCGAGATGTCTCTACAGCTTCTCAGTTGGAACATTAATGGCGCAAACTCTCCCGAAAAAAGGAAAAATATTTTTCATATTTTGAGAAAAGAACAATTAGACATTATTTGCCTTCAAGAAACACATGTGACTAGGCTCCATAGGAGAGTGTTAACCAACAAGAGACTAGGCCAAGAATTTATTTCATCAGATAAGGTTAAAAAAAGAGGAGTAGTGATTTATGCAAAGGAGACCCTAGTACCAAAATTGATTTTTAAAGATGAACAAGGAAGAATTCTGGCGATTGAAATTCAAGCACAAGGAGAAAAATTTTTGATTGTAGGAATTTATGCACCAAACGATGGGAAATCGGAATTCTATAAGAAGCTGCATGAGACAATGTTGGACTATATTGACTATACTAACATCATTTTGATGGGTGATATGAATGGAGTTGTCTCCACATACATGGATAAGTCACAAAATCAGAACTTGACCAAAGATGGCAGACTCCCAAAGACTTTCTTTGAACTTACAGACAATATGGATTTGATTGATATCTGGAGGACAAAGAACCCTCTAGGTAAAGAAGGAACATTCTTTTCTGAGGCCCATCTTTCGTGGACAAGAATCGACCAAATTTGGGTATCTAGAGCAGTGTTTCCCAAACGTCTTTGGGCAACGGCACACCTGCTTACCGGAAAAAAATCTCGCGGCACACCACATTAAAGCCCCGCCCCGTGACGTCAGCGCGCAGCGTCACGCGGGGGGGGGACGCACAAAAGTTAACCTTTTCTTCCCTTCCCCTTGCCGGGGTGGGAGGAGGCAGCAGAGCGAGGGCAGCTGAGGCGGCGGCGGCGATAGCGGGCGGAGGAGGAGCCGTCGCCGGGAGTTGCTGCTGCTGCTGTTGCTGCTGCTGCCCGGACATGCCGGCCTCCTCCTCCTCCGCTGTCGCGCGCGCTGCCCCGCCGCTCGGCACCACCACCGCGGAGCCGCCCCCGGCTCGACGCGGATCCTCGCCGCCGCCGCCGCCGCCTCTCGCCGCCCGACTCGCCCGCCTCCCTCCCACGGCACACCAGCCGGTGTCTCACGGCACAGTAGTGTGCCGCGGCACACCGGTTGGGAAACACTGATCTAGAGGACTGGCACCTAAGACAAAAAAAGTAGAGATCTGCCCTAAAACCTGCTCCGACCATAACGCTTTGAAAATAGACTTAAGACTTACACCAGCTGGATCCTTCAGATGGAGAATGAATGACTATTTGTTCAGAGATCAGGAGATTGTGAAGAAGGCCCAAAAAACGCTGAAAGATTATTTCGAAATAAATTTGAATACCTTGGTGGAAAAGAAAACAATCTGGGACGCAAGTAAAGCTGTTATGAGAGGGTTCCTGATACAGCAGAATTCTATCAAGAAAAAACTCTGGAATGGTAAAAAGGACAAGATTTTGGAGAAGATAAGAGACGGAGAGAAAAAGTTGAGATTAAACCCAAAATCAAAAGAAGTTTTAAGAGAAATAAAATTCCATCAAGCACAATATGCGAAACTGATAAATCAAGAAGTCGAATGGAAAATTAAACAGATGAAACAAAGATCGTTCGAATCTGCAAATAAATGTGGGAAGCTGCTGGCATGGCAGCTGAAAAAGAGACAAAAACTGAACTTTGTTACCAATCTGGAGGTTGAAGGAGAATGTATTCAGAAACCAGAAGATATCAGAAAGTGTTTCCAGAGATATTTTAAAAAACTGTTCACTCAAGGACCCCAAGTAGAGACTGAGATAAATAATTTTCTAAAAAGCTATGGCCTGCAAAAACTAACACAAGACAAGCAAACAGCCCTGAATTACAAAATAACACAACAGGAAATTGAAAGTGCCATTCAGAACATGCAATTAGGCAAATCCCCAGGCCCAGATGGACTTACCTCCAAATATTATAAGACATTGAAGGAATATTTGGTCCAGCCATTAATGGAGGTATGTAATCAAATCATGGAAGGGAAGGGGGCACCCGAATCGTGGAAAGAGGCATTCATCACCTTGATACCAAAACTGGAATCTGAAAAGACTCAACTTCGGAATTACCGCCCTATCTCACTCCTAAATGTGGATTACAAAATTTTTGCTGACATTTTGGCAAACAGATTGAAAAAAGTTTTAAATGAAGTAATTCATAAAGACCAAGCAGGCTTTCTCCCTGGCAGGCACCTGTCTGACAACACTAGGAATATCATTGATGTTTTGGAGTTATTACAGACAAATTTGAACACGAAAGCAGCTTTGATCTTTATAGACGCCGAG
Organism: Podarcis liolepis; assembly: GCF_965112155.1. NCBI lineage: Eukaryota > Metazoa > Chordata > Lepidosauria > Squamata > Lacertidae > Podarcis > Podarcis liolepis. The sequence continues at coordinate 83,420,218 of NC_139555.1, read as the reverse complement.
AAAGCCTTTGATAACATATCTTGGAAATTTATGAAGAAAAATTTGGAAGGGATGGGAGTGGGAAGGGCGTTCCAAAATGGTATTGAAGCAATTTATTCAGAGCAAAAAGCTAAATTGATAGTAAACAATGTGGTGACAGAGGAGTTTAAAATTGAAAAAGGGACACGACAGGGGTGCCCCTTATCACCCTTGTTATTTATTTCTGTCCTGGAGGTGTTGCTGAACATGATTAGGAAGGACCAGCAGGTGGAAGGAATACAGGTCGGAGAAAAACAATATAAACTGAAGGCCTTTGCAGACGATTTGGTTTTGACATTACAGGAGCCAGAAGCTAGCACAAAAAGAGCTTTAGAACTAATCTCTGAGTTTGGTCGGGTGGCGGGATTCAAGCTAAACAAACAAAAAACCAAGGTTTTGGCAAAAAACTTGACATCTTCAGAAATAGATGGGTTTCAGAAGGAAACAGAATTAAATGTGGTTACAAAAGTGAAATACCTGGGGGTCAACCTGACTGGGAGAAATTTGAATTTGTTCAAAGATAATTATGAAAAATGTTGGTCGGAAATTAAAAAGGACTTAGAAATTTGGTCAAGATTGAAACTTTCCTTGTCGGGAAGAATTGCAGCAGTTAAGATGAATGTATTGCCAAGAATGTTGTTTTTGTTTCAAACCCTTCAGATCGTGGACAGAGTGGAATGTTTTGGAAAGTGGCAGAGGGACATTGCGAAGTTTGTCTGGCAGGGCAAAAAGCCCCGAATAAAATTTAAAATATTAACAGATGCAAAGGAAAGAGGGGGGTTTGCCCTGCCGGACCTTAGACTGTATTATGAAGCTGCATCCTTCTGCTGGATGAAAGATTGGTTTTTGCTAGAAAACACTGATGTCCTAGATCTGGAAGGGTTTAACAATGCTTTTGGATGGCATGCATACCTGTGGTACGACAAGATAAAGCTTCATAAATTGTTTAAAAACCATATTGTCAGGAAAGCTCTATTTATTGTCTGGACTAAATATAAGGACTTACTTGAAAGTAAGACTCCGAGGTGGCTATCACCGACGGAGGCTAAGGCCATAAAACTACGTAACATGGAGAGTGGCTGGGTAAAATACTGCGAGATAATAGAAAGAGTTGGTGATACCTGGAGGTTGCAAAGTTTCGAAAAACTGAAAGGAAAGGTGCGAGATTGGTTTCATTATGCCCAAATTTCAGAGATCTTTAAAAAGGACAAAAAAATGGGTTTCCAGGTGGAAAAATCAAAATTAGAGACAGAATTACTTGAACCTAAGACGAAAGTGCTTTCAAGGATGTATAACTTGTTGCTTAAATGGAATACTCAAGATGAGACAGTTAAATCAGCTATGATAAAATGGGCACAAGATATTGGGTACAACATTATGTCTGAAGACTGGGAAAGGTTATGGACCACCGGTATGAAATTCACGGCATGTAGTGCCTTAAAAGAAAACATTATGAAAATGGTATACAGGTGGTACATGACCCCAGTCAAACTTGCAAAGATATATCATTTGTCTGACAATAAATGTTGGAAATGCAAGGAGGCTGAAGGAACATTCTTTCACCTCTGGTGGACATGCCCGAGGGTGAAGGCTTTCTGGGAAATGATTTACAATGAGTTGAAAAAGGTGTTTAAGTACACCTTTTATAAGAAACCAGAGGCCTTCCTCCTGGGCATTGTAGGCCAGAGAGTGCCAAAAAAAGATAGAACTTTCTTTTTATATGCAACTACAGCAGCAAGAATCCTTTTAGCTAAATACTGGAAGGCACAGGAGTTACCCACACTGGAAGAATGGCATTCGCAGCTGATAGACTACATGGAATTAGCTGAAATGACCGGCAGAATCCGAGATCTGGGAGAAGAGGCAGTGGAAGAGGACTGGAAAAAATTTAAGGACTATTTACAAAAACATTATAAGTTATATGAATGTTGAGAATTTGCTAAGTTTTCGGGGAAAAACATACTTCGGTATTGAGATTTGTAAATGATGAAAATTAAGTTTGAAAAGTATAAATTATAGGTTATATAACTAAATGAAGGTACAAAAACACACAAAATAAGGTATCAATTTGCTGTTATTTTTATTGTGAAGAAAGCAGGGGATGGAAGACGTGGGGAAGTCCAGTTGACTATGAAAATAGACTTGAAAAAGTGAATTTTTTCTTTATAATTTCTTCTTTTTTCTGTAAAATCGCTTTTGTTGTCTTATTGACGATGTATTCTGACCTTGGAAAAAAAGCAATAAAAAAACTTTAAAAAAAAATAAAGAATATAAGGATGTATCAAAATGGGATCACTGCAAACTAAGTAAAGGTTAGTTGCAGTCTGAAAAGGCTGACACTAATAAATAGCTTTTTCTAGTGCTCCAACGGTCACCATTCACTCAGGAGACAACTGTGGTTATCAGAAAGCTAGTCCATTCCTGTGTATGCTTCAAGCCTTTGTATCCATAGCTGAAGGACTTCTGCAGTGAAACAAACCAACTAACCATGAGCAGAAGTAAGGTGGCCAGGAGGTCGGATGGCCGAAGTATTGGGAAATTTTAGAACAGGATGGAGATAAGTTCAAACTACAAAGTCAGGAGAAATTGAAGCATAGAGTAGAAAATTGGTTCCAATATCGTCAAATAATGGAATTTTTTAAACAGGACAGGAAAATCGGTTTCCAGGTGGAAAAATCAAAATTAGAAACCGAACTGTTAGAACCCAATACTAAGAATTTATCTAGAATGTACAACTTGCTGTTGAAATGGAACACACAGGATGAAACAGTTAAATCGGCTATGATTAAGTGGGCTCAGGATGTTGGACATAACATTATGTCAGCTGACTGGGAATGGTTATGGAACACCGGTATTAAATTTACGGCATGTAATGCCTTAAAGGAAAACATTATGAAAATGGTATACAGGTGGTACATGACCCCAGTCAAGCTGGCAAAAATCTATCATTTGCCCGATAATAAATGTTGGAAGTGTAAAGAGACTGAAGGTACCTTTTATCACCTTTGGTGGACATGCCCGAAGATTAAGGCCTTCTGGGAAATGATCTACAATGAAATGAAAAAGGTACTTAAATGTACCTTTCCTAAAAAACCAGAGGCCTTTCTCTTGGGCATTGTCGGCCAATTGGTGACAAAGAAAGATAGAATTTTTTTTTATGTATGCCACAACAGCAGCAAGAATACTCATCGCAAAGTACTGGAAGACACAAGACTTACCCACTGTGGAAGAATGGCAGATGAAAGTGATGGACTATATGACACTGGCTGAGATGACAGGCAGAATCCGTGACCAACGAAAAGAGACGGTGGAAGAAGAGTGGAAAAAATTTAAAAGCTATCTTAAGGACTATTATAAACTTAATGAATGCTAAAATGTTGTGGTTTCTAGAAGCAAAAGGGTACAGGGATACAAGGCTAGACTATAAAAGAGGACTAAGATGATAGAGATTGGAAAGTAACAATTGGGAGTTGCTAGTTGAATTATGGACATTGGGATGCAGAGAGGGGGGGTATGGGGAAGTCCAAGAAAAGAGGTTTATGAAAATATGTTTGAAATTATACGTGTATGTTTGTCATTTTTAGTGTTTGTTTGTTTTTCTTAAAAATGTTGTAAAATCAATAAAAATTTTATAAAAAAAAAAAGAAGTAAGGTGGCCAGGTGAAAAGGGGGATAGGGCTCCTGCACCTTTAATAGTTGTGTAGAAGAGGTGGAGTTTGATTGACAAGCTACATCTTCATCTGCTATATCTCCCTGTTCTTCCTCTGGCTACTCCATACAAAAGCAGGTCACACCACCAGTTTCATAATCTCCCTAAGGCAGCACTATGTTATCTGGCAAATGTTTACTTCTAGTTTTAAGTAGGTGTGCAACTTTGTGTGAGAGACAATAAGCCATTTGATGAAAGTGATACAGAAATGTTGAAAGGCTTAAGGCTCCTAATTATTTGGTTACCAGGTGTAATTAACTATGTTGTAAGCAAATGGCATCATCATTCTTATGACGAGAGATAATTGTCTCTTTGCCAAAAAGAATTTTGATCCGTTTTTCACAAGGAACCTATTATCCAGCTCTTCCTTATACAATGTTTTATATAAACCTAAAAGAGGAATAACTTGTTTGACAGAGACTGCCTTTTGTGCTATCATTCCTGACTCTGTCTTAAGGAATATGTTTGTTCACCTACAAGCTTTGAATTATACAGGAGTAAATTTAAAGTAAAGCTAGTGAAGTGAAGTTCAGGCATTCCCCCCTCCCCACATACCTGTGTACTACTCACATGGCTCCAGGAAATAAACAAACAAATAGAATCATACTAGGAAATGCTGGGGAGAGCTGGGGAGTCCTCATGGCTTGTGAGGAGCCTCCCCGGAGCCCAAAGAGACTGTCAGTGAGGGTGGAGGAAGCCCCAAATAGACTGGAGGTACACCGGGGGTTTGTTTAGGCTGCTCAGCTTCCCCGTCTAACAGCTGACACACAGCGTAGAGCAGCAACAGCAGCAGTCACTTTCCCACACGTCCTTCAGCCTCCAACTGGCCCCAAAGTTTCAACTGTAGTTGAGGAGAGAGTTGTGTGGCGAGAGAGAGGAAGAGAGATCTGAAGAGCAGGGGAAACATTTTAGTGGGTGCTGCCCACTTTATTTCACTTACGCACCCAAGGTCCTGGAATGTAACCACATAAGGTGGTGGGGGCTGCCTGTATAGTAGCCGAGTACAGTAAATTAAGTAACATGGTCCAGAAATTCAACCATTCAGTTGCATACAAGCAAAATGGTACATGTTTAGTCAGAATAAGTTAAGTCCCACTATATTTAATAGGACTTTCTCTCTAGTAAGTTTGTTTAGAAGTGCTCCCATAAGAATTCAGTGCTACCTGATGTAAGAATGGGAACCACATTCAAGTCTGTTTAATGCAATCGCTTTTCAACTACAAAGATTACCTTTTCTTGCTATATTCAAATAAGGCAAGAGTTTGTGTGAATGACTCTCCAGAACTCACAGAGCAAATGGTCAGCTATTTCCATATATGGCACCATGTGCATATTCCAATTCAGGAAGCCAGAAAAGGTCTGGACCTTTCTGCTGACAAATAAGTTTGCTAACCTACTATATCACTTCCAGGGGTATGGTGTCAGGAACGTGGACTCCTAGAGCGCAGGTGAAGAGTTAGACTCAGAAATTGAATTAAGTGGACGAGGGACCGACTCTGCAGATGAGAGCTGGCTGACAGAGTCGAGAAAGGGCAGTTCGACACCCCCCCCCCCCTTCCCAGGGAAGACTCTGTTAGCTCTAAGAAGAGGAAGAGTTGGAAGGCAGCCAGAGCGTTGCTAGGCAATCAGCAGATAAGCAGCGGTCTGAGTCTGTGTTGAGTGGAAGTGGGGAGGGGGCAGGCCAGCCTCTCAGTCCTCGTTCAAGACGACTGGATAAGATCAGAGGGCAATGGAAGGGCAAGAGGGAAAAGGCGGGAGTTTGGCGTCCTTCCTGTTGCGGGATGGACGAAGATTCAGACTGGCCAACTATCGTAAATGCAAGCAGGCGAGAAGCTGTGCTCTGGATGTGTCTTTTTTAAAATAAACTTACGTACATAAAACTGCCGGAGAGTCATTCCTTCTTATCAGGGCTTGCTTGCCTACCAGAGATCATTACATGTGGCTTGGGCTGGATTTGAAGGCCGAACTCCAGGGGCTCCCAAACCACTACCCAGACAGTGACAGGTAATGAGGTTAAAGGCTAACATTTGCCTTGTTTGCACCATCAGTCAGAGCAACCAGACCCTTGGCTAATAAAAACCAACAGAGAGGGAACAGGTGGCTGGGCCAGGGAGGTGATCAATGCCTCCTTACGAGAGGGGGTGGTTCCTGCCTGTTTGAAGAAGGCAGTGGTAAAACCACTCTTTAAGAATACTTCCCTGGATTCAGAAAACCTAACTAACTACTGACCAGTTGCTAATCTCCCTTTCCTGGGCAAAGTTCTGGAGCAAGTGGTTGCAGACCAGATCCAAGTGCTTTTGGAAGAAACTGATTTTCTGGATCCATTTCAATTGGCCTGGTTTTGGTACAGAAACTGCTTTGGTTGCCTTGTATGGTGACCTCTGTCAAGAGAGAGACAAGGAAACATCCCTGTTAATTCTTCTCGACCTCTCAGCGGCTTTCGATACCATCAACCATGGTATCCTTCTGGAGTGACTCTCCGAACTAGGGATGGGTGGCACCGCTTTGCAGCAGTTCCAGCCCTACTTGGATGGTCGTTCCCAGAAGGTGTTACTTGGGGAATGCTCTTCAGCCCCGTGGAACCTTCAATGTGGGGTTCTGCAGGGCTCAATCCTATCCCCCATGTTGGTTAATTTCTATATGAAACTGCTGGGTGGGGTTATCCGGAGATTCAGAGTATGTTGTCAGCAGTATGCTGATGACACTCAGCTCTATTTCTCCTTTACATTTGCAGGTGCAGCGGTAGAAGCGCTGGACCAGTGTCTTGCCTCAGTAATGGCCTGGATGAGAGCCAACAAACTGAAGCTCAATCCACATAAGACTGAGGCACTGTTAGTGGGGGGTTCTCTAGACCGGATGGGTGGGAGATTGCCTGCTGTTGATGGGGTTACACTTCCTCTGAAGGAGCAGGTTTGTAGCTGGGGGGTACTCCTGGATCTTTGGCTGTCGTTCGAGGCTCAGGTGGCCTCAGTGGCCTGGAGTGCCTTCCATCAGCTTCGGCTGGTGGCCCAACTATGCCCCTATCTAGACAGAGATAGCCTAACTACTGTTGCCTATGCTCTGGTAACCTCAAGGTTAGATTACTGCAATGAGTTATACATAGGTCTGTCTCTGAAGACGGTTCAGAAACTTAAGCTTGTGCCGAATTCAGCAACCAGGCTGCTCACCAGAGCACTACGATTTGATCATATTACACCAATACTGGTGTGACTGTACTAGCTACCAATTAGTTTCCGGGCTCAATTCAAAGTGCTGGTTTTGACCTATAAAGCCTTAAATGGCTCAGGACCACAATACCTCAAGGGCCGCCTCTTTCTATATGAACCTACCAGGACCCTGATATCATCTTCTGAGGTCGTTTTTCATGTGCCTCCTCCTTGAGAGGTCCGGAGGGTGGCAACACAAGAATGGGCCTTCTCTGCAGTGGCTCCCCGTCTGTGGAATGCTCTTACCAGGGAAGTTCACCTGGTGCCTTCATTATACACCTTTAGGCACCAGGTAAAAACGTTCCTTTTTAACCAGGCCTTTGGTTGATCTGATTGACATCTTATCGCCTTTCAAAATGTGGGTCTTTTTAGGGGGTGGGATGTTATTGGGTTGTTGTATATATATTGTTTTTTATGTTGAATTTTTCTGTGAACCGCCCTGAGACCTCCGGGTATAGGGCGGTATATAAATTCAATAAAGAAGAAAGAGGAGGAGGAGGAGGATTGGGGCAGGTTACCACAGTATCTCTCCTTCCTTCCTTGACTTTTTAGCCCAGTGTGGCTGGCTAGACATGTACATGGTTTCAGATGTCCATGTATTATGTTTATTTTAAATGTATATTATCCTTTTCTACAACAAAATAGTGCTTCTTTCCAAAGAAATGTATTGAGCACTAGAGCAGTAGAAGTTACCATTTTATTCCCAAATATGTGATTGTGCTATAATAAGAAGTAGAAGAAGAAAAAGAATTTATTATTTATACCCCACCCATCTGGCTGGGCTTCCCCAGCCACTCTGGGCGGCTTCCAAAAAAATATTAAAATACATTAATATATCAAACATTAAAAGCTTCCCTAAACAAATTTGCTATAATTTGAGGGCATTTAAACTGCAAAAGTGCAGGCGCCTGCAGTGTTTCTTTCTGATCAGGGTTAGCAAACTGCTTTTTGTTCATTTGTTGCCCTAACGTATCAGGAATGTAAAACGATTGTAAAGCATGAAATGACTGCAGGGAAGAGTTATGTGAATTGAGTGTCTCACAACTGAAGTAATACACATTGCAATCTAAACAGAGTGCAGAAGATAAGACCATTAAGTCCATGCCCTAAAATTACTACGTCACCCACACTACTGCTTGTTTCCCCTCAAATCCAGCTATGTTAACTAGCCTTGGCATTTTGTCCTATCCCCTTATTTGCAGCTGTTTTGGTGCAATCAGAGGCTCCAGATGTCACAGTTAACGATGAGACAAGCAAGGATGCAGCTAGACAGCTCTGCCTGGATTCAAGTAGCCTCTAATAAGATATACGGTATCTGTTTCCACAGCCTTTCTTCAAAGCAATTCTATGCTAGCTTTCAGACCTCTTGCTAGCCACATTGCGTATTCCCATTTGCACCTCACACTGCCATACTGATCACTGCTGCTTGGCTGCAGGGGGACAAACCAGCTCCCTGTGCCAGAGTGAAATAGTATGGCTGTAATCCAAAGCCACTTTACCCGAAAGTAAGCCCGAGTGAATTCAGTAGGACTTACCTCTGAGTAGACATTCTTAGGACTGCTGTAACAAACTTTTTGCTGCCGAATCCAGCGTTCTCCTAGGATCCTTCACTTGTGTTGAGGCCCAAAAAATATTCAGTTCCCCTCTGTCTGGACTATGAAATCCATGCCATTGATCTAAACTGTATTGCACAATTGGATCCTGAAGTTTAGAAAACAAACACAAAACCTTGCTTTTCACTCACCTGAGTGCAAAGTACCCTGCCTGTGCTGCCTGATAATCCTGGGGTTTTCTAAAAGACTCAGATGACTGAGTAAGCAATTATAAACCCTGCCACCTGCTGGACACAATTCCTTAGCTCAAAGGCCATGTTGCCAGCTGCAGTTACAACCCGTGTGTGTGTGTTTGCACTGTAAAACGACACCTATGGCTTTGACAACCTGGGATGTTCTGGCATACCTGCCAACACTTCACATTAACCCAGGAAAGTAAATATGAGTTGAGCTAATGACCTCAAAACACGCCTGGTCTATCTCATTGACATTTCACACATTTTGATCCAGGTTGGGAGTTGCAAATTAATTTTAATTACGTAGGTCACCATGCGATAATTAAGTAGTTACACGTATTGCTGAACTTGTAATAAGGAGGATAAAAGGGCACACGTGACTGTGGCCAGGTTTCCATGTGTGCGTTTGCAAACACCCTGTCATTATTGGATGATGCACCTTCAGATGGTAAGAACATGGTATTTATCATGTCCTAGAAAACTTGACTTCTTATTAGTCCCAGATTTCAGAAGAGGGTTGCTAACTGACTGTTTGCTACGTGGTCCAAATTGGCAAACAAGGCAGGGATGTGGTTGGACTCCATCATCTCAGATGGATGTTTTATGGTGGATGTATCCTGCAATAAAGTCATAGCACAATTAGAGTGCATCTGAGGTGGATTTCCCCACGCTGCCACATATTGCTGCCGGAGGAGCTACAACCCCTGAAGGACCAGGTGCGTAGCCTGGGAGTCATTTTGGACTCACAGCTGTCCATGGAGGTGCAGGTTAATTCTGTATCCAGGGCAGCTGTCTACCAATTCCACCTGGTACGCAGGCTGAGACCCTACCTGCCCGTGGACTGTCTCGCCAGAGTGGTGCATGCTCTAGTTATCTCCCGCTTGGACTACTGCAATGCGCTCTACGTGGGGCTACCTTTGAAGGTGACTCGGAAACTACAGCTAATCCAGAATGCGGCAGCTAGACTGGTGACTGGGGGCAGCCGCCGAGACCACATAACACTGGTCTTGAAAGACCTACATTGGCTCCCAGTACGTTTCCGAGCACAATTCAAAGTGCTGGTGTTGACCTTTAAAGCCCTAAACGGCCTTGGCCCAGTATACCTGAAGGAGCGTCTCCACCCCCATCATTCTGCCCGGACGCTGAGGTCCAGCGCCGAGGGCCTTCTGGCGGTTCCCTCATTGCGAGAAGCAAAGCTACAGGGAACCAGGCAGAGGGCCTTTTTGGTAGTGGCGCCCACCCTGTGGAACGCCCTCCCATCAGATGTCAAAACGATAAACAACTACCTGACATTCAGAAGACATCTTAAGGCAGCCCTGTTCAGGGAAGTTTTTAATGTATGATATTTTAGTTTTTTTTGGTTTCTATGGAAGGCGCCCAGAGTGGCTGGGGAAACCCAGCCAGATGGGCGGGGTACAAATAATAAATTATTATTATTATTATTATTATTATTATTATTACAACACGAAAAAAGGACAAAAAGAAATCAGAACATTGGGATTTCAGCAGGATATGCACTGATTGGAAACGAAGCAGTGTGATCACTCCAAAACTTTTGCAAAGTGGAATTTCATGTGACCACACCAATAGCATCATGAGCATCATCACAATGGACGCACAATAGAAAGGACGCGTGGAAGGGTTCTGGCTTTGGCCATGCAGGCTGGGTGTCATGGGCCAAGAGGCAGCTTCACCTGCTGAGCAGCAGCCTGAAGGAGCAGAAGGCAAAGTGACACCTGCTGATGATCAGCCTTCTTGCTCCGGATGAGAACCAGCTGGCTCCAGCTTTCTTAAGCTGGGTTTCCAGCCTCAGTCAGTTGCTGGAAACATTTGTCATTCCTGGCCAGACCTTGCTGCTTCTTGCTTCCCATGACATTGGACCCTCGGCTTTCTTGACTCCTGGGTTGTCTGACTACGTGAACTAAGATGCTCCGGACCTTAGGACTGGACTGAACGTGGAGACTCTATCTCCAGGCAAGTACCCAACCCCTCCCCGAGACTCAGCTAGTTGGCTGGCTTCTCCCTCCACTGAGCTCCACCATGGCTGGTAGCACAGGACTACGGCACTGGAGACTGATGGTCCAATGACATTGGGGGGGGGACTACTTGTTCTCCATTATTGATCTAAGGGTGCAATAATGTTATTGCTTCCGGACTTTTGGCAGCAAACATTATTAGCTTGAAGCCAACCAGCGATTGCCCCTTGTAAATTTGGACAGTAAGTATAGATTCAGCCAACCCCAAGCTTTTCCATAGGTTCCTTATACTCCCGTTCCCTAGGCCAACTCATCTTCAGAGTGGACTTTGATGGTGGTGGTTTTTTTCCCCTCCTGCAACGTTGGTACCAGGATAGTTCTATGCTTAGGATGCCTTCATCTGCCCCGGCTGCAACAAAACATTTCTCACCCATATTGGTATCTACAGCCACAGCAGCTGCTGTAACTCTCCACCATCTGACATTACCCCTGAAGGCTCACTCATCCTTTGTCTCCCAAGACAGACGAATGCCAACAATAATATAATTTTTTTGGGGGGTGTCCGTGACAATTTGTTTTATTTCTGTTAATAGTAATGATAAATGCACATGCCACTTAATACCAAAATAAGCTTTTAAGTAGTTTCCAAGTATAAAAACCAATTACAGTAACGTTAAGCTATAAAAACCCATAATTAAAAGATGTAATCAAACAGTCCCATTAAAACAACACAAGTACTGTAATTAAAACGGGTCAGGAGATCAGTTGGGACTACAAAAGCCCCACACACACACACACACACACACAGAGAGAGAGAGAGAGAGAGAGAGAGACAGACAGACAGACAGACAGACAGACAGACAGACAGACAGACATGCTAGGGACAAGGGAAGTTTGCTTGAATCCACTTATGCAACCAGTCTCATAAAGTGCCAGGCACTGAGCAAAAGGAATAAGCCCAGTAAGCATAGCACAGCTTTATTGAGCCAAGAACAATGCTCTGTTACACCTGCCAACTTCTGATGCATTGATATGTCATTATTATTACTATTTATGTTAGCAACTAAATAAAAAATAGTAGTAAAACGATCATTAGTATCCAAGGGCGAGATACAAATTAAAAATATCCAGTGGAATGCGACATATTTTGTATTCCAGTCTCCTCCCTGCACACACCAAATTTCCATTTAAAGTTCATGTCGCTCTGCCTTCATATTTCTCCCAGGCTGAAGTACCGCTTGTTATGTTTTGTGCTTTCCTTTTGTCACGTATGCTCCCATCTCCCTCTATTTGTCTATTCCTGGAACACTCACATCTGTGCTTTCATTGTTGCTTGTGCCTTGACCCCAGAGCTATTTTGGAAGACTAAGATTTGCCACCTAAATGGAACTGATGAAAACCTGCCAGAGCCACTGCTCATTTGCATTTGCAGTGTACGACAAAATATAGAACTGGAGCTGGGGTGCCAGTTCAGAATTCACCAAATGGGCATTTTCTTGAACATCCCCCATTCCCCCACCCCCTGAGCAGCCTATCTCCAGAAGATCCCTACCCCCTTCCTGTTTAGCTGTTGCTAGAGAAGCAATCTGCGCCACATTTCTCTTATCTCTCCCCACAGACTTCCTCTCTGCCTTGGAAAGGATCATCAGAATAATTGCCAGGTGGCTAGAGAACTAGCAGCTGTTGCCCTTGGAAATTCCCTATTGACTTCCCACTTCTGCTCTGAGCTTCCCTCATGTGGCTTTGGGCTTCTCTACTTTTTCTTTCCTTCTCATGGTTTCTGTTTCGGGGACAAAACACTCACAGAAGAAGGGCCCTGCTGGATTAGGCCCGAAGCCTGCCTATCTCATCAGTCCCAGGCAGCATATTCAGGGACTGGCATGAATGATGGGAGTTGTAGTCCAACATCATCTGGAGGTCTACAGGTTCGCCACCCCTTCTTTACCATTTCCCCTTTGGGGGTCTATGAATCTAGCCATGAGTGTGGAAGGGACACAGACACTTGCCCTAGCTCACAAACCTCTTGCATGTCATTCTGGAGGTTGCTTCATGCAGGTGTATAGCTAGGGGCTGGCTAGGTTGGCTCCCGCCCAGGGATGTGTGCAAGAATTGTGACTCTCCACTCTTGCTAGGAGTCCGTCCACCCATCTGCACGCTCTCCAGGCCTCTCCTCCTTTGCTCTGGGCAGCAGGGCAAGGCACACAGGCTCCTCTGGGTGCCTTGGCAGATGAGGTTGCTGGCATGGACCATCACAGCAGTACTGCGGGGGCTCCTCCCCAGTTGGCCAGTGGCTCTATTAGAAGAGTGAAATTTTGAGTTTCTGCTCCATGGTCTCTCCTGGCTTCAGAGCTGCCAATACATCTCCTTGCCAAGGGTGCAAAGAAGTCTAGGCACGCCTCTGGTTTCATGCTAGGAATTTCCCATAGTCCTCTCTGGAGATCCTCTTAAGAGTAGGAGTAGTGGTGTTACCAAGTTTGCATCCCTGCCCCACCCCATTGCCCTGATTGTTCACTCCCTCTCCTCTGCTAATCCAGGCAAAATGGGTTCCGGGAGGGGGATGGAGACAAAGGGAATCAGTAGTAGTAGTAGTAGTGTTTTATTTATTAATTATCATTAATTTATTGGATTTGAATTTATTGGATTTGAATTTATTTATTGAATTTATATACCGCCCCATACCTGGGGTCTCAGGGTGGTTCACAGAATAAAATCAAGATATAAAACCACAAAATACCTAATACTGTAAAAAGAAAAACCCATTTCTTCCCTTCTTGCTGACTGGATATTAGAGGAGAACTGGATCCCCTTTAAAGCATTAGATTGGGTACAGTTGTGTACAATCTCATAGGGGACACTTTTATAGAGAAGTGGATTGCTCCAAAATCTTAGCTGGGAGGCACATTCCCACTCCCTTATCTGCAATCATCATCTGGGGGGGGGGGGCGGCATCATGCGTTTAAGAGCGTTGTGGCAAACCAACAGTTTTGATAGCAGAGAATTGTTGTGGACCTGAAAGCAGACACACACACACACACACACACAAAAAAATGGGGTGGGTCAGCATTTCTTATGAGGTGCAAGAGCACATCAACCAGTTCCTTATTAAGTCTTCATATCGAACTTTGCTGTGAACGTTTCCGTAAATAAGGAACTCGGAACAAACTTCAGTTTTGTATTCTCCCATGAGGTTCAAGAAGAAGCGTAGTCAATTGTGGAAGTTGGCTCTAAATTCAGGTAATCCCCTATGGCAAAAAGTTGAGTTCCTCAGCAACAGATGTTAGTCCCAAAAATAAAGAAGTTGATGACCTGTGAAAGAAGCCAGTGACATGCACCTTAATTTGCATAGGAATCATGAAATATAAAGAGCTAGATTCCACTGGTTTTTGCAGACCAAGTGCTGAGTGAGAGAAGGACACCTCACTGCATTTTCTTTTGGCCCAGGTTTGAAAAGATGTTGTGCGTTTCTCTGTTTCTGCTTTTCTCTTTTCACGCAGCTCTGAGCCTTAAAATCTGCTCTTTCAACGTGAGGTCATTTGGAGAAGCCAAGCGAACAAGACCAGAAATCTTGGACGTCATTGTAGAGGTATGTTGTTCGCTCGACGGGATTAAATAAATACTCAGCTGAACGGAGGGACATTTTATCTAGCTCATCTTTCAGGGTATTTTATCTTCACGCAGCCAAGTCCTGCTAATGAATGGCTGAGCATTAATAAATCTGCTGTGTTCCTAACAGCGGAAGAATCAATTTGCAGACCTGAAGCCATATGTTCAGCAAGATTTATTTACACATTAAATCTAGCAGAAATACAATGCTGAATGCTGTTGCAGATGAACATGAGGGATTATGGGAACATTTTGATGGGCAAGAAAAATTGTCCCCTTCTCATCTATAGTCTCATCAGACGTTGCTTCGTTACTAGCATGCTTAATTTGTTTAATCACCACTATGAAGTACTCTGGTCTCATTAAGGAGAAATTACAATCACAAAATAAGTTGGACCCTTGCAGACAAAAGTGATTGTATTATAAACACCTTCCGAGTGATTTAAGCACTTTGGTGCCATTCAAAAACCTGTGCATCGGGTGCTTGTAAACAAGAACAATACATTGCCTTTGCATTGCAACGAGCTCTGCTTGAAGCCATTTAGTGCTTCTAAAGTGTACAAGAAGACGTACAAATGCAACTGCTGTTCTGAATCCTTAGTCTCCCAGCAAATTATGAACTTCAAGTATTTTGTTTGACAGTGACAAAATGAGGGCACACGCAGCGTTTCGTGACATGACTATTTCTGTATCTGCTTGCAGACTCATTTCTGTAATTTTATTTTATTTTTAAAAAGTGGCCCAAAATGCTAATTTGGCTGAGTGGCTTTAAACCAGTGATTCAGCACACAATACATGAATGCTAAATTCAAGTCAGCAATTCAGATGCCTCTATGGATCTTCTGCCACCATTACAGCTATAGTTTGTCCTTTAAACATAGGAACACAGAAAGCTGCCATATACTGAGACAGGTAATTGGTCCAGCCACTTTAGTATTGTCTGACTGAGAGAGGATCTCCAGGATTTTAGAGAGGAATCCCAGCCCTACTTGGAGATGCTGGGGGTTGATCTGGAGACTTTCCACAGTCCTCTGTCATGGACCATCATCCTTCCCCAAATGAAGCCTGCCAATAGCTTCATACTGGAACATGCACAAGTTTACTCAGAGTAGACCCATTGAAGTTAATGAACATGTCTAAGATAGGTTGATTGATTCCAGGGCTTGCTTTTAAGCTAAATGCATTATTCTTCCCTGACTCAATATTTAATGTTTCCCCTCCCTCCAAAGAGCTCAGGACAACATGGACAGGGGTGTCTCTCTCCTCATCCCCTACATTATCTTTGTCAATGTTTCAACTTTATATGTACTTTCTATGTCTATTCAGGAGTTCCACTGAGTTCAATGCGGCCTATTCCCCAGGTACAAGGGCATTGGGTTGCAGACTTATTTTATTCACGTCCTGTCTTTTCATTGGGGGGGGGGAATCACAAGGTGGCTTGCAATCACACAAGAGGACAATAAAATAATATTAAAGACAACATGATGTCTTTGCAAAATGCATATTGATAAAGCAGCAGAAACACAGCATATAGCACATCAAAACAGCAGTAGAACAACATAGCAAGAAAAGATTGAGCTAGCCGTAAAGCAATTTTTATCCTCATACCAATTCTTTGGGTATGTTAGGCTGAGAGTTAGTGACTGTCCCAAGTTCAGCCAGTAAGTTTTACAGTGGTACCTTGGGTTAAGAACTTAATTTGTTCTGGAGGTCTGTTCTTAACCTGAAACAGTCCTTAACCTGAGGTACCACTTTAGCTAATGGGGCCTCCCGCTGCTGCTGCTGCTGCTGCTGCTGCCGCGCCACCAGAGCACGATTTCTGTTCTCATCCTGAAGCAAAGTTCTTAACCCGAGGTACTATTTCTGGGTTAGTGGAGTCTGTAACCTGAAGCGTATGTAACCCGAGGTACCACTGTATTGTGGAGCAGCATATTAAACTGGGACTCCCCCACTCCACTTCAGTCTAAATCCAGCACACTAGCCACCATGTGCTGTTTTAATGTGATAACAAGCCAAATAAAGGGTGTTTTCAAATGTTTCAAAGAAGCGCCCTGGCAGTCTGGTTGCACCTGACCTGGTAGACTTCATTCTCCAAATATTTTGCCAAAAGACTCCATCTCACTTTGGTTGTTTCTGCAAGAAAGAGAGAAGGTTTGGGCACCTCAGCTGAGTGCCTGTATAGCTGAACTCTCCCCATAAGAAACCCATCTCAGCTTATTGCCGCCTCATTTAGTGTTGGGGCATTTTGTCGATATCATCTTGTGTTTATATTTTTGAGGTGGGGTGTTGTTTTTAAAAAGCTTTTACTGTGTAAGCCACCTTGAAGTTCTGCTTCGAAGAGCAGCCTATAAATTGTTTGAATAAATGAATGAAATTATGACAATGTTTTTAGATGTTCTTAATGTTTTGAACTGTTTTAATAGGTCTTTATTCATTTTTAATTTTAGTCTTCCACCCATTATTTTCCATGGCTTCACAACAGATGTGAATACCAGCAAATCAAATACTGCCTCAGCCACTAGCTTTGAGATATCTGGAATTCTAGAATACACAAGACATTAATTGGCTTTGCCTCTCTCTAAATCCCTTCATCTATCAAGAACAGTGGCCTGCAGATGGGCTGTACACTTTCTAAACTTTTTTTTCATGTACCACATAACTGTTCCCACATTTATCCATTTATCCACCTTTTTTAAGGAAGAGTTGGGGGGATTTGCACAAAAGTGCTCTGGAAAATGGGGGAGCAAAATCACTGAGGGATCAGCTAATCAGTGCCATACACAGACAGTTTGTTTCAAACTTGCAGAAACAGTCTTTTTTCATAGTATGGATTTGGAAAAGGATAGATGTGTTTGGACTGAACTTAGTAAGAGTGCTTCCAGAATATTGCTGCTACTCTCAGAATTTTGCTTCTGTCTTCCCTCTAACTCAGGAGCTCTCTAGTACAGGAGCTGAAAGACCAGGAATTTTTTTGAAGCCCATTTCTGATAGGTGAAATGTCCAGGAGGCATGCAAAGCCTGTTCATTCTGGGAATTCCAAGTGTGTCAAATAAAGCATTTTTAAGAATGTTCTTTCTTTCCTCCTGCAGGTTATTTCTCAGTGTGACATCATGCTACTGATGGAAATAAAGGACAACAGCAACAGGCTATGCCCCTTCCTCTTAGAGAAATTGAATGGGTAAGATGTGAATGTCAAATTTATTAAAATATGCAGGGTCAGATCAATGGTTTTTTGGAGTTGGTGTCTTGGGCAAAAAGCTTTCAGTGGGCCCACTTCACAGCTGGCCCACCTCCTTGCTACTGCCATCGCTGTTCATTAGGGTCTGGTGGCCCATGAGACAGGATGAGGCAGCCTCCTTTGGTGGTAGAGTGCTACAAGGCAAAGCAGTGGTAGTTTCTGGTGAGATCTCACGAGATCTCTTCAGAATCCACCGCAGCTTCATGGGCACTGCTGCACGACCCAAGTAAGGGAGACTGGCAGCGGTGGCACCAGCTTCCTGTTTCACCTCAGGTGACTAAACAGGATGTGACACCTACAATTTTAGGGCCCTAAAGCTTGAACTGTCATGGAAGGCCCCTTCGCAACCAGCAACTAGGTCTGGATAACCACTGTTGTCTTCTTCAATAGGGTTGCTCCACGACAGATCACCACACTCAAACTTTGTTGAGGTGTATATACAACAAAAAAGTGAATCAATTTGAGTTGTGTGATTCAAATTGACATCACCAGTTGTGTTTTATGATTTTCCTGATTGTAAGTGAGCCAGAACTGGTCTGTGACCATAATAATAAAATTCATTTGTACACTAGTTAGGGCTGAGGATCTTCTTCTTTAGCAATCACTCGTAGCCAAGTAAGATTGTCTTCCATAAACATGGTTTTAACAGTGAATCCTTAAGTGACTGTGGAGGCCAATTCTGGATCCACATATCCTTCCACAGTGGGGACATAGGTTTCCGGGCAGGAGTTGATCATGGTGAGGGTTTGCCAAGCATGCCTTCCTCTTAGAGCTTTTCTCTCTTTCGCTCTGAGTTCAAGCATCTTCAAAGCCCAAGACACCTTTGGCTGGGAATATTCCCTGCTATAAACCCCTGAGAACCACTGCCGGTCAATGAGGACAACACTGATCTCATTGAAAGGCAGCTTTCAATGTTTCTAAGTAGCAAAAGCTAGGAGTAGGAAGAGAAGGGCAAGTGGGCCCCGTCTGGGATGTAGGCCTCAGGAGGTGACCAACTATGGCAGAGGAGAGGAGAATCAATGCTGAAGGAGGCCTCCCCTTTTCAAGCATCCCATGGTGGATGCCTCCAATATGGTGGATTAATTCCTTAACTCACACTTCAGGCCCCCTCACGACACATTGTTTGGGAAATCACTGCACTAGCCCTCTTTCTCTGCCAGAGATGGGGAACCTGTGGGTCTTCTTAGACAACTCCCATCATCCCTGACCATTGGCCATGGTGGCTGGGGCTGATGGAAGATGGCGTCCAACAACATCTGGAGGACCACTGGTTCCCCTTCCCTATGGTATGATATTCCCCCCAGAAACATTATCCACGCTGCAGACCATCCCACCTAGCAGAGCAGGAGAACCTTGGGATGGACTGTGTCAGGGCAGAAAGGGGATTTTGCTCAGATAGTTGAGCAGTGAGCTCCTCCACGTGCCAGAGCCAGAAGCATTGGCCACTGTTTGTGTTTCACAATGCTGTGTGTGTTTCCTGTGTATTCTTTCAAATATATCAAAAATAATCATTTTTCTCCAGTCACTCGCAAGAAAAGTACAGTTATGTGGTCAGCAATCGGTTAGGAAGAAGGACCTATAAGGAACAATATGCTTTTTTCTACAGGTAAGTGCATTTTGCAACTTTCTGCATGTGGCATTCTTTGGAAACTGCAGGGAAATAAGCTGGTGCATTAGCCTTCAATTCCCAGTTTAGATTGTATATCTCTTGGGGCAAGGGACCTGTCTTTTGTATACTTATTACACTCTGTACTCTCTGATGATGCTGGGTAATAAATAAGAATAAAAGACTCCTCTGGGGCATCTAGATTGGCTTGGCAGACTTGGGAGTGGTTCTACTAGCTGTAATATTGGGGGCCTCTCCAGACACCCTTTTTATTGCACATTCGTGATGATTTGTGCTCACAGTGCTATTGGCGCATTCACACATGACTTGAAAGCATTGGATTTTGCAAGAGACTCCCACACTGAAACCAGCGAAACAACCCTTCCTTCCCCTTGGGAAAATGCCTATAGAGCACCCTGGAAGTGATGGCCTTATTGACCATTGACCATGGTGGCCCATTGGTCAAACAAGGATTTCTTCCAGTGCTACTCGCTGTACAGAAGCAGTATTCATATTTCTTTCAGATATATGGATGTTATTGGATCCAAAGACTAGTATCTCCCATTTGCCTTTTTTCAATGAATAAGCAAAAACTAACTTGCAACAGATCTTCTCACCTGCAAAACTACTTTAAGTATCCTCACCAAGGGTAGCCTCCTGACGTTGGACTTCAGCTCCCAGGCAGCATGGTCAGTGGTCAGCAACGATGGGAGTCGTCGTACAACATCTTGAGGACACCACATTGGCTAACCCTGATCTCCACTAACATCCCCTTGTTGCATCACTTTTTGTTTTATATTGCCCTCTCACAGCATCTCACTGGCTTCATGGCATCCAAGCATTAAGCTCTGAACATTTCTCATATAGACATGCTTCCGTTTTTTAGGACTGTGGTGGGTTGATGCTTCTGTAAAAACAAAACAAAAAACAACCACCACCACATAACTCTGAACACATGATTTTCTGTTCCTGAAATACATTTTCACCCCACTTATACAGCAGAACATGCAAGGATTTCATAGCTTCAGGTAGTTGTATTACTGAGGAAGAAAATTTGAGATTATGAAAACTAGCTTGCTTTTTTGCAGCATTTCATTGTTCATTGTAGTCTTATCTATTAGCTGCCTTGTGGATCTTGGGACAGAAAGCCAGCCTATACATTTTTTTTAAAAAAAGGTCTAAACTACTTTAGAGAGCTGATATTCTGTCTGTATGTTAATTCACACTTCAGATCGAAAATGGTGTCAGTGAAGCAAATCTATCAGTATCCCGATCTGCAGCCTGATGACGAAGATGCACTTTCCAGGGAGCCTTATGTTGTCTGGTTCTCTTCTCCAAAAACTGGTGAGACATTGCTGAGCGTGCACAATCCTCCTCCTGCGTCTTTCATAACCCACAAGCAGAGATACAGGAAAAGGATGAGCACTAGGGAAGCCCCAGATCTTTATTTTAGACTCCACTGATGAGCTCCGAATGGCAAGCCTTAATGTAGGGCCTGCTGTCTAGGCAGCTTATGGGGCCAAGCCTGCTTAGTTTCAGGAGTGGAAATGCATTATGGGCCTTCATGGGATTCTGTGAGCCACAGAGCATTCTTCAATCCCAATTTGGCGGAGGTTACTCTGCAGCTTCTTTAACTTCACGATTCATCCACCCTTGATTGCAGCCTTTTGTAGAACCACAAGCATAATCCAGAACTCGCCGCACGTTGACTTATTTGTGCTAAATTTAATTAAGGTCCTAAACATTAAATAAGTCAAGACTGTAAAACTCCAAGCACTTTGCAATGAGATCTGTTGACTTCAACATTTTCCAGCACTGCATAGCAGCTAGGCTTCTAAGCGTGATTAATGTCCTAGAGCTAGATAGCTGCACATAGAAAACATCTGAAGATAGGGTAGTAAGTAGCAAGAGGAATGCAGTGTGGCACATGATTTAAATGGTTGAATCCTAATTCTCATTAATATATTGAGGTTTAAAGGTCCATACAATAATGTGCAGGGCTGGGTCTACAAATTTTGCTGGAGGGGGCAAAAGTCTGCACTGCTACCACCCCTTCTCTTGCAGCTTCATGTAGTCTCCACCGCCATCACTGAGAGGACGACAGGGGCAGGCAAAGAGATGGGCCTTTCTAAGCAGCAGCAGCCTGCCAGACCATAAGGAGTCACCAAACATGCACCGAGGTCATTGTGTACCCCTCTCCTCTTTCTCCTGTGCCGCAGGGCAGGATGCTGTTTTGCCGCTACCCCAAATCTGCTGCCCAGGGCATGTGCCCCCTTCCCCTCCCCTTGATCCAGACCTGGGAATATGCATATTTTGCAATGCTAACATGTCAACATCAAGATGTCCTTTTTCATCCCAGTTTTCAAATTGGATATAAGGATAGGATTCCCAACACACATCCTTGAATGAAAAAGACCACATGCTGGTGAGAGCAGTTCCAATGCAAATACAAGACCCTCCAATATCCATGACCTGTAAAAGGCAATATACCTAATAAACATATTAGATCTGTCAGTTTTTCTAACCATGATGGGAGTGAGTTTTGGAAATGCTGATCATCTTGTTTTTCAATGTTTGCTTCTTAAGTGGTCAGGGAATTTGTGATAATCCCTCTGCACACAACACCTGAAATGGCTGTTCGGGAAATTGATGAACTCTATGATGTGTACTTAGATGTAAGACAACGCTTGAAGTCTGAGGTCAGTCGCTGTTTCCTTGGTGCGTTTGTGCTAAAGTTGTGCTGAATATCACCCCACCCCACCCCTGTGAACATCGGAACTTAGAAAGCTGCCTTCTGAGTCAGATCAATGGTCTATCTAGCTCAGCTTTCTCTGTGTTGACTGGCAGGAGCTGTCCAGGATTTCAGATGGGGGTCTCTCTCAGCCCTACCTAGAGACCAGGGATTGTGATCTTCCACATGCCAAGCAGAGGCTTTACCACTGAGCTACTGCACTTCTCCTAAAGCTCCTAGTCAAAGTGTGGCTTGGTTGTTCTGAGCAGCCCAGCCATGTTCCTGGAGACAGGATTACTACTGCCTGTCATCCGTACTAATGAATGAAGTCATTTCAGAATTTTATCTCTCCCTCTTCCTCATAATCACACACCATTAACTTCCTCTCCTTTTTCATTTCTCTGACACTCCCCATAGATCTCTTTGCACCTGAAGATCTATTGAGATAATTCTCATATGTGGTTGGCGCACCCAGGGAAATTCATCAGTGGCTCTGTGAGCCAGTCTGATCTGGGTGCGCCTGCTGCCATGATAAGGCACCTTTGCTAAGAAGCTCAAAATAGATCACTTTACTTTCCCAATAATAAAAAGTGGTGGAGGAAGTTGTCATACCTTTCTGCCCTGCTTTCTGCAATCCTGTCTCTTCAAATTTGTCTTTTCACAATCTCCTGCCCCACCTTGTAGAATTTCATCTTCATGGGCGACTTCAACGCTGGCTGTGGCTATGTTGCGAAGAAACACTGGAAGAATATCAGACTGAGAAATCACACTGAATTTGTTTGGCTGATTGATGACAAAACTGACACAACGGTGAAAGCCAGCACCCGCTGCCCCTATGACAGGTAACAGCTGGTTTTAGAGCTGACTTGTGAACCCTCCCATCTAGAGCCTCTGCTAAGCTACCTATTATCTGCAGTGTTGGAAGAACTCTGCTGGTTACCTTAACAAAATGCATGTTGATTTACTACAGGTCGTTAATATTGTGAGGGGGGAAATGTGCACCTGGGCTATCTATGCATGGATAAATTATTGCATATTTGGTCTCTTGCCTGTGTGACATCACATCCATCTATTCATCTATGGATAACCAATCTGTGACAAGTGCAAGAAATGGGCCTAGGCAGCTGGAGACTGTGGCTTTTCTGGACTGGAACAGATTGGCCAATCTAGCTTCCACTGTGCCATTATTTCTTAAGAACATACACTGGAATGTAAGAGTCCTGCCAAAAACCTATCAGAGTCCAGCATCTTGTTCTCTAAGCAGCCAACCAGATGCCTAAGGGAAACTCACAAGCAGGGTCTCACCACAACAGCGCTCTCCCCACTTACAATTCCTGGCAGCAGGTATTCAGAGACATACTGCCTCCAGCAGTGAAGGGTAGAACATAGTCATCATGGCCATTCATTTGTCTAATCCTTTTTTAAAAGCCACGCATGGTGTCTATTTTGGAAGTGAAATCCATTGTTTATGTGACAGGGTGTGAAGACATTCTTCCTATTCCTTGGCTCAGAAGAATAAAGCTATACCAATGCTATCTCAAACCCTCAGTGAGTTAGGGACTTCCCCTGCGTGTGAAGACAGGCTCTGGCAGATTGAGCAGACGAGACCAATAGTGGGTCCGACAGTCAAGAAGGTGGTTTCTGCATATACTGTAGAGGAAAGTGAGCGGCAGACGGGGCTTGTCAACCTGGGAAGGTAGCTCATCTAGAAGAAGGAAAACTCCGATCCTAAACCTCCGCTGCCTTGTGGGACATCTTTGGGGGAAGAAAAGTCTGAGGGGTAAACTCTACACAAATCCAGAGAGGAGGCCCCAAGGTGGTTGGATGGTGTCTTGTACGCCTTCTTTTAGTAGCTCCTGCAACCAAGCTGATGCCCAAAGTATTGCTCTACTTTCCTTTGGACCACATCAGCGAGGCTGAGGTGGGGGTCTTGACGCCTGGGCAGCCCAGACCTCCATACACACTGCCCAGGTTTAGGCCTCAGGAGGTCACTTTGGTGCTGCTAACACAGCGATTTGACTTCACCCCAAGAAGCACACTCCATTGTCTCTCGAGACAGATGCCAGCAATTACCAAGGCACAATGGGCTTCATAGAGAAAAGTTTTTCTTCCTCCCTTACAACACTAGAATTCATGGAGCTTCAATGGAGCTGAATATTGGAAGATGTGGGACAGATTAAAAAATGTACTGTTTCACACAGCTCATAGGCTATGGAACTCGCTCCCATAAGAGGCAATGATTGCCACTAACTTGGATGGCTTTAAGAGGATTGGGCAAATTCATGGGGAATAAGCCTATCCACAGCTGCTAGCCAGGATGACTATGCTCTACCTCCACAGTGCTTCTAATTGCCAGTTGCTGGAAACTGCAGGAGGGGAGAGCACTCTTGGGCTTGCAAATTTCCCACAGGTATCTAGGTGGCTACTGTGAGAACATGATACTGGGCTAAAAGGGCCATTGGCCTGATCCTGCATGCTCGTCTTATGTTCTTATATGTACTACTGTGTGAACTTGAATGCCACCTCCTCATACTTCATACCTTCCTTGTTGCACACGTTTTAATTCATTATATTCCATCATTCTTGCACATCCTACTGCGCTATGCAAGAAAAAAAGAATGAGAACTGAAACCATTCTAAAATATTTAAAAGTCTACAAAAGAGTCAGAATGTTGCATCAGTGATCCGGGGATGCAGGGAAACAGGTTAGCCACCACTGTGATCCCCCACTGAGAGGCAGTAAGGGCAAGTTAATTGCAGCGTTTGCGACAGAACCATTCCTGGGTTGCCCATTGTCTTCCTCCCTGTGCAAGCCCTTTGGTTGATTTCCAGACAGAAAACTTTTGACCTCCATGAAGTCTGCCAGGATAATCACCTGAACATACTGATGCTCACGATGAGCTCATTCCCTGCTGTTGGCACAGCACTTTCCCTCCTTCTGCCCACGCTGTTACCCTTGGCAAGATCACCTCCTTCCCTTGTTCCCGAAACAGCTGGCAAGCAAGCGCTGTGTTAGATAGGAGTGTGCTTCTGAGTCACAATCCAGCCTCCTTTCCCAGCACTCTGCATCAGGTAGTGCCAGGATGATTAGTGATGTCTGAACATAGTCGTGTGAGGACGGGCAGTTTGGGAGAAAGAGAGAAATCACTTGGGGAAGCTCTTCTCTGGTTGTTTTTTGCACAAAGCACTGCACAAATGTGTCAGGTGGGTGGGTGGGTGGGTGGGTGGGTATCCCTGTGGCAGCCTACCTGCAGTGGAATGAACTTCACCCAGCTGAAAGCAAACATTCAATCCCTGAAGATCTCCAGAGGACTTCGCATTGCAGAATTAGATGGAGAAAAAGGCTGGTATCATTGGGTTAGTAACTGCATCCCTAAGCAGTGGTGAATTGGTGAGAGTCCCAAGGCCAAGATAGAGAGGCTGGAGGGGGGCCTTTTTGCTCCCTCCCTGGGCCTGAGGTTCCCTATCCATGATCTGAGATACGCAGCTGGCTAACTTTCATGCTTCTCAGAATTTTGACTTGCCAAGTAAGGCCTGACACCAGAACAACAAGAATATCAGAAGCAGTCCTAATAAAGAGGACTTGCGCTTACCTGTATCTATGAGGCTCAACCAGAAATACTTGAGAACCCACTACGTTTGGGATAATTTTAATTGGTTATTCTTTTGTTTTTCCTATCTTTATGACTAATGGAAACTGATGCACTACTGAGGCACTTAAATTGCCATTTTCCATCGTCCTCTACCACCCACGGAAAGATGAAATAGCAACTAAGAGACAAGCTATTTGTGGATCAGCTTAATTGCTGGAGTTTGCAGGCAACTCTCCTTGCCTTGCCTCTGGGTCGCTTGCGAATTCATCTTTCTGCTATCGAAACCCACCATGCTCCCTGCTCACCCTTTCTTTCTGACAGCAGCATATGTATTCTGCTCCTGCACAGCAGGCTAACACCCAGTGGTCTTGTTTTCGCCTCTTACAGGATTGTGCTCCGTGGGGATAAACTCATAAATGCTGTTGTGCCAGACTCAGCCGGCATCTTTGATTTTCAGAGGGCCTTTTCGATGACGGAAGCACAGGTTTGTGTAAGACAGGAAAAGTACACAAGCGGAGCGTTTTTGCGTTCTCGTCCTGCATCCGCCGGGGCTTGAGTCCACAGCTGCGCTGCGTCAAAACTGGGGAAGCAGACCAGAGAGAGAGGCAGGCAGCCAGTCGAGGGGAAACAAGCAGGTAGAGCCGAGAAGCAGGAAGAACCATGAGCGGAGAAATATAGGGAATCACATAACAGAATTCCAGGCCCATCTGCACAGATAGACAGGTGTGTGCCATGTGTGCAGCCAACATACTTCCAACACTTTACCCCCCACTGTGTTTGTCTACGCAAATCAGAGACCTGTGTGGATCAAGCTACGTAAACAGCTGGAGTAACACAACTCCAACGACTGAGGAGCCAAGAACATGATTTATGTAGTACCTGCAGCTGCATCAGTGGCTAAACCGTGAGCTGATAACAAAATACGCCATTTTAGAGCTGTACTTTGGCAGTCTTTAGATGAATGGCCTGCCAGTGTTTGAAAAAGAAAAGGTTCTGACCTCCTTTTTTACTCCTTTACCTAATCCTCAGACCTTAGTTGGCACAAAAGAGTCTTTGAGAAAGAGTATTCTTGCAGAGTATTGCTGCTTTTATTCTTAAAAAGTCGTCTTCTCCAACCACAATCGAGATCGACAGCTTTTTACACACACCAAACGCAACCAGCTTTCTACCATCCATCCAACCCACACCCAACACTAACATTGACCACTCTGTATATACAGGTACAATTAGGTGAAAGGTTGCATGAGTCATTGTAGGCCGCTGACTCATGCTGACTTAGTCCTTTTAGCATTAAAGAAACAGCGGCCAATTTTTAGCCGTGACATGGCCCATGTGCTCTGTCAGCGAGTCCTGCCACTGATAGGGCACTCCAACTAGCCCCTCCCCCCTAGTGTCCCTGGGAGGAGATAGAGCTCAGTGGCATAGCATCTGCTATGCATGCAGAGGGACCCAGTATCGTATAATTATAGAATCATAGAACTATAGAATTGGGAAAAGCCCTGAGGGTCATCTAGTCCAACCCCTTGCAATGCAGCTGTCCTATATGGGGATCAAACTTGCAACCTTGGCATTATCGGCACCATGCTTTAACCAACTGAGGTGTCCAAGAAGGACTAGGGGGGACTCTTGTCCTGAACCTGGAGAGACACTTCCAGTCAGTGGGGACAATGCTGAGTTACAAAGACCAGTGGTCTGATCCTGTGTTCCTGTGCACACACAGCAGGAGTGTCTGCAGGGAGGGAGACTTTATGCAGGCTGCTACACACACAAAGGAGCCCATGTGCATCTAGAACCCTGATTGTGCAGGGCACAGTGGCGTAGTGTGGGCAGAGCCACGGGGCACTTACCCTGGGTGCAAAATTCTTAGGGGCACAAAATTTCAAAAGGAAATAAAAATATTAATAAAAAATAAATAGTGGACCCTCCTGCTAACACAGAATATCTCCCAATGTTCATGTGGATGGGCTGCAGAGAGGATTTGAGCTATGGCTGGTTGCTAGGGCGCCTTCTGCATGGGCTTTAGAAACATCACCACTCTCCCTTGGCCATGGCTGCCACTTGGGTTGGCTGCCAAGCTATTGCCCCTTCACTCCAGCCCATTGGCAGGCAGTGCGAAGGATACTTGCCTTGCCCCAGACACTGGCAACCCATGCTATGCCACTGGAAGGATGTACAGATGGCAAGCATGGATCTAGGGTGTGATGTCATGGTCAGGACTACTCAGCACAGCCTTCTCACATATTGGCAGAATGCACAAGAAGTTTCCCCGAAGAAGGCTAATGTGACATGGGGAAACCCACACTAACACAGTGCATTGTGCTGCAGTATTCACGATCTATTCCCTGTGCTGTAATGTAGTAGAGCTCTCAGGTTGGTTGCATATTCCATATGTGTTCTTGTCGGACAGATGCATCCATAGCCTTCCTGAGCAATTTGGTTTTGGATGTTTGAAAGCATAGCAGCCAAATTTATTGGTGGCTTCCCTGGAATAAGGGCTATGCACCTCACTTAGGGGCTATCTTTGTGTGGCTTCATATAGCAACAAATGGCAATTACTCAACATAGTATGGCTTTTAAATATTTGTATGCAAGGGACAGGGTGTCCAATTAATCCACCTATTGTGTCCCTTACTCTGCAGGCTTTAGCAGTGAGCGATCACTTTCCAGTAGAGTTCCAGCTGAGAGCCAGCAGACATTCCCCAAGACGAGCAAGAGCAAGCAATTGTAGGCGCCTCTTGCAACAGGGCTAGACAAGAGACTGCTGTTCTCCGAAGAGAAAAGAAATTGGATGTATATTCACAAGAAAAGAGTGGGTTTAGTTTTTGACCTTTTCCTTGATGTATGTCAGCCTCCCATATGGCCTATTTCACCAAAAATATGCAAACCGAAACTATTTTTATTGTTAAAAGCATTCAAGGTTAAATAAAATAAATGAGCTAAAATTAACTTTGCCGTAACCTGAAAGACAAACGCAGTGAGGCAATCTGAATGCCTTAGCAATGTCTTCAGCAGGGGTTGTTTGGTGAAACAATTTGTTCAGAGTTGTTAGGCATCTCTGCCTGTTCCCAACTTGGGTCTTCTGGCCAAAGATATTTTACAATCAAGACCTCAGAAAGAAGCTACAGAAACACACTTTTTGTCATTGACTGACTCCAATCTTGTAGGTGGGTGCATGCACACGGGCGCGCGCACACACACACACACACACACACACACACACGTCATATTACTTCTTTGAAGTTAGAGAAATGTAAAATTGTTGATTTAGGTGGAACTCCAAAGGTTACCAAAATAAAAACCTAGCACTGAGACAGTGAGTACTCAACTCTCCCCTCAGATCAGATCCAAGAAGAATGTGCCTTAAGGTTTTTTCAGTTTTTCCAATTTTAAGTTCAGTTCAGAGGGAGCAGTTTAACCCTCAAGAAATTTCATCAGCGTTCTAATACATACGTTTTTATAAATAAGCTTGCCTAACATAAGCAATTTCACTTGATGTAGTGCATTTTTGAGTGATATTTTCACTAGCATACACATTTGTACACACACACACACACCGGAATATGCCTTTTCATGCTTTCATGCACATTACTTGGTTGGAGAACTTTGCTGCAAAATTCAGAGAACTTCAAATATTCAACAATGGCAGTGTTTCTGTTAGCCTATGGTTCCAAGGAGTGTGAATTACTGAATATTCACCTTACATACAAACTTAATCGAGTATTCTCCCTCATCCTTAATCAAACCCAAATTCTCAGTCTGGATGAACTGAGACCATGCAAGTAGGTTGGAAAATGATGCTTTACATTTGCCTTTCTAGATTATTGCAGTTTTGAAGATGGGCCAGTAGGATGAATGTTGTAATGCTAGACTAAATTTTATTTCACAGCTTGATCTTGCTTGGGTGCTCAGGATCTAATTTCTTCCCGTATTACGGTGACAGGGAAAATTATCCTCAAGTCAGACTGATTAATGACTTGGGTGGCTTTTTGTCCTTTTCTCTCTCTTATGGAACCATCTGTTTTATCTTCACTCAAATTGTTTGTCTTTGCACACCATGCACAAAGTGATGTCCTTTGTTGGATCAATTAATGTGCTGCATGTTGGAAGTGAGATACAAGTAACCCAGGGCTGTTCTCCAAGATCACAGTGAAAGGTAGCATTACATGGCAGGCTGATATGAACCTAGAAAAAGGATTGTCCTTAAAAGCAAAGCAGCAAAACGGGTGAGAACTGAAGAGGAGGAACACACCTTTGTTTAGATCTGTAATCATGTACAGCCAGTTTTCCCACCACCCTCTTTGCATATTGCAGAACACCAGTGGGAGTGGAAGATAGCTGGTTGGTACATTTACCCTTTTCATTCATTCATTGCATTTGTATATCACCTTTTTCTCCAAGGAGCTAAAGGTGGCACGCATGGTTCTCTCTCACCTCATTTAACCCCCAGAACAACCCTGTGAGGGGGGTTAAGTTGAAATTACTTGCCCAGGGTCACTCAGTGAGCTGCATGGCCAAATGGGACTCGCAGGTCCCAGCCCAACACTCTTAACCAGTACACCACACTGGCTCTCCATTTTGTTTTTTGGGTTTTTTATCATATTTTATTGAGTTTTCCATATTTCATTTCATTACATTACACATATCTACAGCTTACATTATTACTCAAAAAGAGCATCGACCTCCTTCCCTCCCTCTTTTCTGTCATCCCTATAACTATAAAGTATCTATCGCATTTCAATAGTCACTTCTTTACCTTATATCAACTTTTAGAATCACCCTCTAGCTTGTAAATTAGATCCTTAATTCCACATTACCAAACATTTCATGTTAAAGCTACAAACGATTTCAAATGTTTACAATTTTCTTTCAAATAATAAATAAATTTGCTCCAGTCCTTTTGAAGCCTTTCATCAGGTCGATTCCTGATTTTCCCCGTCAACTTCGCCAGTTCCATGAATTCTACCATCTTTATCTTCCAATCACCCAGGGTGGGGAGTTCTTGCTGCTTCCATCTTTGAGCCAGGAGGATTCTTGCAGCCTTTGTGGCATACATAAACAAATTTACATATTTTTTTGTGAATTTCCTCGCCAATTAACCCCAATAAAAATGCCTCTGGTTTTTTGCTAAAATTATATTTTAATACCTTTTTTAATTCGTTGTAGATAATATCCCAGAAGGCCTTAACCTTAGTGCAGAACCACCAACTGGCTCCCCATTTTGATGTTCCAGCACTCACTACCATGAACCACAGAGCCCATGGTGCTTCCATGTTCAACCACACGGGCCAGCAGTAGAAGGATCAGCATGGAGATATAGTGAAAGCAATCCTAAAATGGGCAGGAATTGGAGTGAAAAGGGAATGTGGCATCTCCTATTTTAAAATTTGATGGATGGTAGGACTTACATTTTCTTGGAAGTGTAGCCCACCAGTGCTGGGCAGCTGGGGTGAAAAATTCAATTGGTGAGAGTTTTATTTGGATACGGCCCATAGGGTTGCATCCAACTTGGTGCACAATGAAGCGCAATGGAAGTTCCTCTTTCTCTCTCTTCCCTGTGCCCCCAAAATGTGATAATGTTCCATCCCTCACCCTCTGGAGCAGATTTTGCAGCTGAATAGGAGGGCTGTAGTGGAAAGGGAAAAGACGTTCTGTTGTGCAAGCGGAAATCTGTTGCAGAACCTCAGCATTACTTAATTTTGCCCCAAAGGAGGAATATTTGAACTAGCCAATGATATATCAGAGAGAGAGGAGAAATGTATTTTTTGTGCAGGCAAACAGCCAGATAGTAATGCAACAATGCCCTACTTGTTCTCTTACTTTCGTCAGCCAGCCATATTCCTCTACATACTATAGATCAGGGCTCTAATGTGATTTCTTATGAGAGAAATATGGAGATATCGAATAACTGCTTTGTTAACAAAGAGGTTTCACCCTCCCCAGACATCTCTCTACTGCAGATTTTTGAAATGCCATGGGAAATGTTTGTTAATGACTATGAGTATTCTGTTTTTCCACCCTTCCCTCTGCTTTCTTCCCTACAAAAAACAAAATTATTCAACTTCCATTTATATACTTTGGCCTTTGGTCCGGCTGTTGGGACAAAAATATATGAAAGCTGACACAGTGACTCTAAACATGGCAGTCTCCCGAAATCAGTGCTCTTTAACATTTAGTAGTTGGGGAATGCAAACAAGACACTGTTTTTAAAAGGAACATGAACTGGCACATGGAGACAATTATCCCATAGGGAGGATGCGCTCAAGCTAGGACGCTCAAGCAATGGAAGAAGTTGATGGGGAAACAAAACAGGAATAGACAATTCCATAACCTCCCCTTGTCTCAATCCCCCAAGACTGAAGACAGAATTATGATAAATATAGAACATGCTGACTGGCTCACACCAGACCAGATAGGTTTCAATTACATGTTCTTGCACAAGAACTACCATGATCTCCAGACCTGATGCAGCGATTCTCAAAATGTGGGGTTGGCCTCCCTTAGGAAAGGCACATTACAGGAAAAATAGGATTCTGAGACAGGGAAAGGACTCGGTAGTTAGGGCACATGTTCTGCATGAATCATAAAATTATAGAATTGCAAAGTTTGAGAAACTTGACAAGACATGCAGGATTTCTTAGAGGCTATCAGAAAGAAGCTATATGCATATCACTCAAGAAACCACAATCCAATGAAAACGGGTGTAGTGAGCTCCCAAATCTTACTGTAGGCACAAATTTACTAGGAGTCATAGGTATGCCATCAGTTTCTCAGCCTCTGTCTTCTCTCCACCGCCACCAATTGGCAATAAGGAGATAATTATAGGTCTGTTGTACAAATAATGGAGATATTATGTGTGCTGTAACTTTATATGTGCTGTACATGCAGGTCCTGCTTACTAAACACAATCCATTCCCACAATCATTTGGTAGACAAGTGTTTGCATAACGAGCCCACGGTGTCCATTGATTTCTATGGGAACATTCCTAACAGCACTCCTTGCTCCACGAGTCGGTCCAATTCCTCGTCTATACGGGGTTTCAAGGCGAACGGGACCCGGCGGGCCTTGAGCCTGACCGGTCGTACTGCGGGGTCAAGCTGTAGCGCAATGGGGGGGGCCGTATACTGTCCCAATTTCCCGTCGAAAACCCCTGGAAATTCCTTGCATATGGTGTCCACGTCCACTTGTAAGCTAGTGTGGTTCACCCCGGTGACAGCTAGCCCCAGTGGTCCAAACCATGCCAATCCCAGTAAGCTAATGTAGGGGCCCTTGACCACAAGCAAGTCCAGTTGCCGCGTCCGCCCTCGGTATTGCACCCTGAAGGTCCCCACCCCCATTGTGGGGACCTTACGTTTCTGGAAGTCCCGTAGGGTGAATGGGGCCGGCCTGAGTTTGGGACCCCCAGTAGGACACAGTTTCCTTAAGGTCTTTGCCGAGATTATGGATAGAGTTGAACCCGTGTCAAGCTCCATGCGGCATGGGGCCCCCTCTATCTGTACCTCTACATAAATTTTCTCTACGTTGGGGTGGGGCAACTGGTATACCTGGCAGTCCGTGAGCTCTGTCGAGTTGCCTTGGTGCGTTGGGCCCCGGGACCTGGGGCTCTTGGGTTGGTCATCTGATGCCTGGTGTCGGGTGGGCCAAGCCCGACACACCCGGGCGATGTGTCCCGATTTTCTGCACTGCCTGCACTCTGCGTTGCGGAAACGGCAGGTCCTCCTCTCGTGACTCTCCCCGCAGCTTGCGCAGTTTCCTCCTTCTCGTCGAGGCAGCTGTGGTCTGTGCGCTGCTTGAGTGCGCTGCTGTACTCGGTGCACCTCCTCCCTGTCGGATCCTGAGTCGTCGGTGAGGTCTTTGTGGTGGACCCTCGGTTGGGATGGCAGGCTCGGCCGTGCCTCTTGCGTCGACCTCTCGGCAGCTTCCATTGCCAGGGCCTCCTCCAGAGCGACCTGGAACGTTAGGTCCTTCTTGGCGTAGAGGCGTCGTTGCAGCTTCTCATCCTTCAGGCCACCGACGAGGCGGTCACGAAGCATGTTCTCCAGCTCTGAGAAGTTGCAGAACCGGGCGGCTTGGCGGAGAGAGGTCACAAACCCAGTTATGGTTTCCCCAGGGGCTTGTCACTTTGCGTAGAAGGCATTTCGACGAGCCACCACTGAGGGCTGCGGCGAAAAGTGCCCCTTCAGCTGTTCCATTATTGTTTTGTATGGAACAGTAGCGACGTCTTCAGGCGCAAGGAGAGCCCGGGCGATTTCAAACGTCTCCTCCCCGCAGACGCTGAAGAATATCCCCTCTTCTTGGCGTCTTCTTCGTCTGTGACCCCTTTGGCTTCTAGGAGGAAGGTGAAACGGGAGGCGTACGCTTCCCAGTCTCCAGATGCTGGGTTGAATGGCGAGAAGCTGCTGTTGGCTGCCATTCTGAGTTCCTTGTGTCCCGGAGCTGAAGCCTGGATACACGGTGTGAGGCAGCGGTGCGGCAGGTGGCGGTGCTGCGGTGCTGTGTGTGGCAGTCAGCTCAGCGGGATCCCACCTTCGTCGCCAGTGAAATATACTCAGAGTCGCAAAGTGATTTCATGCTCTTTATTCAGCTCATAGTGGTGAGGAGGAATGAATGCAAGTCCCCTCACAGTATCTGCTTATATACAATATTTACACAATGGGCTGCACGTGATTGGCTAATTCCGGAATTCTACTGTAAGCCAATCAGGTTGTGGATTCACTTCTATCTGGAGCAGGATTGGGTGGTTCCTGCCAACCAATCATACTGCTGCATTGTTCTAGGACCAATCAGACTGCTGCATTCTGAATCCTATTGTTCTAGGACTAATCAGACTGCTGCAATTTGGATCCTATTGTTCTAGGACCAATCAGACTGCTTCAGTTTGGATCCTATTCAACTCAGTACATAACAGGATTGCTCCAATCTCCCCACCCCCACTTTCCCCTCTAATGGTTTCTTCCTGAAATGTCTACAGCCAACCAACAAAGAGAGACAAAGGGGGGAACTTATTTTTCCAATAGCTCCTGCTGTCTGTTTCACCCAATCTTCCCCTCCCTGAATGGCTTCTGCCCCAAAATGGCTGCCGCCGACCAGCAAAGCGGAAACAAGCAAGAAATTAAGGAAGTGGGCCAACTGTCTGTTTGGATATCAGAATCAGAACCTGGAGTGTATAGTAGAATTTGGGGATAATTATGTTTGGATAAGTGACCTTTCGCATAGCAAGCATGCAGATAGCAGGACCTGCTTGCATATAAAATATTGTCATAATCACTGCCACCTCATTTCTTACACAGCCTTCACCAGTACGTCCCATTACAACAATTTAAAGTTCAGTATTAAAAAAAACAGTTAAATGACAGTCATAGGACTAGGGTGGGTCCTGAAAACACACATTTCAGGTGTCAAAGGTCAGGGTAAGAGGTACAGTGGTGCCTCGCAAGACGAAAAGAATCCGTTCTGTGATTCTCTTCGTCTAGCGGTTTTTTCGTCTTGCGAAGCAAGCCCATTGACGGATTAGCGGATTAGCGCTATTAGCGGCTTTTAGCGGCTTATCAGCTTATCGGGTCAGCTGATAAGTGGCTTAGCGGCTTAGAAAAAGGGGGGGAAGGGAAAAAAACCCGCAGGAACTCGCAAGGCATTGTCGTCTTGCGAAGCAAGCCCATAGGAGATTCGTTTTGCGAAGCACCTCCAAAACGGAAAACACTTTCGTCTAGCGAGTTTTCCGTCTTGCGAGGCATTCGTCTTGCGGGGCACCACTGTATTTCATGATGAATCATGCTGTGATATACTAGAAGGACTGATCACACCACTAGGTGGAGTGAGTTTGTTGCCCAGGCAGCTGGTTTTGGATGCAATGGTAGCAAATTGTGATTTCATTTATTACTGCTGTAGTTTTATTACTGGGAAGAGACCCTGTGGCATTTTCTGCCAAAAATAATTGGACCATCCTTGGGTACTATGCACCATGAATTTGAGGGAAAGGGCAGTACTTACTGTTCCCCTTCTGTGTGTCAGGGCAGCAAAGGCTGTGTTGCAATCAAAATACATATTTGCTTCAGATGGGATGTTGCCTGCTTCCAGTGGAAATGCAACCAAGCAAGAACTCAATCATTCCCTGTTCTATTGGTCTAGGACAAGAGACTTATTTTGTTCTCATATTTCAGCAGGGGGTAGCTTTTAAATTTGCCGGTGGCTTCTCTACCCTAAAGAATTGTGCTGTAACCCACCGTGTGATCTTCAGTATATAAATTTAATAAACAATGTTGTTGTTTAGTCGTTTAGTCGTGTCCAACTCTTTGTGACCCCATGGACCAGAGCACGCTTCCCGCAGTTTGGTCAAACTCATGCTGGTAGCTTCGAGAACACTGTCCAACCATCTCATCCTCTGTCGTCCCCTTCTCCTTGTGCCCTCAATCTTTCCCAACATCAGGGTCTTTTCCAGGGAGTATTCTCTTCTTATGAGGTGGCCAAAGTACTGGAGCCTCAGCTTCAGGATCTATCCTTCCAGTGAGCACTCGGGGCTGATTTCCTTAAGAATGGATAGGTTTGATCTTCTTGCTTCTTTGAGTTATTCAAGCTCCTTTGCCACGACAAGGCAGTGATCCATGAAGGAGTAATACACAATGATAATAAATTAATAAATAGGCCAACCACCACTATATCCTTTGGTCAAAGCCCTTCCTGAAACTTTAGAAGGGCATTGTGGGGAGAAAACTTAAATGAATTTGAAAATCTTATCTTATTTCCTTGCAGCTCTCAAAAGCAGGAGCATTTCTACATTTTGTTTTATATATATTTTTGTATCACATTTTCCCCACCAGGGGGAGCATGAAGTCCTTGCTGTTGAAAACAAGGCAATGATTCAGATATAAAGCATTTGATTTATTTTTCTGACAAAAATTCAGGAATATTTGTTTGGTCTGCGTTTTGTTTACTTCAGGTTCCCCTGAGATTTATTTTCAAGCTCTACAAGTGTGTGTGCGCGCACGCACACACACACACACACACATACATATACATGGATAAAACCACGCTTTTACAAGCCCAGTTGTCCTCTGAAGCCTCGCTGGCCAAGCCCAAGATGACAGCCATGTTTTCATTAGAACAATCCTAGTTGAGCAAATACAGAGCTCAGATAGGAAAAACTGAGGGCTCAGTACTTCTGACTCAGGACAAACTCCCATTTTCTCTAGTGAAGTCATTTCCTTGTGACTCGTCTGGGAATATCCACAGATAATGGTTTACAGAATTTTGTGTGTGTCAACAATGAAATTATTCCTCTAAAATGGCTTCATTCCACTCCCAAGAAGCCAGAAATGCACAACCGCACCTCTCTTTCCATCAAAAAGCTATCAACTCTTGGTCCCCACAGTGAAATACATTCACATTTTAAAATAAACAAGTGCGGTTGATGTGGCTCCCGTTTGTCTTCCGTGGGGTTTCTCTGCTTGTTTGCCATGGTCTCATTTCTTTGTTTATTCACTCAAATCAATGTTTGGGATTGTTTATATATTTTCGACTACGTTGCATTGTGTGGAAAAGCTCCTTGTTTGTTCTGTCTGCCCTTGACTTCACCGGCTAACTGGAAAATAAATAACTGTCCATTTGTAGCTGGGTTTGGTGGGCAGACTAATGTAACTACACAATGTGAAAAAGATTTGAGGCATTCATAAATCAAAGGAAGGAAGGAAGGAAGGAAGGAAGGAAGGAAGGAAGGAAGGAAGGAAGGAAGGAAGGAAGGAAGGAAGGAATCCTAACATAAGCTTTGCTATGTTTTCATCATACCACCAAGCTATGGGTCATATTCACTCAGTGTAAACCAACTGAAATGAATGACCATGGCTAACTTAAGTCCATTCATTTCAGCGAGTCTACTTTGAGTAGACATTTGTTGACTACAATCCTATAATTCCCGTGATTCTTCAGGGTAAGCCAAATTGGCCTATAAAAGAGATACATTTAAAGTTTTGGTATGACCTCATTGTCCATCTTTGCAGAGAAAAGCATTATATTCAGATGTCAATTATTTTAGCAATGAACAACCCACTGTGGAAGTGCAACTCACTGTGTTTGTATTTCTAAACAATCATATCTTCTGGATCAAGCTCAGGGGAAACTAAGATGGAATCTACACACATATAAAAACACTGTGAAAATGTTTTTTTTAATTTAAAAAAAACATTTTGAAAAATACATTGAATTTTGCATAGCTCACTTTTGTCATCTAGTGTCACATTTGTATATTGCACTCTACAACACATTTAAGATGTTTTATTTGCAGCCGTGTAGCTGAGTCCCAATTCACTCTGTCTACAGCAGAAGTCATGTGGGTAGAGTTGGTTAAGAATGGGAGGGCATTTCAATTCAGTTTCATTAAAGTACAATCGATTTCATACATTCCAAAACAATGTCAGCACCAAAACAAGTATAACCATCAAAATCTGCACTTACCTGAATTTTTCAAGGGAGTTCTCCAGCCAAATAATATTTACAAAAATGAATCTATTGCTGTATACAAGTATGTGTCTTAGGAGAAATTCACACTAAAATGCTGAATAATTTTAATGATTTGTTTTTTTCAAATTGCTAGTTGCTGCAGGATTGAATTTAAGAATGGGAAAATGAGAAACTGAAAGAAACAAAATTGACAAATCCTTCCATCTCTAGTGCTGATTGGGCTGTAGATGTGACATCATTAATCCACCTCCCATAAAACATTTTTTGCCGTGTTTTAAATTTTATTCTCCTGTTTTGAAGTAACATATTGATGTATATTCAACCGAATGATAGAACAAGTTCTGATTTCTCACTCTGGGCTGCCTGACCACCAAAGTGGAAAGTAACAACCGAGAGAGACTAGAACAGTCTGGAGGAAACTGAGGACCCCCTCCTCTTGTGCCAGATATGAAAGCTCAAATCTCTGTTTCTGAAGCGGGAATTTAAAAAAACCCCACAACAATTAGAAATGAGAAGAATAAAACTAAGCAGTGTTAACTTGTCAATTTTAATTAAAACCATAACTTTTCAACTGCTTGGCCTTTAGCCACCCAGCCACAATGTGCCCCCTTGTCCTCCCGCCATTCATAGCTCAGCATAGCCCATGAGGACAAAAACAAGCAAAAAGTAAGTATATTGTGTAATGCCAAAGTAAACACAAGTGTTTATTATTTTTTGCTGGAGCAGAAATGTCAAGGATTCACCCGGCCTTTTCTGTTCATAACCTACATGCCCCTTGTAGATACCTGAAATATGTCACCTCCACAAATTGTATACATCCTGATGCATTAAGCGGGTGGGGAAAAGTGAAGAAGAAAAATCTCTGTGTGGCCATCGAGAAAGGTGGTGTTGATTTTATGGCTGGCTGCTGCTAATACCACCCAGGTTCTTATTTCAGGCTGTGGCCATATTTAGTGCACAGATTTCTAACCACATCTTTTTCACAGTCCTGCAATAACATATAGTCTTTTAAAAATGTATACAGATAAAAATGAATGAGCCATTGGAATGAACACAGGTGTGAGGATTGGAATAATTCCCCAAACTTTCCATAATGTGGTACAAATATTAAGTCTGTGTGAGTAAAATGCAGTCTTCCTTTTTCTGGATTGAAACTCTCCCATCTTCAGCATTATGTGTCACACCTGTATCCTTCAAATGGCTCAGTGCAGTGTACACTCGGTTCTCATTTTGCCTCACAACAACCCTGTGAGGTAGGTTAGCAAAGGCTGCAATCTTAAATGCACAATTTAATAAGTCCCATCAAACTAAAAGATTGCTCTGTAACAGCGGCGTAGCGTGGGTTGTCAGCACCCGGGGCAAGGCAAGTAATTTGCGTCCCCTAACCCGGGGCAAGGCAAGTAATTTGCACCCCCTAACCCCTAACCTGCCGCTGCTGCCAGCTTCTTCTTGCTGCTGCCTGGGTTGGTCTGGTGTGGTTCTCTCCCGCGCTCAGCGCTGCGCTGGGCGGCTGCTGCACTGTCCCTCCCCCAGATAGTCCCTCGCTCTCTCTCCGCACCGCACGCCTGGCACCCACCCCCTCCACAGTGGGCGGCGACCCAGCGGCTCGGATCGGATTCACACAGCCAGCACTGCAGTGAGAGAGAGTGAGCCAGGTAGGGGCAGAGAGCTGTGAGTGCGAGCGCACGCCCCCCCCCCCAGATGTTGTGCCCGGTGCGGCCGGGCCCCCCTGCACCCCCCACGCTACGCCACTGCTCTGTAAGAGGATTATTGTTACGTAGGCCAGGTCAGTATTATCCCCACATTCCACATGGGGAAGCTGAGGCTGCAAGATCGTGCCTGGCCTAAGACACCCCTAGTGCAATTTATAGTTGTGACATTTGAACCACTTAGTTCTCAGCTCACATTCTTGGGAATGTTTATGCTATGTGAAGTTTAAAATGCCTCTAAACCTCTCCCATTCTCTTTGTGCAAATATTTGATCATTGTTAACACAGAAGAGAATAGTGGTTTGGTTTTTTAATTGTGTATGAGCGTTCTAGAGTATAGGTTTTACTTTCAAATTACATACTCACTGTAAATTTCATGGTGGGGATTACAGTGGTACCTCTACTTATGTGCACCTCTTCTTGCGTATCCTTCGGGATACGCATGTGGCAAACCCGGAAGTATATTTCCGGGTTTCGCCGTGTGCACATGCGCAGAAGTGCTTTTTCGTGCCGCACACGTGCGCAGAAGCAGCACCTCTGGTTGCGGAAACCTCAAGAACTGACTGGAGCTCTGGAAAGGACCCCGTCCGCAACCGGAGGTACCACTGTATATTCTATTTTTGTAGGGTGGCCTTCAATAAATGTGTCTCTACAGTGCATGGGTATCTATTTGGGCAGTGGGACTTTTCCCCTCTCCCCACCCCCCACCCCCTCCCCAAATCTGCTCCAGGGTGTTGGCAGAACCCCTAGTACAAATTTAAGGGGCACACAGGGTGAGTTTTGTTGTTCAAGCAGAAACCCTTGCACTAATAGGGACGTGACTTAGCCCTTCTTTGAATATAACCTTTAGTCACTAGGTGGCACTAGGCTTAGTTGTGTCTGGACAGAGTCAGGAGTTTCCTCTTGCTGTTTTTCTTCTCTGGCTTCCTGACTAGTCTGACTTCTAAGCCTCCCCTGCAGCTTCATAGCTAAATGGGGATTAAAAATCTGGCTTCCCACATCCAAAGACAACACTCCTGTCATTCTACTAGTGACTCTTCACAACGCCCTTCCTCCTGTACAAATTAGCACAGCTTCAAGCCCTCACCACTAAATGTTCATGCATGTGCTATTTTGTAAAATGAGGCTAAAATACTAAAAAGCATATTTGCTATAGCTTTTATGTAAACTAATTAGACAAATTAATTGCAGGATTTGATATAAAGGCTTGCTTCTGTTTAAAAATTCCTGTGCAGGAAATACTACCAATTCTGGGAAGACAAAACAAATAAGCAAGCAAGTTTCAGTGAAGCTATTTTGATAACCTTTTAAAATAGGTGGCTCACCGTAGATTAGGATGCCAAAAAATAGTTTGGCTCCATCATGCTGCTTCCTCCTTGGTCCGTATTTCTGAAGGGATCTCCAAAGAAAGCTGTGCTTAACTTAGAGATCACCTCTTTGTTTATTTCCCATCATCAAAATAATACTGCACTCTCAAATACAAAATCTACGTGTAATGTAGATGTCATTTCCTAGCTGAAATGCTGCCTAAGATAACATAACCACATAAGGCAAGCAGTTTCAGATGTGGGGCTCATTCAGACAACTGGCTTATTGGACATTCATCCTGCTTTTGTTCCACTTTGTTTGCAGGGCAGTTATATGACAGTGCTAATCCTGATTTGCTTGTGTGGTGGCTGTGGGTCTTCCTGTGAATCATTCATTCATCCTTCATGTGTATGCACATATAGAAATTGCTTGGGGAAATAAAATCCTACACTTGCATTCCCAGAAATTGATGTGTTCTCTTAAGTTCACTGGCTTTGCATGGAAAGAGGGGCTCCCTGTGGCTTTTCCTTAACTTTAGGGGTCTTTAGAGGAAGCAAGTCTTTAGGGGAAGAGATTTCCAATGGCCAAGCATGAGAAAGGGCCATAGCTCAGTGGTAGAACTTCTGCTTTGAATGCAGAAATTCCCATGTTCAGTCTCTGACAACTCCAGGTACAGCTAGAAAAAAGTAGCGTCTGAAACCCTGGAGAGCTGCTGCCAGCCAGTGCAGAGAATACTCAGCTAGATGGACCAGTGATCTGAACCAGGTCCTGTTAGCTAGGGATGATGGGAGTTGTAGTCCCAAAACAGCTGGAGGGCCGAGTTTGGGGGTGCCTGGTCTAGACGCAGCCTCTTATTCAGTCCATGGATCGGCATAAGCTGAATCGCAGAACTAAGTTGTGGCTTTACTGAGAGCAGATAAAATATCAGCAATATATATCACACACGGACTGAAATTTTCATCCCTTATTCCCTGCTGGCCCATTAGACAACATTCCTGTAGTAAATCACAACACTGAAAGTATATTTCATGTTACTATCAAATTTCAGTCAAGTGAGACATAAGACACTATGAAATTATTCACATATACTTGAAAAAGAGCCACCTTTTAGATACATTAGCACACATAAATTTATGGTTCCATTCACTAAATTTATTTTGCAGCTCTCTTGTTTTATGCTATTTTGTTCTAGTCAAGTGGTCTCTGTGGAGCAGTGAGTCACTGGATCTCTCCGACTTCTCAAGCAAACAAAGCCAAGAAAGAAAGAAAAATTATCACCACCCTGGTTCCGGATCAAATCAGGAGAGTAGCTGAAGTTACAAAGTCCACTGTATGAGTGTTGTATGAGTGAGTTGCAGCAGCACAGTTTGTCTTGGCTCCAGGGAGCACCTTCAATTTTTCGGGTATCTCAATTTTCATATAAAATACTTGTATGTCACAGCTGTGGAGACAACCTTGAAAAGCATGCCTGCCTTATGCACCCTTAAAATGAGCATGAGCACCCACACAAACCCCCATTTTAATTTTAAATCTCATGTTTTTCAGCCAGGCTTGTTCGAGCTGCGAGTAACAACAGAGCTTTTGTTCACTCTCCTGGCTGTAACGCAGCAGTTGGGAGCAATGGAGGCCTGTCAGCAAAAAGCTTTCGAAACAAGGGGCATTCTGAGGCGGTCATGACTATTCTATGGAGTGGGGAATCACATATCTGAAAATAACCCTTAGAAAAACAAGGGAATTCTGGTAGCCCCAGGTTCACCTCACTTGGGGGGCCTCTGTCCCCTGTAGGCAGCAACCTTGGCTCATGGATCAATTTCCTGCTCAATCTGAGCTTTGCTGTGCATATGACACACAGCAAAGCATGGCTTTCTCACGATCTTTTAAAGAAACCAGGGTACTCTCACAAGTCAGTCACATCCATCCCTGAAGACCTCTAGGAAAAATAGCAAAAGCCACAGAGCTGCCCATCTCCGAGGGCTGTGTCCTGTGAATTTTTGCTCACCATGAGTTCGTTGTCTCCATGACTGATCAGCTGATCAGCATACCCATGTCTGACATACACATAATTGTGGCTATAAATTCCTCATAGTCTACCTTTATTATACAAGTGAATGATGGGTTCGCTCCCATGAGTGAAAATAGTAAAGTCATTGTGGTACTCCACCCCATGACTAAGAATCAATACAACAGCTCACACAACCTCCAGGGAAGAATACGATGATGTACCCAATCACTAATGGAGCAGACTTGGTCCATCTACTCCTATACCGTTTACTCTGACTGCCAGTTGCCCTCCAAGGCCTCAGCCAAAGGTCTTTCATAGATCCACTACCTGGAGAACTGGGAATACTTTGTCACAAAAGTTTTTGTTACAGACCTGCACCCTTTTTGAATTTCAAAGCAGTTCTCTAACTTCATCTTAGTATAAACTGTGATAGATGCTTTAAAAAAAAATCAGCCTACGGCAGGTCTTCTTTCAAGGTGTCACCACAAAAGGAAACTATCACAAGAAACATCACAACAGCCATATGAATTAATTGGCTCTAAATCAGACTCTGGTCCCAAATGTATGCAAGGTTATATACACATCCTTGACAAAGAACCCAGTAAGTTACTCTGCCAGAATGATAGGTGCTGTGCATCAATCACACAAGAAGCAGAGCTACATGCTAAAGGGAGAGGAAGGCTAGAAGCAAGTTCTAAATCTGATGGAGTAATTATGGAGGGAAGTAATTATAGAGGGTTGTCTGATCCAATACCACAACAAATACCCACGCTAGGCAACATTGCACAAACATTTCCACATGTCAGTTAGCAACAATATTCATGACAGCTTGTCAGTTTTTGATGGATGATAGAAGATTCCGTTTTTGAAGTAGAAAGTATCCTTTACAATTCGGGATTTGCCATGAATTGGTGTCCTCATGTCCTTAACCACGTCTCCTGGAAAAATAAATGTGTAATTGAGCATTAAAAATTGCATGCCTAAGATAACCTAAAGCAGAATGCCAGCTGCCACAGGATGTGATTTTCAGATTCCCTTACAGAACAGTCACAATTTGTAAACTGATAAGCAAGGAGCAGTATAAACCTGTCATCCATTTCCTGGATTTGGTGAAATCATCACCAGGCATTTTACTGACTGCCATACAAATCATCATGAGTTCACCACCTGTAGCTGTGATGACTACATCGCCTTCCCGGGGCTGCTCAGGTAGTTCCGCCTATGCTG
This sequence comes from Podarcis liolepis, assembly GCF_965112155.1. NCBI lineage: Eukaryota > Metazoa > Chordata > Lepidosauria > Squamata > Lacertidae > Podarcis > Podarcis liolepis. Next base: position 83,376,052 of record NC_139555.1, on the reverse strand, counting down.
TAGATAGATAGATAAACTTTATTCGCATTAGCCAACAGCCATAGCAACATAAAACAAGCAATATATACAATTAAAAAGACAACAGTGGTTAAAAAGGGCTATCAAATGACCAAGATTATCATTCAGTTGCCTGCGTTTACAATTGGCTAAAGCCAATATGTGCTCTTAACTGAAGAAGAAAGCACTAAAACCTGTTTGGGTCTTTTGGAATGAGGCTGATAGATCTGAAGAGTTGCAATGCTTTATAGCTCCCACTGAACAAAACTCTGCTCCATAAAACAATAATGCACAAAACAGCAGCTTAGTTCCACTATTAATAAAAGATATAAATGCTTAGATCAGGCATAAGCAAACTCGCCCCTCCAGATCTTTTGGGACTACAACTCCCATCATCCCTGACCACTGGTCCTGTTAGCTAGGGATGATGGGTGTTTTAGTCCCAAAACATCTGGAGGGCAGAGTTTGCCTATGCCTGGCTTAGATGATGGCAAACTTTTTCCCTGTCTTGTAATAGCAGCAGACTATACAGAAATTCAGCAGGCGCACCCTTGCCCATCATTTTATCCTAAAAGCTTCACCTGCCTAATTTCTACCATTCAGGGGGCAGGCAGGCAGGCATTTCCTCCAAGGAGCTTAAATGTGGCTTCCCCCTCCTTCCATTTTATCCTCGCAACCATCCTATGAGTCAGGTTAGGCAGAGAGATGGTGCCTGACCAAAGGTTCATGACTGCATGGGGATTTGGACTCTGAAGTGGGGCCTGTAAAGGTGGCGTCATCCCAGGCAAACACCACCAGCTTCACTCTATTTAGTTCTTACTGTTTTGTATTTCTTCTTAACACTTACGCTCAGTGCAGAGTCACCATGTAAGCAAATGAAACATTATTCAGACTCTGGCATACAGAACTAGATTGGCTTCTGTCACCGTGACTCACGAATAATGCTTAGCTCGCAATTCAGTGGTTTGCTGGGGGCTTATGCAGAATGAAACAGGAAGGCTGCTAAGTGGTAACAGATAGAAAGGCAGGCATAGGGCAACTAGAGCAAGCGGAAGGTACAATTTAGCTCCTGCACCTCAAAAAGTGTTTTTGAACGAAGCTTAAAAGGGTGACCATGCAGCCTACCTTACAGAGGACAGTCCTCTACTGAAGAACAGTCTGCTCCAAAGGAGACAGACGTCAATGGAGTTGTCAATCAACAATTGATACCTGGACTGCAGGCACACAGGCCACCTGGTCACAGTCTTCCCATTTGACCTATACTAATTATTTTCAAATTTGCAAACATATAAATTACCTTATGCTAAATACTGCGCTGATTTCTGGCCTCTTTTGAGGAGATACATTTCCTCAGGTTTTTGCCAATGTGTAAGTGGGCCACCATACTTAAGACTGTTCAGGAGCTGGCATGTGTGCATAAGGAAAGACAGACAGCTGTCAGGGACACATCCTGTTAGTGCCCTGTGCCTTCCCAAATCTGCTAGAGATCAGCGGAAGTCCTACAACAAATTTAAGCATGTCATGGCAGGGGAGATTACATATGGACAACAGACAGCGCTACACTGCATTCCACCCTAATAATTTCCCCTCACAAAGACAATTAAAGCAGGGGAGGCAGAAGCAACTTGAAATATTTCTTGTCACTGGTGAAGCATTCTCTTAAGCCTACTGCATGCCTCTCGTGCTCTGGGATCCATGCAATAGCCATTACTGGTTCATTACTCTTACCTAAGCGCCAGCCGTATTCCCACGATGACAGCACTGGGTAGCAGAATTTCTCCTCAGGGCTCTTCAGCGTCCTCTGCTTGAGGTAGTGGTGCCTCCCTTTGCCTTCACGTGAGAAGCCCTGGTATAGCAGCTGAGTTGTCTGTGGTGTGGGAACCCTCATCTCAGGAAGAGGCTCCTGAAGGCTTGGGCCTTCCTCCTCCTGCTTCTCCTCCTTGCCCGACAGGTGCCGCCTGTCCTCTTTTTGCACAGTTACTTCTTGACACCGGAGGGAGCTTGCACTCTTCTCAGGAGGGCAGATGGCAGGCAAGAAACACTTCCTCTTGGCGACCCCATAGTCAGTCACCCGCCTGGGGCATTTGTGCCCGTATTTTGCCTTCCAGCTGACCCTGCAGGAGGCCTCCTTGTTAATAAGCTCCCTCCAGCCATCTTGCTCCCGCGTGGTCAGCAGGCCCCTCATGGCCCCAGAGAGATGGCAGAGTCTGTGTGGTGACCACCGTGTGCTCGGCAAATGTTACTTCCTGCCTCTGGTGTCCAAGGAAACATACACAAAAGGGCCAGTGAAGCTATTCTCAAATTACAGCCTCTGAACAAGGCCTGTGTGTGCTCTCTCTCTCTCACACACACACACACACACACACACACACACCCCTCCTGCAACTAGGTGACTACAAGGCATAAAGCTGCATTGGAAGGGTTTGTTTTTGGTGAAATGTTGAAAAACTTAGGTGGGCTTCTTTGCAGCTACAATTGCCCGACAGGTGGAATTAGTTACCTTACAACCTAGCTGGGGCTTTGTAACTGCAGAGCTCGTAAATCAAACTGAAAGTAAAGAACTTTGCCCTCCTCCCCCTTCCCACTTGTGCTGACTATAGAGAATATTTACACCTGAGACACACACGAGTGTGCACACACACAAATAGTGATTTAACAAAAACACTTGGCTGGAAGTTAGCAGTCCATCTTGAATGCAACTTGTGCAACAAGCAAGCAGGGGATTTGCCAATCTTCATTTCCCCGTTTTTAAGTTGCATTGGACTCAACCCAAAGAAAATCAAAGCCAAACTCAGCGGAAGCCACAAAAAGTTAGATTGGCTACCATTCCATGTGGTGCCTGTGATTTCTCTCTCTGAAACCACAAAACTGGCTGTGCGCCCTTGCTCAAAACCCACCCTGGGGTTTGGGTGCGTAATACAGCCCCAAAGCAGGCAAGTTTTGACTGGCTCTCTGTGTGTTACACAAAGAATTTAAACACCTTCTTAAAAGCCCCCTGCCTTACAGTAGTCATAGTGATAGCTGAAAGGTAGCACAGTAGGGGGATAAATCTTTTTCAGAGAAATGTATATAGCACATGGCTACAGAGAGGAAATTAAAATGCATGCAAAGGTACTCCCTCTATCTTTCTTGTCCCGTGGTCTTAATTTGAGCAGTTGCCCTTTAAAAGCAAAGCATCTTAAAATAACAGAATCAAAAGCATTTGTAGCCGAGAGATGGGTAAGGCAGCTGTATAGAGATGAACTCCATGCCAGCCATTTGGTTTCCTCCTCTAATGCTTTCATCGCAATGCAAGAACTACCACACCCATAAAGAAATGGGAAAGTTTTAGACCTCTGGAGTTAAGCCATAAATTATAAGATTCAAATGCCAGGCCTCCACCCAAGTTTCAAAGAGTACATAGTGAGTAAACTAATATAAAGAGGAGAGAGAATATTCTGAACAAATTCATAACACTGAACTTTGAAACTGTGGTGTGTGCCTAGGAATGGCATGGAAAACAGTGAAAGCTTTTGTATGTTGCTCTAGCTATTAACTGCCCACAGATGTGAGAATCTGACATCTATTAGAAAACATGGCACAGCCCTTTTAAGCTAGGGCCACAGTGGAAGAATATTAGCAGCGAAAAAAGAACATTGCAAACAAAACAAAAACAGCAATCATTACTTCTGGTTCGATGGTAGCGCTAGTTACAAAGACTGATAAATTCCACATACACTGTCCATCACCCATAGCTCAGAAGAAGGGTGCATTCTATGCAAGCAGAAATCTTGGGTTACATTCCTGGCATTTCCAGAGCAGGTTGGAAAAACTCCTGACTAAAATGCTGATGAGCTGCTTCCATGTCAACACAGATCAGACTTTTTCAACCTGGTGCCCTCCCAGTGTTTTGGATTACCAGCTCCCACCATCCCAACCATTGGCCATGATAACTCGGGTGCATATGAGTTGGTAGTCCAAAAAAACAGGAAGGCACTGGGTTAGGGGAAAGCTGGCTACGGTCAACTGACAGCAGCTCTGAAAAAAAAAAACATTTTACATAATTTGCTACGTGGTCTTTATCTGGAGAAGCCAGGAGTTGAACCTGGATTCCTCTGAATGTGAAGTGTATACTCTACCACTGAACTACAACCCCTCCTCAAAATTCAGATCTTCAGAGTGCCTTTCAATGGCATGGCAAGAACCAAATGATTTTAGGGATTGGGGTAGACTTCGGCAGAACCATGCAAACAAGTAGGAGGCTTAAGAGCTAAATACTTGACCAAGGGCTAGCTTGTTTTCACAGCACAAGACCTAGAATATTTAGTGTAAAAATCTGTGGAAAAGACAGAGCATACCTAACTCAGCCACAGAGACAGTCTTAAGAGCTAGGGAGCCTTCGTGTTTAAAATCATGCATGATGAACTAAAGACCACATCTGCTTTTACCATTGCCAATTATGGTCCATGTTCAAGATCTCTGTACTATTGTAAGGCACTTTGTTGCCTTATGCTATTTCGACCACCAGCAGGAATGACATTTGATGCAGGTACGATACAAGTTAGTCCATTTAGACAGACATGAGTCATGGCAAAACCAAAAAAAATACTTAGCAGCCCACCTGAGATTGTTTTTAACATGCACATTTTATTTCATGAAGCCAACATCCATGGTTTTTAATAAGTTATGGGATACAATATTACAATCTTGCAATTATTCCAGTTTATTCTGCTTTTCCTTATAGTTTACAATGTAGTGAGCATTTCACATTAAGGCACACAGCACAGTAAAAAAAGAAAAGAAAAAGGGATGTCTTGTTACTCTAGCTCCTCCTCCAAGAAGCTGTGCTCAGACTTAGTGCACTGATATACTACAAAAATAAAGCTGACTAAGTAGAAATCTTTCTCTAAAGAGAGGGAACAAATTTCCATCAAGTCTCTTCTTCCATTAGGCACATTTAAAGCTCTTTGAGAAAGAGAGAATCTGCTAAAAGCCACAGGAGTTTTGTAGTAACCATTAGTTGCATACCTGGAATGTCTTTTGAAATCTGGAACGGCCATGTGCTCATTCCCTTATCCCAAAACAATGAAGGGGATAAACACTTTGTGCATGAACAGGCTCAATAAACTCGCACCATTAGCAGAAACATTCAGAGGTACACTTAATATTGTCTGACTGACTAGGCTAGTTTTCACATCATCATGATCAGGAACACGATGAGCAAGTCAGAAGCTACTTTTTGTTACTCAGCTAAGAGCCTCGTGTGCTGGAGATAAACGTCTTTCTAGCATAGCCAACGTGTGAGTTGCACAAGCATGAATTTTACACTGAGTGCAGAAACAAGCTTGGGAGAAACTGAGTTCCTGCATGTTGCACCTACTGTGTGTCAGCAAAATGCACCTGTGGCAGAATATCAGCTGATTTGGCATCCTGTCAATCACAACAATCATGGTTAAAGTAAGCTAGCATCGTAACTGTACACAGCAAAAGAGGCAAAGACTTCCAGGAACAGTTTGATACCCCTTGCAGTTTTCATTTTCTGCTAATGTAAACAGCCAAGCTTTCTGTTATGGTGTTTTAGTGTTTAGCTGTAACGCTTGAGAGTTTTCAATGTTACGTGTTTTTTTTAAAAAAATCAAGTATACAAAAGGCACAGTAAGTACCAGTTTTACCTCATTTTCTTTACAGAAGAACTTTAACTGGCAATAGCCAAAGTGATTTTCTACAGCTAAATTTAAAAAGTTTCCAGTCTAAAAAATGTCCATCAAAAGTCAGTAGTTTAAGCTACCCAATTATCAAACACAAATTCCAGTTTAACATGTAAATTCTAAAATCCACAAAAGGGATAGTGACCTTGTTACATGATTGCATATCGATCCGAAAGGTACATTGGTTTACATTTGTATAGGAGGGATGCTTAAGACAAATAGAACGCTTTTAAAAAGTTGCAGAATTTAAGTTGGGGGTGCATTAAAAAATGTGTTCTGTATACATGAAGGTATACTCTATTTCTCACAGGAATGCTCACAGTATTGAATTGTTCGGATTTCACTTGAACAGAGCTGAATGTTTTGAAACAATACGAACTTAGGGAACTGTAACGTGGAAGGGGCTTCCAGGAATGTGTTCTTCACCCCACTTCACGGCTAGAATATAGTCACCCTTCTCCTTGACGACGTACTTTACACCGTACTGTTGGTTCCCAAGGTGTTTCACAGATACTTCTTCACAAGGAGTTGTAGGTCCATGGACACCAACTAACAACATATTTGAACCTAAGGCAGAATGAAGAGCATTACTACCACACCCCAAATTCAAACAGCTCCAATCTAGCTTTACTAAGTATTTTGACTAATCAGACTCAAAGTTAAGAGCCTTGCTAGATCAGGCCAAAGGCTCACTTAACCCAGAGCCCTGTTTCCGACAAACAGGTGCCTATGGGAAGTTGGGATGCAGAATCTGAATTCACAGCACTGTCCCCATTTGAGAGTCCCATACTTGGGTCCAGAGACATACTGCCTCCCACAGTGGAACACAGCCATTACGGTCAGTAGTCTTTAACAGCATGCTGCTCATGGACGATAATGCTATTTGCAGGGCAAGGTATTTCTGCAGAGAAAAAGCACTGGGCAAAATTTATCAAGTAAACCTTGCTGACTCCTGTGCAAGACAAAGAATTCTAGTTCTTTTCTTAGCAGTTCATCTTTAGATCAGGCTTTCCCAAACTTGCCTCTCCAGCTGTTTTTGGACTACAAATCCCACCGTCCCTGACCTGCTAGCTAGGGAAGATGGGAGTTGTAGTCCAAAAACAGACGGGAGACCCAAGTTTGGGAAAGCCTGCTTTAGATGCTCTTAAATGCTTTGTAAAGCGGTGGGAGATCCAACATTCCACTGCCAATGGCAACTGAATACTTTTCTCTGGGGCGAAAGAGGCACTAAAGATTTATTGGACACTTACAAGGTGGAGAAGCTCAGGTCTTTGGTCACTGGACCAGTAATAGAAACCCACATTTATTATTTTTTTAAAAAAGGAAGTTACCAGCTTTGCTGCAGTCGACAGAAAATGTGTTTTTCTGGCCCACGAAAGCTCTAGAGAGCCCTGCTCCTGTGGAGATCACTCTGCTTGCATCAGATGAAGATCTGGGAATGGCACTATAGCAGGTATCCGTTGTTGACCTGGTCACAGATTCCACCATGATGGAGGATGTTTCATTGGACACACCTGGGCTAACCAGCCGCTGGCCTACAGAGCAAGATAACCAGAGCACAGTTTAAACAGTGTGGCAGTACCCCTGCTGCTAAGTGAAAGAGCTCAATGGCTACCGTCAACTAGATGCCAGTCAAGTCAAAGACACTGTGCCACCTTGGGAAAGTCCATCTCTCTGCACCCACCCTCCCGCTGAGAACACAACCAGGTAGGTAATACTGGCTCATGAGTCTTACCTGTCACTTTTGCTTTGAAAGGGCTGCCGGCTATGTGATTGGGCCCTCCGTATTTAATTCCAATTAAGTAGTTCCCTGGGGCCATAGGTGTGTACATTACATGGTAGCCCTCCAGAGCTTCTTGACAATCCATTTTCACCTTTGACGGCCCCTCGATTGTAACAGCAAGGGTTCCAGGGCCTGCTTTGGTGGTGTCTATGGTAAATGCCGATTGTAACCCTGGAAAGCAAAGGAGAAATAGGAAGCATGGGTTCCAAGACTAACCATTTGTCACGTCACACTTTCATGCAGCAATCTTGTTTGCCAAGTATATGTCATGGATACAGCCTCCCATGCCGCAACAATCTGCCATTGCAAATTGTGTATTTTTTAAAATAATAATAAAAAAGACCACTTTCTCAAGAAATACCCAAAGTGAGTCACGACCACTAATCCATCAAAAAAGCAAATACTCCAAAGGATTTAGAAAAAAACTTGTCCCACCTCCTAATAAAAGCAGCCCTTTCTTTGATACCTTGCGATCACAAATTTCACACTTTCCCATGCTGCTGCACAGGCAAGTGCAGGTACCCCCAACCTGCGGCCCTCCAGATGCTTTGGCCTACAACTCCCATGATCCCTAGCTAACAGGACCAGTGGTCAGGGATGATGGGAATTGTAGTCCAAAACACTTGGAGGGCCAAAGGTTGGGGATGCCTGGGCAAGTGTGCGAAGACAAGCAAAAAGCAAAACAAAACCCAGAACGACTGATGAATGCTTCTTCTAAGGTGGAATCTACACACATATAAAACGTTCTGAAAATGCTTTCCTTTAAAGCGTTTTTAAAAATACATTTAATTTTCCAAAAGGCTCACCATTACCATCTAGTGTTACACTTAAAATGTTTTATTTGCAGTTGTATAGCTGAGTCCTAAGTGCAGCCAGACCATCAGTAAGTAATGTTTGGCTGTGTGGAATCCATTACGGCTTGATCAATAGCAAGGACCCAACCCAAAATGTTAAGCATCAACGCTGCCGAATGGGTATGTTACTGGTACTCATCTGTCGAATTTCATCGAACTCATCTATCGAATTTCAGTTAATTTCTCCCTTCAAGGGCCTCAGGAGATATAAACAGGCACTACTCCCATGTGACCCACTGAAAACTACACAGGCCAGAGATGGAGAGCCTGTGTCCCCCCCCAACTGATGTTGTGGAACTCCCAACAACCCGAGCCAACATGACCAATGGTCAGGAATGATGCGACGGTGTGATAAACTGCTAAACTGAATTGTTCAAATCAGTTCAGCATCCATTTCTGCATTTTCTTGAATATTTGCTTTTCCCTGTTTAACTGAAATGAACCGAGACCACCACCCATTTTGAAACCTATTGGCTGAGCCTATTAAAGGTATAGCCCAACTGTGCACATCGGAGAGAAGAGTGTTAGCTAATGAGACAAAGGCAATCTCTGGGTCAAGACCACCCTATTTTTCAGAATTCTAACGCAGAAAGAGGAAGCCTCTCACCTGTTACGCCACTCTCAAGGCCTGGCCCGTAGGCGGTGACAAGAGTTGGGCTATCTGCTTGACCTGGTTCCCCAACTCTAACTTTAAAAGGACTGCCTACCACATGGCTCCCGTTGAACTTCACATCAATAGAATGAATGCCGTTTTCACGAGGGATGAACCGAACAGCGTATTTATCTGCAATACATATACAGGCAAATCATCATAAATGTAGGTTGAGAACTTGATGTTAAAAAGCAGAGCACACAGCATCTAAAACTATTTCTATGACTGCCATGCCTGGGCCATGGGAAGGCGGCACATGGAACATGCCTGAGGAGAAGCAAAGCCTCTGAAATGCAATCCTCATGTGGAGAACATGCATAGGAGTTGGAGCTGTCACTTTAAAATCCGTTCTTATTGCTTTAACCACCAGCATGCTGCAAAATGGTTATCCGCTTGCACTGGTAGAAAACTGCAATTCTTTATTCTACAGCAAATATTATAATTATAGCACAATTGAGTATAGCTTGTTCCTTTTAATCAGTGGCTAGTCTGAAAACTGTCTGGGAAACATAGAATACTAGAATGGTAGATCTGCATGGTTAAAAGTAGCTAGAAATGGCTATCAAAAATGTAAGGCCAATTTAAACAAATTGGCACCAGCATCAGATGAGACCCTGTTGGAATCAGCCTACAGGTATGCCGTGTATTTTCAAAAGTGAAGGATGAAGGGAGAAAGAGTTAACGAAAATGTATAGGGCAGGATGGAAAGACAGGAGCCATTTCAGGTAGCTAGAGTTGAAATATCTACAGCAGGCTTTCTCAACCTCGGCCCTCCAGATGTTTTTGGCCTACAACTCCCATGATCCCTAGCTAACAGGACCAGTGGTCAGGGGTGATGGGAACTGTAGTCTCAAAACATCTGGAGGGCCGAGGCTGAGGAAGCCTGATCTACATGTACCTGCCCTGTGTAGGATTATAACTTTTCCTTGGTCCACAATTCGGCTAAAAGTTGTGAAGCAATCTCTCTACTATGCAGAAAGATGCACATGCAGCCATTCAACTGAGCTATTAGCACTTGCAACCTGATGCACACCTCTGTTCACAGGAGGACTTCCTCTCTGCACAAACAAACAACAACTGGGGTTGTGGTAAAGTGCACATGCCAATTAGCCTTAAAATGGGTTATGCGGAAGTATTTTGTTCAGTACTTCCTTTTTTCCTTTTACCACCAAGGAAGTAGTTAGTACTAAACTCCTTTGTGGAACACAGTCCTTTGTACAATAAGCATCCAATCACTGTTGAACATGTTTCTATACTGGCATGAACTGAAATGGCCACCTCCTGTTTAATTCTTACAACCATTTTGACTGTTTACATATTTAAAGCAGTTTTGAGTACCAAGTTTACGACACATCCTTACCTTGCTCCAGTTCAGAAACATGGCATTCTTCTACAGCTCCAATTGGGCTATGCACTTTAGCGTCAATCTTGCCCTTTGCCCCGTTAAGCCTTATAGCGAAGGATGCTGGCTGGTTAACCTTCAACCCAGACTCCTAACAACGCAACAGTAAGATCCTCACATACATATTGACATTTGGCTTGCAAGGAATATATAACAGTTCGGTCCTTTACTGTCTCCGAAATATAGCAGCAGCTTTGCATATTTTGTCTAACACAGAACCATTATTTGACACGTGGTAGCCCTGTACCACATTTGCAAATGTAAAGTTATTGCATCACAGAAGTTATGGCCGTGGAAAAACGTTATCAGTCTCACTATTTACAAAAATGTGTCTGACAAGGACACAAGCACCCCTAACCCTGCTATATGTTATGCTCTTCTCAACTGGGTATTCTCATGTCTTAAAACTAAGAATACTTTTTATTTTTAACTTCCTAGTTCTGAGGGTTCCAGATACCACTAAGTGATGTGATCTTTTCTCCTGGTATGCCCCGCAGAGGACCTTAAGGTCCACAAATAACAACACTTTAGAGGTCCTGAGCCGCAAGGTGGTTAGATTTGTCTCAACTAGGGCCAGGGCCTTTTCAGTACTGGCCCCGACTTGGTGGAACGCTCTGTCACAAGAGACTAGAGCCCTGCGGGACTTGACATCTTTCCGGAGGGCCTGCAAGACAGAGCTGTTCCGCCTGGCCTTTGGTTTGGACTCAGTCTGACCCTGATGTGTCCCTCCCCTTATAGTTTTGATTTATGGGCTACTACTAAAATGAGGCAGCATTTTAAATGGTATTTTAACCCGTATTTTAATTAACTGTCCCCCCCCATTATGTTTTATTGTAATTTTGATTGGTGTTAGCCGCCCTGATCCCGGTTCTGGCCAGGGAGGGCAGGGTATAAATAAAATTATATTATTATTTATTATTATTTATTATTAACAAATAATTATATTCCTCAACAGCAGTACAATACATTCCCAAAGTGTGGGCTTGGTTAAGTTTGTCTACCCACACACTTTTTTCTGGTCTGACTATAAGTATGCAAGGTCATCATTTTGCTACAAATGTAGGATGCCAGCCCCAAAATCATCAAATGCATTAGCTTTAAAACAAAATGCTTGCGCTGCCCAAATCTTTATGGTTGTCTGGGCTGAATTTGCTTTGCCATACTCCCAAAATCACTTGAAATCTCTTTTCCTAATTGTGTAGCTAACTCATTAATATGCTGCCAAAAACAAATTTCCATATTGCACCGACAATTAAGCCTGGAGCTTTCCGATTAAGCAAAGCATGTTCCACCCCATGCCAACAAATACAACGTTTTGGAGATTTCTGTTAACATGCCAGCAAAGGTGGAACCAAAAGTATATATCAATGCACACCTGCTCCCCAGTAGCGGTCACCACACATACAAAAAAACAGTCTCCTGGTGTTATGCATGTGTGATTCCCACCCCCAACCACTGGAAAACTGAAGTTCCATGGGGGGGGGTTGCTGGAATGCTGCACTTTTGCTTTCAGTGCAGAGCTTACCTTAATTTCAACTTAACAGTTTTATCCTCAAGAGAGAAATAAACTGAAACAGGCAGCTAAAATACACCAAGGAAGTTTTTTATGGAGTGCCAAAAGATATCTTTTGTAAAAAGATTACTCCTCCCCCCCCAAAAAAATAATATCAGTTTTATTTCCCTCTTCAGGGTTTAAGTCAGCTGACACCACACATTCTGTCAAGAGTCTTTAAATGAAACACAAGAAAAACATCAGTACCACAGCAGCTAATTATCGTCCTTGTAACTCCTTGTTTTAAGTTCAGCTCTGGCTAGAAAGTTACACCAAATGTCAGTCTATAAAACCATAGTTCTGAAAAGCAGTGCAATTTAACCAGTACTGCTGCCTCAAGCTGCAGCAAATCTACACATCATGGGCTGGATGACGCTCAATCTGAAACTTCCAGGCTTCTTATTTTAGATTAAAGACAGTCACTTAAAAATGTTGCTAGATGCACACCATGAAAAAGTCAGGACTATGTACAAACTCAAGCCACTAGAAGTCTGGAATCCACTCAGACTTTGGCTGCTGTTTAAGAATCATTTAAAGTACAAGCTTGTGGTTTTGCAACATCTGCACATGTGTGAATTACTGCTCTGTGCTCACCCCAGAGCCTCATTTGTTCAACCATGTGCATTCTGGGAGCATACGCCAAGCAGAAATGTTGCATGTTAGCCTAACTGCCTTGTCAGCATGCCATCATGCAAGCCAACTTACCCCACTTAGTATTGCTTCATTGCTGAACACTGTCACACATAGACAAACCTTGTGAGAAAATTAACAGCAAGGTTTATAGAACTGCTTAGTGCCACTGTGCGGGGAGAATGGAGGCCATAGTTGTTCCTTAGCTGAATAGCACTAGGAAAGAGTCACCCCTTTTCAGATGCTGTTTCCTAACTTGGAAGGCCTACATGCTTGCCAAGGGATTTCCTCTGAAGAAGTGTAGCTAGTGAGCAAGTAATAATTTTAAGGAGCTTGAGCACAAGGATGGTATCAGCTTGTGGTAGGCTATGGGAGATGCTTCCTTATGTCTCACCTGAAGGCTCATAACAGTGAGCCTACGAGCATCATCGGAAGGAGCAATCACAGGAACCAGGTAAGGGCTTTCCGGAATATGCTCATCGTTGAATTTGATGGACACCTCGTAGTTACCTGGAAGAAATAAGAACTTTGCTAAGCAAGGAGGAATTGTTTTTGTGGCGTTTTGCTTCATTTCAACTTGCTAATGCTTAAGATATCCATACCAGGCTCTTGAGCAGTGTATGATACACCACACGATCCATCTTTATGGTCTTCAAAAGCAATTTCTGCCTTACTTGGTCCTTCTACTGCAATGGAAAGACCTCCAGCTCCAGCTTCCCTTGTCCAGATGCTGAACTCAGCTGTTAACAACAACCACCATGCAGGAATTAGAAGCAGGCAAGTGACCCTCCAATCCCTTTGTGATATGGGGCTCTGCAACACAAGGCAGGGTCACTAGGCTTCCAGAAATGTGCTCTAGTGTTACAAGGTGTAAGCACCCTGTTCCAAGATTACAGCTATAGTCCCCTCTCACTGCAAGGCCCTTAGACCCATGCCCATGTATTCAGATGAAATTTAGTGAAGGTCTTACCTGGGATGCCTGCCTCTGCTCTTTCAAGTCCTGGACCGCCAGCTCTGACCTTATTGGCCCCTCCTTCACCAAGCGGCCCAACGGTAAACTGGAATGGACTGCCTGGCACATGCTGTCCTCTGTATTTCACATCAACATTATGGACCCCCATTTCTTGTGGTACAAAGCGGACACAGTATGTGTTTTTATCATGCTCTACTATTTCTGCATCTGTCATTCTCCCAGATGGGCTAGTGACCCGAGCTGACATGTCACCAATGTCGATTTCTAAAAAAAAGGGAAAGGAGCTGACCATTAATGGGGAGGAGGTAGATTCGGTTTCTAAACATCTTACTCTGTCACACAATGCCCAGTGTACGAGGGCAGAGCTCCCCAGTATTTCAGTTGTTTTGAAACCTTCCCCATAGGAAACCCAGTCACCAAGTTTAGTTGACTATACAACTGAGGTTCTTGGGATCTATTGGAAGTTCCAAAGGCAGCTGCTTTCAGATGTTTGACATGCCCTCAAACATTACATGCAAAGTGGCCCTTGAGTGCACATTCATCTACAGATCATACACCAAAACACTTTTACCTGCAGACATTTGCTGGGAACCTGATGGAACTCAACTTCCCAGAACTGCAACCAGCAAATCATAACTGACAATTAAGTGAGCGCATACCAAGCATTCACCTATGCATGCAGAGTGTCAGATATATATAAGGGACGAGCACATACTTATCAGTTCAGCTCAAAAACCAAGAATCTTCACAAATCCAATTATTTTGTCACCCACCACCCTTGACAAGCAAGTCATGGTGTCTCCATTGACTGCAGAAAGCAGAGTTAAGAGAGCTTGCAGCTCGTAATGAGAAATCAATACATTGCTCTTTGAGTCCCCACCATCCATTTTTGAAGCTATAGAATCTCTCAAACAAGAGAATCTCTCAATTCAGAAAGCAGTCTGCCGCTTTCTGAAGCACTTGACAAATGAATCAAGAATTGAATCACCCAACTTAAGTCCACTTCATCCCCCACGCCAATAACTACTGGGAAGTAAAAAAAACCCCGACCTTTTCCTGTTGACAGAAGAGGACGGAATTTGCAGGCATAATAGACTCCCCCCCACAACAGAGCAGATCAAATCTACCAAGTTACAGACAAATATGTCCAGGAGGGGTTGTGCTTAAGATTCTTTGAAGTTCTCAGAAAAGAAAGGAAAGGAAAGGAAAGGAGAGAAAGGAAGCAAGAAAGAAACTAATTTTATTTGGGAACAGAGTTGGGTTTAGTGCAGTGAACATCACCCATTCTGAGAACTGATAGGAATTGGAATTCAACAATATCTGGAGGGCCACAAACTCCATTACTGACTGAGGGTTTGTTACAGGTCTTCGTAACAAATACTTTTGCTGCTTACTTGCCATGCATTGCGCCTTAAAGCAAATTTTATTGAAGTATGTAATGCAGTTATAGAACAACCTCAGTACTACAACGTACCCACTACCCCTAAGGAGCCAGGTATGTAATACATCTGTAGATCCCATAGAAGGACTGATTGGAAACATTGTTGTCTGATGTTGGCCGATTTTTTTGTGAAACTAGGACACCAAGATTCCCTCAATTGAGTCTGGCAGTTTTCCTTCTGCTCAACACACAGGAAAGTGGGAATGAACTGGTGTGAAACACGGGACAATCTCTCCAGACATATAGCCATTTGGAACCATGTAACTATGAGAAGGCAATAGGGGGAAAGAAAGGAACAGAAGACAGGAAGACCAAGATTGATTAGAGAAGCAGAGAAAGAGACAGAAACAGACGTCAGAATACGTATTAAACTGAAGCGGCATGCTGAATATATTCTGTATATTAGTGCATTCTATGAGCAAGATAGCATTTATTCTTCAACCAGCCAATTATTTTATGTGTCTCCCCCAGTTAGATCCACATGATACAGATCTCTATAGCAGCAACTGCACTCCTACCCTTCCAAAAACACGGCTGAAGATAACTCAAGCATTACAGTGACTCAAGTACAACCTTCTGAGATCATCCTAACACCCGTACTTCACACATAGCATGAATTCCCAGAACAGAAATTTTGGGCATATTGTTCTTCATCCAGTACTGCTGTGCTACAGTGAGTTAAGCCATGGTTTGGCTTAACATGTAGCCCAAACTCAAGCTCATGGTTTGTTTCATCTAGACAAACCATAAACTGTGAAACCAGGAAAAAACCTTGGTTAATAAAACAAATCTGGGTTCAGCCATGTGCTAAGTCAAATTGTGGCTTAGACTCAGGTAGAATAGCAGCAGGAGGAAGGTCTAAGAGGCAAAAATAATGGTATCATTTTGAATAGCCTGTGCATTCACCTTAAGTCCAGGTTTGGCTTAGCATTACATGTGAACCAGGTCACTTGTTATTAGAACTGAGTCAGTGGGTGATGTGCTGGAAAGCAAAATTTAAATGCCACTGCCGCTTCATGGGGCCTAGGAAGAAATGGGTGTGAGTCCTACCATGCAAAGCCCCGATCTAAATAAGAATGCCTTCCCTGATCTCTAGAAGTATTTGGATAACTTTCCATTTTTAAATCTGATTGCAAAGAATGCCCAGAAGATTCAATGACTTATTGGTTTATGGTTTCCAAAACAGTAAATGTATTAGTAGAACTAACTTACCTGGAATTTTTAAGTTAAGATCACACAAGCTTCCAACTGTGGCCACAGAAGGAGCCCGCCGAGTACGTGTAATGCTTTCCTTCACCCTTCCTTCACCACTGATTTTCACAGTAAATGGGCTCCCTGTAGTTAGTAGAGACAAACATTGTTCCATCTATCAGTACAGGAAGCATAAAGACTTTCACAGGCAATAAAGTAACATATCATCTACTAATATCATCAATCTTTATTACAGTCCAGAGACCCAACAAAACATTACAAATTAATACAGAGTTCATACAGTCTACCTCCAGGTTAATCAAGCACTTTGTTTGGAATATAGGGCTCGTTTGTTCTTGCAACCACCGATAAAAACTTTGCCACTGCCAACGTTCTAGCTTTTGTCCGGTCTTCCAGTAGGAACCTGACATAGTGAGCCTCTGACTTTCCCGGGAAAGGCACCAGCAAGGGTAGTATCAGTTCAGCCCTGGCCTGCTCATACTTCGCACAATGTAACAAAATATGATCTATGCAATCAATGTCTTGAGCACACGAGCAAAGTCTGTCCTGGTAGGGAACTCCTCTCAACCTACCATCTAGCACTGCAGAGGGGAAGACATTCAGTCTGGCTTTGGTGAAAAGCCTTCGATAGTTAGGTACTGTTAGGTTTTTGATGTAAGATGTTAACTCAAAGACATACCCATATTGAACTCCTGCTGCCAGCGGACTACAGACTGCGTGTGACCGAGATCGCAAGTCACTGTGTGCATTGTCCCATAATCTTTGCTTTAAAACCTTTTGGGCGCCTTCATAGCCCAGGTAATACAGTTGGGGGGAGACAGACCAATAGAGGTGGCTTTTTTAGCCATCATCTACTAATAGTTATTTCCACTACCATCTTAGAATTCTTTCCCACTGAGGAAGGCTGGACCACTGCATTGTTAACTAAGCACATTAAGCATGAGACTTATCAGCGATGACCATCAAGGAAGCCCCATCTTCCTACACAGATTAACTTGCTATTTACACACATTCAGCTTTACATGCTTTGCGAATTTCAAATAAATTAAAGGCGGGGCAGGTGTCCAGGGAAAAAAAGGCTTTGGCAATCCCACCCACCTATGACCCCAATGTATTTTGACTATATGTGATTTTGGCTTTGCAAGCTACACCCTAGAATGCAACCCCCATGTACGCTGACAGTCACCTGTACCAAACCAATATTCTAGTTTGAGTAACAAAGAGATAAGTGTTACACTGCAGCAGGAGACAACCCCTCAAACAAAAGCACCTTCAAGGCGCGCAAGAGGTTTATTATCCTGCCTTCCAAAATTTAGCAGTCAAGCTTCTTCAGGCATTTTCAGAAGATGAAGGCCCTGGTGGGAAGCCTAGATAGTGTTCTATAGACTCTGCACTTATTACAAGAGGTCAGCGCTGATGGGGAAGTGGACCAGCAATGGCTCGCTTACGCAGGCTCCTTTTCTCTTACCTGGGATGTGCTCATCAGCAAACTTAGTAGATACTATGTAGACACCAGGTACAGTTGGAAAGTATGAAACTCTGCAAGTTCCATCCTCTAGATCTTCTGTCTGGATATCTACTTTGCTAGGTCCTTCAACTGCCAACGATATCCCACCATAACCTAGAAAAGAAAGCAGCTGGGATGAGTGCAAGCGGTTGTGAAGAGCTCCAATGAGCACTGCCTAAATCTTGATGGACGGCTTTACGGATTGCAGTCTTTTGCAGTGTATTAATTGTATATTAACCATTACAAGTGAGCCAGCTGTTTCAGCTCATGGTCACATATGGGATTTTGCTTGATATGCTGCTTGTGGTATAGAGCTGTGAGTTTTAACCTATATAAATTAGCAAATTGACAGAGCATACAAACCTGTTCTACATCATGGCAACCACAATTTACAAGTCAGAGGCAATTTTGCTCTGCTCAGTTGCTGTGATGGTCGGACAACAGACTCAGAACAACGACAGATCAACCACATCACAGGTGGGCAACCCGCGGCCCACAGGCACCCCTTCAATACCCTCTGGCAGCCCAGGAATCCCAGTACTGACCTGCATCTCTTGTATCTACAATGAAGTCACACATTTCAAACGTGCGTCCTTCGACTAAGCCACGTCCAGAAACCCTTGCTCTGCTCGCATCACCAATCTCAGATTGGACCACCATAATGGACACCGGACTGTTGGGGACATGGCTCCCATTCTTCATAATACTGACCAGGTGCTCTCCCACCTCCCGTGGAATGAATGAGATACCTGCCAGACAGAGGTTAGCAGCGAGACAAATTTGTAACTTCCCACTTTATCTTTTTGCCCCCCTCCCTCCACACACACTGTCAAATCACAATACAGAACTGGAAGATAGGTAAAGGGACCCCTGACCATTAGGTCCAGTCGTGGCCGACTCTGGGGTTGCGGCGCTCATCTCGCTTTATTGGCCGAGGGAGCCGGCGTACAGCTTCCGGGTCATGTGGCCAGCATGACTAAGCTGCTTCTGGCGAACCAGAGCAGAGCACGGAAACACCGTTTACCTTCCCGCCGGAGCGGTACCTATTTATCTACTTGCATTTTGATGTGCTTTCGAACTGCTAGGTTGGCAGAAGGAACCGAGCAGCGGGAGCTCACCCCGTCATGGGGATTTGAACCGCCGACCTTCTGATCGGCAAGTCCTAGGCTCTGTGGTTTAACCCACAGTGCCACCCGCGTCCCTGGAAGATAGCTGGCATTAAATATTATTTGTGGCATCAAAATCCCACTCTACCCACAAATTAAAAGTATTATTCGTTTTCAATTGTGGCGCAGGCTCACAAGCTTCCCCAAGACCACCCTGCCAGCACCACACAACCAATACAGCAGCCTCCCTAGAAGACGATTAAGACTTACCAATGTGGTTATTGGGTAGCCTTTTCAGAAGACAAGGTTCATCTCGGCCAGATGGGGCTTTAATACTGGCTGTCAAGAGGCTAAGATCAGTCTCATTAATGTCTAACAGGAAGTCAGCAGCAGAGCCCAGTTTAACTTGAGATTGCTTCCTATTGTCATCTTTAAGAAGGAAAATTTCCCATTAGGACTTTGGATTAAAACACCACTAGATATTAACATTACTGGATCTTAACATTCTGGGCAAACCATCCAAATGCCTTTCCACTTAAATTTACAGAGAAAGCATTGATGAGAATCAGAAGACATGTATGCTGCTTACAAATGCAAATTTATGCTCCACGAAACCAGGACTCTAGTGGACAGTAACTGGACAACACTTGACAGCTCAGAAGTTATTGCAGGGAACCTTTTGTTTCTGCAGTTCATACTAAATTACTGGGCAAAAGCCAGCTAAACACAACATGACTTCATCACATGGTTAAAAACAAGTTGTCAGTTCTCCGTTTGCAGTCTGTGTAGAGTATGAGTGTTAAAGGCAAGTCTTTTCTTTATGTACATTTATACTAAATGCAACGGATTGCAAACACAAAGCTTTTAGGTCATTCGTAGGTGTTTCAAGTGCTCCTCGTACCTGTGATTTTGGCAGTGAATGGGCTTCCTGGGATGTGTTTGTCATTGTATTTGACTAATATACTGTAGTTTCCTGGAAGAGTTGGCAAGTAAGTCACGGTGCAAGTGCCATCCTTGTTATCAATACAACTGATCTCTGCCTTGGAGGGACCTTCAATTGCTAGGTCCAAGCCACCTGTCACGTTGGAGAAAAAAGTGCCACAAGAATTCTCAAACTTACATTTTTCAAGACACTGTCTGAAATAAAAATCAGTGAACTTCAATTAAGAACCACGTTTCAGTTCCAGATGTGGGGGGCCCTGCTTAGACTGAGCATCATGGCTAGCCCTCTGAAGATCTCATGTGTCATATACAAGTTTCAAAAATGTTTTATGGGGAGTGAAAGCAAACAACTTTAAATTAAGGGAATTAAGTCTGTGTCAAACTGACTGTAATCAGCTCTGAATGTCAGCTGCAAACAAGCGGTTGGACTACAAGGGCAGAAAGACCCTGTGTCCCAAGTCTATGGCTCTATACAGAAACATCTACGTTTCTCCTAAAGGAGGGTTCAGTGTCCAGAATTGTATTTGGACTTGCAGGTACACATCCAAGCTCAGCCATAAAGCTCACTTCATGGCTTTGGGTAGCTCTCAGCCTAACCCATCATTAGGGTCACCATAATGTTAGATGGGACAGTTGTAACACATCATGTAATCTGCAAAATGCTTCAGAAGTACAATCTGTTAGTGATGCTATGTTGAACCATGCACTGGTACAGTGGTGCCTCGCAAGACGAAAAGAATCCATTCTGTGATTCTTTTCGTCTAGCGGTTTTTTCGTCTTGCGAAGCAAGCCCATTGACAGATTAGCGGATTAGCGCTATTAGCGGCTTTTAGCGGCTTATCTGCTGATCGGATCAGCTGATAAACGGCTTAGCGGCTTAGAAAAGGGGGGGGAGGAAAAAACCCCACAGGAACTCGCAAGGCATTGTCATCTTGCGAAGCAAGCCCATAGGAAATTCGTTTTGCGAAGCACCTCCAAAACGGAAAACTCTTTCGTCTAGCGAGTTTTCCGTCTTGCGAGGCATTCGTCTTGCGGGGCACCACTGTATATTTATGGATCCCTAAAGTTACTGGGGAAATGAAGAAAATGATGAATTATTTCTATTCAACCTCTATGAAGTCTGATTATAGCATCCGCCTCGGAATTTAAATTTTGGGGCATGCTTACATGGAAGTTAAAATATTCCACCAAAAATCAGACAGGATTCATGTCAAGTAAATTCTTCAGAGACTACGGAATAGACCACTTACCCTCACCAGCATCTTCTGTGACTATGGTAAAGGTTGCTGGCTTGTTTGCTACACCATAGACAAGGCCAGGTCCATAAGCAGTTACATTTCCACTGTTGGGATAGTTCACGTAGAACTGTAGAGGGCTCTCTGCAAAGGTTGAAAAACTATGCATAAACACACTTGAGATAGGATATTTAAATTATTTCAACATCTTTTTGTACATCTCTCCAAAGAGAACGAATATAAATTTGTGTGTTTACTCAGCAATTTAACACGTCTTAAGCTTGCACACACAGTGTTTATTTTCAGTCCCTCCCTATATTCCCTTCCGTATGACAGAGAATGCTACGTATTAAGACCCCTGCTATATAAGACCAAGATCTATCTACTCCAGCATCCATTGGCCACAGTGGCTAACCAGATGCTTATCTAGGAAATCCACAAGCAGGAGGACGTGGGGGCAATCGCTCTCTTGTGCTGCAGTTGTCCAGCCATTCATTCATATATGGAGGCATGATGCCTCTGATGCTGGAGAGCCTTGCAAGAAATTAAATGCAAGATCCACTGTCAATCATGAGCATTTAGGAAAGTTTTCAAGCCTTCTGCTCAGTTCCAGTAACTTTATCCTCCTCTGATTTCAGTGTTTCACTAGTTTCCATTTAGGTTTCACATTTATTCACTGCCCCAAAGTGTACTAGAGCACTCTAGAAAGCCTACTACTGCAAATAATGAACATATGCAGCACCCAGCCCTCCATCAAAGTCTCCCACAGGAATTTGCCTTACACCTCCCAGCTTATACATCCACACAGCAGGGACTCCAACCGTCCCGTGCGGTTGCTTTCTACCAGCAAGCAAAAAGCAGGTCCTCAGTCATGCCCATGTAAAGGATCCTATTCCTTACAAATTTATCAACTGCTTGCTGCCAGTGAAGTTTGAGTTTGCCAGAGGTTCACTAAGCCAGTCATCACGGAGCACATAAAAAAGCCAATGCTATTTTTTTATATAATAAAAAAAGTCCAGATTTATGCAGAGACTGTTCTTGTGGCTGGGACTTAACTGGCGCTTCTATTTCTAGCTCTGCCACAGGCTTCAAAGCTGAAATAGCTGAACGTGTCCCTGTCCCCAAAAGCTATGAGCCGGCTCCAGTTTGTCTGGATGTGCCCCAGTTCAAGGAACAAAAAGCCCCTTTTGACATGGGCAGAAACCTGCAATGCCGCTTCCAAGAGTAGATAGGGAGCTGTACACACAGGTAGCATGGAACAGGACATCCACCTCTTTCTGTTTTATTTATTTAGAAAGCTGCTTAGTCACAAAACTCTAAGTGATGTAATAGAAATTATTTGAGCAGCGGCACTACAGGTGTGGAAAGGCACCGAGTGTGACCCCCGAAGCACCAGCATGCCAAAGAGGAAAAATATCCATGCAGAATTCTTGGATGTATCAATACCAGTAAGCCAGAAGAATATGTATGCAAAAGCTGAACTACCAGGGATTTGTCCATTTTCCCAGATAAAATTAATTGAAAATTCTTGCCAAGTAGTAAACCTTAAGCTAGCTAATAGTGTTGGCTTAAGAGAGGAGGCGGGGGAGGGGGGGAGGCCAGATGGATTGTATTCAGATTTCATTTTTACAACTTCTCAATGAAGACGATGCATACGAGTCAGCCAGCAAAAGCGGCGCAGGCAGTCAAAACTGGCAGCGTAAGTACTTCACTAGGAAATTGGGCTGAGCTCTTTATAGCTTGATCCTTTCCACAGATTATAGTTTAAGCAAAGGAGGCCTAATATTTTACACATGCATTTCAAAACTTTTTCTCAATTCTAGTTGTAGTACCTCCTCACTAAAATAAGTTAATTATAAGTTCCAAGCTAACTGCAAAAGTAAGGCCACAAAACTCTGTCCACAAAAGCCAAATCTGTTTTAAGTCTGGCACAGGCTGTAAACCCACTAAGAATTCCTCCTGCCTTCACTCAGCTGCCATCGCCATACGAGGCATGCAATACAACCCTAGACCAAGGCAACTCATAGGACTGAAGTGTCCACAATTGAAGAAAAAGTGTGAATAAATGAAGCCCTCAACAACGGCAAATGCAGCAAATCAACAACAGCTGAGTTCTTATAACGTAGCGCTGATTTGAGATCAGCTGGCACTCACCTGGAATATGACTGCCCATGTATTTGATATGCATTTCATGCAATCCAACCTCAACAGGGGCATAGCTGACGGTTACAGTGCCATCCTTGTTATCAACAATATCTGCTGGTGCAGTCTTCCCCGAGGGCATGTGAACTTCCCCTGAAAACACAAGGCTCAAACTGAATTCAAACTGCAAAATACTTCAAAAAGCAAAGCCATGTGTTTTGATGTTTTCAAACTCAAATCCACACGGTATTGCCCCCCCCCCTTTCACTCATATAAACAGAGGAGGGGGGGTTATACAAAGGTGCAAAGGTTTCCCTGCATTTCTTTGAAAGCATTCCAAAAATTCTCCTGCATTAAGGTTTGGAGATCCATTTATTCTTCTTATAATGACCAGAGTATAACACGCTAATATTCTTTAACACAAGTCGTGTCCTTGAAGGTTGGCTTAGACAGACAAAATCCATAAAGCCATCAGGGCCTGGTGGCATCTACAACTCTCTCTAGAGACAACTCTCTCTAGAGTTTGCCATGGCCTGCCAAAGCTGACTGTTTTCAAGCTCAGAACCGCAATACCTCAAGGACAGCCTTTCCCCATATGAACCTACCCGGACCTTGCAATCATGATCAAAGGCCCTCCTCTGTGTGTCTCCTCCATAAGAGATCTGGAGAACATGAGAAAGGTCTTTTCTGCAGTGGCTTCCCACTTGGTGGAATGCTCTCCCCAGGGAGGTTCGCCTGGTACCTTCATTGTAACACCTTTAGGCACCAGGCAAAAATGTTCCTCTTCAACCAGACCTTTGGCAAATTAAACAATCTATGGCCTTTTTAACAGTGTAGGGGTGGGATATTATTTTCAGGCGCTTTGGTTTTAGCATTTTGTGCAAGGCTTTTTCTTGTTTTTGTTGTGAACAGCCCTGAGATCTATGGATGAAGATTCAATAAATAACAATAATGATAATTGTTATGTTATGTATTTTTGGGTTTTTATATTGTGAACCGCTCCATGATCCTTGGATGAAGGGCAATATAGAAATTCAATAAATAATAATAATAAGAAATAATAATCGAAGGCCCCAATGAAGAGCTGGATGATGCTTAAGAGCAGATTAAATAGACTTGCGCAGCGGGGAACAAGGACAGGACAATCACGGCTACTCTAGGAGAGTTTCATTTTTATCTCCTCCCAGCTCTGCTAAGGCCAAACAATAGCGCAATCTTTTTGAAGGATTATATTGCAGGGTGAAATCTATGCTTCTATTACAATGTGTTACAAAGCTAAACTACTGAGCCATGCAAGGGGCACCCAAAAGACAGGTGGGGGCAAGGCATTTTCCTTGACATTAACTAAGGGATGGAGACTCTGTGGCTCTCCAGATGTTGCCTCTAACCCACATCAGCCCCAACCAGCAGTCAGGGACTGTGGGAGTTAAGAGCCCAACATCTGGCGGGCCACAGGGTCCTCATCACTGCTTTAAAGAGAGTCATCAACTGTGTGCTGAAAGCTTGTTTACCAGTTATTTCTCCTTTTCTTACTGCGAAAGGAATGACCATATCAAAGGGCTTAAACCCAAGACCGTTCATGTCACCATCAGGAACGTAAGCTTCTTCTGTGACCTATTGTGGAGAAAAAGTTATTGTCATTTTAGGAGTTCTAGCACAAAACAGTTTGCTTAGCTATTTTTGGTCAGTCCAGACAGTTGCATCCAGAATGAAGACACCAATCAACTGCCGACTGTTGACCACCACACAAAGCTTTGCTCCCATTCATTGTTTAATGCGAAAAACATTCAGAAGAGAGTTTTAAAAACATACAAAATGGAAGAGTAAAAGATGCAAGGATAGCTCCGTCCAAAGGAACACTGAAGCTGGCTATGGTCTGGAAGAAAGTTGTGGTTTTTTTAGAGCAGAAGAGAAACCAAAAACATAAAGCCAGAGCAACATGGTCAGTGACAATACTTTAGGAAGAAGCCGTTCACCATCTGAAGTCAAGAAGAAAATAGCTCCCTAAGGACAAAGTACCACAGATGCACCGTTTAAAATGATTATGATGTTAAGAGTTGTTAAATATATATATATATATGAAGGAAGGTTCTGAATCAAACCCAAGTTGCCCCAAAGTAGCTTTTTGATCACCAGTAAGATATGACAAGAAAGCAAGCTTAAACAGACCCAAGAGGCAGGATGTCAACTCTTGCATGGAACACGGAAGACAGTGTAAAAAAACAAAACTAGGTACCCAGGGATGGAATCCAGGGGGACATGCTGCATTTAGTGGCTCCTGAGACAACACTGCAACTTCATCTGCATCTGTAGCCTAGTTAGTGGCAAAAGGCAAGGTATAGTTTTAAAAACCCTCTTCATTCATAGAGCTTATAAAAAACATCGCAACTTAAGAGGTACATATGAAAGCAGCTACACCAGAAGCAGAATGCAAGGGTTCCACGGCACTTCCAAGCTAGCCACCTTCCCTCTCTTCCACATGAAACGAGAATGTGCCCCAAAGCCCTTTGGGACGGAACTTCATTCTTGCGCAAGCACTCTGTGTTGGGCTGACTTCTCGCTCACATTTCCCAACTAGCTGGGACCACAATGGCGAAGAGCCCTGAACAAGGGGGAAAGTGGTACAACAGCACATCTGAACAGAAGAATGGCATCCGACACTAGGGTTTTGTGAGGTAGTATTTCTCATAGCCGAAAGAAACACTGCTTTGTCCACAAGAACCACATAGGCAAAACACTCAGCTCACGCCAAATGCTAATTTAGGCTGCAATCCTAGCGCCACTTACCTGTGAGTTTGTCCTACTGAACTCAACAGAACTTTCTTCTCATTACTCTTGATAAGGTTTGGACTAACAGGCTGCAAACGACTGTGTGTCAAACTTCATTATTAAAGCTAACGTGCTCACTACTTATCAGTCTACTCTTAAGTTCACGCAAAGGGTTTCAAAACCAAAAGCCAGGCATCTTACCATGACAGTGAAGGGGCTGTTTGGAATGTCCACTCCACCGAAGCGGACATGAATTACATAGGTTCCTGGTTTAGCAGCTGTATAATAGATGTCGTATGTTCCATCCTCGTTTTCAATGACCTCTGCTTCGACTTCTGTACCCTCTGGTGTCAGGACAGTGCACGTCACTTTGCCCTTGCCTGCAGATTTAGCATCAACCACAAAGCCAACTTCCTCTCCTGACTTCACTGTGTCTGCAATGCCAGGACCTACGAGATAAATGGTATGGTGAGCATCAGAGCAGATTCTCATATCTTGTGCCAAGAAAGTCCTGTGCAGTTTCCTTTTGGACACCTGCATTATGAAACACACAGCAAGTTAATCCAAACTTCTGCAGACAAGCAAGCCTAAACCAGGCTTTTGTCACGAAACCTTTGCAAACCAGCCCAGCTGTTGCGCAAGGCTCCCCTGGGTGCGTGTGGAGGTGGATGAAGTGGGGAAGAGATTCATTTGCACCTTCAGATCCATTTCTCCTTTATCTGGCACTCGTAACACATCAAAAGCATTTTTCACACAAGACAGCAATGTTTTACAGGTGAGAATTTTTATCAGGGTACCACAGCATACTTTGATAAGGAGAGGTCTGTACGTTTGTGAACACTAAAGTAGTTTGGCTTAACTTTAAAGGAGCCCTGCATGATTTGCCATCTGCATGAGCAACACAAAGCTTTATTCATGCAGAAAGCAAGATCCTTGTGTCAGCTTTCAAATGACAGGTTGCTGGTTGTAAGGTGGGGAGTGTGAAAAGAAGTAGGTGGTTATCAGAGCAGAGACAGCTGCTCTTTCCCTTAAACCCACTGTGCCCCCTTAATGCCTTTAAACAACCAGAAGATGTCACGACATACACCCTACCAGAAATGAACCACTGTGGATCAAGGCAACAGTGCAGTCACTCCTTTGGTGCAAACATGGTCTTTCCCTGCAGTCAACCCTAGGCTCTAGCATTGGAGCTTTGCTTCAGGCTGTAATTGATGCTTTCCTAAGAGACTGGCATGCTTACCAACACTTCCACATTCTTTGTGCTTGAAAGATGCCTATTGGGGGCCCACGGTTGGCATCTGGCCACAGGCTCCACTTTGAACTAATTCTGCAGCAGACTTTTGGGCTCAACTTATTCTTGCATCAAGCTGCAATCACCAAGGGGAATCACTGTGCATGGTGAAGGGGTACACAGCTCAGTGGTAGAGCATCTGCTTTGCATGCAGAAGGGCTCGAGTTCAATCCCTGGCATCTCCAGGTAAGGCTGAGAAGGCCCTTTACATGAAACCACTGCCAGTCAATTTAAGGCAAAACTAAGCCAGATGAACCAAAAGTCAGACCTAGTGCAAGGCATTTTGTTTGTTTAAAGGCTGTACATCAAAATGCTATCTTGGCACAAATGCAGATTTTAAAAGTTACTGTTTAAGTATGTGTGCTGACCATATAGGGCAGGTAGCCCATTTCACTTCAATCTATCTGTGCATAGGCTTTTAGGAGAGCAGTTTGCATAGCTTGCCTGACTCTTATAAAACACTTGCTTACAGTGAGAGAACAGAACGAATTTACCTGTTGCCTGACACTTGCTAGCATCTCCTGCTGGCGACACACGGATTCGGTATGGAGAAAGGGGGATATCGTCCCCACCGTATTTAATGCCAACTGAGTAGCGACCAGTCTTGTCAGGGAGGTAAGTCACTGCATAAGTGCCATCTTGGTTGTCTTGGACATCAACCCTCTTTGGTTTGCCTTCTTGGTCCTGAATGCCGGAAGCGAAGCCACAATCAGCAAGAAAGCCTCAATCACAAAGAAGACGCAGAGCGTAAGCTCTAAAAACAGCAGACGTTCAGGTTTACATCTACCCTGAACTTGACAGTTTCTATAACATGCTGTTTTTTATTTTCAAGGGGACCTGGTATTTAAGCAATCAAAGGGCAGTTTGAGGTTGACATGGAAGTTCAAACAAATGTGATTTGTTGCTGCCTGTAAAAGCCAATCTTGTGACAAGAAAAAATCCTTAGGACAAGATTTGGCAGTAAATATCCACATTGCCTGGATCCTGCAAGAAATATCACAGGCTTTGGATGAGCAATGTACAATTGGCTTTCTTCTGTGGGTAATGCAAACACTTTCCATGTTACACTGGAAGCAGTCATTTTTGTTAACCTGTTTCTGCTTCATTAAGAATGATCTAGTTTTATACTGAAACAGGAGTCTAATGCAAGACTATTGCATATCATAATGTCACCAGACAGCTTTTAGGTGTTGTATCTGTGCAGTTTTTGACTAATAGCTGCAAGTCAAAGGTCCTCTTTGACTAATAGCTGCAAGCTCTACTCTTCCACTATATTTTTATAACAAGTTTTCATAGCACTGCTTATTAGACAGGGGAGTGGGACACCATGCATTATTCTGGCTAATACATACTTGTTTGCTTTAATGGACTGTGGGGGTTAACTAGCATCCCTCGAAACCAAGGTTTGTCTTTGCAAATGCTCATGACAAAGCTGCCTTGAAACAGAGCCCAGAACAGCTATGATTACCTCTGAAGTATGTACTGGCCCTTCCACAAAACCTTGTCTATGTTCATTCATGGTGAAAACTGCAGACTGGCCTAGTTTATGGGGATCTGAAAAGGCTAGGAATAGTTCACACCAAAAAGCACTGTACTATGTCCAGGACATCCTCTATTAGGAGTATTGCCTAGAAATACTCAGTACACAGTAGCCTTGCTAAATTTGGGTGATATATAAAGAGAGCAAAGTTTGCCCACTGATACTTTTAAAGGAAAGCTTTAAGGGCACTGCTGAATGGAGGCCTGCCCTGTTGAACCCCCAGTGATGCTCAGCAGTGCATCAGAAGGAAACATTCTAGTTCTCCTACTCAAAATACCAGGGGTCTTTGAGTTCAGCGTGTGAAGATTCAGCTCCTGTGTTAAATGGTCAACAGTAGGAAGAAATTGTATCTTACAGTCACATGCACTGAGAGAAGTCCTTGGCCTGCATCTCTAGCATCAACAGCAAACTCGGTGGGCATGCTGGCAGGAACCCCATGGGAGCTTAGCCCTGGCCCACTCGCCGTCACTTTACTGGCATCGTATGTTGGAAGCACCTTAACTTTGAATGGGCTGTTGAAAGAACAGAGCGACATATTTCAGCAATGAAGATCATGTAAGCAGATGCCTCACCGGCATGAAGAAAGTATTTCTGAAGGTTAAACAAAGGTACGAGATTACTGTCGAAGGCCAGACACTGGATTAGTCACTGAACCTTTTTGATGTAGGAGTTAGGGAACCACTCATTACTATACGTACAAACCTACTAGACATTTGGGGAAGAGAGTGGGACAGACATACCTGTTTACGCAGGCATTCCCTAGAGATCTTTTGACCCCTGTTTTTAATTGCTGTGTTGTTTCGTTGTGCCTTTCAGTGACGGGCACTTGCATTTTAATGCTTGTGTAACTCGTTTTGGTGGTTTGTAAATCTTCTCGGAAGCCTATTTTGGCATTCAAGCAATAATAGCAGCACATAAATAAACAAGCTGGTCCTTGGCAGAAGCAAACACTGAGCTAGTTACAGAATGTTTGCTAGATTCTACAGTTCAAGGAAATGCACAGCACTTTGTAGCCTCTTCCCCCTCTCTGACAACCACCAGGAGGAACCAAGTCCTTGCTGTAGAAGCATTTCTTTGAAGCCTCTTTACCAAAACTAAGTGCAAAGACTAAGCTCATGAACAACAATGCAACCCACCTCAAATTTGGAGGCCAGCCAACAGCACTGCAGTTTGCACAATAAGCTTTGTTTCCTGCACCCCACTCTTACCTGCGAGGGATCTCTTCATCTGCATATTTTACTGCAACCGTGTAGGGACCTTCTTTCGTAGGTGTGTAGGCTACTGTATGGGTGCCATCACCATTGTCAACTATATTTACGGGTTCTGCCAAGCCTAAATAGTAAAAAGACCACATTTCAATTCCTTCTCATCAAAGGCCTCAATGACACACAAGCAATTTTTGCCGCTTTGAGCACCGACACACGCACACAATGCTGATTTAAAGCTTTGCAAGAAATCTGCAGAGACATCTGCTTTGTGGTCTGTTCAGATAAGCCAATTTATTCCTATCATTCCCAGTCTGTGACCTCATCAATTAGAGAGAGGTGAAATCACTAGCAGTTCCTTGGCTGGCTCAACTCCAATGGCTGTAAGCTAAGAAACCCCCATCAAATAGGGGTTGGAGTGATTTATTGTTTCAAAATTATACAGCTGGTTAGGTCAGTTATCGGGCACATTTAAATATAAGCTTCCAGAAAAAGGAAGACTTTTTTTATTTAAACACTACTACTGATTAGGCTCAACATCCAATTCAGTACTGCGTGTTAGTCTGGAATAGTTAGTAACTTTCGTTATAACCCAGGGGTGGAGGAGAGATTTATTTGGTCTGCATCGATGAGCAAACCAAATCAATTTGCACCTCCCAGGTTAATACAAAGATCAGAACAGCTCTCCAAATTTTGCAGCAAAACACTTCTCAAAAACAGCAAAATGTGTAAAAAATTAAGCTGCATATTTTAGCATTTAAAAGGTTGAGAAACTGATAAGATATGCATTTTAAAGTATTTATTATGACAATATGTATTTGAATACAAATGCTCGTGCTTTTTATATAAAAAAATGCAGATTAATGTAGAAATGGGATCAAACTGACATATGAATAAACATATGAAAACTGGCGCAGAATGGAAAAAAAATACCCTGCCTTCTTTAGGCTCTACGCCTCAGTATGACATTGACAAGTTGAGCGCAGTCAACAAAATTTGGTGCTGTCAAACAAGTGTTATGATCGGCTAGTTCAAGGTAAGAAGAGCTCCAAGGACCTATTCCCAGAAAATCAAGATATGTGGATTTGCACATGCAGCTATTTCACAAGATTAGTTGCAAACGTGATTAGAACTGCCTGCAGTTACAATTTAGATCAAGGACCAAAGTAAGTGTGCATATAAATCAAACAAGGAATTGTTTAGTAAAAAGGATAACTCAGTGGAGAATTAATAGTACAGCAGCAGTTAAGCACAGAAGTTCAATTAAGCTCATTCACAGCAGCACTTTATACAGTTTAGAGGATTTGCTGGAGGCACAGGTAATTAGTTAGTAAAAGTTCAAACCTGTCTCATTAGATTCACCCTGTGGGTCACCTTTAAAGAACTCTGAAATTGCTTTCAGCGGACTGCGCCATGACTGGGTATCCGGCTCATCAGCTAGAATTAAAAAGCTATTAACTTAGTAATACAAAATCAGAGCTCTGTCAGTTGTCCCTTGAGACATGTTTGCCTTAAAACCAATTACACAAAAGGTGGTTATTCATGCAACGGCTACGTTAGACCAAGTGCATCCCGTTCAGCATAGGTTCACGGTGTGCAATGTACATGCAATTTAATTCCAAATGTCATTGCCTCCCCTGGCCCTTGGGCTGAGTTTCACAACTTCAGCGAAGAAAGACTTCTTAAGATGAAGCTGAATTAGATCTGCCAACAGCTGAAATGTACTTGCTCCAAGAAGTATTTTACATACTCAAGTATTCTTGCATAAGTCTGCAGTACTCAGAACACATTAAATAAAAGCCTGTTAGGTCTTCAGTAACTGGAAGAATGAGGTAAGAGAGGGGACCCAACTACAATTTGGGGGCAGGGGCTTCATTCATCTGACGTTCAATGCATTCGCATTCTATATCTGGCAATGTTAGATAGTTGACACGCAAGAGTGCTTAGCATCTAGTAACATCAGAATTGCTTTGGGCTTCTTCCACTAGCCCTCATCCCACCAGGCTGTTCCTTCTTCCAACCCTTGTTTCCTAGCTACCCCGTCACAGCGCTTTCCTCAGGCCTTCACCTCTGTCCCCTTTCCTCCCTCAGTCTTTCTCCATGCTCTTATCAAGGATCAGGGCACTTCACAGAGAAGGCAGCCAGACACTTACGTCTCACAGGAGTGGATAGGACCAAGGGCAGCTCAATGAACTCGTTGCCAAAGAGATAACCACCTTAACATTTTCTAGTACATTCACAAATACAGAGTAAGCGGTGGTGTATCTTTAACAGGTTATAAGCGGCCCTTCAAGGTAGTAAAGCAGGTACCTTTACCTTTACCTTTTAAGCGGCCCTTCAAAGTAGCCAAGAAGTGTTTCAAAACACAGATCCCCCCCCATTCAGCTGTCACATGATCCTAGGCCATTTCTCACCACCCTAAGAGTATACAGTACTATTTTTACCTGAGCTACCTTGATTTTTTTAAAAAAACAACCTAACATTAATATATTTGGATCAGCATGTACCATTTGCTTTTATTATTTAAATTTATATTCTCATAGCGGCTCACAACAGAACAAAAAATGCAAATCAATACATCAAATATTAATACTCCTGTCTGCCGCTTTCTATGCAAGATTTGATTACAATGACTTGTTAGCGGGATTGTCGGTTGAAAAGCATATTGTCTTAGCGCAAGAAGTTCATTCAATGACCAGATATGCTCCACTCTAAGTTTCAAGTACAGTCGTACCTTGGTTGTCAAATGCCCTGGAACTCGTACGTTTTGGCTCCTGAACACCGCAAACCCAGAAGTGATTGTTCCGGTTTGCAAACGTTCTTTTGGAACCCGAACATCTGATGGGGCTTCCGCGGTTTCTGATTGGCTGCAGGAGCTTCCTGCAGTCAATCAGAAGCTGCAATCTGGTTTTCGAACATTTTGGAAGGCGAACAGACTTCTGGAATGGATTCCATTCAGCTTCCAAGGTACAACTGTACTCAAACTGCTGTCCTCCCATGTCTGTTTAAACACTAGACTTGCCTTGAAGACTCCCAACTGAGTTATAAAGGAGCACCTTGATTACTGAAGCTCCCAACTTTCAGAAGCACTACAGAGTAATAGCTATATCAGCAGTACCCAAAACTTTGTACTTCAGAACTGTACACGACGCTACTTTTTCTTAGTACTTCCAACTCAACTCCTACCAGTTACCATTCAAGTGCTTCCAAGTGATGACTTCTGCTAATCATACAACTCATTTAAAAGAAGTATCAAGCGATTGCAGTGGAACACGTTACCTCTGGGTGCTGTTACTGTAACCTCAAGTGGTGCTACCCCAGCTTTACTGGTATCTACAGTAAACGACTGGGGAATTCCGGCACGGACTGCTGTTCCCAGGCCTGGTCCAGAGACTTTCACCTTGTAGGGGTCAACGACATCTTTTACAGGAACCTTAAATGGACTGCCTGCCAATGAAGCAAGTGCTAGCTCAGTACAAAGGGGAATGTAGCAACTTGTGAAAAGGTGCGTCAACAGCCACCCCTAAGCAGCCCAGCTCCTCTCACACTGCTCCCTTGGTCCCCTACTGATGACTATCCTGATAAAAAGGGCAACTTAAATCAGATTTATACTGGCTATTTAGATGGACAAGGATTAAATTTTAATTGAAATGGGACTGTATGCAATGTGAACTTGATGCTCTAATGAGGTGAGAAAAATATGTTTTGGGGCACTGAAAGTTGGTTCTAGCACCCACCACAAAATCTTTAGATACATTTGGGGTAGAGCAGTGGCTCAGTGGCAGAGCATCAGCTTCGCATGCAAGAAATCCCAGATTCTCAATCTCTGGGCAATCCAGGTAGGGCTGAGAGATACCCCCAAACTCAAAACCTGGGGAGCTGCTGCCAGTTAGTGCAGACAACACTGAGCTAGGTGGACTCTGTGTAAGA
The DNA here is from genome assembly GCF_965112155.1 of Podarcis liolepis. Classification (NCBI taxonomy): domain Eukaryota; kingdom Metazoa; phylum Chordata; class Lepidosauria; order Squamata; family Lacertidae; genus Podarcis; species Podarcis liolepis. The sequence continues at coordinate 83,342,202 of NC_139555.1, read as the reverse complement.
CAAATTCTTATGTAGCGATTAAATAGCAGCAAAATATACTACTATTGTGTTATAGGTCAATATGGCTATTTGCTTTGTATTCCCAAAAATCTAAAGGCTCTGCTATGAAACGCTGATTCACACTGGGAATGTTCTTGCAAAAGCATGATGTGTTGACTTTTTCAAATGCAACGCACATTATTTATTATACATTACAACATCCTTTAAAAAAAGAAGTGTTCTCCAATATGAAAGTCAGTTCACAGGCTTTTACTTTGAATCCAACCTCAGGATGCAAGCCGTCTTACCAGGGATGTGTTCGCCCCCATAAGTTATGTTGACATCATAGTCTCCTGGAACATAAGGAATATATTCTGCACTGCAGCTGCCATCCTTGTTATCTTTACAACTTATTTTGGATTCTGAGGGTCCTTCAACAGTTATTCCAAGGCCGCCAATTCCAGCCCCTCTGCAAGCATTTAAGAAAAGGGGGGGAACAGTTAACATCTTTCTATTACAGCATTTTAAAGTCAAGAGCCCACTTTGCTTTGCATGACTGCAACTAATTGTTCTCTGCTGCATTCTCTCAGAATGACAGTAGCCTACTAGACAGTTGAGAAGAATAAGAACCTGTAATGCAGGTAGGTCTACATGTTGATTGATTAATGGTTTCTTCAGTTTAAAGTCCAATTTAGCCTGGGGAATTCTGAAGTCATTGGTGAGGACATTACTTGGCAGGCGTGTGAATCACACAGTCTGGGGAAAGTCATCAAGAATCAAAGCAGCGAGTTGAAGGTGTGTGGGCGGGTTTGTAAGTAAGATGACAATGTTTAAGCCTGTGGTAATGTCAAGATCTCTAAGTTGCTTCTTGCTATTTGTACCTAGCCCATGGCATGTCCCTGTCAATCAGCTGCTTTCGGAGGAGAGGCAAGGACACCCGGATTCTACTTCATGCACCTACAGTCAGATCTTCCAATATTTTATAAATATGCAGCTTACTCTGCCCACATTAATGTATCAGAATACAGTCCATCATACTTACCGAGTGACAACAGTGAATGGGTTTGGTTTATTTGTGAAGGCTTCTTGTAGCCCAGCTCCTTGGGCCACCACCCGAGAAGGATGGCATCCTTCTGTAACATCAATCCTGAAAGGGCTGTTTGGTACAGGAACATCATCATAGGTTACTTCAACAGTGTGAGGACCTGCAAGCAGAAGATGGAACGTTTACTGGGGAAGTCTCTGAAGCATTGCAAAAGTTACATCACAGGTGTTTGGCAATTAGTCTCCACCTTATTTGAATTAACTATTTTCAGAATGCAAGAGAGTTTACTCTAGATCGGCATCCCAAACTCGGCCCTCTAGATGTTTTGAGACTACAGTTCCCATCATCCCTGACCACTGGTTGTGTTACCTAGGGATGATGGGAGTTGTAGTCCCAAAACAGCTAGAGGGCCGAGTTTGGGGGTGCCTGCTCTAGAACATGTAGTGCCTTCCCCATGTTGTTCAACTACAACTTCTAGGGGTTGGTGAGGTGGGCCCCCGCCAGGGGTGCAGGCAATGGGGTGTGTGTGAAAAATTGGCTAAAAATATGTCCATAAGTATAAATATTGATTATTGCCTCATAAGAAATGGTTTCAAATTTATGGTGAATTAAATGGGTGGAAGGTGGTGGGTTGGTGGAGAGGCAGAAAGAAGCGCTAATTTGTCCATGGCTAGGGGGCACAATATGGGTGGTTCTGCCAGGGGCGCAAGATCACCTAGCTATGGCTCTGCCAGCTAGCATTGCCTATGGTCAGGGAAGATGGGAGTTTTAGTCTAGCAGCATCTGGAGGTCATCAAGTTGGCTACCCTTGTCCTGGAACAAGCCTGCCTTTCGACGTGTGTTAAAATATAGAATGGTGCCGCTTAGTACAATCTATTTCCTCCCTTATTCTTCCAAAGTCAGTAGCAACTAGCAGACTTTACCTCTTTCATAGGGCGTGAACTCTACAGCATATGTCCCATCGGCATTGTCTTTGATGAGGCAGTCTGTGGAAGCTCCAGAAGGATTTGCAATCTGAGCTTTGATATGGTCTCCGCCAGTCTTGGTCAAGGGTCTAGCATCTACGGTGAAATCGGTGGTTGCTTCACGGAAAACATCTATGAAATAAAGGTGGGAAACAGCTTTGTTTTGGGCAGAACCATGTCCAAGAATTCCATGCTTCTGCATGGAAATAGGTTCAGCCACTCTGAGACAGCAATGGTACTCAAGAGACCCAAATGATATCGAGCAAGAATGATCCCAACCAAGCAGTTTCCCGCAAACCTGCTCACCTAAGCCATATTTTGCCAGGGTGCTTTCCTACAGTCTCATGAGTCACTATCAACCCACAGAAATGAGGAAGTGAGCCATGTGATTTGGTAGCGGGAAGGGTGCTTTCCTGGAAAGCACTGTGAACTGCCAGGGGCACATCTAAGCATGTACTGGGATATGCAGGTTAAGAGTCATGCGAGTGACAACAAAAGTACAGTGGTACCTCTGGTTACGAACTTAGTTCGTTCCGGAGGTCCGTTCTTAACCTGAGGTACCACTTTAGCTAATGGGGACTCCTGCTGCCACCGTGCCGCCAGCGCGCAATTTCTGTTCTCATCCTGGGGCAAAGTTCTTAACCCGAGGTACTACTTCCGGGTTAGCAGAGTCTGCACCCCGATGTGTTTATAACCCGAGGTACCACTGTATAGTGTGTGCATGCACACAAAAGCTTATACCAAGAACAAACTTCGTTGGTCTCTAAGGTGCCACTGGACAATTTTTTTATACAGATCAAGGAAAGTAGTAGTACCACCCTAGTCTGCCTTAGACAGATCACACTTGGAATTTTGTGTGCAATTCTGGGCACCACAATTTAAGAAGGATGTTGACAAGCTGGAACATGTGCAGAGGAGGGCAACCAAGATGATCAAGGGTATGGAAACTAAGACTTATGAGGAGCGCTTGAAGGAGCTGAGTATGTTTAGAGGAGATATGATAGCCATCTTCAAATATCTTAAGGGCCGTCACATGGAGGAGGGAGCATGCTTGTTTTCTCCTGCTCTGGAGGGTAGGACTCAAATCAATGGCTTCAAGTTACAAGAAAGGAGATTCCGACTAAACATTCAGAAAAACTTTCTTACAGTAAAAGCTGTTCGGCAGTGGAACAGTCTCCCATGAGAGGTGGTGGACTCTCTGTCCTTGGAGGTTTTTAAACAGAGGTTGGAGGGTCATCTGTCATGGATGCTCTAACTGAGATTTCGGCATTGCAGGGGGTTGGACTAGATGACTCTTGGGTACCTTCCAACTAGATTCTACAAGTGCTACAAACCTAAAGAGAAACTAAGGAAGGCATACCTTTTCCTTCAATTCCTGGCCCAAACACTTTGACTTGACTTGTGTCCACAGCCGGATCAACTTTGACCCGTGCAGGGAAGTTTGGCACTGGTTCTCCGCCGTACTTCATCTTGAGTGTGTACATCCCGGCAGAAAGGGGGACGTATGTAACTGCGTAGGTTCCATCCTTGTTATCCTGAACCTCGACATCTGCCTTGGAGCCAGAATCAGACACAGCTTCCATATCCAGAGTCCCAGGCCCAGCTTCTGAGCAGTCTACGTGTAGCAAGCCCGCTTCCCCCACTTTGCCACGTTCAAGCCCAGGGCCTGTGGCGACTACTTTAGAAGCGTCAAACGGCATTTCAACATCTGCTCTGAAAGGTGAGCCAGGAATATGGACATCTTCAAAGAGGATGTTCACAAGGTATTCGCCAGGTTTCGTAGGCAGGTAAGAGACTGAGCAAGTGCCATCCCCATTATCGGAACATTCTATCTTGGCTTCGCATGGGCCTTCGACTGTCAACCCCAGACCACCAGTTCCAGCTCCTTTGGTGTCTATTGTGAATTCAGCAGGCTTTCCAACAAGGCCTCCTTGAAGACCTGGACCATAGGCTCTCACCTGGGAAGGACAGGAAAGTGCTGAATTAAGTAATTAACTAGGAAGGGATCGGAGCCAGTTCTAGAGTTCTCTTATGTTAGTGGTCTGCAGTCACTAAATAAATGTATAAGAACCAAACAGTATTTCTACTGCTCAAAGGTACTGTTATCATCACTATCACAAGTTATCGTTATCACAAGTCAGCAAGATTTCAAGCTCAACATTTTTTTCTTCGATTTTGAAAACGTAGCGACATTGCACAACAGTTGGCCTAATTAGCATATTGCCGCCAACTTGATTCTCATTAATCTAATCTGTTTTGAAAGCAAGAGAGTTGACCCAATCAGCACAAAGGAAAACAAGAGCTAAAACGGTCCCATGTGATTTATCATTAACTTCTTCAGAAATTGCCAACATTTCTTCAACAGGAACTATGAAAGAAATAGGCCTTTTAATCCTGCCAGCTATTACAAGGCTCAACATGCATTAAAATAACGTAGAAGCTTAGATCATTACCAAAACGCCTGACATTAATGCGTAATCACAGATGATCCAAAATAATTCTGAGTAAATTGTAATGTCTTATATCAACTCATTGCACAATCTAACAAATTTACCAATTTGTAATATATGAGAACGCCAAGAGAGAAAACAATTAAGATCCATGGCTATTACTATACCTCTTTTGGAACATTTCTAAGTCCATAATGAATTTGAGGGAAATTGAATGGTGGGGGATAAATATCAATAGACTATTTGAATGAGTAATGAATGGGGATAACATAAGGGCAATTCGATTTGAAGGAGGATCTGCTAGGAAACTGGGTCAAATTAACTGAAAAGGAAGTGCTCTGGGGTGATCTGAGAGGGTGCAAATTAAATAATTTGGGTGGTTAATAAGTTTAAGTTTCTGTGAAATTTGAATTTAAACTCATGTAAGGTTATCAAATGCACATCTATGTGGGCCCATGCCCCAAATTTGCGTCTAAGGGCTTCTGCTAAAAGATAACACTTGTCACACTTTTCAACAGTGTAATGCACATACATCACAACTTGCCAAGCAATGGAAGCATCCAAATCTCACCCACCCATGGAGCAAGGGTTAGCAACAGCTTACCTTGGAAGGATCTGGTGGCAGAGTGGCTTCCACAGCGTAAGGGCTTCCTGGGACTGGATTCCCATCATAATTTACATCAACTAGATAAAGGCCCTCCTCCCGTGGGATATACTTTGCAGTGCTGCACTCTTTGCCTACTACAGGCTCCACAAGACATGGCACGGCTTGCTTGCTGGGGCTGAAGATGTTCACATCGAGTTTGCCCTGTCCACCAGCGCCTTTCGAATCAATTAGAAATTCCTGATCCTTCCCTACTTCGACTCCTTCAGAAAGGAAAGGAGACACAGTTATGGCATGTTCTCTTTCTCTACACTGACCATAGGTCATATTCAGAACAAAATTCATACCGGCTATCAATACAACGACATAGGGAGACTGTACATTCCAAAATATGTAGAGTTACTATTTCATTTTACAAGCCAACCCCAGAGTTAATGCTCAAACTCAGTAGAACAGAGAATTGCCCCTGCAGCTCACTGGAACACATTCATTTTGAAACACATTCAGGATTTTGCTCTGTGCCAATATTGCCATGAAAGGTGTGGTTTTTGGGGGAACAGAGAGCAATAGGTGTTTAAAACAGTCACATAATGCAACATACAGGGTGAGAACTTTTTTTAAAGATACTCTTTTTTTATATAGGCCATTTTCACATCGCCTCACCATAATATTATTGTGCCATGTGAAGTCTAGAATGGAGAAGGTAGTTTAATGTTTGGTTAACCTAAGGTCCAGTGCTCACTGATGCAAAACTCTTTATTGTAGCTCAATGTATTTCATAGTAGAACACTCCCTTCAGGAGCCTGCAGGTCTTTCAAGTTCTTAAAATTCAAACGCACCTTCTTTAAAAGCCAATCAACTCAAATAATGGCTTGGAAAAGTGGTAGAGCAGGCATAGGCAAACTCGGCCCTCCAGATGTTTTGAGACTACAACTCCCATCATCCCTAGCTAACAGGACCAGTGGTCAGGGATGGTGGGAGTTGTAGTCCCAAAACATCTGGAGGGCCGAGTTTGCCTATGCCTGTAGTAGAGCAAAACGTATCATCTCCACATCTATGTTCCAGGAAGTCATCAAATGGGATCTGGAATGCTACATGATCACCAACCTAAAATTCTGCATGACCCTCGGTGTATCCATTTTAAAAAATAAAGCATGCTTTGGATCCAATCCATGAGCAGCCCTCTGTTCATGGAATGCTGTTTCCTATTGTCCTGCCTCTCCACTTTACTCCTGGAACCCCAATTCCAAGGAAACACTGCAGGATGTAGCATAGGGAGACTGCAGATGGGGAGTAGATGAAAATGGGAACTACCTTCCAAACAATTCTCACGTGTATCCAACCAACTTTTTAGCAAGAGCAAACATCATACGGGAAGGTTTGGTGAAGGGTTTAGAACCAGAAGGATTCCTGCTTCCCCATGGTTAATGGGCAGAACTCAGGAAATCTTCAACGCCTTCCTTTTTTTCCCCTTACCCCACATTTTGGGTATTGAACGGGACTTATCCAAGGAAAGTCCTAGGTCAATGCTGACCTTTAAGCTCGCAACTTCTTTTATTGCCAATACAGGCAGAACTCTCGCTTCAAGTACTTGCCTTAAATGGGCTGCTCTTTCCAAAGCAGAGAATGGCCAAATTTCAGTTTAACAGCGAGAACATATACATACACCCTTCTCCACCCAAAATTCTCAGGTTTGAACAAACTCAGAAGTTCTACACAACACACAAAACAGTGATATCTGTCAATTCAGGTGTCTACTGGCATCTTGACCTCCAGTCCAGATAAGTTTATTCTGTACATGAGTTTTTTTTTTAAAAAAAAGCTCACGTTACTTAAGTTACTTACTGTTTTCCAGGCCATTAACTTTAATTTTGCTTAGGTCAAGTGGAGCGGCAACACCTACAGTGAAAGGACTCCTGGGGATGGGATCACCACCATAGCTCACTTGAACATTCATGCTTCCCTAGAGAGATTGGACAGATTGGAAAATGTTGTTTCTGATTTCAATATTTGCTACAAGCCAGAAACTACAGCAGCAGAGTCTGACATGCAACTGCCCCCTAATACTTCATCATGCATATCTTCAGACACCAAGAAGCAAAAGCTTATCCCAAACCTCCAGAGTTCTGCTTAAAATTGTTCGGCAGTATATACAAGCAAAGTTGTAGAGGCAAGTAAATAACTGGTAGGAGAAATCCCAATTGGTAGCGGAAGCAGGCTTTGTGCAGATACAGCCTTGGCATGAAGCTTTTGCATTTAAAGTTCTGCATTTAAAGGCTAAAATACTACTATGTTTTTACTAGGATACCAAGATGCTCTGCCCTGTTATAGATGAAAGCCTGTGCCCAGTCATGCCCTATAAGGACCCGTATTTTGCTAGCTTCACTCTTAAGCCTACTGTGTTTCAAACTAATCTATTTTCTACAAATTTCAGCACAATACAAGTTTTTGAACCAAGGATACTGTAAATCAGTTAACTACAGTTAATGTGCAAGGGCTTAATACAAGCACTAAGCAAAACATCAGAATTAACACGACGACAACTCTGCAGGTTAAGGTTTGCTATTTTACCCTTCTTATAGATGTGTAAAAATACTGTTGGGGTCCTCTGCAGTTTTATTTTATTTCTATACCACCCTATAAGGACACAGGTGGTGCTGTGGTCTAAACCACTGAGCCTAGGGCTTGCCAATCGGAAGATCGGCAGTTTGAATCCCCACAACGGGGTGAGCTGCCATTGTTCGGTCCCAGCTCCTGCCAACCTAGCCATTCGAAAGCACGTCAAAGTGCAAGTAGATAACTAGGTACCGTTCCAGCGGGAAGGTAAACGGTGTTTCCGTGCACTGCTCTGGTTTTGCCAGAAGAGGCTTAGTCATGCTGGCCACACAACCCAGAAAAACTGTCTGCGGACAAACGTCTGCTCCCTCGGCCAGTAAAGCGAAATGAGCGCTGCAACCCCAGAGTCGTTTGCAACTGGACTTAACTGTCAGGGATCCTTTGCCTTTTTATACTGCCCTATACCTGAAGGTCTCAGGGCGGTTCACATTAAAAATCACTTACATAAAATAAAAACAAAAACCAGATCCCACCCCCCACCCGGGGAAAAGAGCCAGCATATTAAAAAGGGTATAGGATGTCAGGTTAGGCAAAGGCCTGGTTGAAGAGGAATGTTTTTGCCTGGTGCCTAAAGATGTATAGTGAAGGTGCCTGGCGAACTTCCCTGGGGAGAGCATTCCACAGACAAGAAGCCACTGCAGAGAAGGCCCATTCTTGTGTTGCCACCCTCCTGACCTCTACATGGATGTCTACACTGTGTATAATGTGGATATGTATACTCCCAAGTCCGTAACTATCAAATTTATAATCTACAAATAAGAGATACAGGAAGGGCACAAAAAAAAACCCCACTAATGAAAATGTAAGAAATCTTCAGTTGATAAAACCTTTGTGTATGGCAAAGGGTGGTTTTATATATCAACTCCAATAGTTTAAACCTTACAGACCAAGCCCATTCAAATCCCAACATTATGTATCTAAGGTATTTCCAACATCAAAACAGGCCACCCATACGTTGGCTGCAACCTGCTTTCCCAGTTTCCCATTCGTCCGTTACAGTCTGAGCTGCACCTATTAACACCACAAGACAGACGGTCAACTTCACTTTTGATTCTGTAAAACAGCTAAATTAGGTGCCAAGAAACGAAGCATTTGCTGCCTAGAAACTGCCATGCATTCATCTGCAATGTTCCCATATGGGCACAAGATTAATGCATCCAGAATCTTCAGCCTCCCTTTGTTCATTTGCTGTAGAACACTAATAAATTTGAAGGAACAGAGGCTGGCTATACAGAAGAGACTTTGAAATTCAGATTTTTCAGTTAAGCTAGTTGGGCACGGGCCAGCAAAGCATAGCATGTTAACTCCCTGTGACTAAGGTGCATATAATGCGGCAGTTCTAGAAATTAATCCCTTGGATAAGGCATTTGGGAATGGAAGTTACATTTTCACAGGGCCCGGAGCAGTTTAATGTTTGATAAGTAGTATTTGTCACTGCTATGTTTACAGACTGACAGAGCAAAAGAGCAGACTGCAATGTTTGCTTACTCCACCCCTTATTCACTTTAACCAGCTCACTCTCCCCTTCCCCCTCCAGAACCTCTGTCAACGTTTGCTTCAAAAATGCAAGGTACATATGGTGCAGTGTTCAAATATGGCAGTATTTCTCAACAGTGCCACCGCCTACTATAATTTTCAACCCCTGACAGAATGCTGGCAGAATGCCAGCGTTCAGTTTCCTGAGTTTATCTCCGCTTCCTTTATCTAAGCTGGGAGCCCATGGGCCAAATATTCTACACTGTACCCAGAAAGTGGGTCGCATTTTTGAATGCTCTCCATGCAGAAGAAGTTCCCTGCACAAAATAATTCAGCATCATCTGTGAGTTAACGTCCAGTGTAGTCTTCTCCTAAATGTGCTAGTTTATGACACACAACATGGATAACTTTAAAGGACAATGAGGCTATTCTTGGACGCTAGCCGCAATGGCTAGGTACTGCCTACACTGTCAAAGTCATCATGCTTCTGAATACCAGTTGCTAGAAATCTGAATTGTGGAAAGTGCTGTTGTACTCAAGTCCCATTTGCGGCCACTGTGAGAAAAGGATGTTGGACGAAACGGGCCTTTGGCCTGAACCAGCAGGGATGTTCTTGGGACATGTGGGGAACTTTTTATGCGAGCAAGCATTTACAAACAAAGCTCTAGGCAAATGGGTAGAATCCACAATTCTACAATTCTGTAAGGATTCAAGCGTAAAATGGCTTAGCTGTCATCAGTGTGTATCTTGGATTTGGTAAGCATAGGAAAAAATTAGTACTTTCTGAGGTGTAAGCAAGCCAGGAACAGTTAACTGGCCTCCAAAGAACACATTCAACAAGTGTCAGCCATATTTTGAAGGCAGTCCCTCAAATGCACCCCACCACTTGCAAGCTTGCTGCAAGTTGCTGGAGGATAGTACACAGCACCACTGTTTTCCGAAGTCATAAACTCCAGTTCTATTTACACCAGCCAGTGTCACGAGTGGCATGCCAAAGAGAAAGCTGGCATTGAAGTTTCTGCTAGCAAGATCCAACTAAAACAAAAGCCTATAGAACCCAGCTACTCCAAATTGTGGACACCTAAAAGGTGCACAAAATATCCAAAGGATCATCTCGGCGTGAAAATGAACATAGCTTAGATGAAAGACCACCTGTATCAATGGACCAATACAGATGCCCGGCAGTGCAGAAACCAGTGTCTGCTCTGCTCAGGATTACAAGAAAAGTCATATAAGGATGTTAAAGATCCAATCCAGAATGACCTGTTGGGTTTTTCAGTTTTGTTTTACTGCTTGCCTGAAGGAGATGTACAGAAACACCACTTGCCAGAAGCACACAGCAGTCACTACACTTAAACTACTAGGGGCAAAAATGAAAGTTGCAGCTGGTAACATAATTTTGAACATAAAGTGATAGTTCAGTCAAACCATCCCTGGGAGAGGAGATCATGGTCTCCTCCTCTGGTCCTCCTGCTATCATGCTGCCTGGGGCTAAGCCATGAGACAGAAGAGATCACATTAATACCCCTTATAGGAAATCCTACCTGCTGTACTGGAGTGTATCTTACGGTGTGTGAATAATCATAGTTGTCAATTACGTCCAAATCTTTGACAGCATCTCCTGCCATCGGTCCACTGAACTGAACATCCAGAGGGGCTTTGCCAGCACCTTTTGTGAACACGGTGAAATGTGTTGGCTTCCCATTTTCCACACCTAAGTGGGAGAAAAAGTAGAATTTATCATCACCCCTTAAGGCATATTCAGAAAGAAGGTGTGCCATGCTTTCTTTTTCTTTTAACAGAATGAAGACACCAGGCTAATACCAAACTGAACTCTTCATGATTAAGGTGTGTTTTTTTTGTATCAATGGACTGATCTCTCCTAAATCCAGAATTGTACAGGTGAGATCCAACATTGTTCTAGTGGATTTCCCCTTCCTTCTCCTTCCCACTGCAGTCCCCTAAGGCTAAAGCACACATTTTGGATTTGGACACATGCAGGGAGCTGCGAAGGAGGAGAGGGAAAGGAATTCCCTTCTGCTTAAGTGGGAGTCCATTGCACAAGGAGTATGCGCAATCTGGGTATTGCTCTGTTTTAATATGAAGACAAAAGAAACAAGCAAACAGCTATCATGACAGCCCCCCAAACTTCCACACTCACCAAGTTAAGGTGAACTCTCACCTGTTTTACTTAGTCCAGGCCCTTCAGCCTTCACCTTGCTTGCATCATGTGATGGTTCCACTTTCACTCTGAAAGGGCTTGTAGGGATTTCCTTCAAGACAAAAAAAAAGAAGCTTTGTTGCAATGCAAGTCTTCTTTTCAAGTAAGAAAATACAAAAGTACTAGCTCACGAGACACCCGGGGCATCTTTCCAAAATGTATATCTTCAAACATACACCAGACTATGTAGCTATTGATTTCCTTTTATTTACAAAGAATACCAAAATAAAATCAACTTTTTGTGGCAGAGACCACCTTACGTAATCAACTCTTTGTGTGTACTCCGGAAACCCCAATATTAATCTAATCTTCTGCTCCAGAAGGTCAAAAGGCAAATGCTGTTCCTGCACATATCATGGAACATTTCAAGTGGTCATTCAAGCAAATGTCACAGTGCCATACAGAGAGGAAGTGATGCTTTGCATGGTACCTTTTCTGCCATTGGTTTAATGAGCATTCCTATTTCTTGGTGTGTGCCTTTTAGAAGTGCCCTAAATTTTTATTTAACTGATGCTAAATCAGTTCCGACTACAATCAGTCCTTGGCCACAGAGCAAGAGAACATCAAATTTTTTATCAGTTTTTGTATTATCTGTGTATTAAACAAGTTTCATTTCTAAAGAGCAAACACTGAAATTCATTTTGCTCTTCAAATATTAGTGACAACTGCAAGGGAGCCAGAAACTGCAGAACATGAAATCAAGAGTCCATTAAGTGGTTTTTTATCTGCTGCAACCATCTCTATATATTATCAGATACGTTTTTATAATTGCTGTTCTTTGTCATAAACCACCCTGAGGACCTTCAGGTGTGAACCCTTGTGAGACGTGAAACAGAGCTTAAAAATAATTCAGTCATACGATAATGTCATACATACAGAAGCTTCAGCTAACCAGAGAGCAATATAAAATGGCCTCTCAACTCCCCCCTCCACCATCTTAACTACATACCTCTCCAGCAAACAGCACTTTGACAGTGTAGCGCCCAGCTGCAGGGGGTGTGTATTTAACTGTGAATGTATCATTAGCATTATGTATGATGCCAAAATCTATGTCCTGCTCTTCTTCACTCAATACGTGAGCATCACATTTAATGCCCACACTGACATCACCTAGGAAGAAAACAAAAGTATCAATCTGTTAGTAAAATGACTTCACAATTGCCCCCTCATATCAGTAGTTGTGGCTTGACGCCCAGCATGGAGAACCCTACGCCCTCCAGATGTTGTTGAACTACCAACTACCCCTGACCATTGGTCATGTTTGCTAAAGCTGATAAGATGTTGCTAAAATGCAACTCCTGAGAGCCCAAGGCTCTCTACTCCTGCTTAACACATCTACACAGACTTAACAGCTTTGTCAGCCACTTCCATTAGCACATTTCTTTCTACAACAGTTCCACTGGAACAGCAGCAAATAGAGCTTAGGTTCACGGTGTTAGTGATTCTGGTTTTACCTTCTCCTGCCTCTGTGCAGTCTACTGTGAAGTGAGTAGGTTCATTGGCTTTCAGACCAGTTCTCTCCACCCCGGGTCCAATAACTTTCACCTTCTGGGGATGACTGCCTTGCCCAATCTGGACCTAGGGGGGAACATTTCATCAAGTTAAAGGAGGAGCCACTTTGATTACAACATTTGTATGCCACTCCATAATAGGGAAGGCTTACAGCAAGTATTCGACAAATACTTGTGGAGACAAAACAAAATCATGAACAGGGAACTAAATACAAAATAACAAAACCTGAGGCAAAGTTAAAAATTGATTTAAGAACTGAGAGGACCAGAAAACATGAGTATTTTTGAACCTGCTTTATTTTATGGTCATAACTTTTCCTAATCTCATTTACATCTTTAATGGTGCATTATTAATTATTATTATTTCTATTTATATACCACCCTTTATCAAAAGATCCTAGGACGGTGCACAACATTAACAACACATTTTACAGAGCGTAATTATAAAAACTTAATAAAAAGCATAATGACAAACAGCATAATAATAAAGTAGTCAGAACAGTTTTCCCCACCCAAGCTTTAACAGGCCATAGATTGTTTAATGGCCAAAGGCCTCAGTAAAGGGGAATATTTTTGCGTGGCACATAAAGATGTGCAACAATGGCACAAAGCAACTGAACTTTTGGTTACAACAGCAGTGGAGAACACCCAAATCAGACCCACCAGGCTTCTCCATTTGTCCTACAAGACCATTTTGGCCTAAACCACACAGACCTGCCCTACAGCCTCGTATGATGTCAAGGGTGCTCGGGGAATAGGGCTGAAACAGAATTTTCAGGCACTGCTCAGCAGCAGCAGCAAAATTCTGTTGGGTCTTGCAAGCACGTTTTTCTTTTAAAGAAACTGGTCACCTGGTATCAGTTGACTGACGGGCGGGTGGCACCACCCACTTGTCAAACTTGGCCTGCAAGCAGGTGAGGGAGATAAAGATCCAGCCTGCCAGATGGATACAGTTTTTCACCTCTGGGCTTAGTGTAATACTACCATCTAAACGCCAATTAACATAAGCAAGGGTTTGTGCATAAGACATGGTAAGACATGCTACAACTGGAGGATAAAGAGCTGCAGCTATTTAGCTGCTTTTAAAACTTACCCTGTAAGGACTATTGGGCACATTAGCTCCTCCCCAAGTAAGAGCAAGTGTGTGCTTGATTGGTTTTGTTGGATTGTAAGAGCAGGCGTAGATACCATCCGGCTTGCTTTTCATTTGGATGTCAATGGGATTCCCTTCTGCATCCTGTAAAAAAAAAAAAAAAAGGAAGAATATAGATCCTCTTAAGAGGGGCGAAATACGGACCGACATGGTTTTGGAATCCTATCACTGCTGGTTTACCACAAATTATGACGAGTCAAGAGTCTTTAGTGCGAACTTACTGGTCAGCATTTAAGACTTCCATGCAGAATATCTTTCAATACCTTGTGGCACCGTATGTTCTAACGGTACATAGAATGTATAAACCTTTTGTAGGCAAGAACACAACAGAGGTATAGAGGACGAAGAAGTGTTTTGTTTACCTTCTTATCTACAGTATTGGAAACCCTTCCTGCTTTCTCTTCACTGCCACCATGTAAAGAGCCATAATACTTGCTCCACTTTAATCCTATAGGCTATAGCTAGATTTCACAGAGCAGGGCAGATTGTAATATCAGCCACTCCCACTTAGGACCAAATTCACACTAACAAGTGTTGCTAGAACCACCTACCAGCAACCACCTGGGTAACATGGACAAGCTGACATGACCAATAGTGCAATTCTTTCCTATCAAGGAATAAACCTGACCCTGTATCTTATAAGGACTTGGGCTCAGGGCATACTCACACTCGCCAATATGGCAAGTGCCAGGACTAGGCTAATGGCCCATCAAGTCTAGCATCCTGTGATGCCTGTGGCCATATGGCATCTTAAGTATTTCCAGCCTGGAACTCTGGACCTTACCTGTGCATAGATCCTCAGAGGGGCACTCCCAGCTTCCTTTGTGTCAACTGTAAACTCTGCAGGGTTGTTCACAATGCAGCCAGTCCGCTCCAGCCCTGGACCGTAAGCTTTTACCTAAGAAAGATCAGCAGAAACATAAGAGAATATGTCAACATACCTTTACAGGTTGTTAATAGCTCAGACTACAATGCCCAAAGTTTGTTTGAGTGAGATACCTGGATATACCTTGCATGTCACTGCTAAAATAAATAGTTTTCCACTTGATGTTCTTGGGAACAACTCACAATGCAAAGCATACATGCACTAGTGCCTAAATTTACAACAGTCCTCAATGGAAGGAGTTTCTCCTGTAATGAACTTCTAACCTGGGACAGACTCATATCTGGTGTTGCCGTGAGTTTCCTTTAAATTGGGGTTAAATCCTGACCCTGAATACCATCTAGCACAGTTTATACAGAAGGCTGACAGATTAACAGCTTTTTTGAGAGAGAGAGGCAGCTCCTCAGATACTTGCCTTGTCAGAGTTGAAGCCTGGAGAAGCAGGCTGGATGAACGCCATGTAGGGGCTGTCTTTGATATCTTCGTCATCGCACATGATGTGAACGGCATATTCGCCAGGCTCTTTGGGCCAGTATTTCACATCGCACGAGCCATCGTTCTGATCATCACATTCAATTTTGGCTTGAGATGGGCCTTCAATGGCAAAACCTAAAAGAAGCAAACATGTTAGTAGTGCTGTTAAGAGGTGCCATGCTTTAGCTAGTAGGACTCAAAGACCTTGGGTTGCCTGTTCAAAACCATTTTTTAAATCCACAGCATTAAAGCCTGTTAAGCAGGTATTGTTTGAGGTAACCCTTATGTGAACTGAAACCATCTATTGCAAAGCAAACCAGAAAACGCACTGCAGTTACTGCGCTTCAGGGGCCGTGTGCTGAATTTCTCATTACTTATGTCAGAAGCCAGTTTAGTGTTGCGGTTAGAGTGCTGGACTGGGTGGCCTTGGGGCTAGTCACAGTCTCTTAGCCTCACAGGGTTGTTGTGAAGTTAGAGTGGGGTGAAAGTGGGACAAAGAAGACTAATGTGTGCCAACTTGAGCTTCTAGGAGGAAAAAATGGCTTATAAATGTACTCATTAATTTTAAAAGTCCTTCCCCTTGGTGTTATAGCACTGGAGCCTGCTAAAAGGCAGGGTCAATAATGAAGTTACCAGAGACATCGTAACCGTCACAAAATCATGAGAATCAAAGGCATCAACCAACATTTACTGCCTGTCATGCTAAAACTGGGTGGAGGACAGTGTCATCATTGTTCTTGTCAGAAGTGTTATACAAACCAATTTCTTTTAAATCCAATTGGATGTGATTCCACACCCACTGCAATGTGATGTTGAGAGACTTTCTCCATGTGAAGTTAGCTAGGCATCACATTAATGCAATAACCATATATAGCAAAGCAGGGCAAGCCAGGCAAGTTCTTACCTAAGGATCCAACTTCTGGGCCAATTGATTCTACCACAAAGTCGGCAGATTTACCAACAACGCCTTCATGAAGGCCGGGCCCCCAGGCTCTTACTTTCTGAGGACCAGGTTCAGGGCCTACTTGAACTTCAAATGGGCTATGACAGAAACACCAGAAAGCAGGATTAGGAGCAATTAATATCAGATACTAAAGATGGGCTCAGGTAGAGCTACAGAGATGTAGCTATTTAGAAACATTGTCCTCATGCATTTTTGTAAGCGCCTCCTGGGTTGGATCCAGACTTCAAAAAATCTCTTCCTTTCTTTTCCATTTCTGCCACTGGAATCAGATCAGGTAGATTGGGTAGGGAGAGGAAGGATATGATGCACCTGGGACTCTAGGAAAAGCTTGGGACTGAAAGCAGCAATGGTCACCACTATCCTTCCCTACACTGTCAATGATTCCAGTTACAGCCTGAATCCAGAACAAGGCAGAGCTTACTGTGCAATCACCTCTGTCCAGCTAAAAGACCGAGAGCTACAGATAGATGAAGTGGGAGCCTAGCCTCTATGTGGTGCATCACTTGGAAAACAGACAGGGACCAATGAAAGTTAAAATAAGGCAGGTATTCCAAAGGTTGCCTACATTAAAATTCCACTCTTTAAATAAAATCTGAATAATCTTGGTGCTACCAAATAGTAATCCAATACCTAGAAATACAGATGAAAGCTTGTGCCACAATAGTTTGTTGGCCTTTAAGGTGCCACAGGATTTGGTTTAATGCAGCAGACACAAGTCCACCGCTTCAGAAATTGAAATATACAATTTGTCCAAACAGGGTAGTACCCTTGTACTAGACACTAAAAGGTAAAGGTACTCCTAACCATTAAGTCCAGTCACGGACGACTCTGGCGTTGCGTGCTCACCTCGCTCTATAGGCCAAGGGAGCCGGCGTTTGTCCACAGACAGCTTCTGGGCCATGTTGCCAGCATGACTAAGCCACTTCTGGTGAACCAGAAGCGGTACCTATTTATCTACTTGCACTTGACGTCCATGTAGATAAATAGGTACTGCTAGGTGGGCAGGCAGGATCTGGGACCAAACAACGGTACTACCATCAGTTAATTTGCTCTTGGCAGCTGTGGAAACTTAAGCAGTTCCAACGTGTTTGGTAGGGAATACACATCTGTTGCTAAAAACAAACAAACCTGAAATGGATGTTCTAACTCACCTTTTAGGGATGTTGTGGCCTCCCCATGAGATTGTCACAATGTATTTTCCTGGGGTTACTGGATAGTATTCAAAGGCATACACGCCATCCACATACTCCTTTTGTTTCACAAGTTCCTCCAGACCTTCTGCAGAAATATCATCAATCTAGCATTAACCTTCCATAGTTACAGCCTCAATCCTCTGGTTACAGGCAATTTTGCCCCTTTCCAGTAGTTTAAGAAAAATTGCTAAGAATGAAGTCATCCCCCCCCCAACCAGAAATAGTTTGCAAGGAGAAGAAATGGCCTCTAAGTTGTCATGCAAGAAAGATGGCATAAATATTTCCAGAAGAGATCGATGAGTGAAAAGTGTTACGTTACCTCGCTTAACTCATTCCCTTATGTTATTCCTTAGTCTAAAGAATTATGCGTGTCATGTTAAAACAAGGGAAGCTTAAGCCTCATCAGACCTCATGACCACAAGTATTTGGGGAATGCCTACTTGATTTAATTTTCCTGCAACAGTCTAAATATGCCGAAGTTTGTTGATACAAGACTATTGTCTTTAACAGTGCACAGTTGGCAACCCTGCCGTAGCCAACGCTTTAAGCACATTACGGCTCACAAGAGGCCCACCAGAATCCCCACCAATTTGTACAAGGCTGAAAAGGATTGCCATTCATTTTGATCTGGGGCCAGAAGGCAACAAAGCCCTACATCTATTTCAAGCCGTACTGTGATCCAAGAGTAGAAAAAGGTGTCTGCCATATGATCAGCAAGCCAGCGGGGGACTTTCTGTCCATTATGACTCCAGAATGGAGCATTAACTTGCTAAAGCGAAGCAGAGGGGAAATGATCCTGGGGTTCAGTTTTGAGTACCCATCTTTAAGGTCAGAACCCCCCAAAATGTGTAAAATGTAGTATCCTGAACTGCTAAGTTTCACTTTTTTTTTTTAACCAAGTCTGAGAAAAGGAAAAGAAACGACTGTCTGAAATCCTGAAACAGTCAAGTTAAGTTGCGTAAAAATTGACAAATCATGTCCAAGTTACCTCAAGCAGCTGAGGAGTATTTCAAACAATTAATACAAGTTCCATTAGTTTCCAGTATTTACATTTCCCCAGGTAAACCACTTCTGAAACAGAGGGGAACTCCTCAGCCACACATCTCATTTGGTTATCAGTTTGACACACACACAGCCTCTTATTTATATTCCATTCAGGCTGATAAGCAAAGAAATGCAGGCACCTGATACCATCCTGTCTAGTTTGGCCTAACCTTTCTTCCCCTTTTGCATGTTTGCCTCACATTTCTTGAGCAATGTTGTCATGAAACATTATTACTGAACGTTTTTTGCTACACACACACCCCCTTTTGTCCAAGAGCTTTGCACCATAGATAGTGAAGTAGAAGTTCAAGCCTTTCCAAACCCACTAAAGCAGTTGCACAGCTCAGATTACTTCTGTATAAACAGGTAAACAAGGCGGTTATCACACCCAAAGAACCAGTCATTTCAAATTTCCAGCCATGTTTACCTAGTCTCCTCTTGTGCAATTAGATATGAGAGAGAGAAAAGAACGGCTCCATTTCACTTCTGGAGTTTCCCCAGGGGATAAAGTCAACATACAGATACCAGAATCACAAGCCGGTGGATTACACTTTTAAGCCCTTTGCAAACTTCCC
The DNA here is from genome assembly GCF_965112155.1 of Podarcis liolepis. Taxonomy (NCBI): domain Eukaryota; kingdom Metazoa; phylum Chordata; class Lepidosauria; order Squamata; family Lacertidae; genus Podarcis; species Podarcis liolepis. The sequence goes on along the minus strand of NC_139555.1, from coordinate 83,323,049 downwards.
TGGCCCCACCCCAAAGCCCCAGCAATGCTAAGAAGCCGAGCACTTACTTGGTCCTTTTATTGCCACATGGATATCTCCACTCCCTGCGGCTTTAGTATCAACCTTGAAGTCTGCGGTTTCTCTGATCCGAACTCCTTTAGGTTGGAGGCCTCTACCACTGGCACGGCAGGCATTTGGATTGCACGCTGCAAGCGAATTGCAGACAGACATCAATACAGCCTTTGATTCCTAGAGATATTTAACTTAGCCAAGCTACTCTGGAACGGTTTCTCTCAGCTTGCTTTAAGATGGATGAGATTTTAAGTTTATGAAATGTAAAACCTGAACACCATTTTGCAGTCTTAAGAAGGCTGTCAATGAACATTATATTAACATAAAACTGGGGGTTGCAGTTTTTTTGCTTCACGTGCTTCACTATGTACAAACACAAGTCTCATTTAAATGAGCTAAACTCCTAACAAATTTACATCAGCGTGAGAGACCGGGGGAAATGCAGAAACTTCTTGTTTTTTTAAAAAGGAAAGTGTTTTAAGTAAAAGGAGCAAAGTATCCTCATTTTCAATGTTTCAAACTTAGGATGGCATATTGCCTTAGGGCATGCATGCAGATGAAACCTTCCAGTTTGAACCAGACTTTTTTCCCCCCAGTGAAGTCTCAGGTTTCAAGGGGTGGGGGGTGAAGAAGAGGGCAAGAAGTGAAACATAGCATGAGACAGGGAGCATCTCATAGAGATGTTGCACCTTGCATTGTTGAGACAGTGTTGCTATGCTGATCCTGCTACTGCCCCTAAATTAGCAAATTTAATCCCCAGAGGAAGCCCCATGCAGATGTGCCTGAAATGAACAATACCATGGAGGTGGGGAAATATAATTCTCACGCAAGAGTTTAAACATGCTTCCCTGAACACCGCCACCATTAGGGAAAGCAGGTCTGTATGCAGAAACCACTGGATACACAGTGTGAAAAAGACCACATACAGAATGATGATTTATGGGAGATAAGCAGGCTCACAGTTGTCAGTATTTGGCCTAGCCATGAAATTGGACCGCGAGGCATGCAGGCTTGGGCTCCCAACAGCTCAACTCCATGCCTTTCCTTCTGGAGTTGGCAACCATTTCCTTGGAGGGAAAATCAATTCATCCCACGAAAAGCTGTCCTGCTGCAAGCATGCAGGGAATTCTCATCCCCAGCCAATCTCCATTGACTAGTTCTACATCCATCTGTATATGCAACAAACCAGGGATGTAGCAGCAAGCCGAAGTTCAGTTTCAAGCTCCTTGCAACAAAGTTTGGCAGTTTGTGGTTAAGCCGTTTGACTTCTTGCGAGACTGCTTGAAGCCTGACCTGCTGCTTGCAACATTTTCATACAACCCAGCCACTTCTGCTTAGGGCTGCAAACCTGCTGACTAGGTGTTCAGAAAAAACGCAGCAACACAAGTGCACCCTGCACACCCTCTTACCGACAGAGCTTGCCCAACTATGAAGCCAATAGCAGTGAAGTCCAACATCTCACAAATTGAAAGTAGCTCAGGAGAGGTGAGCAGAGGTCTGAAAGCACAGGAGCAGGCAAGGATGGAATAGAAAGCCAAGTGTCAGTTCAAGAAGGGAAGAGAGTTGTGATACAAAATAAAGTGAATATAGTTGGTTTTAAAGAGACACAGCAAGAAAGCTCAATTCTAAAAGTGTAAGGAGGAGCAATGCGGTCATTTAGGATGACAAGACTGATAAAACCCAGTTAGTTAAATGTGGTAAGATACTAACATTTAAAATTCCTTTTTTGGGGGAAATGACTTTCATGCAAGAATTGAACTGCTTTATCCAAGCCAAAAGACTAAATTCCCACATTTAGAGAGTCTCATAGATACTGCACTTAATGTGCACATGTATCCAGTAATGTGGTTAAATAGTTATACGTTTGCCCTAAACACATACCTTCACCAACATGAATACCCCAAGGGCTTTTGGGAATTTGCTCTCCAGCAAACGCCACTTTAATGGTATGGGGACCAGCTTGAAGAGGTTTGTACACGCAACGATAGACTTGATTCCCTTTGTCTTCTATTGCAACTTCCACGGGGTTCTTCCCTTGAGGATCTTCAACTTCTACACCTATATCACCAACACCAGCCCCTACAAGATACAAAATAGGAGCTCAAAAATTATTTCTACAGTTAGGGAAGTCTCCCGGTTTCTTATATTGGCCAGTAGCCATACCAGTGGAAAGAGGGCCAAGGAAATGCACACTCTATATAGGCAAGTTGGGGTGTTGGGAAATGGGACACGGAGACCATCTCCCCTCAAGAACACATTGTTTTGTCAATAATTTCCAGTTTAGCTTTTCCAAAAAGAACCCATAAGCTATTGAGTACGATAATGATCCATAACAGAGGGCAGGAGGACCTCAAGGTTTGCAGCCTCAGGAAATGAGTTGCAAAATGCCTGATAATACACCCTTGACATTTGCAGCCAGAATTCTCCTTATCTTTATACCAAGGTCCTGCTTGTTTTGCAGAAAAAGCTGCTAGATTTATTTAGACTTATGTCTAAATAGTTTTCCTATTTGGAAGGATTTGAAAGCAGGTTTAGTTTTGCAATATAGCCCAACAAGACTCACACACCCAGTTGGGAAAAGCCTCGTTATACTCAATTCGCAGTCACCTTTTTGTTTAAGTTACTACTGCAAAATTCAAGCGCTATAAACTCCTAAGTCTAGTACTCACTAAGTTCATCTTAAGTGACTTCTGAAGAAACAATAGCGAAGCTACAGGGCCAGATGTTGGAAGACTAGTAAGTGTTGGTATGAGGCAGGCTTCTGTACTGGACACCAAAGAGATGTAAAGCAGATATACACCCCTTCATGTCCAAACTAGGTGTTGTTATTAAGTACTGTGGCCAAGAATTGCAAATTGAACCCTGAAGCTTCAAATGCATCTTGAGCATCCTTAACCCATTTATTTGTATTTATTCTAGCTAGCAAGATTCATATACCACTTCATAAAAAATATGTCAGTGGTTTATATAAAGTGGCACGATATTAATTAAAAACAGAAATAAAGACAACCCTTTCAAAACACCACAAATAATAAAATTTTAATAAAAGTAAATGCCCAATCCATGGAGCACTGTGCATTCCTTCCACCCTCACATACGCTCTGTGTCAGGGGAGGAGTCTCTGGCTATGCATCCAATTCCCATCACTCCTGACGTCTGGAAAGGTGAGATTCAGTGCCCAAAAACATCTGCAGAGCCCCAGGGTCCCTATCCGGTGTGGACACTACAGGGAGAAGCAACATCATGGCCCATACGAAGAGAAGGCAAGCCTGCTCACAGCTCCATGTCACAAAGGAAGGAATCTATTCAGCCCATCTTACCTGCTGTGTAAATTTCAAAGTAAGTAGGTTTATTGGCTATATTTCCTGTTACTTCCAAGCCTGGTCCTTTTGCGGTCACTTTGCTGGCATCTCCCTGGGCTTTATCAACATTTACTTCAAACGGGCTCTTTGCAATGTGCTGGCCAGCAAACAGAACTGTAACCTGGAAGTGTAGTAACAGTATTCAAGTTAAGATATGCAGCACTGCAGGAGCCAGTTTGCATTCACTCAATAGCAGATCCAGAGGAGTTCTAAATTCACAAGCTTTTAAAAACCAATTTAAAAAAAACAACAAAGCTTCTGGAGAAGTGTCTGCAGGCCCAACATTGAATGTGGTATGCCAGCTACCATATCCAGATGAATTATGCACATTTTTACAGGCAAAACATATTTTAATAGGGCATTGAACGTCAACCAACCATATAGTTCACTTTCTCACCAAAAGAGAAGGCAGGATAAAAAAGGCAGCTTACCTACTCTAAAATAAATCTGACTACCAGTGTTGCCTCCACCTCCTCTTTTACCTGAACAATTGTTAGACCAGCCAATCAGTACTTTAAGCCGGGGAGGGGGGGAGAAGGTTGTCGCTGTCAACTACAGCTACAAAACTAGACCAACTTGTTTTGAGATAGTATTACAACAAGATTGTCCTGAGCAAAATGTACTTGGCAGCTAAAACTCACCTCTCCCTCCAGAATCTTCAGACATTCTTACCTTGTGAGGTCCTGTAACCTTTGGGAGGTACTGAACAGCGTAAGTCTTGTTCTTATCGTTGTCAGGAGTCACCAGGGCCTAAGAAAGAGGAAGGCATTAGGCAACTCAGTCATGCTTAAGTCTCTCGATCTTTTTCACCGGGTATCGTATTGGCTGCTGTGGTCATTTTAGAATTTTAATTCTACACATTGTGCCTATTTTTATACAGACATTTTTGTAGCCTGCACTGGAGAGCCTTCTATATGGCATGTACCCCTTAACTATGGTCCATCCTCATGATTCATGAAGCTCACTCAAATGCCAACATACTTGAAGCGGATTTCTTTACCATAGTGTAAGATAGTAGCAAGTGGTCAACCCATTTCCCTTCCCTGGCCCAAGACCTCTCAATATGCATACCTCTTCTCTGTTTCCTTCTGGATCTTCTACAAAAACCAATACCTCGCCTTGGCCAGCACTGATGGTGTCTACGCTGAATTTGGCAGGCTGTTTCACCATATTTCCATGTGGTTCAATTCCTGCAGGAATAAAAGGTTGTGCTTAGCTGGCTGTAAAGACGACATGCAGAAAGTTTTTACTTGCTAAACTGTGATGCAAGTACATTATTTCCTAGAATTATCAGCACCAATTTGTAGCTATCCTTGCTCTTAATGTAGCATCAGGACATAATGGTGAAGAAAAGAAACACTGCCACAAAATATGGGAAGTTCAATTTGTGGCTAACGTGGTTAATTGCCACTGACAGACAAGGTGATGAAGCTGGTCTTAGCTACCGTCATATTAAACTGCATTTTTAAAATAAATGTAAATACATACTTCTCAATGTACACATTTCCAAATGAATTTTATCCTAATGCACAGGTAGCGAGTTGTATATTTGAGTAGCGAGTTGTATTTCAAAATTTGGAGGTGTGCAGAACTGGGGGTGTCCAAAAGAACTGTGTATTCATCTGTGTGTGTGAATTAGGAGTTTGCTTTAAAATTCTTAGTGTTGCTTAAAAAAGAAAAAATCTAGCATTGACAACATTGATACCCTAGATTTTGGTGGCTTTGTGAATATACATGTGCATTAGTTTTTCATGGTCTTCACAGGATCCCTGCTTGTTTTCCTTCAGTAGAACTTCTGTTCCTCTCCAGGTTCTCATCCCATCCCCTCTCATTCCAACCCCACTCACCAGCCTGCCTCCATCCACCTCTAGTTCCCTTGTCACTCACCCACCCAAGCCATGCCCCTCTTACAGCTTGGCCAAATGGCAGCCCAAGCCAGCTATGGAGGAATAGGTTAGGGAAGCTCCTCAGCAGACACGCCTCATACTGAGGTCCCCTAAGCTGCTGAGGTTCACAGGGAGAACAGCAGGATGTTTGCTGGGGAACCCTGCATGTTCCTCTATAACTTGCCCCGACCAGCCACCACTGACAACACTCACCTGGGCCAACCATTCACCCACCTGCCTAGCATGCCTTCCTGCTAACCCTCTGTCTGGGCAGTCATGCAAACTGCAGTGTAACAACATTCTTACCATCTTATTATACACTAAGATATATTGTATTTTGCTGTATTATTTGAAAACAAACTGATGCAATTTGTGCAAAATAAAAGCAGCCATCAAAATACAATTAAAAACCATACAGCATAGTGCATTACAATTGCTACAACAGGCCGAAATACCATTAAGTGGACTGGACCCTCTGCAACTTTCCAGGTGGTCCATGATGGAAAAATGTTTGGGAACCACTGCCTTACACGAAGCAACTGGTCCCCTCCCACTGACAGTGATGAAGTTTAGGTTTACAGCTTAGAACAAGACAATAGCCTTGCTAAACTGGTTCTCAAAGTGGGAATTTTCATGTGAAAGTAGGAGTGGCTTTTGGATTATTTCCACATTTTTCTGAATCTCAGCACTGCACTAAACGAATACAATACAACTTGGAAGTCTACAAACATGATTTAAATAGAGCAAGAACCAACTGGTCTTTTAAAGCACAATAGTTTTGAATGTATGTAACAAGGTATAAGTAACAATACACACAAGTTATAAGAAAAGCATTTTAGACCTCACCTCTGCCATACGCCCTTGCCTTTTTTGGATTAAGCTTAGGCTTCAAAGGAGCACCAGGTTTCAGCTTTGCTTTGGGAAACTGTGACAAGTAGGTCATTACAGAGTGTTCATCCACATCAGGGTGTATGATTTCTTCGGGAGCGATGACCTGGTAAATAAGGACATATTTTCATTAGGATTACAACATGTGAATCAGAGTTCCCCTCATACATTCCTACACATCCAAATCACTGCCCGTCCAATAATTCCCAAAGTTTGGAAATATAGTGAACCAGTAGCATTCCTAAGAGCAAGAAGCCTTTTGAAAGATTACGCCATGTAATTGCAACACATAGAAAAAGTGCACTTTATTTGCGCACATAGCTTTGTAGCTGGGTCATTTGCAGTTGAGTTACTACTGCCAGTCAAAAAGTTATGATGCCACCTTCCTCCCAACAGCCAATCGCTTGAAGTTGCACTGAGTGTTTGACTGGTCCCCCTAAACACTGCCTAGGTTCTATGTACAAACTTTTTTAGACCTGTCAAATAAATACTTCAGTAGGACCAATTCAAAAGTACATAACAGCAGTCAAGGGTCTTAATCATAGAGAAACACTGAGGGCAGCTAGGCAGATTTATTGAACTGGCACTGGCACAGTAAGTCGTAAGTGCTTTCTTTTACTGGAGCAAATAATGGGCATAACATGAGTCATTTCAATAAAGGCAGAGGAAACTATAGAAGTGTTTCTAGCAGGGATAGGATCCAGCCCAACCTTCAAAGGAAGGGGGAAGGGGGGCTTCTATCCTTGTAAAAATGAGAGGGGAAACTCGAGTTTTTCAATATTGTAAGTTTGTGATTTACGCACATTTAATTTGTGTGCATTCAGCTTTACAGGCTTGGCAAATAAAAATAAAATGGGTGTGAGGGCATCCAGGTAGCAACTGACAATTCCACCTACCATTGAACCCAATGTCTACTGACTACACAGAACTTTGGATTTAGGGACGATTCCCAGAATGTAACCCATGCATAAGTTACGGGCTTACTGTATACTCCAGAGGCAGCTTTCAAGGAAGCAGTCTCAACAAACGCATTCTGTGTAGAGGACCCACTGTTTTTAATCATTTGAGACGGTGACATTTCATACCACAGCAGGTATTTTTAAGCACAGCTGAATTTGTGGGACAGGGACCATCAGATGCTACAAGTAAAATTATTTCTGTTCATATCCTGCCACCTGGATATGCTGAAGTTCAAATGTCATTTCTCTTCTCCATACCTGAGGGACACCCAGCCAGTCATCTGCTTGCTGCATGGCTTCACGGGCATTATCAACAGGCTTCTTAGGGTCCCAGGTTTCCCAGTCTGGGCAGAGACCTAGCGAAGCAAGAATTATAACGTTTAAAATACTATGAACATCCAGAAGCATTTACACTTAGCATAAATCCATTTTAATTTTAGCTAGTAACTGTCAAGGTCTACCCACAGAAGTGCACTTGCATTGCACAGAGTAGGAAGTGGAGATTATAGCCTGGTAGCCAAGGTTTTCAGACTGCAAAGTTGGGATATGTGAGATAAATCCTGTTTGTATTGTTTGGCCTCCACTCCCATTTGTGAGGAAAGAGATTCAATGCCAACTTGAGATCTAACGGATTGGAACTGCCAACTATCCACTGAGCAACACTGACTGCTGAACCACTGATTGGCTTTTCCAGTAATCCATGATGCCAGTCTTCTCAAATTCTATGATTCTGACAAACTGCTCTCTAATTTACAATATGCAATAATTAAGGATTATCCTGAAATTCTGGATGCAACATTTATCAAGTTGTTCTGCAGTGCTGAATTTTCAGAAAATTGTTGTTTCGCCAGAAGGAGGAACAAATAAGATGCTAAAGAATCCTATTGACAACAGCAGGAATAGCCAAAATGGTCTGCCACACTCTCACCAGCCCATGCCAGGGGTGACAGCAGGTTTAGTCCACCAACATCCTTCTTTTCTTAGCTCAGAAACAGGTGCCAACATCTATAAGGCTACTGGCTACTCCTGGACCACAAGAAGGTTAACATAGCCAATAGTCTTCTCATTCACTTGAGAGTTGGGTGCAGCAAAGGTAACAGCTCCTAAACATGACAAAACAGCTCTACTGCTGCATTTACATCCAGAATATTTTGTTAAAAAAACAACTGTAGAAAAGCTTTTAGAATCCGTGCAATACTTCATGAAGCTAAAAACGTGCTGAACTATGATTGGTCATTTTGGAATCCATAAAATATGTACCAAGTTTTTTTAAAGATGCATTGCAAACTTAAAGCAATGCCTAAAAGTTGTGAAACCTTCATTAAGGGTTCCTGACCTTTATACAGACATTTAGAGCTTGTTTTCATAGGTGTGACTTCTAGTCAAGTACAGGACTTCTCAAAGCAAGGGAATCTTATTTACATTAAGGTAAAGATAAATCAACTGCTACTGACATAGGGCGAGAAAATGGAAAGGTCACAGGTGGCTTACCTGGAGCACAGCTATCAACGAGGGCACCTAATGCTTTGCCATCTTGCCAGTTTTGGTTGAAGTTCGTTATTGGCAAATAAGGGATTTTGTTCTGAATCCATCCCAAGAGTCTCTGTTTGGGAGTCTGTTTCTTGGCATCGTCATCTCCTTCATCTTCCCACACTGGCATAGAGATTGAGTAATGGAGGATAAGGGTCCATACTAACCCTAGGATTAGCTTCAAGTTCCCATCAACAATAGCTTTACTATCTGAAAAGAAGAAAAAACACAGAATTACTACTAAAACCACCATTAGGCATCAAGTCAAGCTGAAAGGTAACAAATCCACTTAAAGGCATTTGCTTTGAGCCATCAATCTAACCACGCAGACACATTGTTTCTTGTTATCTACCTAGGTCTCTGTTGAGATCTTTTTACATATACTTTACTTGATTCATGGTTGGAGTAGCTTCCTCCAAGTTTCTTCTCAAGCCATTAGTTCAGCTATCTACTGTCAACAGACAGATCATAATAATGTGAACTTGGGAACTAGGACAACCAGCTTATTGTCCTCAATCTAAGACCTTGCTCTGAAGGAGAGCATAAACATGGTTTATATACTTTCATTATGTACATCCATAGTAAGTGGCAGTAAGCCAATCATACTAACTGGTGGATATCCCAAAAGGGTAGAAATCCTTTGCTCTGGTTTCTCTTCAAGAGTGAATCAACCATGATTTAAGATTAATGTTTTACTCAGCTTCTTACAGAATCTGCATAATTGCAAAATTAAGCAGATTGGCAGCAACAGACCTTGAGTTTAATAATGGGGGTGGAAACCATGAGCTACTTCTACAACACAAACCTTTCTTGTAGAAAGCTACATTACATGGTGAATAAGATATACAAAGACAAGATTGAACCAATCTGCATCAGTCATTTAGAATTTAGAGAACAAAAGGAGCATTTACACAGCTAGATTTCTATCCTGTTGCATATTTGGCTATAGCTTATTCACATCAATATGAAAATGTTATTTTTAGTCCAAGTATTTCCCCTCCTTATCACTCAACTATTAGTAGCAGACTTTCTACCAAGCTAGAAATTCCTTAGTACCCTAGTCAACATTTGCCCGGGACACATCAGTATGTTGATGAAACTAGAAAGCCAAATAGATGAATGTGCTTCTAAAATGGCATCATGCCGACAAAACTGGACTTGGAAAGCAAGCTTCCCTACTACCTGGCTCAGATGTATAATAAGCAAAAGTTCATTTCTATATTGACTCTTACAACAGCTATTTGTGACTAGGTACCAAAGAGATCTAGAAATAAACTTAAAATGAGTCCTTGCATAAGTGATACTGCGGCTAGAAAACTTATGAAGCGGTTTGCAGCGTACCACCACTCTGGCCAGTAGTAAAACCAAAATCACACCAGGGAAATTTAAAGATTCATAGTTACGAAAACAAGTCCTTCCTGGGAACTCTTATCCAAATATTTTCAGGACTCACATCAAGCCCTGTTTGCCAGGTCTGTTTGAACTAGACCAGGACTCACAGACCATGATGAGGAACTGCTCAACTCTCAGACTATGATGAGGAACTGCTCAACACAACTCTCTCCATTGCAAAACTCTATTGTAATGTTTCTGGCCCCAAGCACAAATATATTTCATGAGCAATTAACAGTGGAATTTCTATCTAGCCACTGTCATTTGTTAATTGCATCTTAAAACTGTTTAAGCAATACAGCTTCAGTCTGGAGGTTATTAAGGTACATGGCCTGAGGAACAGTGTTTAGTTATATTGCAACATTTAAGCTGTAGACTCACACAAGCCAGGTTTGCAGGGCAGATCAACTGCTGAAGATAAGTTAGCTTTGTGGCTGCATACTGGTCTTTTAACATGTGAAGTCTGAGATTTGTCGGATTCCAGGGGGTCATTGCTCAATTCAGTATACAGCTACAATATGCACACAAGATTTAAAGGGGTGTGCAATCACCTCTTCTCACAGCTGCAAGGGCTTGCAAGAAAACAGTAGCCTAAAGTAATTCCACCAGTGAACCAAAAGTTGCACAAAGTGTAGGAACTCATTTTGCACCAATTGGACATTTCCTCCTTATGTAGAAAACATTTCTACTCAAGAACTGGTACAGTGGTACCTCAGGTTAAGTACTTAATTCGTTCCAGAGGTCCGTACTTAACCCAAAACTGTTCTTAACCTGAAGCACCACTTTAGCTAATGGGGCCTCCTGCTGCTGCCGCACCGCTGGAGCATGATTTTTGTTCTCATCCTGAATCAAAGTTCTTAACCTGAAGCAATATTTCTGGGTTAGCAGAGTCTGTAACCTGAAGCATATGTAACCCAAGGTACCACTGTAATGTCTTTGGGTAGCAGGCACCAAATTTTTACCTGCGCATTTCCTAACTGAATCATTGTATTTTAGATAATATGCAGTCATACTAGGGCAGGTCCTACATTAGCTGCAGAGGGATAGAGCTATAATGTAATGAATTGAGTTGCTTAGAGCCATTAGCCACAGGGAAAGATTTACAAGCATCACTGAAGAAAAATGGTTCAGGCAGAAGCAGGCTTCCATAGTGATACAGGCACCGCAGGTCAAAAGTGCTCCAAATTTAAGGCTGCAACTGTGTCTATAGAAACAATGGGGAGACCTTCATATGATCTTGTGTGGTGACTACTAGAGCGTGGGCAGATAACTTGTGGCCCTGCATGTGTTACTGAACTACCATCAGCCCCAGTGGGCAAAGCCAATGGTCACAGATGGGAGTTATGGTCCAACAACATCCAGAGCTGTGTTAGAAGCTCGTATATAAGCTCATTGCCAAATGGCACCTTCAACCTAGGTTACGGTCATAACAAGACTGTCTAGTTGCCTTTTGGGAGTGGGGATTTAATCATCAGTGGCGTAGCGTGGGGGGTGCAGGGGGGACCGGCCGCACCGGGCGCAACATCTGGGGGGGCGCTCGCACTCACAGCTCTCTGCCCCTACCTGGCTCACTCACTCTCTCTCAGCGCTGCCACAAATTTCGCAAAATTTTCGCTATTATCACACGGATCCTCCTCCTAGCCAATCAGGAAGTGGGATCCACTTCCTCATTGGCCGAAAGGCGAATGCATGCAATTGGCTGAGCTGCCGAGCAGGAGGCGGGAGGACTCGAGGAGACGCGGGGAACTGAGTAGAAGCCACCGCTGCAGGTAAGTCTCTCTGCATTGAAAGGGGGCACACTGGTCATTCTGCAATGAAAGGGGGCACGCTGGTCATTCTGCATGTTGAGCTGACCAGATGGATTGAAGATTGATATCTTGCACTTCTATTAAAGAATTACAATTAGAGGCACAGGATTGAGGAAGTTGGCTCCATCTAGCCCAGTCTTGGATCATCTCCAGGGTATGGTTCCATTTTGATGTTTAGTTTTTGTTCTTGATATTTTTTGTCATTTACGATGGTTGTGAGACGACATATAATAGCATGGCCCATGCTAGGTTACTACATTTGTAGATTTGTATTCATAGACCTGCTGAAAATGTGGAGAATGTGTAATGCATGTTTGCACTCAATAAAGTGTTTGAAAATAAACTTGTCTTTAGGTGCATTTTACTTTAATTACAGCAGTATTTTCATAACAAACAATACATGTGCTTAGGGGGTAATGGTTTCTTTAACTAATCTAGTGGAAGAGACTCGAGTGCTAAAATCCACGGGTTAGGGGGCGCAAATTACTTGCCTTGCCCCGGGTGCTGACAACCCACGCTACGCCACTGTTAATCATCATTATTCATTTCATTTCTATATCATTTTATGCAGTGATATAAGTTTAAAAAACTGCTCCTTTCCCCTTATGGGGTACCCAAGAGTCCTTTTGTAGGTTCTCTATCGGTAGGAGAAAATAACAGAGACCAACCAGAGAATATTGAGAAGCAAAGCAGCTAGTAAGCCTGATCTTTGACTGTTACAACAGGGTGCTCCCCCACACACAGGAGAGAGGAGGACGACCTCGAAAAATGGTGCACAAAGCCTTATATATCCATTTTGAAATTCCCTGCCCTGGAGCTCCAGACCACCCCTCCATACATACATCACAGAAGGGGTATAGCCCAAGACCACCCCCCACATCACAGAAAAGGTGGTCTACAACAGAAATTTGAAGGTTGTTGTTTTTCCTGTCTGCCAGGTTATCTGGTAATGCCTTATCTGATTGCCTTTTCTGGTAGTCTGGTAGCCATTCCTTTTGAGATAGTAATTACTTAATTCCTGGGACAATGGGAAGGTGTGTTTTTTTCATTTTCTCCCTCCTTGCAGAGAAACATTTCGTCAGTTTGGGAGTTAAAATGGTTTCAGGACTGTCTTCCTGTGCTGCTTCAGACATGTGGTTTATATATTTGTGTACATGTTTGCTTGGTACATTTATGAACATTTATTATCTATCTAAGACCTTAAAATTCTTATAACAGCAGTTTAAAGCACATTAAAACAGCAAATAAAACAATCCAAAATAAAATAGCGACAAGACATCTCCGCCGATCAGCCGACTGTATGCTAGAGAAGACAAATTTAGCATATAGTGGTACCTCAGGTTAAGAACTTAATTCGTTCCGGAGGTCCGTTCTTAACCTGAAACTGTTCTTAACCTGAGGTACCACTTTAGCTAATGGGATCTCCCGCTGCCGCACGATTTCTGTTCTCATCCTGAAGCAAAGTTCTTAACCCGAGGTACTATTTCTGGGTTAGCAGAGTCTGTAACCTGAAGCATCTGTAACCCGAGGTACCACTGTAGTTCTTTTCTGTTTTTCCAACAGTGAATCGTTTAAGTATTTAGCTGGTGGCCTTCTCACTTTCAGATGCTAGTTCTTCAGAAATTGCTGTAATTTGTTCCAAATACATCTTTGGTTGTTACCCATGCATTTTAAAACCTGGGACATGTTCAAAACAGTAGTAACATTCTGCCCCTTCTCCTACTTACAGCCCATTGTGAACCTCACATGAGTGATCAATACTGAAACTGAGCAATCTCGCAAGTATGTACTTGCAGCCCTGGGAATTAGTCAGATCCTGGGGGCCAGCGTTAAATATTTACTAAAAAGAAGAATAGTTATTCGGGTTTATTACTGGCATTTACTAGCTGGGTTAGTTCTGCACTGCAATCCAAAGAATTCTTTTCAACACAGTCCAGAGTGACACCCAATAGGACCTTTTGCCTTGCTTTACAAACAGTTCTCATTTTGCCAGCAACCCACTATTCTGCAGGACCACCGTTCAAAACAAAGTTTGCGGCTCAGTTTATTCACGAGTGCCTGGACTGGGAAACACCAACTAAAACCTCGTTGCATAAGAGCCAAGTGAATTTGTTAATTTTAAAAAAACTTTGTCCTGCTGCAGTACTACAAGGAATTTGCTCTTAAGACAATTAGCGGAAACACGATAAGCTACTGTGGTCAGTTTCCTTGGTAACTGGAATACACAGAAGAACTATGCTTTTTACTGGCACGAGCAAGAGATTAGAACATGGGCAAAGGAAGGACAGTATTGTTATAAGCTAGATTTGGCAGCTTGAGAAAAGCAGGTTAACTGTCACTTGAAACAGGATAGCTCAGTCGGTAGAGCATGAGACTCAGTCTCAAAGATCAGGGGTTCAAGCCCCCCCCCCATTGAGAAAAGATTCCTGCATTGCAGGGGGTTGGACTAGATGACCCTTGTCCCTTCCAACTCTACAGTTTTATGATATTATGACTCTGGAAGTGACCAAACTAGGACATACCTACGGTGAACAAGCTCCTATGTAGTACTACTGACCTAGAATGAAAGGCAGCCAGTTCTTAACATATTCACTGGCATAGCAACCATTTGGACTTGTGGAAGGAAGAAGTTCAGCAAACAGCACAAACTCCAAACTTTGACACCACTTTGCAACAGGGTATCTCGACTGTGCACCTAGTTTAGAACAGCAAGAGCATGGAGAAAAAGGCTGCTCCATTGCAATGGCAGCCCATTCCCCTAGATTTTCCTGACCCAATCCCAAAATAGGTTTTATTTGGGCTTGCTTTCAAATGCCAGGAGCAAAGTAAGTTGAGGGCAGGAAAGTAAGATTTCTAGAAAAGATTTTATGTTGGATTTTTTAAAATGGTTACCAGCAGGCTCTGGGCAGCACACACACCTATCTGTTCCACTGCAGGTCATCATATTTGCCATTAGCTCGGTTATGGTGTGCAAATTCAAATTTATTCCCTCCAGTTCATTTGTATTTGTTAGCCACGCTATTTCTTGAAAGGGTATGCACTTTTTGCAATGTTTTCAGTAAGAATAATGTCACTGAGATTGTCTTCTCCTGGCCTAGCCTTGATTTGAGATTACACCCAGGCTCCTACGGAAGGGAGACAGATTTATCATTTATGAACCTAGTGCCCAGAGAGTAATATACTACTTTTGGCAAGCCTTCAGAATATTGTACTTAAAACTTCAGGTGATAGTTCAGAGTGAAGGCAATACAACTAAAATACAGTATCCCCAGCCATTAAGTTTCTTTTGAGGGATTTACAGTATCTCAAAGGGTATGAGCCGCTATAACTTAAATGACAGGATTTCTTCTGTAGCCAAATGCACCCCTTGGGTGACCCCTTACACTGGGTTCCAGGCATTGAAAAACGGTGTGCCTTATAGGCAGACACCCACCTATGTGCTTGCTGCCTTTTAGACTGCACCTTTTCCAACCAGGGTTCCACCGGATGCTTGGGTCTTTCAACATTTTACAATGCATTACCTGTTTTTACTTTGTAGGGTGAATGTCAGGGGCAGGGAGAAAGGGCCACGGTACTAAAAAAAAAGGTTTGTTTCCTATAACCTAAAAGGGCTGAAATCCACTGGTATAGCACAGCTATTTTTCCATGAAAAAGTGTAAGCCAGTTTTATAGGTTTGATGCAGATCATGCAGATAACAGCAGCTAGTAGTACATAATTTGGTAACTTCTCTTTTGGGGGGGCCTTCCGCTGGAACAGAGGGCAGAGCTTAGAGACACATCTGCAATTTAAAATGACAAATGGAACCACTGAGATTATTACAAACCCGAAGCATGTTATTTTTGGTACTGTTAGCTTATAGTCTTAAAAAAACACACACACAAAAAAAATCACTAGAACTGAGCAAAGATTACTATATGCCTTAAAGGGGCAGCAGCAAAGGTTCTGCTACCAAGCTGCAATGTGGTGTGTATATGCTCACATCCACACACACTTTCACTTGGGAGAGGCACATTGTTCACCAGCATGTTAACCACCAACAACTGACAAGAGGAGAGTCTAAAACATGACCATTAAAAGCATAAATGATGTTTAGGGACAGAAATAGCTCTGAGGAAAGTCACAGCAGACCCATATGCCTAAATTTGAAAGATGTATTCCTTGGAAGCAGATCACCCCCATGTCAAAGCAAACAGAGGGTGCCAACTAGCTTTCTAGTTGTAGCAGAGAGTTTGGCTTCATATGCTTACCTTAAGATAGGAGTTTTAGGCAACATCAGACACAGTTTGTTGAGTTTGGAGGAAATGGCATGTTGCAACCCATCAAACAATGGAAGCATATGTACACATGTCTCACTACAAATTGTTCCCATTATGGTAGGACATGGCTTGTCGTAATGTCTGAAACAGGTCATTCCTCCTGACCTTAAGACTCAAGCCTGTGGGTCCAAACCATAGCAAGAGGACATGATCTCTGAACTCTAGTACAGAGAATAAACATGTTGCAGGAAGGAGCAGTGCAAGTTCTTGACCGGAGTTGTGAATAGAAATGATATCATTTGCAGATTTCCCTGAAAGTAGAACTGAACCACTTATTTTTTTCAATGAAGAGTCATGTGGTCAGAGTCCATGAAAGCTTACATCATAGTAACTGTGTTGGACTTGATTGATAGTGCCACATGAATTTGATGTCCCTGCTACAACAACTAACACAGCTACCATTCTGGACACTAATCATTTCAGACACCAGGAAAAAGCCAAAGAATGATACTACAAGGAAAATACAGTGGTACCCCGCAAGACGAATGCCTCGCAAGACGGAAAACCTGCAAGACGAAAGGGTTTTCTGTTTTGGAGGCGCTTCGCAAGACGAATTTCCCTATGGGCTTCCTTCGCAAGACGAAAGCCCATAGGGAAATCTGCGGGGACCTGTTTTAAATGCTGGTGGTTGGGAGCAAAGCCTTCCCCCCCCCTCCGGCCTTCAGAAGAGGTCCAGGAAGGCCGGCGGGGGCCGAAAGGCTTTGCTCCCCACCGCCAGCATTTTAAAAGCAGTCCGGGATAGCAGGGAAGAGCTTCCCGCTATCGCGGACGGCTTTTGAAGGCAGACGGGGGGGGGGGAGCAAAGACTTTCGCCCCCCGCCCGCCTTCAGAAGAGGTCCAGGACCTCTTCTGAAGGGGGGCGGGGGGCGAAAGTCTTTGCTCCCCCCTGCCTGCCTTCCCGGGAGAGCTTTTGAAGGCAGGCGGGGGGGGCAAAGACTTTCGCCCCCCGCCCGCCTTCAGAAGAGGTCCAGGACCACTTCTGAAGGCGGGCGGGGGGCGAAAGTCTTTGCTCCCCCCTGCCTGCCTTCCCGGACGGCTTTTGAAGACAGGCGGGGGGGCAAAGACTTTCGCCCCCCGCCCGCCTGCACCTCCGCCTCGGATGGAAGCGATCGTGCGCGCATGGGAGAAGCCGCCCGCCAACATTTTAAGATCGCCCCAGACAGCGGAGAAGTCCTCCGCTGTCCCGGGGTTTTTTTAAATGCTGGGGGTGGGAAGAAAAGCCCTCCCCCCCCCCAGCCTTCAGAAGAGGTCGGGGGACAGACTGTCCCCGGACCTGGTCTGAAGGCGGTTTCCCTAGGAACGCATTAATTGATTTTCAATGCATTCCTATGGGAAACCGTGCATCGCAAGACGAAAAACTCGCAAGAAGAAAAAACTTGCGGAACGAATTAATTTCGTCTTGCGAGGCACCACTGTACAGAACATACTAGAAAAGGCATGGGGGAGGGGGGTTATGTGGCTATCCGAATGCTGCTGACCACATCGCCCACCATCCCTGGTTGCAGCTGATGTGAGTTAGTCCAGCAAGTGGAGGGCCACAAGATCCCAATCCCGCCATCATCAGCTGCCTTACAATGGCTGCAAATGCATCCTTAGGTGTCTTGTAAACTAGGGAAGATGAAGCTGTTGCACATAATGTTTCAAATCAAGAGTCTGTTGCAGACAATTAATCACCTGTGGTTCTTTGGGTAAAGTGCCACAATGACCTATTGTCAACCCTCCGGGGGCCACATATCAAAATGGGTGCGGCTTAAGTGTTAGTATGAGTGTGGCGCAAACTGCAGTTCTCAAAGCTGCCTTGCAATGGTCCCATCCACCATTGTGTATCATTTCAAACCATTTATCATTAAAATCAGTAAATTTTAAATTTTCAATATAATTTTGAATGAGCAACACATCTTCAGAGCACATAGAACCACCTTTTGGGGGTGCCAAATGCTGCCCGTGGTTTAGGGGCCCCCGCCATGTTTAAAGGAAGCATTTTTATACCCCCAACCACCACAAGGACCAACACTATTCCCTGCACCTCCCACTTCTCAGAAGGTATTTAGTTTTTGAATGTGTTAGAAGTTTCAAGTTTCTTAGTACAGAGTCGCAAGCCATTTGTCTTCGGCAGCTGTAGTATTTAACATGGAAATACTGTCTCCATATTAAGCAAGTGTCAAATCTCATGGTTGCAGGGATGATTTAGTCCTGCAAATACTGTTTGCAACATACTGGTATTCAGGAATGGCATTCATGCCCTGCCCTGTTTACTCTTGCAGTATTGCACCTTAAAACAGAACTGCTAACTTTCCCATCACCTGCCTCCGAATAAAGCACACAACTATCAAAGTGGGAGGTTTTCATGTTTGTGATTTACCCTGAAAGCAGTGTGAACTGAACGTCATGCAACCAGAGCCACATTAACAAAGTTCTTCTCCCAAGAGGATTGTGCTTTTAAAGAATGCAGTAGGCATTTTAAATAAAAAGGTATGGGGTGTTAGGGGAGGGACAGTAACTCTGGTGGGGGACACATTGTACCCCTTCTGGGGTAGTTTGTCCACCTTTAGTCCCCACCCTGCACTCAGCTCTCACCTGTGACTCCTAGAAGCTGTCAGCATGTGACAGTAGCCACACCCCGGGAATGGCTTCCATTGGCCACCTAAATCAGGTGAGGATAACCAATGGGTCTCAAACCCTTGGTAAGTTAGCGACTTCCTCCTGCATGTAAACACAGGCTCTGGTGGATTAAGCAATCGAGATCAATAGTGACTCCAACAGCCTGGAAGGCGGCTCATCAACCTGGGAAGGTAGCCCATCTAGGAGAAGGAAAACTCTGGTCTTAAAACTCCACTGCCTTATGAGATAACTTCAGGAGAATAAATGGCTCAGGAGTAAACCCTACACATATCCAGAGTATAGTCCTTAAGACGGCTGGATGGTGCCTTGCACCCCTCCTTCTGACAACTCCTGCAGCCAGTCTGGTGCCAAAAGCATTGCTCTGCTTTCCTTTAAACCACAGCAGTGAGGCTGGGGGGACAGTCTTGTACCCTGGGCAGCCCAGGAGCTCCACACACGCTGCCCAGGCTTGTGCCTCAGGGAGGTCACTTTGGTGTTGCTAATTTGACCTCTTGAGACAGATGCCAACAAGTGGGATGCCAAGAAGTATGGCAGTGAATACTGGGGCGCTTTATTATGCTGCTTAGAAAACATCTGTGGCACATTTGCTAAGTGATCACTACTTAAGTCCAAGCTCAGGTTTGTTTTTCACCAGTTCTTGTTATCACTTAATATTTACCACCACAGTTCTGAGTTAAGAGCCTTTTGGCTATTAAGATCTGGCACTAGTGGTATAACAGGAGTCAGCACCTGGTAATGCTTCCTTTTCCAATAAAATTTTTCTACAGCCAACCTGGAGAACTTTGGTTCCATTTATTACTAAAACAGAAACTTCGGCTTTCGAAAAGCCCTTCCTGTGTCCTTAAAGCCTGCTGCAGCACGCTTTGAATAAATGACATCATTGGCAAACTTGTTATGCTGACAATAACCCCCAGGAGAACAGGCCCCCCTCTTACACTAAGCAAAGCACATTCCACATTAGTGAGGTCACCCCTTGTTCCCCATGTATGTGAAAAGCCCCCAGAAGCTGCAGATGAGATCAGTTTGCTTCATTACTGGCTTGACTGGAACACTGCCTTGCAAAGCATCCGAATATTGATGCACACATTCCCAGGAGATTTTCTTGGCAGCCATTCTAACCTGCACATGCACAGAATCATTCCCCAACCCCCCAATGCTGCCATTCATTTCGACGCAAGCTGCCTCAAGCGTTTATAGAGATCTCTCGTTCTCGCTTCTATGGCAATTGCTTTGGCAGCCCAAACCTACCTCAGAGGTTCTAGATTCATTCATCCAATAATCGACGGGTGAATGGATGCTGTGGAAGCAAGCATCCTGAAGAACAGAGCTGCACCACTGGACCCCCAGGGCGCTGACGGCCAAGGAGTGGCAGCTCCAATGGAAGCACATGACGACTGTGCTAATCGCTGCTAGGCCAAGTGGCAAATCAGGAACAGAATGGGTGGGACAGTCCAAGACAGGTTGTGCAAAACAATGTCAGGAAAGTGCTTTCAGAGGTAGCACTATAGTCAACAGCTAATGGTGTGGAAAACTGTTGTCTGGAAAGCCCTACGGTTACGTCTGCACCCACATTCACCCACCATTCCCAGTAATCTGCCGCCATCCGTATGAGTACAATAGTGTTCTGAAGTAGCCCTGCCTGCTGATTAAGGCTCCAATCCTGCATTTCGTTTCAGATATGCCAGAAAGGAGGTATTAACTTTCCCACAACATTGTTCATGGTAGCTGTCTAGACATACAACAATGCCCCCCTTCAAGTTTGCTGCTTGAGGCTGCTGTCTGGAATATTTGTTCATGGGTCTATTTTCAGGCAGGCATCCCACCAGCCTGTTCTCCGAAATACTAGAGTGCCCACTCATGAATATAATGCACCAGTCAGTGGCTACACATCACAAGCACATGAAAAAAACCAGCAATTCCAGGGATAGATCATCTAGGAAGGAGACAGGACACCCATCACCAGGCCTCAAAAGGAACTGAACACTCCGGTAAGTATGTTTCTCCAGCGGCTCACAGTGTATCTAGAATCTAGATCAACTAGCCACTGGCTCTGGAATAAGGCAGCCATATAAAATAACTGTTTGAAAGGCACATTACACTTATGGCTCCTGCCTAGCATGCTTCCATGTCTTCAAACCTCACTTCAAAAACAACAGCATATGACTGCAGAGTAAGATAAGATGCTCCATCTTCCAATGCTATTAAATTTAGGTAAATATAGGTAGAAACTCCCATTATTCTGCTGTCAAATAAATCTGGGGTGGGGGTGGGGGGCAGAAAGTATGAAACAGATAGCATACACATTACAGAGACCTTGAATGGCCCCATGAAAGTATAGAAAGCTATAATGAAAGTGTATCTAAAATACACTAGACTTCCCCCGAACTAGTGAGTTTGAGCTGTTGCTGGACTGTAACTTCTACAATCCCTGTTACTGAAGTGAGTTCAGGTGATCATTACCCTGGAGGGCACCAGGTTGGGGGAAGACTGAAATTACAACAGAACTGAAAAATACTAGGAGGATTCAGTGCATGATAAATTGCACAGTCATTTTTGTTATTTTTCCCACAAAAGGCCTCTCAAAAACCAGAACTTCATTCTCCAAAAGGCAGGCCAGTCTTGCAATTTGACATTTGCCAAGACAGAAGTAAAACAATCCTTCCAGAAAGACTAGGCAGAAGAATGCAGGTTCTGTGGGCTTGGCAACCCACACAACCATCATCAAGATATGCCATAGTTCAATGCATATTATTCTACTACAAGTAAACATCAACAGTATGTGCAAAAGCTTTCCAACTGGACAAGAAAAGTGCCACCTCAGATCGAGGCTGGAAGGACTATGCACATCACACTCCTATTTCAGTGGCTAATTGCAGACAACAGACCCTCATTTAAGCCTGCAGTTATCTTTAAGGTATGTTTGGCTTTGAGTCTGTGGCATTAAGAGTGCAAATTATGTCAGCTTCAAGCCACTGTTGCCTTCTCATTTCCTGATCGCAATACCCTCTCATTTGATAACACAGAGTCTTGTCAAAATGTATGGTTTATGCAGACAATTATTGCTATTTACAGTTTACATGCACAGATCATAACTGCATCTGAGGTTCCTGTTGCCAGGAAGGCAGCAACCAAGGAGCAATGCGCTTTTTTTCCAACACTATTAACTAGATATATGCATTGACATCCTTTATATGTCTCTGCAGTATGTTCTGCTATAAGTACCCTGCCCAGAACAAAAAAATCAGAACCTTCTTGGCAGTCTACATTTCCTAAAGTTGTCCTTATTGCAGTGACCTATCAGAGGTCAGGGTGGTAGACCTGGAATAAGTAGGCCCAAACACCTTTGACTTGCACTCTAAAGGGAGTTGTGCAAGATCTCCTTAGGCTTCATTATCTAAAAGCACAATGGGAGTTTATTTTTAGCTTTTCCTAAAGCCAAAGCCTTTGCAATACCAACTCTCAAACTATTTGGTATCTCAGGTAACAGACTAGCTAGGTCTCAAAACCAGCCAACTAAACTTCACTCATCTTGCTCAGTTTTGATCACTGAATACTGTTCATAGGAACTATTCAGAGACACAGCCCTCAATACTCACCTTCACTATGAAGAGTAAACTACCACCTGGTGCCCTTTGTGGGGGATCAGATAAGGGTGCTTCATAGAGGGATGGCCAATGTGGTGACCCCTAGAAATTGCTGACAGACAACTCCCACCATCCCTGATCACTAAGCCATGCTGGCAGGGGCTGATGGGAGCTGTAGTCCAACAACTTCTTCTGGCCTTATCTATCCCCAGTGGTAGAAGCATGCAGACTCAAAATACTGGATACCTCCCAGAAACAGGAAAGGGTACATCTGACCCAGGCAGGCTTGGAGTGAAGCTGGAAGTGGCCATCTTTCCCACAACTAGCTTACCCCAATATTTGTTCCTTATTCATATAACTATGCTCAAAAAAGGTCTCATAAGATTCCAGTTACTCATCTGCAGCAGCTTGTTTTAGCAATCAGTCAGTAGTAGAGGCTACATGGTTAGTGACAAAGTCTGGGGAGCTTCCAAGACCAACATCCACAGCATTAGCAAGCATGTTTACTCACACTGGGTGTGGGTCAAGATGCTTCCAGGCAGCCATCACACCAGCAGAGGACTGCACAGATAAGTGAAGCTATTTAGATATGGTAGAGCCAAATATCTTCTGTGCAGCACACGCCAAACACTAAAGCCACAGTGTATATGGGGTTTTTAGAGCCAAAACCAACACGTTGGAAGTAATCAGAAGTGATTACTGTTTGGGGAAATCCTTGACTACAATGTACACTTTGATTCAGTTTTTCCATCTGAAACCATCCAGAGTCACCACACATAACAGGATTGGTGAGAGGAAATCCCATTCATGCAAGTATGCACAGTTCAGCCAGGCTCCATCACAGGCAGAGAGCAGCATTCAGAAAAAGGAAGTGTTCTAGTTAAAGGAAAAACATTTTAATGTTCATAGCCTGGTACACCTCTTAAAACTTTGATACATGCAATATTTTGGCTACTTCCTCAAACTAATCTGTTTTAAAGCATTTTGATTAAGGTAAGCAACGCAAGACTCATGGCATGAGCCTAAAAGGTGTTCCCATTTTTGTTAACAAAACAACCAATGTTTCACCCAAGTCACACTTATTGTGGCCACCACATTAAGCCCTGGGCCAAAAATTACAAAATAGCGCCGTAGAATTGTAGAGTTGGAAAGGACCTCGAGGGTCATCTAGTACCTAGTCACCTAGACTAAGCAGGAATAGGGGAGAGGCCAGAGGCCATCTTGGCTGTGAGTCCTGGAAGAATTTGACCACAACCATGATTTAACTGCAAGGAATAAGTAATCAACTGGGACCAGTACTTGTGGGAAGGGATGCTTTCTCTCTCATCAACATTACCTGAGGAAATCGTTTGCCTGTGCAGCTTTGAGAGACCAGCCTGCCTTCAGTAGTTCAGCATCACCTCCAAGAGAGGAAGATGGGCAGCACTGCTTCCTCTGCCCAGCACAGACATTCTTCAGTGACCACACCAAGCAGGCCAGAGACACATGTCTGACTAGGGGGACTCTAAGAATTGCATATGTAAAAACTGCATCAGATCCGCTACAGATTGGGATATATAAAAAAAAATCCACTTAAAGGGCTTGTTGGGAAAGGAAGGCCTTCAATGGGAGTCAAAAAGGAAAGGTCTGGTGTATAATTGGGAGGGTGCCACCACAATGAAGGTCCAAGTACTACATCATACAGAATGGATCACCTGATAAGGTCGTATCTGCAGGAGACCCTCTTCTATAGAGCACAGTGATTGGTTAGGTATGTAAAGGGGTGAGACGATCTTTTAGGTATCCTGGTGGCCTTTGAACACCAATACCAGCACTTTGAACTTAGCCTGACAGCCAATTCATAACCAGTGCAACTCTTTCAGCAGCAGGCAAGCCATCTGTGCAGCTTCTCTCCTGAAGAGGAACCAGTATGCCTCACCGCATCCCGCCAGAGCTAGCCGGAGTCTCCCCCATCAGACAGGCACCCTCCTATCAGCAGCAATTCAGACTGGCTACAGCCCCACTTCACTTCATTTTTGAAAGGGGTTCCTTTTTCCCCTCTTGGCTCACTGCTTGATGGGTCTTTCCCCTGAAAAACACAGAGGCTGCAGGCAAGAGCGGAAAGCGTAAGTAAAATGTATGTTAAGGTGCAATCCCTGTGTATAGGGACTTTCCAAGTCTTTGAGTCACTGGCGCATAAACCTGCTCCTCAGCAGTTCAAAGTCAGAACCTTGCAAGTGTCTGAGCTGACCATCTCCATTTCCTGCGTTAAGTTGCAGCAGGATACTGTTGCTGCAGGGCCACTAATTTCCTCAGCTGCCTACTGAGTTTCAGTTCCCCAAGCTCTTTACAGTGGTACCTGTTTACGAACTACCGGTAAATCCATTCCTGAAGTCCATTCTTAAACCAAATGCGCTCTTAAGCTGAGGCACACTTTCCCTAATGAGGCCTCCTGCCACCGGTGCCCTTCCACTGTTTGGCGTCTATTCGTAGACCGAGGTAAAGTTCACAAACCAGAACGCTACTTCCAATTTTGCAGAGTTTGTACACCAAATAGTTTGTTAACAGGGCTGTTCGTAAACCAAGGTACCACTGTGCTCAGAAATCCCACCTTTCACTCCACCCCTGAAGAGCCCCATCAGCCGCCACAGTGCCCAGAGGGAAGGGTTCCCTTGCAGTTTGTAGAGCTCCAAGCACATTTTCATGTCAGCTGTGCTGCAGATCAAACAGTTATCTCCACCTCCACACAGAAGTCTTTTTAAGATTTCTGCCTCCCACCCCCACTAACTTAATTGAAGTTTGGGCCTGGTCCCACTCAGAGCAATGTTATGTCAAAGCAGCCTTCACTTCCTAAAGCAGCAAGTGGAGCTGTGCTGCTAAAAGCATTAAGCCATTTCGCTATTCATTCATAAAGTGAAGGAGCACAACTTGAGCGTTATTTTCACCTGTTTAATCCAATTAGGGATCCCACAGCAGCCGATGAAATCAGAAAGTATAGTACTTGGTCAGGTTTACACCACCAAGTTTCCAACGTCAGAGTTAAGGATGTTGGCACAAGTCCCAGTTCAGTTGTCAGATCATGGTGGTTATTGTTCACCCATTTCTTGAGCTACTTCCAAGACACAGAGCACCGCAATGCAAAGTGCACATGAAACACTCAGACTGCCTGGGTGGCCTCTATCATTGTAGCCCATATGGATGCAATACCCTAGCTTTTAGCACACTTAAAAAAAAATGCACTGCTATAAAGAATATGACTTTGCACCACCACAAAACTGTGTTATGTCTTTGACTTCTACTGAACAGAACTGGGGGGAAGGGGCCACAGATACTGAAGCCTGAGTGTTCCAACCCTCGTGCCAGAAATATAAAGCAGGCAAGTGGGGAGTGGCTCCCATCCATAAAGAAAGGGGCCGGGAAGCCACTGGCCCTACTTTTATCTCAGCTTCATGCTAATGTTTGGGGGGGGAAAGTCGATAGCAAGAGAGTTGCTTCATGTATTTAATGGGAAGAGTTGGAAGGAGAAAAGAGTGGCAAACATACTTGCTGCAGCCAGCTTCTTCAAAGCATAGAATGTTTTTTTAATTAATCCTACCCACTCCTCCCAAGTTCCCAGCATGTGATAGATATGAGCTGTTTGCAGTGGAGCAAGCATTTCCTACTTTCCTTTATCAACAGCAACAAAAAAAGCACCTCTAAACAAATTAGACTAATAAAACACATAGTTGCACAGGGGGTTGAGGAGAGAAACACAAGGAGTTAGCAGCTCTGGTACTGAAAACAGATTCCTGGGCTGAGCATGTCCCTCAGAAGCTCCCTAGGATATATTCAGCCCCACCCTACCTGCAGACACTCTTTTGCAGACCATGAGATGCCAGCAGAAAATACCCTGAAGGAGATTCCCCCCAAGTCTGAAGTCTGCCCACACCTGTGGTAGAGGATTTGTGGGAGACAAAAACAGTACACACAGCATGAAGTGAGAAACCCCTCCAAGTTAAAGTTACCTACAGTGTGTGAATTGAATCTAAAGTTGCAAGTAGTGATTTATGCAAGTTTGTGGGACCCCTGCCCTGAACTCAAGGAGATGACCCGCCATAGGTTACCTTTTCCACGTAACAATTCCTTTTACAGAGAAAAGAAGTATAGAGCGAATCCATTAAACGCTCAATGAAAACAGGAGCAGCAAGGCAGCAAGCCCAGCACCCACAAACAAACGCTGGAGAGAAGGAATAGTCTTTCCTGGCTCACAGTAGGAGCCTTGGTCTTTTACCTCCACTATGACAGCTCAATAGCACCAAAGAGTTATGCCCAGCCTACAGTTCTCTAGAACTGTACAGAAGCATATTTCACGTGATGAATTGAGTACATCTTTGCCAACAGTCATTCTTCAGATTAACAACGCAATTCTGCACAGATGGTTCATTTTTACATGACATGATTGCGCTGCCAGCAGCAGCAGCAGCGCCAGTTTCCCTCCTTTCTTTTTGGTTGTGTTGAAGGGTCTCAGAGGATTTTCAAGTCTATTAAACCCAAACGTCCCTGCTTCTCTCTTACAGGAGAAAACCTTCAGAGCGGAGGTAAACAGTGTGAATCTGTTTGCAACCCTCGATTTTGCATACTCAGAAGTAAGCCCCATTGAACAATGGAAGCTGTTCTATTTTGTTGCATTCCCATCTCACTTTTTTCCTCCAAGGAAATCAGGGTAGTGCACATGGTTCTCCCCCTCCTCATTTAACCCCCACAACCACCCTGTGAGGTAGGTTCAGCTGAAAGGCAGTGACTGGCTCAAGGTCACCCCGTGAGTTTCATGGCTCATCTCAAGCTATAGCCCAGGCTTCCTCAACCTCAGCCTTTCAGGTGTTTTGAGACTACAGTTCCCATCATCCCTGACCACTGGTCCTGCTAGCTAGGGATCATGGGAGTTGCAGGCCAAAAACATCTAAAGGGCCGAGGTTGAGGAAGCCTGCATAGCTGCTAAACTTTACTTTTAAAAAATGGGAGCAGTTGCCACTTGTTTATGCCAGAATTCCAGGTTTAACCAAATACTGTACCTGCAAGGATCATAACACTGGCAAGCACCTAGGAGGCTAATTCATTTTTGCAATCTCCATCTTTAGACTTGAAGGCCCAGCCAATTTAATTTTTATTCCCCATCCCCATCCCTTGCTTTGAAACTCATCTCACCTGATTAAGAGTTCTGGAGAACTTGAAAGCTTGCACATTTCATGATTCTTGGCTTGTCCTAATGAAGGTATTATATAGCTATGGGTGTTGGGAGATATTTTTCATCCCAACACAGCTGTCTTTGTTGGTTTGTTTTTATGCCTCATTTACGTAGTTGTCTTTCATTGTAACTGCATATGCCCTCATATTCATATTCTGTGTGTGTGTGTGTGTGTGTGTGTTTGTAAATATATACATTAGATATCAGGATTTATCCAAACCTCTAAGAGAATTACATAAAATATAAAATGTGCATTAAAATTCCTGATAAAAACTTATTTTAAAAACAAGTTCTTCTAAAAAGACCACACTACATATACTACGGGCAGGAATTATTCTAACTTCCCAGCTAGCCAGGGCTGGGAATATGTTCTACCAGGACATTTAGATGCCCAGGCAACCAGGCACACACACACAAACATGTCATTGCAAGGGGTAGAGCAGAGTGAGTCAGTGTTTCATGTCCCTGTGTCACACGACTATAAGCTGGGCAAAAAAAAAAAAAAAAGCCTCCTACACAGCAATTTTATCTACAATAATTTTACATTTCACCCATTATTAAAACCTAGCACATCATAGGAATAACAATTCTGGTGTTCACTAGCAATAAAGAAGTAATGTTAGCTGAAACTCGGTGGTAAAGCCCCGAGATAAGTAATTCGGCTTTTCAAGTAGACGGAGTTTCAACTAAGGATGATTAAGGAGTCAGTCAACAGTCAGAAAGCAATCCTTGAACCTTGGGTTCCTCCTCAGGAAGTTTGTCTGCTAAATCATTGTTCTAGGAGCAAAGGTGGCGAGTTGCGCTTTGCAGCACCATTTCCACTGTGATAATCTCTAGGCATTTATAGTTCCTATGCAAGGATCTGCAAAATGGGAGGAGAGGGAGGAGGAAGCTGCCAACATTCCTTTCAACAGTAAGTTGTAAGATGCAGCATTTGCTCTGATCAGGCAGACACAG
Source organism: Podarcis liolepis (assembly GCF_965112155.1). Lineage (NCBI taxonomy): Eukaryota > Metazoa > Chordata > Lepidosauria > Squamata > Lacertidae > Podarcis > Podarcis liolepis. The sequence goes on along the minus strand of NC_139555.1, from coordinate 83,294,490 downwards.
AAGAACATGCTTTTTGAAACAGAACAAGCAAAGTCTGCTTATAAGTTCAGGTTACACATGTATTTCAGCTACCAATGCCACCCTTTATTATGAGTACATTAAGAAGCTTCCATTTCAAGATTAAAGACTACAGTCTAAGCACCAGTAGTCCCAATACTATCACACACACTCCAAAAAATTGCTAATGAGGTTTCTATGTCATTTTCACCCAGGAGAGTCATTTTTAATTGCAGCCAAAGCCTCTTTGCACACACCAACCTGAACAAAACTATCAACTCATAAGCACAGTAGAGAAATTATTTTTTTCTATACTAAAGGGCAAGCATGTTTTCTGTACAACACCCAGCACTTCATGCTTTGTGTGACTAAGTTCCAAGTTCTAATCATCAGCATCCCTAGGCAAGAAATTTCAGGTTGCAGGACTGGGGAAGCCCTCTCTGCCCAAGACCTTGAAAAACCACTGCCACTCAGAAAGGACAATACTGAATTTGTGTTGAAGGTCTGGATTTTTCAGGTTCAATGGGTGGCAATGGCATGCAAATCCTGGGGCCCGATATGGCAGAAATCGTTTTTGGAATGTTGCTCAAAGTATTACGCCATCTTCGCCTGACCAGAGAAGGGTGCATTAACCACTGTCAAGAGGATTCTAAGGCATACGCTTTCATCACTCTGCTCCTTGCCTGAGGAAACTAGAATATTACCACAGTATGAACATCATACTAGGCTGAGGGTGAGTCTGCAATTACACAAGGTATGTTCCTGCATTGTACAGACTAGAAACATGCTGGTTTCCAGTCCCCACATCCTAAAACAGCAAATTATTGCTGCATAACAGTAGCTAGCTTTGCTGTTACCTAGGTTTTTGAGTATATATAAACATGGGGTGTGGACATTAGCTGGCAGCAGTGAAACCACCCTCTCTATTTAAAAAGCTACTAGTTCTGTTCACAGAGACAACTGCATATAAAGAAACCCATAAATCAAACATTTCATTTGAACTACTCCACCCAAAAAAACCCAAGTCGAGTACAGGTTCGTTCCTTGAACTGCAACATGAAGACAGGAAGTTGCTTCAATAGCATTACTAATTGCAACTCAATTCACACACCCAAACACACACCCTAGTGAGCCACTGATAAATAGTACAACAGTTGCATGACTGAATGTCTAGCAGGAATTGGTTCAGTATTTCTCCATATAGTGACATCTGAGCATTGCTTATCAGTGTTCCTGTTAAACTGAGTCAGCATGGGTGTAGTGCTTTTCTACTTCAAGAGTTATCTGCCCTATGTTGCAGAGAGCTATTGCCTCTACCACACGATGGGGGTAAAAGATTATGGTTTGGATCAATACTTTCTGTTCTGCAAATGCAATGGCACCTTCTGCTTGTGGTACCTGCTGTCCGATTCAATGGAGGTTTTCACTGGAGGAGGGGAGATAAGACCTTTGCACCAATTCTGCTTGCAGCCTACAGCATTCTGAAGGATCCCCAATCCTTCTGAGCAATTGGCAGGGGCATAGAGGCTTCAGGGGCAGGGGCATTGGGGAGGGGAAATAGCTCCCCCCCTTCCATCAGCAGAAGCATCAGCAGAATGGAACTCTGATCAAAGAAGTCTGGATCCAATCCCTGATCAGTTGGGAAGAGACCATCACACTCCACGTACGCACACATTACCATGGGTATTCAAAAAGGAATGTATTAGGAGACTTCTGAATTCGAAGCTGACCCAGGACAATAAAAATGATTTTGCTTACTGGTGCTCATGGACATTTGGTTCCATGTTCCCTTTGAGCCTTTGCCATTAAACCAAACTGCATCTCCTACCACCAGCAGACCACTGCATTCAGTGCTGCAGTTTGTAGTTAGTTATTCAAGACATCTGGCTCACTGAAGGCAACCCAACTGCTCACTTGGGTGATTCATTAAGGAGTGTAGTGCAGGAGATATGCTAGCATTTTACTGCTCATGAAAAAACCTGCCAGGTTTACTGAAGGAAAAGAATTCCCACAAAGATCTGGCAATATATACCGAATGAGGAGAACACTCATAACCTGTACTTCAGGAGTGGCACTCTCAATCACACAGCAATCACAATTTTAAAAGTTTGGATCAATTCCCACTTCTTACACTTTCATTTGCAACCCAATTCTGAGCCTAAGAAGAAAGCTACACTGGAACCTGCTTGGGGCAAATGAACCAAAATGGTTCACTAAAATCTCAGTTATTAAATTTGATAGCTAGTCATTAGCTGCATGTTAACTGCCAAAATACAGGTGCTTAACTATGCATCTTCCAGCAAAAAAGGATTCATATGTCTCTTGTTGACTGAAGCAGCTTTCAATATTGAGGTATATGCTGCTAAGTAAGAGTCTGAATTCCAGCTACCACTACTGGTTTAGCAGAGTACAATTCATTACATAAATCTGCATCTAGACATGAGCTACAGGACACTAGAGGGCTGATCATTAAGGGGAGGGTTTCGGGCAGTAATATTTAAGGTTTCAGTATTGCAATGTAATATAGAAAGAGGGTGACAAAATAAGGTATTCTTTAGATTACTGTGATGCACTTATATTTGAAATGCGATATTTTAGACCTAAGCACCGCTGAACAGGGCTATCCAAAGAAATGCCAGATTTTATCTGATTCAGGAACATAAACACCTGGAGCAAAATTAGTAGGGCTGTTTGTACTTAAGATTTCAGTAAGAACTTTGTAACAAGTTGCAAGTTTATAGCTCACATTGAGGCTCAATCCTATTTCAAGCAAGGTGATTGTTTTATAAGATAACCTATGCCAGCAACTGAATCAGAGGTATAGCAGCATGCTGGTGGGACCTTCATGCGTACACTTGAAATTCTGAAGTTCCCTTACTTTGCTTTAGGCTGCAATCCTATACCTGGGCAAAGGTCCAATGAACTCATTGAGGCTTAACCTGGGAGGCAACATGCATGGAATTTCATGTTCAAGTTCTAGCTATGGCACAGAATGCCTTCCAAGACCACACAGGAACTTTTGACCCTTCCTGTCCCATGATGAGTGACAAAGTACCTAAAAGAAGGAGGATAGTCCATCAGCCTACTTGTGCTTCACAGGAGGTGAAGCTAAAGCAGCTGTAAAGCAAAGCTTGATCCTTTGATCTCTAATCCTTTGGAATGTATCAAAATGATGCCGCCACCAAATTATACCTCTGCTATTCCCTGGCCCGAAGATAAGTTTATGCCTCTCTTTAAGTGACATGACATGTTAGCATTTAAAGCAGCCTGGAGAATTCAGGATATATGGGAAGAGCACTTGCTCCAGCATCCTATTTTCACAATGGCCAGCCAGATGCTTATGGAAAATCTGAAAGCAGGTCCTCTCCCCCACCTATGGCTCCCACCAACTGATGTTCAAAGGCTTACTTCCTTCAACAATGGAGGAAGAACACAGCTATCATTAAGCTTACCCAGGACACACATTTCAGAAACTTTCCTTAAAACATGTTGCAATGAATCTGATAGAATCAAATATATTGCTGCTACATAGAATATACTGTAATCCACACATGCAGGAGCCTAATACTTCCTGCTTTGCCCAGACATTGGAGTACCAACTTGTAAGAGGCAGCTTGCCATCTCCCAGGGGCAGTACAGGATGGGCGGGGCCTTGTCTAGTGAAAGGCGAAATTTCCCCCACCCACCACAACAGTTTTTAATGGGGTTTCTGAAACTAGCAGCACTAGTTGCAGGAGTACACATTATTCTGCTTGTTACTTCTGTTGGCGCTTTGCACCAACAATATTCTGCTGTTAATATTTAAACTGAAAAGAAATCAGAGTGAAGTAATCCCTGGAAAAGCAAGTTTGCAACAGCTGTCAAAGGTATTTTCCCACAAGGAGTCTGATTCAGAGCTCAGCAAGGTTTCCGTGCTTCAAAACATATGGGTTACATACAGAGAACCAACATTCTTTTCTCCTATACTTTTCCTTGAAGCCTCAACTCTATTTACACAGACAGGACGTCTCTGAAGTTCTGTTTCAGGTCTCTAACTCAAGGTCACGTTTTGCTCATAACATAGTTCTATACTCCAGAGACACCACTGCAGAGAGAACCGAAGTTACTTCCCCAGTTAAAACTCAGACAGACTTCCAAACAGGGCAACAATTGTTAGAAAGTTAGATTTCAGCTCCCACAGGCAGGTATTAGTTTTATTTTCTTTTGCTTGTTAACACACCAGTTCTGTGCTACTACTTGGCTGCTAATAGAGAACACAGCAAGATCTGGCTATGAGAACCACTTGCTATTAACCCATCTTTTTAAAAGTTTGAAAGCTGCCTTCATTTGAAAATGATGTGCTTTATACTCATGCCCCCACTATTTCTGCTGGAGGTTCAGAGTAGCATTTAGTGCTCCCAAAATATATCCATTACTGCCTTGAAAAAAGCTGCATCTGCAACTGAGAGCATTAAACTATCATTGAGAATGGTTACCAAGTTGCTTGGTGGCAGAGTTTTTTTGTTTTGGGTTTTGGCCAATGGATGAAGTCTCTGCCCAGAAAAACCCTGCCAATTAAGTTTATCTTTGTGAAAATGTTTTAAGAGTATTTGTCACTTTACTGATACCACATTTGCAACTTCTGCTCTTAAAATGGGAATTATGGGCAGTTGCTAGTAGATGCATAATTTCCTCCCTAAATATCACATAGCCTTCATCCATAAACATTCACGGACAAGTTGGATAATGCGCCTTTTCTGCAACAGGGTATGGGCCTGCCTTAGTAAAAACCTAATTCTGCAAGACCCCTTCCTGCTTTCATGCTCTATGGACCCAACAGGCTGTGCACACGCACTCCCAATTATCCCCCTTTGATTTACTTCCCAGAAAACATGCAAAGGTTCATGTAGCTGTTAAAAGCAGAAGTGTTCAATTTTGTGTCACTTTAGAATTGTGATTGGCAGCAGAAAAGTGGGTGCGCTGATGGTGTCTCTGCTGAAAAAGCCATTTAAGCTTTTTTATAATTAACATTTCTAAGCCACAGTCAAATATTTTGTTTGTGCTACCTACATGTTTTCACAAACACAACTGTTGTGAAGTACCGTATTTTTTGCACCATAACACTCACTTTTTTCCTCCTAGAAAGTAAGGGGAAATGTCTGTGCGTGTTATGGAGGAAATGCCTACGGGTGGCATGCCTACGGATTTTCCTCCTCTAAAAACTACTTGCGTGTTATGGTCGGGTGCGTGTTATAGAGCGAAAAATACGGTATATCCTGCATTCTTGGTATACACTACAGGTGTCCGCAAGGCATCAGGTTTAGCCTCTCGATAATTTCAGCTGGCATTCTATCCATGCAATATTATCCAGAAACACCTCCTAGTGCTATTTTGCATTATTTATTCCCTCCTTTAATACAAGTTCGGCATTTTGCAAGAAAAGATTCCCAACACAAAAGACACTAGAAACACAGTCAACGCAACAGTACTTAGCTGCAGCGCTTTCTATACAATTAATGGCTATTGTAATCAGACTACATTTATCCATTCTATAGTTCAACTGTATCTTGGAAGTTTGTTGTGCTTTGGCCTTTTAGTCACAGCATCTGAAATGCCATCTAGTCCTTTACAAATGGTTTCTGACTAGACTGAAGCTGACTAGTATCTTCCCTCTCTACCACTACCACCTCCCAACTCGTAAGCTTGGAAAAATGCAGCTTTAAAAGAGAAAAATACGGAGTGTCATTATCCATGGACAATTTTTAAGGGAGTCCCAATACAGTTTCCTGTATTCGCAAAAGAATGGACTAGATGACTGAGATCCTTTCACACTTCAATTCTACAACACACACTGCATATGTACCTGCAATTCAGGGTAACATCATACATCTAATCTAGTGGGCTAGTCCACAAAAGCTTATGCCATCAGGATGTCAGTCTTTGAGGGCTCAACAAGATTGTATTTTGCTGCAGCTATCCCTTTGATAGGTGACAAGTTAGTTAATAGTGCACAACACCTTATAGGTGTGATGTGTCAAATATGTACACCCAGATTACCATACATAGCCTATCATTTTGCAGTTTGTCTCATTCCACCAAGAACCTGGTCACAGCTGACTCAACAGCAGCAGTGCCAACTGAAAAAATAGGTGTGAATGGTCTCTACCAAATTAGTCTTAATGTCAAATCCTAATGGTCAAAATAGATGTACTATCACAGTCACACTTTTAGAAATCCAGACACTTTAGAATGCTTGCTAAGGTATTAAAACAATTTAACAAGGAATTATTAGCATTCCTTATATACTGCATCCTTAGTGCACAGAACCAACAGCACAGCACATTTTGGCTACACCACTTTCTCCAGAGAATAAAATGAGAAGGCCGGCTGGGTTTTCTTCCTGACATGCAACTTGAGGGGCAGAGCACCGCTTTGCAAACTATCACCACAAGCCCCGCAGCTGCTCTTTTTCCATCTTTAATTTTAAACGGGAACCAAGTTCAGCCCAATGCCTGCTTCTCCCAGGAAAGCAGAGAAGAAGCTGGTCTCAGATCAGAGACTGGGCTTTTATACAGCGCACACCCTTCAGAAACCTCCAGCATGGAAACCGAAGTCTTTGCCGCCAAAAGGAAGTGGCTCTACCTGCTGGGAGGGAGGCACCTCAGGAAATCCTGTCTGAGCAGCGCCAGCCATTTCTCCGCTTTCCCAGGATTAGGCTCGGGCCCCGTTTACGGTTCAATTCGAGCCCGGGGACGGGGGAGTTTGTAGATGGTGGAGACACCATTAATTGGGGCGGGGGAAGAGAGCATGCAAATACCCGACGCCTGGGCGTCCCTCCTCCTCCTTCCAACCGGCGTGCTTTACAAGAGTATTTAAGAGACCGAGAAGGGGGGGGCTCTAGATAGCTTAGGGGTCCTCCTTTGGCGGGCGGTAGGCTAAGAGCCGAGCTGGTTTCCAATCTCGCAGGGTGCAACAAGCCGGCAGGTACCCGCCCCGGGAGGGTCGGGTTGGGCGGCTCCTCCCCACAGCCGCCCTCCACGCTGGGCTCCCGGGGGCTCGTCGGCGCCTCAGGAAGACGCTCAGCAGCAGAGCCGCGGCCACCTCGCCCGCCCGCCCACCCGCTCGCTACTCTAGCGGAGCGGCAACTCGACGGGGCACCCACTGCCAGGCACTTTGGCCCCATTTCTGCCTTCCTCACGCCGGGAGAAATTCAGACACCTCCCCGCAGCAGCGAACAGACGAGCTGGTTTGAGTTTGCCCCCAAAACCTTGAGCCGTAACCCCCCAGGCACAAGAGGTGCCCGGACGGCTGGGTTGAAACGAAGTACCAAGCCCGACTAAAGAGGTCCGGGGGTGCAGACACTGAACCGCTTCCCTCAGGCAGCCTGCAGCCCGTAAGCGCTGCTCTCGCCACACGCGGAAGCCCGCCCGCCTAGGCGTCACGGGTCTTTTGCCCAGCCCCGACGGGCGCGCCACAAGCTCACCGATGGAGACCAGCTTGATGTTCTCTTTCTCCAAGAACTCGAGCGCCACGGACACGTTCTCCAGCTGCATCTGCCGGAAGGTGGGTCGCTGGTGGTACTTGCGGTACATGCGCTTCTGGCTCAGCACCTCCAGCAGCGCGATGAGGCGCAGCCCGTCGCTCAGGTCGAACTGCAGGTTACCGATGCGCTTGTTCACGCAGCGGAGGTGCTCGTTGCACCAGCGGGTGAAGGTGTTCTGCTGGATCCGCTTCCAGGGCGCGTCCTCGGCCAGGTCCTTCTCGGTCACCGGCATGGCTGCCGCGGGGTCGCCTTCGAGGTCGCTGCGGCCCAAGGGAGGAGAAGAAGAAGGAAGGTGGTGGAGGAGATGTTGCTGGTGCTGCTGCTGCTGCTCCTGCCACTGAGGCTGCAAGCTGCTGCTGCTGCCGCCGCCGCTCCAGTCACTGCGAGCAGCCTGGCCCCGCGCCTGCGTGCTCATGTCGAGGCCGCCGCCCCGCCTCCTCCTGGCGGTAATGAGCGGGCAGGCCGACCAACCCGCCCGCCGAGGCTGGTTTGCTGGCTCCCTCCCTCGCGCTGCTGCTTCTGGGTCGCAGCCAAGCGTACAAGCGGCGAAAACTACAAGGGAAGAGAAGGAACAGCGCCGTTAGCTTGGCAACCCCAGCCGCCCGGCTCCACCAGCCCAGCGTCGCCTCCGGAGCGCACACGTGCTCGCCTCCAAACAATCCTGCAGAGAGGAACTATTGCGCGCCGTCTGCGCCTGCAGATGTTATATATACCCCGTGGCGGCCAAGGGGTTGGACCCCAGCCAGGGAGGGGGCGGAGCACGCGGAGCGACACAACTGCGCGGGGGGGGGAGAGAGGAAAACGCTGCCCCCCCCCCCGTCGGAGGCGCTGCGCATAACGCATCACAGCCCCCTTCCATTGCAGTCCTGGTTTTCTCAGGCCCGTGAAACCTCCTACTGCCGCCCAGTTTTAACTTTTTTCCTTTGGGATGCCCAGATTCAAATCTCTTCCACCAATAACACTTGCATGAAAGAAATGTCAAATAATATTGGGGCACAGGCACCTTAAAGATTAACAATGCTCTAATCTATGGAAGGTTTGCCATAAGGTATTTAGTAGGCTTTTAAGTTTCAGGTTTATGGCAACACCTATATGGGGTGTGTTCCTGCAGCAGTGTGGTGTAGTGGTGAATGCCAGGGCTAGGGCCTGGTGGGAGGCCAGGGTTCAAATTCCCACTCGGCCACAAAGCACACTGGATAACCTTGGGCCAGCCACTATCTCTTAGCCTATCCTACCTCACAGGGTTGTTGTGAGGATAAAACCAGCCTTGAGGTCCTTTCAGGAAAGGGGGGACATACTGTACATGTAATTCTGAATAAGAAAAAAGACTTGTTTCTGTCTGTGGAAGTTGTATCTGCTGAAATCACTTCACAACTATGCAACTGTGAGACCACAGGAGCACATGTTCTCTTTTGAATTTTTTGGTTCTCCATCTTTTTCTGCTGTTGCCTTTAAAGCTAAACAACAACAAAAGAGTAGCAGTGCCAGCCCTCCAAGGTCATGACAGCCACCTGTTTGGATGGCTAATTTAAAAGAGGACCGGCCAAATTCATGGCCGTCAGTGGCTATGTTCTACCTCCCGTGCCAGAGGAAGGGACTGTAAGAAAAGCAGGGCTTTCCTTATAGTCTCATGCATGTAGGATCAACATCAGAGAACAGCACTGTTAGGCTCACATCCAAGTAAGGGCCTGCAGCTGAACACCATGCCTTCCTTTGTCAATTTTGGCAAGGAGGGGAGGCCTGCTTGAGGAGGTAGGCCCACTGGGGGCATCTTGCTCAAGAGGTCTTCCCCAAGAATATGGAAGCAGTGATGAATCACAGCACAATCCATTTTCATCCACACCCCATCACTTTAAGGTCAGTGTGGAGAGGGTAAATTTCCTTTAAGACTGAGGTCTCCAAACATGGCACCCTGGCACCCTCAGGCAAGGCCCACTGCTCCTCTCAATTTGTATGTACTGTATGTGTTAAAGGAGGCTTTTCGGTGCTGTTTTCAGGTGGTTGCCTGCTGTTTCTTTGTCTGATTTTTATTTGTTTTGGGGAGAGTTGGTCATTGTCGCTCTTTCACAAATGAAGTTCTGAAGCATTGTCAGATTTCATTGTGTGGCATGTGTGTTTTCTGCTGCCCAGAACAATTCATTGGGATTCTTTTTCTAAATGTGTCCCCAAAAGGTTGTGCACTCCTGCTTTAAGATATGATGAGCTGGAAGCCACCAAGGAGTGAGGAGGTGTGGCCAGCTGCAGAGAGGGAATGGGAGAGAACAAGCTGGAAAATCAGTCAAGGTGGAAGCCTACTGTTTTAAATAATAAAAAATGTCACTAGCTTACAACAGTTTCTAGCCTTGTTCCATAAATCTATGGAACACAACACACAGTGGTCTACACAAGTGAATACCAATCCTACATGGGCTTGGATTGCCACCACCCCCACCCCCGTGCTTTAACAACTTTGTGACTAGGAGAAGTTCAGTGGGTGAAGTCTTTCCCCTAGCATGGTGGGAAAGCGTTGATTTCATTTCTGCCTGGAATGAATAGGAAGCTGCCTTATACCAAGATCTAGCTCATGATTGGTCACACTGATTGGCAGCAGCTCTCCAGGGTTTCAGGCCTGGGTTTCCCACTCCTCCTTGGAGATGCAAGGGATTGAATCTGGGAACTTCTTCATACTCAACCACTGAGCTGCAAACCCTTCCCCTGTTAATAGGAAATGTGTATAGGATCAGCCTGCCTTTTCAGCCAAGGGCTGTGTTTGGATGTTCTAATGCAGGGATCACCACCCATGGGTGCCATGCTTTCCTTGGTGCCCCTGGAATAAAGCACAACCCCCAAATTCCCAGATTTCATGGTTTTTTACTAATAATAATAATAATTAATTACTTACTAAAGTAAGTTTGTCATTTTTGCAACCTGAGATTTGAGGCAAAGCATGCAAACACCATTCTTCTCATTTTGTTTGTGAGAAATTTGCCTGTTCCACCCTTTCAGTGTTTTATTTTGCCCCACCCCAGGAAAAATACCCACCCCAGGAAAATATCTGAGGATGCTCATGTGAGAGAGAGGGAAGGCTGCACTAGGAAGAAAGAGGGAGGGGGAAAGAAAAGTTAAAAGAAGTGGAAATAAACGATCTCTTTGTAGACTTTTGCTGTGCTTCCCAGTTAGGAGGCTTCTTCTTTTTTACCCAAATGCTCACTTAGACACTTAAATATATTAGTCTACCTGTATTTATGTTCTGACTGTTCTTCAATTTCTTATCCTCCAGGACTCTCACCACAAGAATTCTGGCTGTGGGCTTGATCCTTTTTGAGCTTGTGCACCGTTCTGCATTCAGATTTATTGGTAAGGGCGACTGGCTTTTTGAATCATGAGCTCAGATTCCTCTTCTTTCAGAAACTTCCTCTGTATGGTGGGTTAGTCACAAAAGCACTGTGTATCTGACTGTGGCTATTTGCTCAACCACAACACAGGAAAGAAGAGCTATGTGCCATAAATGTAACTGGCACATCCCCAAGATGTACACATCATAGCATATGGCTAAGTGGCCTGTGCCACAAACAGCACATGTCACATTAGGGGAGGCATGGCGGAAAGGACTCCAGCAGCCCCCATCTGCAATGTCTCTTGGTGTGCTTCCAGAAGCCCTTCCCTGAGATTTAAAGGGAATATGTCATACTTGGATAATTCCTTTCCTGTCATCATGATAGTTAGGAACAGTAATTGCATTTCCTAGCCAGCCATTGAAATGCCTCGAAGAGCAATGCCTGTGAGTTGCCCTCTGAGCTGATGCCAAGTCCAATGTATTTATGGGGACAGAGGGGTTGGGAGACCAAGCAACGTGTTTTGGGTCATGGAGGAAACCAACTTCAGTCCAATGTTGTGGATATTTCATAGATCCCCATTGGCACTGTGAGAATGACACATGCTCCTGCCTTTCCAGTTTGATTCAGGGTTGCTGGTGGAGTGCTTGTTGCAAACTTACAGCGCCTTGCCCCTCATCCTGATTTGGCCACAGCACAATGGCTTGCTGCCGAGATGGGAAGGAAGGGAGACGCAGATTCCAAACTAATGCAAATGTCAGAGACCCTTGGAAGACATGTCAGCCATGGAAAGAGCTATAATCAGAGCAAGCCTGGCAGGAAGGTTGGTGTTCCCAGCAGTCGCTGGAAAACAGGATTCATCAGTGTAGGAACTTGTAGCATTGCCTCTTATTGTGGCCATCCTGCCCAACCATGCCTACTCAGGAGTAAACCCTACTGAATTCAGTGAGTCTTACTCCCAGGTAAGTGGGATTAGGATTGGGGCCTTAGCCATCACCAGCAGGGAAGGACTTTAATTGCCTGCCAGACTGGGTGTGGCAGCCAGTGGTGGAAGAGCCACTGTTGCCTCTCAGAAACAAGCCCCAGTGATAGTTGGGGTCATCTTATGATTCCCTGCTCCAGATTCCAATAACTCCAGAGCAGTTATGGGTAGTGCCTGAATTTAAACTTTACTTTTGCTATTGTCCTAAAAGTAAAAGTATTATAAGGTGGGGTTTTTGTTTTGTTTTAAGTATGAATAACGTACTAAGGGGCTGGCCCACCCATTCGATAAACTGAGCAAGTGTACACAGTAAATGGCTTATAGGCAACTATGCAGCTAGCTGCCAGCTGCAACTCATGACTACTCATGGCCTTTTGATACTTCGGCTGGTTGTTCTGGTTCTTCCTATAAAGGGGGAAATAACTGCTTTTATAGTTATACTGTTGTTAGGAGGGATGTTTGGTGTGGGCTGCTGGTAACCAGCGTTATGAAACATTAACACAAAACACCCAAGACTTGAGATAGAATCGGCAAGTAAAAGTAAATAAAGTTTCTTTTAACCACCTACTTAGTAAAATGTTTTTGATCTGATAACAGTAGAAAGTATGTAAGTCATAGGAGCTATAGAATCTACCTGCCACTGATTTCAAATATCTGGATTTTATGCTTAGCTTTTGTATCTGTTCTCACAACTTTTTTTCTGAATCTGTGTATTTTTGATATTTTTATTTAACTGGATTAACCTGTATGTTCGTTGGAGGAGCATCCATCCATAGACTGCCATTGTGGAAGAGCCCCTCCAACTTCTCATTATATTGATACACTTAAGCTGTGCACAAACTCCTGTTTACTCTGTATTCACTGGTTTGGGAAGTGGTATATGCACGGTGATAACCACAATTCATATCTATGCTAGAGTTTCTTTTGAAATACTATGTTTTGTTGTGTTTTCCGCCAAACCAGCTTCAATCCAAATTGAGAAAAAGAACGACATAGCTGTGTTTCAAGCCAATAACATGTACATAGCGACAGAGCAGCGGTAACCAACATGGTGCCAACCAGATGTTATTGGTATACCACCTCCATCATTCCTGGCCAATGGCCATGCTAGCTGTGGCTGATGGAAGTTTTACTCCAGCAACATCTGGAGGGCATCACATGGACTACCATTGCACTAGAGCAGGCTTCCTCAAATTCAGCCCTCCAGATGTTTTGAGACTACAATTCCCATCATCCCTGACCACTGGTCCTGCTAGCTAGGGATCATGGGAGTTGTAAGCCAAAACATCTGGAAGGCCGAGGTTGAGGAAGCCTGCACTAGAGGTACATAGCTGGTTAAGCTGAAGATTTTGGTGGCCATCAGAGTGTTGTACTATGACCTGGTAGACCAGGGTTCAAATTTCCACACAGCCATGAAGCTCACTGGGGGACTTGGGCCAGTCACTGCCTCTCAGCCTAACTTGCCTCACAGGGCTGTTGTGAGGATAAACTGGGGAGTTGGAGAACAGTGTGCAGCACTTTGAGCTCCTTGGAGGAAAACGTGGTATATTTTTTCCCAAATAAATAACTAACCTAATGTGCCTTCGCTTTATGGGTAGAGACTCGCTGTTGTCCAATGGAGACAGCACTCCCACAGGATCTGGAATGCCATGATTGTAACTCAGCTATGATCTCACTGGTCAGCTGTGGGAAAATTGCTTTCTTTCAGAATCAGTTCCCCGTTTGTAAACTAGGAATAATAATGACCTACCAAATAGGCAACTTATCCATGGAGTGTAGAAGTACACTCAAAGATTGCCAGATACGTGGAAGAGCCCTTGGTGCTTTCATCATGCTGGCAGAGGAATCCAATGCCCAGAAAGGGAATATGTACTTTCTGATGTACCCACTGAAAATTCCTGTCCAGGCTCCCCTGAATCTGAGCAACAGCCCTGTGAACGTTCAGTGGCTGGTGAATGGATGGAAAAAAGGAATGCCTTATAAAGTCATGATGCTGTCTACAACCTGAATGCTTGCCCTTTAGTTTGCAATCTCTTTTGCAAGGTGGACTCACTGGCTACTTTTGTCAGTTCCTCCTTGGTATTCTGGTTATAAGGTAGCTACTTAAAGGTCTTAACTTTGGACAAAGATCAATTAGAAAGGAGTCATACCTTGTAACATTGATAAGGCAGATGCTATGTTCTAAAACGAACCATGTCTAATTCTTTCTTCCTTTAATTCATTAAATTAAATTTATTTAATTCATTCTTAATAGGCCTTACAGGAACAGAAGAAGGTTCTCATACTGAGTCAGGCCATTGGTCCATTTAAGCTTAGTATTGTCAACTCTGATTGGCTGTGCCTCTCTGGGGTTTCAGAAAGGAATAGGGGGGTTTGAACCTGGGACCTTCTGCATTCAAAGCATGTGCTTTATTACTGAACTATGGTCCTTCTACTCCACCAAGAAAAGAAAAGAAAAATACGTCCCAAAGTATGCCTGGAAAATGAAAAGCAAACTGGGAATCAGTGGAGTTTTTCAATTTTTTATTTTTGTATAATGCTGGTGAAATACATTCCAAGCAGACAGTGCTGCATTCTGGTCCTGGCTGCCACGTTTCGAACCTATTGTTGATTCTGAGCAATCTTCAAGGGCATGCATAATGTCTTGCAGTAGTCAAGTCTGGTTGTAAATATGACCTCCACCTCTTAACAGCACAAGGCTATTCACATTTACTTGGAAACTCTGAGTTCAGTGGGGCTATGTTCAAGGGAGAAGTGTGCATAAGACTGCAGCCTAATAGTTTCTCCCTTTTAGCAATGCTATTCAAATATACAAAGGGAAGGCTGTTTTCTCATATCTGCTATGATCCCCATGCCCCAAAATATATACAGTGGTACCTTGGGTTACATACGCTTCAGGTTGCATACGCTTCAGGTTATAGACTCTGCTAACCCAGAAATAGTACCTCAGGTTAAGAACTTTGCTTCAGGATGAGAACAGAAATCTTGCTCCGGCGGCGCGGCAGCAGCAGGAGGCCCCATTAGCTAAAGTGGTGCTTCAGGTTATGAACAGTTTCAGGTTAAGAACGGACCTCCGGAACGAATTAAGTACTTAACCTGAGGTACCACTGTAATTGACTGAGATTATTCCATAGTGCAAGTACGCTAAAGTTGCTTCAGAATAGTAACTAAGTGGTGGTTAGATGCCACTCCAAATGTCTGGTTCACAACGGCCTTCCAAGTGCTATTTTGACTCATGTTTTCTGCATGGTTGGTGAATATGTTTTATATACAATCAGCTTCAGATCTAGGTACATATTTAAGTCAATCAAGGGTCATTTTCCTCTGTGTGGATATCTGCTTTTTTGCAGATCAAAGTGAGGGCTGAAGCAATGTAGGTGGCAGCTCTCTGGCCCCTCTGCTTCACAGAGATGTGTGGGACCTCCCGTGAGTAGATATACATAGGATGCTGCAGTTGTAATCACAGAATGATTTTGTAGCTGCTTTGAGACTCGGGAGGGAAGGGGGAGGGCAAATACCTACCCTTGCCATAAGGCAGAGACAGGCCAAGTGCTTTATCCATGATCTTTAGCTGAGACTATCTAGGGGGCCAGGATTCAGCCCCCAAAGCTGGCCGCGAGTATCATTAACATTTGCTTGTAAAGTGAATTTGAATGCTTATTAACATCGAGCACATGTTCCAAGTTATGTTTTCATCAGGAGACACTGAAAGAAAACATACGTTGGAAACATGCGTCCAAATTTGCTGGAATATCTTCTTCGTACTGTATATTATTACAAGTGAACTAGAGCACAGGGAAAGATCTTGGCTGTGTATTTAATGAGCAAATGTTTGTATATGTGTGTACATTACACACACATGTACTTCCACACTATCGTCAACATCAGATCCTGTTCCTTTTTGTTTGACTTCTACAGCAAACACAGAGAAGGGAAGTTTCCTTGCCCATCCTTACATATTGCACGATTTTAGATGGATATCCAGAGGGCATTTTCCAATATGGTCTTCCCACTTCTTCCTTGAAACAATGATAGGGAGATATGCTTTTTAAAATTACTAAACACCCCCCTCCAGCCAAAAGATAGCAACTGGGGCAGGTTTGCTTGTTAATAGCATCATTCTTGTATAGCCCTGTTGATTGGCTATCAAAAAGCTGTTCAGAGCCTTGTGGATCAAGGCTGTTGAATGTCCTGCTGGCATTTATTTATAGATTCATAAGGCTGGAGGGGACCTCCAGTGCTGTTGAATTGTATTCATTTCTCTGAGGCAGGATTCACTAAACATAAATCATCCCAGTGGGAAACGTTTACCTGGCTTCTTGTTTTTTTAAAAAAAACCCTGCAAGAGGAGAAATATACATTTTGAACAGTCAAAATGTTGTTCAGTCATCCTTTCACTATCATTCCTTAAAAGAAGGTCAACCATATGGTCAGAGAATGGCATCATCTGAGCAACCCAGGGCTTTGCATGCCCAGCTTCTTGCACCCTCTCAATAGTATCAGACCTTCCAATGCTCCTCAGATGAAAATAGGGACATTTCTCACTCTTCCCCCCAACTGACCCTCCTCAGCTCCCCATTTTTGTCTCCTGCCCCCACAGAGCATTTCCTAGCACAAGAAGGGTGAGAGCCGCTACAGCAATGGAACACATGCCCTCTACCGTCTTGAGAAAACCCCTTAATCCTGATTTGATTTTATTCTTTGGTAGATTTACAATGCAGTGGAAGACAGGAGTGCCTGGTGTGCTCTGGGCCATGGGGTCACGAAGAGTCGGACACGACTAAACAACAACAACAACAGATTTACCAAAAAAAGAAAAATACACTGCAATAAATAAATTTTAAAAAGGGCGAGATTTGACATGGATGCACAAAGCGTGTTGTTGTTGTTGTTGTTTTAAAAAGACAAACAAGACTCCTTGCTCTCTGCTCTTGCAGCCATGCCCTCTGCCTGCCCCTCAGAGCCGGCGTGTCACTCAATGCTGGGCCTCAGCAGCAGCAACCTCTGCTCCTCCTTGCCCTCTCTCCAGCAGCTGCTACAAGCTGCTCAAAGGAGGAGGCCAGCAGTGGCAGCCAAATGCTTCATCGCAGCCACCACTGCTGTCACCACTGCTCAGACAAGCATCAGCTCATTCTCCCTGAGCTTGGGAGCAGCGACGCTGATGGGGAAAATAGGGACATTCTGGGATCAAATCAGAAGCCAGGGTGGTTTTCGTTATTCCAGGGCTGTCCCTGGAAAACAGGGACACTTGGAGGGTGTGTAAGAAGAACTCTGGCCTTCAGCCTTTGTGCAGCCTAGCCCACATTGCAGGCCTTCCCATAAGCCACAAACCCCACCCCATCTCTGTCTCTGGTTCCAGCTCATGAGAGATAATATTTACTCCAGGCCATATTCCATGGCCTTCCCTGGTCCTGCCTGACAAAGGTATGCAAAACCACATGCAAGCCAATCCTTTAAAGTAAACAACACTAAATAGGCAACCATCGATCTACGTTTGTTTTCTTAAAATCATTGGCTTTACAGATCTTCTCCCATTAACCAAAGTTGTGGAGGTGCCAAAAGAAAGCCTTGAACTAGATCCGGAAAACCTAGTGCACCAAAATGCTTGCCAGTTTCCACTCTTACCTATGATACTTACGTCCTATTCTTTTTTTATATGTATAATCTTACAAGAGAAGTAACTTTTTCCATACAAGGAACATGAACTTTGTACTACATGGCTGGTTTTTGCAAACACCTACTTAAGTGGTCACTTCCAGGTCACGATTTAATTAAGCCTGGTTACTAGCCCCTCCTACTTGTGGGGAACAAGTAGTTGTTTGCAAGCCCCTAGCATGTAGCACCCATGTAATGTTCCTTTGATGCAAAATGCCATTTCCCCCAATTCACAATATTTTGGTAGCACAAGTCTGATACCATATAATCAATATGATTGTATATTGGGGAGCTCCTGGTGTGGGGTGCAAAAAAAGTACAAAAAACACCTTTATCCAAAATTGAAAAGCTTCCACCTTTGATGTCTGGTGCTCATTCGAACTATAGGGCGGAAGCCAGGGAGGCCACCAGCAGGTGGCACCAGAGCCAATGACAGGTGGTCCCAACTAATTCTGGTTTCATTCCCATCCTCCTCTCTGCTAAGTTCTATAAAGGAAACAATGAGACTAAGGAAGAGGCTGACAACTAGTGCCCCATACCCCTCATATTGCTGGTTGTAAGGAGGCAGGTTTGTGGGAGCTGCCTGCGGGCAGACTTGGTGGAACAGTGCCCCACAAAGCATCCACTGGCTTCTATACTAATGCCATAGTTAGATCTCGGCAAGAAAAGCTTCTCTGCTGGAGACCTTTTTAGTTTTTTTCCTGAGGATAACAACAATTTCATTGTCATTATTTCATCAAGGAGTGGTTTTGCAGCTTTGCTTCCAACGGAAGAAGGGTGTGGGAGAGACAACTATTGCTGGCGTTCACTGATACTAGTAAAACGAGAGTGTATGGTTGCGGCTGACTAATGCAGTCTTGAGGTTTGCTTCATGTTAACCAGCTTTTATCATAATCTTATGTGCTTGTATATTTCTGAAGCCCCCCATATCGCAGAGTGCAGAACAGCCCTGGGGCAAGAAAGATCCAGTGCGTACTTGGATCAATCCCCAAACATCCTGCATTTTGCAGCAAGAGCTCACCATGATCTTGGGAGATAAAGCAATTGAGATTAATATTAAAATGCTAATGTAACATCTGCAAAAGTTTTAGGAGACTGAGAACTGGTTGCAGCTAACGATATTGGTCTTTGTTCTACTGGCCAGGCAAACAAACAAAAAATCCAGTTTCCCTCATGCATTTTACATAGCTGTGCTTGTTGAATATAGTTTTGTCATGTATAGCAGCAAAAGATGCACATTAAAAATATTGCACAGTATCTACACAGCAGGAGTAAACAATTAGTTTTTATGAAGAGGCATTCTGCTTTGAAGAGGCATCTAATGTCAGTAGCAATGATTTCTACAGAAGAAGTGATGGCATTTGTCTCCTTTAGTCTTTTTCTTTTTTTAAAGACCTCCCTGGATGATCCAACGTGCAGGGAAAGGTTTGTGCCTCATATTTTTCCGCGGCTTGTGGGCAGGCAGCCTGGGTATGGCCTTTGAAACAACTGGGGCAAAAAAGAATAATGTTGCAACCAGATGTTTTTGGAAAATTAGCACTTGATTTAAAATATTTATAAGTTTGCAGCCACGTAAGAATCTTGTGTAAACATGAGGCCTCTTTGTATGTTTCAACAAAAGCACATGAATCACAACAAGCTACAGAGTTCAAATAATTAACACATTTGGTACTTTAGCATACACTTCTAACTCATTATGTACCTGGGAGGTACATATTGCTATATATCCATTTTCGGCATTCAGGAACTATAGTATTGGGGAAACATAACAATTTGCTATTAGAAAGGTAGATGATAGATGATAGATAGATAGATAGATAGATAGATGATAGATAGATAGATAGATAGATAGATAGATAGATAGATAGATGACAATTAGCTATCAAGTGGCTGAGATCAATAGATTGATCCAGGGAAACTTACAACTCAGCCTTAAACATACATTAAATCAGGTCAACCCACTTCAGTTGGAGCTATTCCCAAGTAAATGTTAAGACCCTTCATATCAATGCAACTCTAATTACAGTCTTTCTATTACACCCCAACTCCCAAACAAAACAAAAATCACCCTAGGTTTGGGACTTCCTTGAGACTGCAGCTCAAAACTGTGATGGGAAACCTGTGGCCTGTCAAATGGTGTTGGACTTGAACTCCCATCAGCCCCAGCCAGCATGACCAATGGTTAGAAAGAATGGGAGCTGAATTTCAGCATCACCCAGAGGGCCTTAGGTCCCTCCTTCCTGGCTTAAGGCACGCTATGAAGAGAAACACGGCTGAGAAATTTGGCCAGTCTTGGATTTACGTCCTCTTTGTCCTGTACGTTGGTGCCCTTAGCCAAAGCAGAGAACAGAACCAATCACACAAAAGGTGGACATCAAGAGATCTACATTGCAACTGTAGCCTCTGAATAACAAATAATTTTGCCCAAGCTGTGAATGTTTAAACGAAATACCTACACTTCTCTATTTGTTTTGCTTTGTCATTTTTCAGACTCTGAGACAGAAACAAGTATAGAATATTGGCCCTGGTCTTCCTTTAGACATCTGGAGGGCCTTTTACAGGGCAGGGACTTTCAATCAAAGCTATCCTGGGTGGCCGCTGCTCAATAACTTACAAACCTACAAACCAAAGCACATATACACACATTATTTTCCACAGGCTTTCTTAAAGCCAATGCATGCAGGTACATCGACTCCTTATTGAATTTTTACGCTCTTTCCTAGTGTTATCAGACTCTAGAAGAATACTTTTTACAGCAGTCAGCTCCAATTCCTTTGATTAGGCTGGCTTTTTGTTGCTGTAGTTTAAGCTGCCAAAATCACAGAGATGGTTGCCATGTGCTCTACTTGTGTCCAGCCTGGTTTACACTAGGAATATAAGAAGCTGCCTTGAAGTAAGTCAGGTCAATCTCTCTCAGTATTGTCTACACTGGCTGGCAGTGACTTTCTCAGGTTTCACATGGGTCTCTCCTAGCCCCACTTGGAGTTGCCCGGGATTGAACCTGGAGACCTCCTGAGACCTCGACTGCTTAGCTGCAAACCTTTCCCTACAATGAACTTTGGATGCTCTGTCCTATGCATGAGAAGAATTGCATGGAGAGCTTGCTTGTGCAAACTAGTCATTGCTTCTTTCCAGAAATGCTCTCATACATACAATGCGCCCCCATCTTGTTCATCCAGAGATTGGTGAAAGGCGCCAAGACTTCTGGGTGGGTCACAAATTGTACAAAGCTGGCATCGTGGAACATATAGTATTTTAGATTCCAACTTCCAATGGGAATGTCAAAGTGATTCATAAGGTGTTATTGCTTTTTAATGACAGAGAAAATCCATACTTTTTCTAAGTCAGAGCAACTCAGAGATTTTCATCCAAATTTATTTCCAACACCATTGTCTGTCCTTGTATGCTTAAAACAAACACAGAAATGCTTTTCTCTTTATACCTAGCACCTTGCAGGATTGAGCCCTACTGGCTATGAGCTAAGGGAGGCAGAGTTAGATCTCCATATAGATCACAAGGGCCAGTGGAGGGAGAGGGTAGTCAACATCATTCCAATGGATTAGAGACCAGATTTTAAAAATGGAAGACTTCTGTTTAACGCTTGCCTCTACCATTGTTATACCATGTGGCAGAGGAGGAACAAGATTGCCTTTCATCTCTGTTTAGCAATCTTTACAATGGAGATCATAAATCACAGCCATCTTAGTGAATTGCTCTAAGTTCAGTGGATAAAAAGCATTGGCCATAAACTAGACAAAAGGTCATGGGTGGTGAAGAAGCCAGTATGTTTATCAGCACGATGAGGCTCACCGCACTTATTTTGTAGTTTGTGTCCCTCCTCTTGCGCTGGAAAGACGGCAAGCGACTGATAATGAAAATTAGGGGCCCATCCTATTATGCATGTCCAGCTGACAGCAACAAAACAAAAACTCCAATTACAATACAGATGCATTTTAATTCAAACTGAGTTCTGCTTAAGCAGTACTGAATTAATTGCTATGGAGTCATGCAGGAGGCATCTCACACAAGTCTCCTAGTGAAATAAATCATACAGTATTTTATGCACATAGGCTTCTTTCCCCCTCCTGGTGAAGACTGAAACAGAGAGAAAAGTAAAGATGGCACAAATGTTAACAAGCAAATATTGTCACTGAGGCTGCACTCCTCAAATCAATTATCTGAGAATAATCATATTTAAATTGGTTGGCTACTCTGCAAATGAGCAGTTTGAAGTCTGCAGCTTAAATTGCATGCTTGACACAGTTACTCATGGCTAGGCCTATTCACAGCAAGAAGTCTGATCTTGGGGGAATTATTTAAACGGCTTGCTTGCACGTTCGTGCTGCACTCCTAAAAGAATAATGCCTTGTTCAAGCCACCAGTGCAAACAGAAGAATATGATTATGGCTTCAGGCTCCACCCACAACCTCCTCATACGAAAATGAGTCAATGAATATGGAGGTTACAGGTGGAGTCGTACTGGGTTTGAGATAACTACATTGTCTGCATGCATAGCACAGTATTCTTACTGAAATCAGTTGAATGGCTTTTCAAACAAACATGCATATAGAACCAGGTTGCATTGCATCAGTTGTTTATTATATTTATTATTTAATTTGTACACCATTTATATGCCCAAACGGCCTCGAGGCACTTTACAACTATGCGTTCAATTGTAAAATCCATACATAATTAAAATACACAATTATTCCATCGGAGCAGTAAAACACCCTTAATTAAAATAGACAATAAAACAAGCCAGCTGAAAAGCATGGCAATTAAAGTGGTTAAAATCCCTGCATCTCGATGCTGGCGGAAAAGCTGCTCTCGCTAAAATTTCTGACTGTCATTCAGGTGGCCAGATGAAAAAGAAGACAGGGCTTCTTTAACAATTATGCAGAAGGGGTTTTCAGCAGGTGTTGCTTGTCATGCAGCACGGCCAACTCAACCCCACAAAGCTGCACCTGCTGATATTCCCTTTCCTGCGTAAATATTAAAGGTGCAGGAGACCTGTCCTTCCTCGACACAACCCAACTTGCACACCCAAATTGTCACACAATGAGGCTTGGGGGGAGGTGGCGGCAGCAGCTGTGTTGTAGCTTCTCCTGTCATGTGGTGGGAAAAGCTTCATTGGCTCAGTTTCTGCATAAGGTCTGAAAGATACAGAAATGGGGCCAGTGAGAAGATGGCAGCTTTTCCAGGGAAGCCCTCGTTCAGTGGTAGAGCATACAGAAGATCTCAGGATCAATCCCAAACATCTGCAGAAGTTTTAGAAGACACCTGAAGGCAGCCCTGTATCGGGAAGTTTTTAATGTTTGATGTTTTATTATGTGTTTATATGTGCTTTAAGCCGCCCAGAGTGGCTTGGGAAGCCCAGCCAGATGGGCAAGGTATACATGATAAAATGATGGTTATTATCTGAAGGTAGGGCTGGATCTGAATCCCTAGAGAGCCACTGCTTGTTTATATAGATAACACTAAGCTAAGTAGATCAATGGACTGACTCAGTCTTAAGTCACCCTCCTGTGTCCCATAAGCTGCTTGCGGGTACTGAAAACTGTGGCTAATGGGTGTGGCAGACAACATGGGTTCAGAATAGCCAGGAGTATTAGAGAACATAGACCAAAAATGGGGCGTTCTTCCTGTCTTACGGTACCTGCTGCCTCTTTGCCTCGTCCTAAACTAACAGAAGAAAGTAAGAAAGAAATGTCTCCTTCAAGAAGGGCCGAATATGAGCCCTAACTTGCAGTACTTGCCAGGCAGGTAAGACCTGAGGGGAAAGGCCCTGAGGCTGTAGTTAATGATAATAAAGCAACAGAGCAATAAAGGAGGAGGAAGCATCTTCGCAAGCCTGGCAGGCACCTGCTTTCACCACAGAGACATAGATCCACCCCCCAGGGTGCCATGCAGAAGTCTTGGGCCGCAGCTGGGGCCAAGGGGTTTTCTCAGTAAGGATAATATTAGCACACAGGGGGATTTGGGGAGATGCAGCTGTGATAAAAACTGCATGTTCTGAAATGGAGGTGAGAGTTGCTCTGTGGCTGGACCTTAGGCCTTGCTTGTAGTACGGGGTGGGGATTCAGATCTACCCAATTTTTACTTGCTGACACAATGCGTGAACAGAGGAGGAACGGCCATCTTTCAAAATCTGCACCTTTCCAGATTTTACAGTACAGTTCTCTAGCCAAGTAGCGTCTACAAAAATCACTAGGGATAATTGTGTATTTATTAGTGGAAATAAAATGGCAAAACACATCAGGCAAGGTAAAATTGCTTTGCAAAAATGTGTACATTGAGTGAAAATGCATTCAAAAATGTGTATATGAGGAGACTTTCACACTAAAATGATGAGAAATGGGGGGGGGGGTCCACAAACTTGTGTGGAAATGTGAACTAAAGATTGGAAAAGTTATAAAGCGAGAGAAATGAAAATTGATAGTTTTGTCCATCCCTGGTTTGTAGGCAGATGGCCTGAGATTCAATCCTTGGCATTTCCAGTCTAAAGGAGTTAGAGAGCTGGCACTTGTCTATGCGCAAAGGGTACAACTTTGAGTATAAGGAAGTCCAATAAGCCAGTGTGGTGTAGTGGCTAGAGTGTCAGACTAGGACCTGAAAGACCTGAGTTCAAATCCCTGATTGGCCATGAAGCTCATGGGGTGACCTTGGTTCAGTTGCCACCGTTCAGCCTAACCTACTTCACAAGTGTAGATAGGTAGCCGTGTTGGTCTGCCATAGTCAAAATAAAAAAATTCCTTCCAGTAGCACCTTAAAGACCAACTAAGTTAGTTCTTGGTATGAGCTTTCGTGTGCATGCACACTTCTTCAGATACACTTCTTCAGATACTACTTCACAAGGTTGTTGTTGGGACTAAAATGGGGAAAGACTGTGTGCTACCACGACGTCCTTGGAGAAAAAGGTGGACTTGGAATAAGAAGTAAATAAATCCCCCGTTCTTTGCCCCTGTTGTGCCCTTGACCTACTTTCCCTCTGGTCATTCTACGTGGGATTGGTGCCATCCTAGATCTTACTCAGAAGTAAGTTCCCATTGAGTTTGCACCCAAGAAAGTATTAACAGAACCTAGTACCCACATGTGTGATGTGGCAGGCTAATTCAGGGGAAGGGGGGGCTTTGTGTTGCTATGAAAGAGAAATTCTTGCTCAACTGCAAATCATCCAGCAATCTGCCAGTAGTTCCAATTTACCGTACTTTCTGCCCACTGCCTGGCTTAACTAATTTCCAGCAGCAGACTGGGAATAATTTGGTTTAGTGCACTGTTCTTACAACTTCAGCAAACTACTGTATAGTATTGTGTCACCAGGGCTTTACAAGGGTGGGGAGAGAGATTAAACCATAACAGGTAGAGCTGTGTTTGATGTTGTTCCAGCTCCTTCAAGGGCAAATTCCTTGCCACCCCACCTATCAAGCTGTGAGCAGAATCAATATAACCCATTAGCCTGGGAGAATGAACAGGATCCCAAAGCTGTTTGTTTGTTTGTACCCTGCCTTGTTCCCTGATGGGACTCAGTTGCTTTTCCTTGCAGCTTTACTGTGTGTCCATTATTGCCTGTCCCCAGTTCATCTGGTGACTATATAAATATCTAAGAGACCTGCAGGAGCAAATGAAAAGAAGAATGTTTGTACTGGTGGTTCTGCACTCTTTACCTACCCATTGATTACTTTTATGAAATGGGCTGAAAGCTTGTTGCATTGTCATAACCATCCAACTAATTCCAACAGATAGTAGAAAGTGGATCATCTGTCAAGGAGGTGAGCAGAACAGGAATGGGAAGATGCAGTTTGCTGGTAAAAGTCTCTTTTGGCCTGAGCACAGTAAGAATGATTGTGAGAGATCTCGGTTGCGATAATGAGACAGGGCTTGTAAAGCAACTTCTACACCAACCGACTACCACAGATTTGAGGAGTAGTCATAAGATTACAAACTTTGACCCGCTGAGCAAGGAAGGGAAGGAAAACATTTCATTCTGTTTGGATGACTAAATATATGTCATCGTTTAGAATTGCCATAGTTCCCACTAAAATAAATGATACATTTCAGTGCCGAATGAGGAGTTCCTGGTGTGTGTTTTGGACTAAAGTTGAACTAAAGAACCAATATTCATTACTGTAAACAGCAATATTCCCTTAATGGAGGATGTAAAAAAGCCAGGATGCAGAGGCCTTACAGAAACAACACTGGTGCCACCTACTGCCTGCAAATAAAACTAGCAAGGGGTTTGTTAGTTAAAACCAAGCATTCAAATACTAGTGGCAATCTTTAAAGCCCAGAAAATTCTGGGCTGTGTGTTCTTTCAGGAGCAGCTCTTCATTACCTTGCTGGGAGGGCTGTCCTCTAAATACTTTCTTTTCAGTAAAATCTGTGGGTGGCACCATTATTATGGAAAAGGTTGCTCAGTGAAGCATGCAATGCAACACCCCCAATGTATTTTTTATTGCCAGTTTTTAAAAAATATAATATTACATTTCCATCCCATTTCTAATACAGTGGTACCTCAGGTTAAGAACTTAATTCGTTCTGGAGGTCCGTTCTTAACCTGAAACTGTTCTTAACCTGAGGTACCACTTTAGCTAATGGGGCCTCCCGCTGCCGCTGTGCCGCCACTGCACTATTTCTGTTCTCATCCTGAAGCAAAGTTCTTAACCCGAGGTACTATTTCTGGGTTAGCGGAGTCTGTAACGTGAAGCGTCTGTAACCTGAGGTACCACTGTACTCAGAAGCACTGCTGCAATAGTTTTGCGTATTTGACCGGTGTATTATGTTAACCCTGCGGCGGGGTGCGCTCCCGCTGCTCGGTCCCAGCGCCTGCCAACCTAGCAGTTCGAAAGCACCCCCGGGTGCAAGTAGATAAATAGGGACCGCTTACTAGCAGGAAGGTAAACGGCGTTCTGTGTGCTGCGCTGGCTCGCCAGAGGCAGCTTGTCACGCTGGCCACATGACCCGGAAGTGTCTCCGGACAGCGCTGGCCCCCGGCCTCTAGAGTGAGATGAGCGCACAACCCTAGAGTCTGTCAAGACTGGCCCGTACGGGCAGGGGTACCTTTACCTTTACCTATTATGTTAATCCCATCCAAACTCGGAGGGTGGGGGAAAGAGACACAAGATTAAACCGGCTCAACATATTCAGGGCTGTTCTTTTGAATGCTGTGCAAAGGTGCTTTCTTATACCGTGCGCCTGTGAACTTGTATCTCAGAGGCTCCAGGTTTTAGGGGCTCTTGGGCAAGGTGTCTTCAGCGGAGTCTCCTCTTTGTTGGGCCCCATCTGCTCTCCACGGAACTGCCCTTGGCTTGCCCTCCCACTCTCTGCTCAATGCACACAACTTCCCAGAGGGAGAGCACAAGGAAAGTCTTTGCTCTTGCCTAGGGATGAGGGAGAAAATTCATTCGGTTTGCAATTCAGTGCAACACTATCTGATTTGCACTTCCCAAAACAATACGTGACCAAGTACGCCAAACTCACACTTCTCTTAGTTTTGCAGTACAGTTCTCCAACCAAATGATGTGCGTGGAAATCTGGATATTAGGGGAAAGTGCGCCTATATTTGTGGAAATGCATTATATTACAGCAAGCAGCATGGCAAAACGTGTCTGTTAGGAGAAATGTGCACTTGGATGCTGACAAATTCTTGTGAGGTCTTTATTTATTTTTTTAAAAAGTGGTGAACTGAATTTAAGACTAGACAAAATGAGAAACAGTGAAACAAATGTCCATCCCTGCCCTTGTCATTGCCTTCCTTCTCACTCTGGCCATTCCATGCATGCATGCTTGCAATGGGGAAACTGGCAGTATCCACAATATTGCAGCAGATGAACAGGCAGAATCCCAAAGGTTGAAGAGGAGGCAGGGTTAGGAGGCTCTAGAGCAGCCTTTCTCAACCTGTGGGTCCCCAGATGTTGTTGAACTACAACTCCCATCACCCCTAACTAGCAAGGCCAGAGCTCAGAGATGATGGGAGTTGTAGTCCAACAACATCTGGGGACCCACAGGTTAACCGCTCCTCTAGAGCGTGGTCCTCACATGGGTGCAGACCTTGGCAAGCACCTAACAATCTTCACCCGTGACACCAACCCTGCACTGTCATGGCATTTTCATAAGCAACAGTAAAGGTCCTTTTGGGAGAAACTGGTTACTTGCAAATGGGGCGGCTGCAGGACAAAATTTGGAAAAGAGGCATTAAAAAAAATCATTATATATTCTGGGTCCTAAGAAGTTAAGCGAGGAATGTTAGAAGCTCCCACATGGATTTGATCTTAAGGTACTTCCAGATGTCGCCTTTCCCAGTAATGGTAGCAACAACACAGTTGGTTCAACAGGAAGCACCCCTATGTTTGCTTTGCATTCAAATTGCAGATAGAGGAAGCACAGAAGCAGACGGACGTTTCCCTTGTGAAAGCATGTCTAGCATAAGATTGGGTCAATAAACTTCTGGGGAGCCTGTGCTGTGTATCAGTCGATCAGCACTAATCGAAGGTAGAGAATTAGGCAAGAGCATTTGTGAACATTCTCCTCTAATGCTCCAGGCATGCGATTATGTCACTGAAAAACCCACTCACCTTACAATTGCCTCATCGCCCTTCTGCTGTGAGGAAACACTAGAATGTCCTCACAGACGGCAGAGGGGGAAGTGTGTTGTTGAAAGTGAGCCACAGAAAACTGCTGAGAAGCCTTTTCCAACAGGAAGATAGGCACGTCTCTGCCACAATGGGCTATTGAAATGAGGTTACAATGACATTCCACATGACCCAGAAAGCAGGGGTAGAGGAACCTGAATTCTGTGAGTCAAAGTTGACTGTCTTGTGGGAGAAGCCCTGGGAGCGAGCGATTCTCTAAGAATAACTGAGATTTAGCATAACATGGAACATGAAGACACGGTGTATTTCTTTTCATTTGTTGTGTTTTTGTATCCCGTCAGCCAAGTTGCTTTTATTTTTGTTCTATTTTTATTTTCACAAAATGTGGTCCAGACCACCTATAATGCATGCATGATATATTCACATATTAAACAGATGAAATAGAAATAAGGACACATATAGAATCCTCCCAAGATCCTTTACTTAGAATCTTGGCATGCTCGGGTTTGGACTTTGGTACTGGTGGAAAAGTTGACTTCTCAACTTTGAGCAGCCAAATGGGAATCAAATCTGCTGTCTTTTTATGCAACGTGGCAGCAGTTTAGCACCTTTATACATCCATGAGGTCCAGACCTTTAAGATGTCCATACCCCCTCGCCCACATCACACACCAAAAAAAAACAAAAACAAAAACAAAAACTTATAAAATTTAAATTCCATTGGGAGGCGAACCTTTTGTTAGCCCCTGGAGCAAAACACATTAAGGGTCAATGGTTCAAAGTTTTACATAAAGAAATTTGTATAGGTTTCAGGCTCTCCAAACCTTCTCTCTCCCCCCCTCCTTTCTCTCTCTCTCTCTTGTAAGCTGATCTAGCCTCTGTGCATGTGCAGAGTTCATGCCTCAGCAAACCTTTTATACCATTGAAAATGTTGCATCTTTTGGCTCAATTAGAATAAGGAAGGGAAAGGTAAGGAGTAGATTTTAAAAATAGGGTTAGATTTTAAAACAAAAAAGAGAAACTCAGCAATTTAAGTATTCACCAAAGCTAGCAATTTCAGCCCAAGCTTCCTTTATGTACAGGAAAGGGCTATCATTATTGGTCATTTTATCTGGTCATTCGCGGAACAATCAACCGCTCTCTTATTTATGAGTAAAAATGGCCAGGTAAGGAGTACATTTTAAAAATAGGGTTAGATTTTAAAACAAAAAGAGAAACTCAGCAATTCAAGTATTCACCATTCAGCCCAAGCTTCCTTTATGTACAGGAAAGGGCTAATATCCCTCTGGCCATTCGCGGAACAATCAACCGCTCTCTTATTTATGAGTAAAAATGGCCAGAGTTAGAATTCATAGGATTTTTTTTTTTTTTTTTTTAACATTCTCAGCCATTTCAGCCTTACCATTTGCAGACAAAAAAATTATTATTATTATTATTATTAATATTATTATTTTCTGCGCCTTAATTTACAGGAATGGCCAAGGCTAATTGTACTTGATTATTCATTTGTATGTGCTTAAACTTTGAATTGACTTTTAAGTTTGATTTTAAAAAAAAATAGTAGACAAAATGATAAATACTGTAATCACTCAAATGCTTGATATTACCAGTTGTGCTTCAAAACATCATGGCTTTTACCTCTCACCTTTTAAAACTAAAAAGCAAAGCTAGGCTGAATTTCAACTCCATTACCACACCAGAATTTAAGAATTACCCTCCAATGCTTGCAGACACATGGTCTTCCACACAGCCACAAATTGGGAGAGTTGAAAGGGACCCTGGGGTCATCTAGTCCAACCCTCCAAAATATAGGGTTCACAGCAAGATTTCGCAGCAAGATTTGTACTACCAGAAACACACACATTCACCTCTCACCTTTAAAAACAAAGAGCAATCTGGGCTGGATTTCAACTCATCAGCCACAAATTGGGAAAGTTGAAAGGGACCTGGGGTCATCTAGTCCAACCCTCCAAAATATAGGGTTCACAGCAAGATTTATACTACCAGAAAGACACACACATACTTATATACACAGACACAACCAGGGAAGAGACCACAAGCCATGCGCCTATCACAAACCATGCGCCTATCATGTACTAAGGAAGAGGAAAATAAAAGTACCCAACCCTTTTAGCAGATCTTGAAGCTAGTTTGAGTGAGAGTTTACTTCCTTAGACTAAAGAGTGCAAATTCCTATAGAAATTATCTTTAAAAGAAGATTGAAGTTAACATTTTTCCTAAGATAGGGAGAGGATCTTTTATAAAGCAAAGTTTAAACAGCCATAGATTTGATTTAAAAGGAATACAAGAGTGAACAATTTTTCCTGAACTTGCAGAGGAATAGTAAGCCTAATCTATGCCCCCCCCCCTTTGCAGTTTCCTTTAAAGGAAGCTTACTCGGGAGTAAATTTACCTGGCACAGAATAAGAAGGAGAAGGGGAAAAAACCCTGAAAGAGACAGAATGAAACAAGGGGGGGCATTTTCTAAGAAAAGAGGCCAGGACGTCTTATAGAGACTGATACCAGGAGCCTTACAATAACTCTTCTGTCCAACCAGATCAAAGTTAAAACTGGACTCAGATATTTTTCTTAGAAGGAACACCATACTTTCATAGGCATATGCTTAATGAAATACATACACTGCATTTTAGCTTGAGAGAGCAGTTGTGCTCAACTAGGCTTTTGCAGCAGAAACATTAGGTTAACTTCACCTTCTCACAAACTCAAAAGTTACAACAAACATCATTTGCCATTAGACTTAGAATCACCCTCCTCACTTAAAACTAGAAGAAAGAGGTGGGGTAATCCCCCTTTCAGAACACAAGTAGCACGTATACAGGATTTCACCACTTGGGAGGGAAACTCTCTTTTAGAGCCTCTCTCAAATAACAAACATTTTCACACTCCATTCTCCATTTTGTCTTGCTTTAAGATTGATAAGGCTCAACATGGCTTCCTTAGATTTAGAATTTGGAGCAAGCTTGCAATTTTATTTTAGATGGTACATTTAAGATAAGCAGCTGCTGGATGTTACCTAAGTACAATTTAAACACAGGAAAAACGTTTCTTAAACACAAATTGAAGGGGACTGTCAGAGTCCAGGCAGGAAGTAAGCACCAACTGGGCTTCTTTCCCATCAGGAGTCTGTGGGTTCATTTCTTTTGATTGAGGTGCACCCATTTTAAGAATTTTTAAGAGCGCTAGCTTTTACTTTTATACTGCAGTCGGGGTTTTATCCCCACTTTTCAGGAAACACAATAAATAACCCACAGTACACTCAATTTGGACAACTCCGAGAATTTGTACTGTGACACACCGCCGTTCGTCTGGCCTGACTTACTAGGCTGGTACAGCTGTTGGCCTTTCCTGGCTACTAAGCTAACAGTGCGGTCAGCGATCTCAAACCCCCCCTTTGGTCATTACTCAGCCAGGGAGCCCACAGCAACCTCCTGCCTCTTACAATCTAACCTGAGAGTTCCCTACTGGACGCTTGCGTAGTGCAGTGCCAGATTGGGACTCAGAAATGACAAAGAAGGAAAGGAATCAGGTGCCCTTGCTTTCTCTGCTCACAGGTCATCTCTAACAAAGATCGCCATGGCAGAGGTGCGGCTGCACCTGGGAGTTATAGTTTTGGGAATTATAGTTTTCAGTGCAGAAGAAATTGCACAACCTTTCTGGGCAAAACTCCGAAGGAATAGGTTGGCATACAGAATTAAGTGGAAGAAATCACACACAACCTTTGCCTGGGCATACTCCGAAAGGCTAGGGCTGGTGTTGAGATCGAGGGGACAGAAAGAAGGAGAAGGCAATTTTTAGATGAGGAAAAAAGTAGAAATTTTAGATTTGAAGGGAAAAGGAAGAATTAAAGAATTTTGGTTGCTGTGGTTTAGAGACCCCAACCCACTACCCGTGTTTCCTACTTAATACTCACTTCCGCATGCGCTGTTCCTGGTGATCCCACGATCTCTTGACTGGTTGTTTAAGGCCGGCCTGGATCAAGATTTGCTTCCTCTGGTTAGCCCCGCTGAAACTCCAGTTATTGCCAGACCCTGGGACCGATGGAAGACTGGTTATTCCTCCTGGCAAACTGCCTGGTGCGCGCTGGATAACCAGTCCTTCCTCGCTTCCAGAATCCGGGTAACCAAAAGTCCCTTCGTGGTCGCCATCTGTTGTAAATAAAAATATGCCCTTTTCCCTTATGGGGTATCCAAGAGCCCATATAGAGTCCTTACATAGGTTCCCTATTGGTAGGAGAAAATAACAGAGGCCAACCAGAGAATATTGAGAAGCAAAGCAGCTAGTAAGCTTGATCTTTATTGATCTGTTGCAACAGGGTACTCTCCTCACACGCAGGAGAGGAAGAGGACCCAGAACAATGGCCTGCAAGGCCTTATAAAGACTTTTGAAATTCCCCTTCTCTAGATCAGGACCACCCCCAGAAACATCATGCATACATCACAGAAGGGGTGCAACCTAAGACCACCCCTCAGATACATCCCACCTACATCACAGAAATTTAAATGTTGTTTTTCTCTTCTCCTTGTTTATCTCCTGTCTAGCAGGTTGCTTGATTGGATTTCTGGGGAGCCTGGCCATTCTTTTGTAGTGCTAAAATACTTATTTCCTGGGCCAGGTCACAGGCTCACACCTTATTCATATCTTTGAGACAGGATTTGTGAGGAAACAGACAATGGGGAGGCTTTTCCAGTTTAACCTTGCAGAGAAACATTTGCTCAGTTTAGGAATCAAAATGGTTCCAGGATGGCTTTCCTGTGTTGATCTATGTATGTGCAGTTATGAACATTACTATATATTTAAGACCATAAAATTCCTATCACACTGTGGAGAGACTTGTTAGACTAACACAATAGTGCCACGCTCACCTTCTTCCCTTTTGGTACAGAACAATGGACTTAATCCAACCCTGCATATGTGAAGTTCCACTTCCACAACAGGGCTTCCCCTTCTTCTCCTCTCCCCATACGTTCTCAAAATCTGCCCTGGTGAGTCCTCCAACTTTCTGGAGTAGATCTTGAGGGTGAACAGGGGACTGCAGAAAAAACTCAAGTGCACAAGTAGCAGTCCAACAACATTGGATGCAACATCAACACCAATCTCCACCACAGACCTCCTCTCATACAACTCAGACCATATGTTTTTGATCTGGCCCTTCACAATGTATGCAAATTTGCCAACCTGTCTGACTCTTCCGCCATTGCTAAAGATCTCTTTCTCCTCCTGCCCCCATCCTTTGCACCATGGTTCCAGTGCCAGTTAAAGTTCCACTGAAATGAATGGTTTTACTTCCAGCTTAATTGGACTTCCATCCTCCCATCCTGATGCCTATGAATCTGCTCCAGATCTACTGTAGGGCCAAACCAGATGCACACAATAAGCAGCAGACAGCTACATATCTTGTTTTTCTTAAATAACTACAGATTCAGGGGAAGGCAGTGCGGAGAGAGGAAAGGCTTGTTTCTTCACTGTGCTCGAAATGGACTTCAGGCTCCCAGCATCACTAAGAGCCTTAGTGGGGAAATCCCATGTCAATCAACCATAGTAGTTGTCCAGCATAGGACAAAGCATCACCCTGTCAAAACTCAGCAGAACGGTTTGATCTTTTCCACTAGTATATACTCATCCTGCCCCTCTTTTTGGCTTGTTAAAGGCTCTCCAAAATTAAAGGATACCTTCGTTAGCACTGACATATTTAATTAGAAGGATTTTAATTTGCTATGGAAACATCCAAATTATACATTAGAGAGAATACACTTTTTGTATGAGTTCAGGGTAGGGGGACATTCCTACAGTTGCAACCCAAGAAAAACTCAATGCCTCTGCAGCTATACATAATTTTGTTTATCAGGAATGTTTGGCTGCTTGGTAATAGCATGGTCTTATAAACAGAAAAGCATGTAGGATGTGGTATGTCTGTAACCAAATGATTCAGAAGGGGGAAAGCCAAGATGGCCATATACTTTCTTATGTGGTGGAAATCTAAATTAATCTTAATAAGTGCAAGAAAGCAATTCATCACAATCACTAGCAAGGAATGGGACTGATCTTTTGTTGGCTTTGGCTGTGCGTTATAAGAGACTGACCCTACTCTCTTCCAGAATCTTTCTTGTCTAAAAGGTTCCTACCAAGGTGAGCAAAATATGCTCCTTTACCACCCCAAAAGCAAGCTGTGTGTTTAAACCTGAAATCTACAATTTAACCCATTTCCATACCATTAATGCATACAGGACAACCACCTTAGATCGCAGCCCTTTCAGGCCTAAAGGCTACATCTCATGAGATGCCTTGTACTCAGATATGGCTTGATCCCATTTGGAAACAAATGAGTCCTTAACACCAAGAACTTCCCAATGTTATGTTTGCGATTTTGATCTGGCTGAAGTTATGATTCAAAGCTTTGGCACAAGCTCAAGAGCTGCTAGCAGGTCTGAACAGGCACTTCATTTGTTCTGAGTACCAGATTTATGGCACGGGCAAAAGTTCTGTTATCGATGTCGCAGTTTTAGCTTTCCAAAGACTTTCAGCTGCAGAAGGCAAATTGCTTTCGTGTAGGTGCTTCCAAGGTCCCCCTTGATTTGATTACTGTTCTGTTTCCCTTTTCTCAAGCCTTTTGCAATCCAATTTTTAACGATGTATGGCATGCTGTTTTTCTTATACTGTATCCCCAAGAGACCCAGACGGACATTTTTCCAATTGTTTCCCGACACGTTTGTTTTTCCTGCTGCTTTGGAGAGGAAAAACTCTGCACAAAAATAGGAAGCACCAGTCATCTGCACGCACACACTTGCTTCACTTAGGCATGGCTGAAGCTACCATGAAATGTCAGACAACTGTTACAAGCAGAGCATATGCTAACAAGGGCAGAATTGGTGTTGAAATAACCCCCTAATACCTGGTGAGATTTGGTCTTGCAGTGGCAGTTTCTCTCTGCACATGAGAGACAGTAAGATGAAACTGAATCCAGACAAGATGCGGGGGGCGGCGGGAGGGAGCAGAGGCTGTGTTTAAGCGACTCCCTGTTCTGGATGGGGCTGCCTTTCTCCTTAAGGAACAGGTATGTAGCGTGGGAGTGATTGCATACCCTCCAACCTTTCGCCGATGACGATAAGGACGCCCTAAGGAAAAGCGGGACCTTCTGGGATCAAATCAGAAACCGG
This sequence comes from Podarcis liolepis, assembly GCF_965112155.1. Taxonomy (NCBI): domain Eukaryota; kingdom Metazoa; phylum Chordata; class Lepidosauria; order Squamata; family Lacertidae; genus Podarcis; species Podarcis liolepis. The sequence goes on along the minus strand of NC_139555.1, from coordinate 83,259,257 downwards.
GATGGCTTCTGTGAATCTGGGGCTGTCCCTGAAAAATAGGGACCCTTGGAGGGTCTGTGCTAGTTCAATCATCATGGTCAACAGAGGACAAAGTGGCCAGAGCAGTTATGAGTGATATTTTCCAGCTTTGGCTGATGTGATGGCTCTGGTCGTTCCTGGACAGGAATCACTTGGGCGCCATGATCCATGTGTTGGTATCCTTACAACTGGATGACTGTAATGCGCTGCATGTGGGACTACCCTTAAGGTTGATTTGGAAGCTGCAGCTTACTCAAAACACAGCAGTTTGGCTACTAACCAGAACAGCCTCCTGGGATCATGCAACACCTCCAATGAATGAGCAGCCCTGGCTGCCAGTTTGCTACCAGGCCAAGTTTTGACATCAGCTGCTGATTTATGAAGCGCTAAACAGCTTGGGGGCTGGTTATCTGAAGGAACACCTTTGCCCATGTAGGCCAGCCCAGTTGTTATGATCACAGGCTGAAGCCCTTTGGGTGTGCTGCAGTCTGCAGAAATACACCTGGCAACCTCCAAGGGCGTGCTTTTTCTCTGGTGGCATCTAGTTTAGGAACTACCGTATTTTTCGCCCCATAGGATGCACCGGCCCATAGGACGCACCAAGTTTTTTGGGGGAGAAATAAAGGGGAAAAAATTATTTCCCCCCGGCGCTTGTGGGGCCGGCAGCGGGGAGAAGCGCTCTTCTCCCCACCGCCCGCCTGCATACCAGGTCCGGGGACAGCGGGAAGACGCGCTGCACCTCCCAGCTGTCCCCGGAGCTTGCGGGGCTGGCGGTGGGGAGAAGCACGCGTCTCCCCGCCGTCAGCCTCCAAACCACATCGGGAGACAGTGGGATGGCGGCGTTCCGCCTCCCTGCTGTCCCCCGACCTTGTGGGGCTGGCGATGCGGCTCTCCTGAAGCCTGGAGATCGAGAGGGGTCGGTGCCACCAACCCCTCTCGCTCTCCAGGCTTCAGTGAAAGCCTGCATTCGCCCCATAGGACGCACCCAGATTTCCCCTTCATTTTTGGAAATAAGGCATCAGTTGTTGCTTTTCCAGCACCTCCTTATAACACATTTATTCACCCAGGCTTTTGTGAGTATGTAATACCAAACCACAGAGAATTATCTTGCTATTGCAGTTTCTGCACTTTGTTTTACTTAATTGTAACATGTTTTACTCCATTTGTTTTTAATGTATTGTTTTATTGGAGTTGAGTTGTAAGCAACATTGGAATTTGTATAATGGATAGTAAATAAATACAGTGGTACCTCAGGTTACATACGCTTCAGGTTACAGACTCCGCTAACCCAGAAATAGTGCTTCAGGTTAAGAACTTCGCTTCAGGATGAGAACAGAAATTGTGTTCCAGCGGCACGGCAGCAGCGGGAAGCCCCATTAGCTAAAGTGGTGCTTCAGGTTAATAACAGTTTCAGGTTAAGTACGGACCTCCAGAACGAATTAAGTACTTAACCTGAGGTACCACTGTACTGGTATAACTGAATTTAGCTTTATGAGGACCTGCTCTCTAGGGCTTGAGCAGAAGCATCCTAGTGGAACAGCACAAAAGGAACTCTTTTGCCAGGGATGAGCAACCTGTGGTCCTCCAGATGTTGCTGGACTGCAACTCCCATCTTTCCTGGCCACTGATCATGCTGACAGAGGCTGATGGGAATAGTAGTTCAGTAGCATCCAGAAGGCCACCGGTTCCCCATCTTCATCTTTTGTCAACACCAGAAATTGACTCAAACTTCAGCCTTGGCACTGATGATGTTGCATTGCTAGCTACTCCCTGCTTTGGTGCAGCAGTGTAGTCACAGCTTGTTTTGTTTATACATCCAGTTCACCAACTGGTGCTAAAGTCAGGTGGCAAACTTGGTTATGCGAACTAGCCCTTAGGTTGCAACCATATACCTGTTCACCTGGGAGTAAGTCCAGCTGAACTAATGAAACTTACTTTTGGAACAGGCGTGCGTAAGATTGTGCTGTCTGTTACACCAACAGGAGTTGGTGTATGTTGTGTCTTTATTAAAAAATTCTATCTCACCCTTCGCCCTAAGGTCGCATGGCAGATTACAACATCAAAGGGCATAAACAGAAATGACAACCGTTAGCCACAAATAAATAAAATCTCTAAAACCAATGCATGCAGCAGACTTCCTCACAATATTTATCTCATTTAAAAAAGCAGTGTAACTGCTAATACTCAAAGGCCCAGCAAAAGCAGAATAAAAAGGTAAAGGTAAAGGACCCCTGGCAGTTAAGTTCAGTCGCAAACGACTCTGGGGTTGCGGCGCTCATCTCGCTTTACTGGCCGAGGGAGCTGATGTTTGTTTGCAGACAGTTTTTCCGGGTCATGTGGCCAGCATGACTGAGTCACTTCTGGCGAAACCAGAGCAGCGCATGGAAACGCCGTTTACCTTCCCGCCAGAGTGGTACCTGTTTATCTACTTGCACTGGCGTGCTTTCGAACTGCTAGGTCGGCAGGAGCTGGGACTGAACAACGGGAGCTCACCCCATCGCAGGGATTCAAACCGCTGACCTTCCAATCGGCAAGCCCTAGGCTCAGTGGTTTACACCACAGTGCCACCCGCATCCCCAAAAGCAGAAGACCAGAACCCATTCAGCATAGGAGCCTGCCTGATCTCAAGGGGGAGCTCATTTCTGAGCCGAGATTGAGGCCCATGTTTTCATGTGATGACCCTGAGGGGAATGCAGCATTTTTCTTGCCCCGCCCCAGACCTTGTGACCCAGACATCACTAACACAGTGTTCTAGAGCTGCTGTTCTACATCATGTGTTACCATAAGTCCAAAATATATACCAACAAAGTCAGAAGATTCTCCCCTATCTCCGCCCTACAACAGTTGACTGAGAATTTGTTTCCATCAGCTGACATATTAGTAAATGTGATGCCTTTCCTCCCCACAAAGTAATGGGCCTATTTCAGCTCCCACTCAACTGTCTGGAGCTAATGTTTAGCAGTTTTCAGTTTGGCTGCCTTTTCTCTTCTTAAATCATGGCTTGTGTATTGTACTCATAAAATAACTCAAGCCAAGAAATTGCAGAAATCTGAAGAGGCAGAGGTAGTCATTGGGCGACTCCCTTTTAAACAGACAATGGAGGAAAAACAAGGAACCCCTTGTTGGTTGCAGGATATTCAGATTGCGTTCTCTCTCATGAATGACACGTGACTCCTACTAATTAATGGATAGTGCTTGCTGATTGCAAATAATTGGACAGCGCTCTGTCCTGTTCCCTGTGAAATTAAATTAAATGCATTGCGTGTGTATTTTAAAGTAACGTTAGTTAGCTTGACTAAATGAGATTATTTTAATATAATTTTCCAGCTATCCACAATCATCTGAGAAAAACCCTGGCAACTTGCAAACTAATGTAGAAGTTCTGTCTTTGCTTGCTTTCTTATTGGACAAACCAGCAAGACAAGGGGATAGAGGCAGATTGTATAAAACTGGATCATGCTGCACATCTGACACAGCCTAACACAGGAGCAGAGTGTCCCAAAGGGTGGTTTATGCAATCTTGAAAGGGATGGTCTTCCGCTCTTTAGCCCATGGGGACAAACATTCCTCTCCATTAACTGTTTTGGTTTTAAACAATGCCTGATCCGTCTAAGCAAAGATGAAAGGGAAACATTATTTATGCCTTCCTTAAAGGAAAGGCGAAGGAAAAAAAACACAGCATTGTTCATCGCAACACAGAGAATTCTCACTCTAAACAGGGAAACGCTGGAAGATGTGACAGTTCTTAAACTGATTTTTAAAAAAACAACTTTGTTGGTGAAACTTCTGATTCATTGGGTGGTATTCAACTACGTTTTACTCAGAGTAGCCCTACTAAAATTAATGAGCATGGCTAAGTTACACCCATTAATTTTAACAGGTCTACTCTGGGTAAAACGTAGCTGAATACCATTCACGGGCTTTATCGAGAAACGAGTGGAAGCTATTTACTTCTTCTAAAAAAGAGCAAACCTAGTCAATAGCTCCCTCTATACCTTTCAAAATGATGAAGCACAGAATTTTAATAGCATTTGACACCCTCAACATCCTAAGCGTCGCATATTTGTCAATTTGAATCAAATACGAATCAAATACGATACACACGGAAGGTCTTTGAGCATATTACATTCAGTGACGGCTCACAGACCAAGCGTTAACATTTCTCCTCCAACCTACCAGCAAAAAGGAAGCAGCCAGGAGCCTCTGCTGAGTCCCAAGGCGATCTTTCAGGATTTTGTTTTCCTACCACTTCAGTTGCTTCACATTAGGCATTTCCCATCTTTGTGTTGCGCCGTCTTCTCTTTTCCTGGAAATAGATCCCACAAAACGTATGTCCTGATCTTTAGCTGCTGAATGACTCTGGCTTTAACGGCTGGAGGTTCCCAGGCTGACCTTTTTTTTTGGTTAATCATAAATTCATTTTTCAGCTTAAAAAGAAAAAAGTTTAACCCCTTGGTGTCTAGCTCTACAAAGCAGTTTGCCTAAAACGCCTCAGTTCAATGCATACAGGACAGCAGCAGCAGCTTATTTGTAAGGAGGAAACTATATAGCTCAGTTGGTTAGAGCGTGGTGCTGATAACACCAAGGTTGTAGGTTTGATCCCTGTATGGGACAGCTGCAAATTTCTGTGCTGCAGGGTGTTGGATTAGTCACTAGAGCATAGGTAGGCAAACTAAGGTCTGGGGGCTGGATCTGGCCCAATCGCCTTCTCAATCTGGCCCGTGGACGGTCTGGGAATCAGCGTGTTTTTACATGAGTAGAATGTGTGCTTTTATTTAAAATGCATCTCTGAGTTATTTGTGAGGCATAGGAATTCGTTCATCCCCCCCCAAAAAAATATAGTCCAGCCCCCCACAATGTTTGAGGGTCAGTGGACTGCCCCCCTGCTGAAAAAGGTTGCTGGCCCCTGGACTAGAGGATCCTCAGGGTCCAACTCTATGATTCTATTCTATGTACTGGAGAAGGCCTATTCTCTGGAATATAAGAGGACTATTACACACATTGAAGTGAGTTAAAGCTATGCAGAAGTCACCAGTGTTAGATTTATTCCATTTGCCCAGCCATCTGAGAGAGAATTTGGCATCGCCTGCCTGCCTTCCAAATTTTGCTAATAATTCTGCTTTGTTGTTATCAACCTCATGGAGTGCAGTCCTGTGCTTTTCTACTCAGGAGGCTAATGCAATCCTAGGCTGCATCAACAAAAGCATAGTGTCCATGTAGTAAGAGATAAAAGGCAAAAACGTCCCCAATAATCAGAACCTTTGGCTTTTAACTATCTGTGGCCTTTTAGAAGTGGGTGGGATATTTTTAATTTATTTCTTCCTCCCCCTGCCCTTGGTTTTAATGTGTCTGTGTGGGGTTGCTTGTTTGGTTGGTTGGAAGATGCTTTGGGTTGCCTTGGGCAAAATAGAGCAACTAATAAATTTAATAAATAATAATATTCATAAGGCAAATGTTCTATCAGCTCAAGGATTTCACTTTGCGCAATGGAGTATTCTCCCACTTTCCTCTCCCTGTGTGCGCCCTAAATCTGTTCTAGGGGTTCTCCTGACCCTTTGGGGCAGATTTCAAGATGGCACAGGGCACACGTTGAGGGAAGAGAAGAGGGAAGTCGTATCACGCTAGTGGAAATAGTTCTGCTTGCACAATTGTTTCATTGAATACTGCCCTTGATATGTCTTTCTGTGGTACGGCACCTGAGAAACCTCTTGAAAACTCAACAAATGAATCACCAAGAGGTTGTACATTCTGGAGCTTGGTCAACATTTCAAGTAATCTGCTTCCAGTGGCCGCAGTCCAGAAATCACTTATTAGCACCTTGTCCTCCTATTGGAGATCTGGACTACTTGGAAAAAATAGTGTTCAGATTCCTGCCAAAGGCCATTACGTTTCGTATTCCTCAGGTTGTTTCTTATTGGCATTAATCCAAAATGGTTATTATTCTTCCTCCTTCCTTTGAAGACCCTCCAGTTTAGGATTGATTGAAATGGTTGCATGGGTGGGGTGGGGTGGGGAGGTGTTAATGCCTTATTTTGGTGGGGCACCTGTGGCTTTAAGAGCTGCAGGAGAGGGCAGATCTTCAACAAGGTGATCAGTAAAATTAACAACATTGAGGAATTAAAATATCAGAAATAATAATAATAATAATAATAATAATAATAATAATAATAATAATTTTTATTTATATCCTGCCCTCCCCAGCCGAAGCCGGGCTCAGGGCAGCTAACAACAATAAAACAGTATAAAAGTATAGCATAAACAACACTCTAAAATCATTCATTATAAAATTAATTAATTCAGGCCACTGGCAACCATTGGGCCAGAGCTCCGCGAAGATTGCTGAGGGAGGGAGTCAGGCTGTGCCCTGGCCAAAGGCCTGGTGGAACAGCTCTGTCTTGCAGGCCCTGCGGAAAGATGTCAAGTCCCACAGGGCCCTGGTCTCTTGTGACAGAGTGTTCCACCAGATCGGAGCCACAGCCAAAAAAGCCCTGGCTCTAGTTGAGGCCAGCCTAACTTCTCTGTGGCCTGGGACCTTCAAGATGTTTTTATTTGAAGACCATAAGTTTCTCTGTGGGGCATACCAGGAGAGGCGGTCCCGTAGGTACGAAAGGAAAGGAAAATAAATAAGGGTCTGGCAAGGTAGTGTAGGTAGCTTTTCAACATTTCAAACAATTCAAACCAAGCTGATAAAGAAGTTTCATTTTCCATGCTTCAAAATTCACATTCTCCGAACTTTGCAATGCTGTTCTCAAACCAAGTAATGTGTACAAAAATGCACATACTACTGTCAGTTGAGCATAAAAATGCAGATATTGTTGAAAATAGTATCCAAAAATGCATTGTATTAGGGAAATTGCTTTGCAATTGGTGTATATTAGGCAAAATTACCGTATTTTTCGCCCCATAGGGCGCACCGGCCCATAGGGCGCACCTAGTTGGGGGGGGGAATAAAGGGAAAAAAATTATTTCCCCCCTGAGCTTCCCCCGACCTCAGCCCCCAGAACAGGCAGCTCTCTGCAAGCCGTGGGAGCCCAGCGCGAAGTCGCGCCGGGCTCCCACAGCTTGCACAGAGCTGCACGAAGCCCGAGGCGCACTCTGCTTTGCGCCCCGGGTTTTGGGATGCAGGCTGCTATCCGCAAGACTAGGGAGCCCGGCAGGAACTCCCACGGGCTCCCCAGGCTTGCAGATAGCTTCCTGAAGCCTGGAGAGCGAGAGGGGTCGGTGCACACCGACCCCTCTCGCTCTCCAAGCTTCAGCAAAAGCCTGCATTCGCCTCATAGGGCGCACACACATTTTCCCTTCATTTTTGGAGGGGGGAAACTGCGTCCTATAGGGCGAAAAATACGGCACATATTTTGTATGAGCATATTAGGAGAAATCTGATTAAAATGCTGGTGATATTTTATGAGGACTTACCAACGATCACTGACCTTTCATTACAAAAATGTCACGTGGTAAAGCTATGTAGCACAAGGGAAAGTGGTGAATGATAGCTCAGTTTGGACTCCACCTTAACACACCACTGAGAGAAGGGTGAGCATGCCAAGTCTGAGCAACATGATATTCCATATTGTCAGTGTTTCTGGTCTTGTTCTTTGACTTCCAATTCCTCGCTTCTTCTGCCTTCTGGTTCATCCTTGGATCCTGTCTGGTCTTGGCTCCTGGCTTGTTCTCCAATTCTGATTGTCATTGGGTCCTGGCTGTTTCCAGGATGCTGCCCAAGCCTTAGACCTGACCCCTAATCCTGGTAGTCCCAAGGAAATTAAGGACCATTCATTCCAGTGTTGAATCCGGATACCACCACCCACTGGACTCCTAGAGCTGTAGCAAAGTAAAAATAATTGCATGAGCAGAATGACTTCCATCTGTACCGTGGAACTTCTCCTCTTCTCTCTCTCCCCCATGTGTCCCTAATTTCCCACAATTCTCTGGACCAGATCTAGAAGGAGCAGGGGGAAGTTACACAGGGGGAGATGAAGGAAGCAAGTTCCATTGCACAAGTGGAAGTTGTTGGACACAGACCCTGCTTAGGTCTTCATATCCTGCTCTACAATGTGGGCTACAACTCCTGAACAGCTCTCTCAGATCCTAAAGTGAGCAAGTGGGCCCCAGCCCTGGGCAAGACCAGCAGTTCCTTCTCCCAGAAGGCAAAGTGTTAGGTCTCTCTGCGCTCCATAAAAACTAGAGCCATCTCCAAGTTTTCTGTTGCTGCAGAACTGCATTTTGTCAGTGACAGTTCTTCTTGGCTCTAAAGGATTTACCGTATTTTTTGCCTCATAGGGTGCACCGGCCCATAGGGCGCACCTAGGTGTTTTTTTTTGGGGGGGGGAATAAAGGGAAAAAAAATATTTCCCCCCCAGGCCCGAGCTTCCCCCAACCCCAGCCCCCAGAACAGGCTGCTCTCCACAAGCCGTGGGAGGGCTCCCGCAGCTTGCGCAGAGCTACCCGAAGCCCGGGCGCGACTGCTCAGCTTCGGGATGTAGGCAGCTCTCCGCAAGCCGTGGGAGCCATAGGACATTCACCCCATAGGACACACACACATTTCCCCTTCATTTTTGGAGGGGGGGAAGTGCGTCCTATAGGGCGAAAAATACGGTACATTGGCAACAGAGTGGTGACCACCACACTTGCCCCCCTTTTCCTGTGAATATTCCCTTAGGGTTTTTGTTTAGCTACCCCCTGCCACATTAACCAGACCAAAACACTCATGCTGACTCTGCATCCAGGAAGCACTCCAAACCATAACACAAAGTAATGAAACGCTAATTTACATTATACATTCCCGTTTGTGCTTTGACAGAACAAAGAACCTGAAAGCCAAAATAACGCTGGTAAGTTCCCATCAGCTTTTCCTGGCTTCTTTTCCCCTCCCTGTGTTTCTGCAATCATTATTTAGCATGTTCCACTAGATGGCAGGCTTCTAAGGCCTAATCGGTTCCCTATGCAGCTGAATGAAGTGGTGAGGTAGACGGTGCCAAGGAAAGATTGCAGTGTTTGGGATTTTTAAGTTTTGAGAAACAGAGAGTCGGAGGTGGCAGCATGATAGACATTTATAACTTTATGCATGGCGTGGAGAAAGTAGATAGAGGGGGGAAATCTCTGTTGCAACACTAGAAGTTGTGAACAGCCAATGAAACTGAATGTTGGAAGGTTCAGGACAGATAAAAGAAAGAACTTCTTCACACAGCGCATAGTTAAACAATGGCACTCGCTCCCCCAGGAGGCAGTGATGGCCGCCAACTTGGATAGCCTTCAAAGCGGACAAATTCATAGAGGACAAGACTTGATGGGAGGTCTAGTTCATCCTCCAAGGAGTCTTGTGTCCAACTCCAGCCCAGCGTTGTTACAATTGGCTTAATGATGGGGCCTTTGGAAGGAATCTGAGCTGGTGCTGTTTGGTTTTTGGATGAGCAGACACAACTCTCCAGACTAGCACTGCCTGACCAGATCTCTTCTACACTCCAAAGTCGTGATAATTGCAAATAAATGTAACAACCACAACAACCACTTTCCCGAAGATCCAGATTGCAGTGCAGTAGAAGTCAAAGTGATGGATTGAAGGGAGGTCAGATAGTTGTGCACAGCAAAAAAAAAAGGAGGGGAAGCCCCACTTCTTGACCTCGCTTTGTTCCATCATATCTCTAGCTATCAGATCTCCAAACACCCTTTAAAATAAACAGGTAATGCTGGGATACTCGGGATTTGCTCAGTTGTCAAATTCCATATAAAACTAAACACAAACTGACATGCAGAAAATAGCAGTTTCTAATCTAACTGCCCTCCAATGTCCTAAAGAAGATAAAGGAAAGGTAGATAACAACCACTTCCGAGAGAGAGAGAGAGAGAGAGAGAGAGCGCAATTACAACTGGACCATGTCCTTTCCCTTCAAATTCCGAGTTCTTCTGCACTCGGGTTCTTCAGGAACCACTGAAACCAGTCAGCTAACTGAGCCGATACTCTCTTTTGGAAAGTACCCCTTCTGATAAGACAGATGAAATGTACAAGGCTGCCCAGGGGCCAAATGCAAGAGTCCCGTGTCTTTGAGCTGTTTTGGAAGTCATTGCAGGGACTTGAGATCTGGGGACTGTCTGTTAGTAAATTCTCCGCTGTTTCCAGTAAGTACCACAATGGCTCACATACATTTGCAGAATTAACACCGATAGAAGTATTGGTCTCTGAACTGTTTAATTTTCAATGGGGAGATCAGCTCATCTATTAAACCCTGTAGGGAATAAATCCCTGCCCCCCTGGGAGGTTTGATGACTGTGTCCTCTTGCTTTGCTCATTTCCCTTTCACCATCTGAACTCCGCCCCCCCCCACCATCATTAATCAAAGTAATTGCTCTGAGAATCAGCCAGGAATGTTTTAAACATTAGAAGCGAAAAGTTGTCAGTACAAATTTGCCAGAAAGGCTAAAATATGGATCCATTCTGTCAAATTCTATGGGAAAGTTTGCTTTGGAGCTCTGGGAGCAAAATACAAATTTGCTCCCAATCTATCTTGTTTATTTTCAGCACATATGTACATGCACGGTGCTTCAGTTAAATGGTATTTTATCTCCCCGCCCCCATGTGCGTATCATCCAAAGTTTAAATCTATGCTGCTGGCTCATAGCCAACAAGGCAATCCATCAATTGAGCCACTGTGGGACATGTTGAGCTGTTTTGCAATTTGTAAGTGTGACTTCTTTCTTCTCACTTCTAATCACACAGAAAGACAGGTCGACCCTTTTCATTCGTCTCACTTCTGATCACATTCAGAGGCATGTGCCTGTTTCCCCACGATACAGTGATAGATTTATTTATTTTTACCAAGTGACATAATAAAAATGTTGCACAAAGGGATATATTTTATACTTGATATATGAATGGCATTGGTAGCCTCAGGGGAATCTTATGCCTTATGCCAACAGTAGGGGGAAATTCCAGGTGCTGTTGGCCTCCAACTCCCATCAGCCTCAGCCAGCATGGCCAATGACCCGGGATGATGGGACTTGTAGTCCAGTGACACCTGGGGGCCCCAGGTTCACCATCCCTGCCTTGTGCAGAGTCAGTCAGAGCATGAGTCCACCTGGCCCAGTTTCATCTGCACTGATTGACAGTGACTCTCTGTGTTCTCTGGCAGGGGAGGGGGCTGTTTCTCAGCACTGCTACCTGAGATCTTTTTAACTGGAGATGCCAGGGGTAGAGCTTGGAAACTCCCCATCTGCAAAGCAGGTGCTCCCCCCCCCCCCCGAGCTTAGTCTGCTCCTTTACAGCAGGTGTGCCCATGAGAATGCTGGGACCTTGATCCTTGCTTGCAAATGGGCTTATCCGGTACATGTGTTCCAATAGCAAAGTTTGGTCCTTTTTGCCAACACAACTTCTCAAATGAAAAGTCACAATCTCTCTTTTTTTAATCCTTCTATTTTATACCAGTGATGCTTCACCTCAAACATTTTAGAGCCTCAATTTTGAACAAACAAAATCTTATAAGATGGGTGACAAGAGAGAACCTGGCATGTTGTTAAAAAGAAAACTCCCATGATGAGGGCAAATCATGGCCATTTCCCCCTTCTCAGTCTAATGATAGAAAAGACCTCTGCTAATTAAAGGTGGAGCCCCCAGGTCTCAGCAGATCCCCCATATGACTGAGTCATATTTGGTGGCCAGTGGTCTACCAATGTCTCTCAGAGGTCTCATTAGATTAACATGTTCTAGCTACAGGTTGTTAACTTGCAACAGAACATATCCTAAGAGCAAACTGCAACTTCCAGGACATGAGAATGCCGAGCAACAAATATGAACCATTAGACCAGCAGCATATTTCACCCGTTACATCTATAGACAGGCACATTGAAAAATCTTTTAGTGGAGGCTTGTCCATTAGAGTGAATGAATCACAGCTCTACCAACCTACCTCCCTCCTTTACTTACAACCTATCAGGGAGAAGTCTCCACCTGTCCTCAGCTCTGGTTCCACCTATTGTTGGTCTCTCTGCTTTCTGCCCTGCCAGTCTCAATGGGCACCAGCCACCACTGTATTGTATTTTATGGTATATAGAAAGTTCTTTGGGTAATCCAGCTAATCACCTCTTCCCCTACTCAGGGAGATAGTAGCATGTTTTAGACACTAAGGAAGACTGCAACAACAGGAGCCAGCTCCAGAGATTTGTGGGGTCCCAGGGAGCAAGAGTGCTTCAAAAGACTGCAAATAATTGGCTCTAGCTGCCATTTTAGTTCCTGACATAGTGTTCTTCCAGGCCATTGTGGGGAATTTAAGTGGTGGCTAGATCGAGACAACTGAGGGAGACATTTTAAAGGGGGGAGGAACCTAAGAGAGGTCTCAGCGGTGGGCCTACCAAACAGCTAAAGAACTTGGAAGCTGCCCAAGGATTCCAGGTGCTGATGCCAGTTCTGGCAGCCACGCCATTTCCTATCCTTTTCCTGAACTGGCTCTCTCAGCCTCTTTCCTTCCCTGCTGGCTGTGGAATAAAATTAGAGACCTCTTGGCCCTATGTGATGAGAGAGGAAAGGTGGATGTGAGGGCTGGTGGAAGAATGGGGGGCACTTTTATAAGGTGCACACACTGGCCGAAGATTTCCCTGAATTAAGCCATATTTTAAACCTGCTGATTCAGATACTGTACAGACTTTTAACTTTATACTCCTATGGTTGTGGCTTCACAGCAGCTTCCACTAGAAACCACTGAGGTCTGTAGGTCAACAGCTTTTGCAGTCTCAATTCATTTGCAGCTTAAGGACCTTAGCTGGGCTAGGTCGATTTTTTGGGCGATTTCCAAGAAACACGTAAGTGTTGAAGGAAATGTGCTATTGAGTCACCCGACAGGGAGCATCATGTTACTTCTGAGTCAGATGAAGTATTGCTTCGGTTTCCTAGTCCCTGCATTGCTTTATTTATACCATTCTACTGGAATAAGGGGGGAGGGGGAATATGTGTATATGCACAATGGAACAGGATTCTAAGCTAGTTTAGCATCAAGGGTCAAAAATCCAGTGCACTTCTCCTTTTTCTCCTTTTCTCAGACTCATGTTGTGCAGTGAAATGGTT